>NW_027663839.1:0-708500 GCF_964034855.1 Anser brachyrhynchus | reverse complement strand
GCCACTGCACTCTCTGGACTCACTGCACTGCTTCCCCAGTGGTGCCAGTGCACTCTCTGGACTCACTGCACTGCATCCCCAGTGGTGCCAGTGCACTCACTGGACTCACTGCAGTGCATCCCCACTGGTGCCAGTGCACTCTGTGGACTCACTGCACTGCATCCCCAGTGGTGCTAGTGCACTCTCTGGACTCACTGCACTGCATCCCCAGTAGTTCGAGCGCACTCTCTGGACTCACTGAACTGCATCCCCAGTGGTGCCAGTACACTCTCTGGACTCACTGCAGCGCATCCCCAGTGGTGCCAGTGCACTCTCTGGACTCACTGCAGTGGATCCCCAGTGCAGCCAGTGCACTCTCTGGACTCACTGCAGTGCATCCGCAGTGGTGCCATTGCACTCTGTGGACTCACTGCACTGCATCTCCAGTGGTGCCAGTGCACTCTCTGGACTCACTGCACTGCATCCCCAGTGCTGGCAGTGCACTCTCTTGAGTCACTGCACTGCATCCCCTGTGGTGCAAGAACACTCTCTGGACTCACAGCAGTGCATCACCAGTGGTGCCAGTGCACTCTCTGGACTCACTGCACTGCATCCCCAGTGGTGCCAGTGCACTCTCTGGACTCACTGAAGTGCATCCCCAGTGGTGCCTGTGCGCTCTCTGGAGTCACAGCACTGCATCCCCACTGGTGCCAGTGCAATCTCTGGACTCACTGTACTGCATCCCCAGTGGTGCCAGTGCACTCTCTGGACTCACTGAAGTGCATTCTCAGTGGTGCCAGTGCACTCTCTGGACTCACTGCACTGCATCCCCAGTGGTGCCAGTGCACTCTCTGGACTCACTGAACTGCATCCCCAGTGGTGCCAGTGCACTCTCTGGACTCACTGCACTGCATCCCCAGTGCTGCCAGTGCACTCTCTGGACTCACTGCACTGCATCCCTAGGGGTGCCACTGCACTCTCTGGACTCACTGCACTGCTTCCCCAGTGGTGCCAGTGCACTCTCTGGACTCACTGCACTGCATCCCCAGTGGTGCCAGGGCGCTCACTGGACTCACTGCAGTGCATCCCCACTGGTGCCAGTGCACTCTCTGGACTCACTGCAGTGCATCCCCAGTGCAGCCAGTGCACTCTCTGGACTCACTGCAGTGCATCCGCAGTGGTGCCATTGCACTCTCTGGACTCACTGCACTGCATCTCCAGTGGTGCCAGTGCACTCTCTGGACTCACTGCACTGCATCCCCAGTGCTGCCAGTGCACTCTCTTGAGTCACTGCACTGCATCCCCTGTGGTGCAAGAGCACTCTCTGGACTCACAGCAGTGCATCACCAGTGGTGCCAGTGCACTCTCTGGACTCACTGCACTGCATCCCCAGTGGTGCCAGTGCACTCTCTGGACTCACTGCACTGCATCCCCAGTGGTGCTAGTGCACTGTGTGGACTCACTGTACTGCATCCCCAGTGGTGCCAGTGCAATCTCTGGACTCACTGCAGTGCATCCCCAGTGGTGCCAGTGCACTCTCAGGACTCACTGCACTGCATCCCCAGTGGGGCCAGTGCACTCTCTGGACTCACTGCACTGCATCCCCAGTAGTGACAGTGCACTCTCTGGACTCACTGCACTGCAGCCCCAGTGGTGCCAGTGCACTCTCTGGACTCACTGCACTGCATTCCCAGTAGTGCCAGTGCACTCTCTGGACTCACTGCACTGCATCCCCAGTGGTGCCAGTGCACTCTCTGGACTCACTGAACTGCATCACCAGTGGTGCCTCTGCACTCTCTGGACTCACTGCACTGCTTCCCCAGTGGTGCCAGTGCACTCACTGGACTCACTGCAGTGCATCCCCACTGGTGCCAGTGCACTCTCTGGACTCACTGCAGTGCATCCCCAGTGGTGCCAGTGCACTCTCTGGACTCACTGCACTGCATCCCCAGTGGTGCCTGTGCGCTCTCTGGAGTCACAGCACTGCATCCCCAGTGGTGCCAGTGCAATCTCTGGACTCACTGCACTACATCCCCAGTGGTGCCAGTGCACTCTCTGGACTCACTGAAGTGCATTCTCAGTGGTGCCAGTGCACTCTCTGGACTCACTGCACTGCATCCCCAGTGGTGCCAGTGCACTCTCTGGACTCACTGAAGTGCATCCCCAGTGGTGCCAGTGCACTCTCTGGACTCACTGCAGTGCATCCCCAGTGCTGCCAGTGCACTCTCTGGACTCACTGCAGTGCATCCCCAGTGGTGCCAGTGCAGTCTCTGGACTCACTGCAGTGCATCCCCAGTGGTGCCAGTGCACTCTCTGGACTCACTGCACTGCATCCCCAGTGGTTCCAGCGCACTCTCTGGACTCACTGCACTGCATCCCCAGTGGTGCTAGTGCACTCTGTGGACTCACTGCAGTGCATCCCCAGTGGTGCCAGTGCACTCTCTGGACTCACTGAAGTGCATTCTCAGTGGTGCCAGTGCACTCTCTGGACTCACTGTACTGCATCCCCAGTGGTGCCAGTACACTCTCTGGACTCACTGCAGTGCATCCCCAGTGGTGCCAGTGCACTCTCTGGACTCACTGCAGTGCATCCCCAGTGCAGCCAGTGCACTCTCTGGACTCACTGCAGTGCATCCGCAGTGGTGCCATTGCACTGTCTGGACTCACTGCACTGCATCTCCAGTGCTGCCAGTGCACTCTCTTGAGTCACTGCACTGCATCCCCTGTGGTGCAAGAGCACTCTCTGGACTCACAGCAGTGCATCACCAGTGGTGCCAGTGCACTCTCTGGACTCACTGCACTGCATCCCCAGTGGTGCCAGTGCTCTCTCTGGACTCACTGCACTGCATCCCCAGTGGTGCTAGTGCACTGTGTGGACTCACTGTACTGCATACCCAGTGGTGCCAGTGCAATCTCTGGACTCACTGCAGTGCATCCCCAGTGGTGCCAGTGCACTCTCAGGACTCACTGCACTGCATCCCAAGTGGGGCCAGTGCACTCTCTGGACTCACTGCACTGCATCCCCAATAGTGACAGTGCACTCTCTGGACTCACTGCAGTGCATCCCCAGTGGTGCCAGTGCACTCTCTGGACTCACTGCACTGCATCCCCAGTAGTGCCAGTGCACTCTCTGGACTCACTGCACTGCATCCCCAGTGCTGCCAGTGCACTCACTGGATTCACTGCACTGCATCCCCAGTGGTGCCAGTGCACTCTCTGGACTCACTGTACTGCATCCCCAGTGGTGCCAGTGCACTCTGTGGACTCACTGTACTGCATCCCCAGTGGTGACAGTGCACTCTCTGGACTCACTGTGCTGCATCCCCAGTGGTGCCAGTGCACTCTCTGGACTCACTGCAGTGCATCCCCACTGGTGCCAGTGCACTCTCTGGACTCACTGCAGTGCATCCCCAGTGGTGCCAGTGCAGTCTCTGGAGTAACTGCAGTGCATCCCCACTGGTGCCAAAGCACTCTCTGGACTCACTGCAGTGCATCCCCAGTGGTGCCACTGCACTCTCTGGACTCACTGCAGTGCATCCCCAGTGGTGCCAGTGCACTCTCTGGACTCATTGAAGTGCATTCTCAGTGGTGCCAGTGCACTCTCTGGACTCACAGCACTGCATCCCCAGTGGTGCCAGTGCACTCTCTGGACTCACTGCACTGCATCCCCAGTAGTGCCAGTGCACTCTCTGGACTCACTGCACTGCATCCCCAGTGGTGCCAGTGCACTCTCTGGACTCACTAAACTGCATCACCAGTGGTGCCTTTGCACTCTCTGGACTCACTGCACTGCTTCCCCAGTGGTGCCAGTGCACTCTCTGGACTCACTGCAGTGCATCCCCACTGGTGCCAGTGCACTCTCTGGGCTCACTGCAGTGCATCCCCAGTGGTGCCAGTGCACTCTCTGGACTCACTGCACTGCATCCCCAGTGGTGCCTGTGCGCTCTCTGGAGTCACAGCACTGCATCCCCAGTGGTGCCAGTGCAATCTCTGGACTCACTGCACTGCATCCCCAGTGGTGCCAGTGCACTCTCTGGACTCACTGAAGTGCATTCTCAGTGGTGCCAGTGCACTCTCTGGACTCACTGCACTGCATCCCCAGTGGTGCCAGTGCACTCTCTGGACTCACTGAACTGCATCCCCAGTGGTGCCAGTGCACTCTCTGGACTCACTGCAGTGCATCCCCAGTGCTGCCAGTGCACTCTCTGGACTCACTGCACTGCATCCCCAGTGGTGCCAGTGCACTCACTGGACTCACTGCAGTGCATCCCCACTGGTGCCAGTGCACTCTCTGGACTCACTGCACTGCATCCCCAGTGGTGCCAGTGCACTCTCTGGACTCACTGCACTGCATCCCCAGTGGTGCTAGTGCACTCTGTGGACTCACTGCAGTGCATCCCCAGTGGTGCCAGTGCACTCTCTGGACTCACTGAAGTGCATTCTCAGTGGTGCCAGTGCACTCTCTGGACTCACTTCAGTGCATCCCCAGTGGTGCCAGTACACTCTCTGGACTCACTGAACTGCATCCCCAGTGGTGCCAGTGCACTCTCTGGACTCACTGCAGTGCATCCCCAGTGCAGCCAGTGCACTCTCTGGACTCACTGCAGTGCATCCGCAGTGGTGCCATTG
The DNA here is from genome assembly GCF_964034855.1 of Anser brachyrhynchus. Classification (NCBI taxonomy): domain Eukaryota; kingdom Metazoa; phylum Chordata; class Aves; order Anseriformes; family Anatidae; genus Anser; species Anser brachyrhynchus. The sequence continues at coordinate 703,892 of NW_027663839.1, read as the reverse complement.
CACTCTCTGGACTCACTGCACTGCATCTCCAGTGGTGCTAGTGCACTCTCTGGACTCACAGCAGTGCATCCCCAGTGCTGCCAGTGCACTCTCTTGAGTCACTGCACTGCATCCCCTGTGGTGCAAGAGCACTCTCTGGACTCACAGCAGTGCATCACCAGTGGTGCCAGTGCACTCTCTGGACTCACTGCACTGCATCCCCAGTGGTGCCAGTGCACTCTCTGGACTCACTGCACTGCATCCCCAGTGGTGCTAGTGCACTCTCAGGACTCACTGTACTGCATACCCAGTGGTGCCAGTGCAATCTCTGGACTCACTGCAGTGCATCCCCACTGGTGCCAGTGCACTCTCAGGACTCACTGCACTGCATCCCCAGTGGGGCCAGTGCACTCTCTGGACTCACTGCACTGCATCCCCAATAGTGACAGTACACTCTCTGGACTCACTGCAGTGCATCCCCAGTTGTGCCAGTGCACTCTCTGGACTCACTGCACTGCATCCCCAGTAGTGCCAGTGCACTCTCTGGACTCACTGCACTGCATCCCCAGTGCTGCCAGTGCACTCACTGGATTCACTGCACTGCATCCCCAGTGGTGCCAGTGCACTCTGTGGACTCACTGTACTGCATCCCCAGTGGTGCCAGTGCACTCTCTGGACTCACTGTGCTGCATCCCCAGTGGTGCCAGTGCACTCTCTGGACTCACTGCAGTGCATCCCCACTGGTGCCAGTGCACTCTCTGGACTCACTGCACTGCATCCCCAGTGGTGCCAGTGCACTCTCTGGAGTCACAGCACTGCATCCCCAGTGGTGCCAGTGCACTCTCTGGACTCACTGCAGTGCATCCCCAGTGGTGCCACTGCACTCTCTGGACTCACTGCAGTGCATCCCCAGTGGTGCCAGTGCACTCTCTGGACTCATTGAAGTGCATTCTCAGTGGTGCCAGTGCACTCTCTGGACTCACTGCACTGCATCCCCAGTGGTGCCAGTGCACTCTCTGGACTCACTAAACTGCATCCCCAGTGGTGCCACTGCACTCTCTGGACTCACTGCACTGCTTCCCCAGTGGTGCCAGTGCACTCACTGGACTCACTGCAGTGCATCCCCACTGGTGCCAGTGCACTCTCTGGGCTCACTGCAGTGCATCCCCAGTGGTGCCAGTGCACTCTCTGGACTCACTGCACTGCATCCCCAGTGGTGCCAGTGCGCTCTCTGGACTCACTGTGCTGCATCCCCAGTGGTGCCAGTGCACTCTCTGGACTCACTGCAGTGCATCCCCAGTGGTGCCAGTGCACTCTCTGGACTCACTGCAGTGCATCCCCAGTGGTGCCAGTGCAGTCTCTGGAGTAACTGCAGTGCATCCCCAGTGGTGCCAGTGCACTCTCTGGACTCACTGCAGTGCATCGCCAGTGGTGCCAGTGCACTCTCTGGACTCACTGCAGTGCATCCCCAGTGGTGCCAGTGCACTCTCTGGACTCATTGAAGTGCATTCTCAGTGGTGCCAGTGCACTCTCTGGACTCACTGCAGTGCATCCCCAGTGGTGCCAGTGCACTCTCTGGACTCACTAAACTGCATCACCAGTGGTGCCACTGCACTCTCTGGACTCACTGCACTGCTTCCCCAGTGGTGCCAGTGCACTCACTGGACTGACTGCAGTGCATCCCCACTGGTGCCAGTGCACTCTCTGGGCTCACTGCAGTGCGTCCCCAGTGGTGCCAGTGCACTCTCTGGACTCACTGCACTGCATCCCCAGTGGTGCCTGTGCGATCTCTGGAGTCACAGCACTGCATTCTCAGTGGTGCCAGTGCACTCTCTGGACTCACTGCACCTCATCCCCAGTGGTGCCAGTGCACTCTCTGGACTCACTGAACTGCATCCCCAGTGGTGCCAGTGCACTCTCTGGACTCACTGCACTGCATCCCCAGTGCTGCCAGTGCACTCTCTGGACTCACTGCACTGCATCCCCAGTGGTGCCACTGCACTCTCTGGACTCACTGCACTGCTTCCCCAGTGGTGCCAGTGCACTCTCTGGACTCACTGCACTGCATCCCCAGTGGTGCCAGTGCACTCAGTGGACTCACTGCAGTGCATCCCCAGTGGTGCCAGTGCACTCTCTGGAGTCACTGCACTGCATCCCCAGTGGTGCCAGTGCACTCTCTGGACTCACTGCACTGCATCCCCAGTGGTTCCAGCGCACTCTCTGGACTCACTGCACTGCATCCCCAGTAGTGCTAGTGCACTCTGTGGACTCACTGCACTGCATCCCCAGTGGTGCCAGTGCACTCTCTGGACTCACTGCACTGCATCCCCAGTGGTTCGAGCGCACTCTCTTGACTCACTGCAGTGCATCCCCAGTGGTGCCAGTACACTCTCTGGACTCACTGCAGTGCATCCCCAGTGCAGCCAGTGCACTCTCTGGACTCACTGCAGTGCATCCGCAGTGGTGCCATTGCACTCTGTGGACTCACTGCACTGCATCTCCAGTGGTGCCAGTGCACTCTCTGGACTCACTGCACTGCATCCCCAGTGCTGGCAGTGCACTCTCTTGAGTCACTGCACTGCATCCCCTGTGGTGCAAGAGCACTCTCTGGACTCACAGCAGTGCATCACCAGTGGTGCCAGTGCACTCTCTGGACTCACTGCACTGCATCCCCAGTGGTGCCAGTGCACTCTCTGGACTTACTGCACTGCATTCCCAGTGGTGCCAGTGCAATCTCTGGACTCACTGCACTGCATCCCCACTGGTGCCAGTGCACTCTCTGGACTCACTGAAGTGCATTCTCAGTGGTGCCAGTGCACTCTCTGGACTCACTGCACTGCATCCCCAGTGGTGCCAGTGCACTCTCTGGACTCACTGAACTGCATCCCCAGTGGTGCCAGTGCACTCTCTGGACTCACTGCACTGCATCCCCAGTGCTGCCAGTGCACTCTCTGGACTCACTGCACTGCATCCCTAGTGGTGCCACTGCACTCTCTGGACTCACTGCACTGCTTCCCCAGTGGTGCCAGTGCACTCTCTGGACTCACTGCACTGCATCCCCAGTGGTGCCAGGGCACTCACTGGACTCACTGCAGTGCATCCCCACTGGTGCCAGTGCACTCTGTGGACTCACTGCAGTGCATCCCCAGTGGTGCCAGTGCACTCTCTGGACTCACTGAAGTGCATTCTCAGTGGTGCCAGTGCACTCTCTGGACTCACTGCAGTGCATCCCCAGTGGTGCCAGTACACTCTCTGGACTCACTGCAGTGCATCCCCAGTGGTGCCAGTGCACTCTCTGGACTCACTGCAGTGCATCCCCAGTGCAGCCAGTGCACTCTCTGGACTCACTGCAGTGCATCCGCAGTGGTGCCAGTGCACTCTCTGGACTCACTGCAGTGCATCCCCAGTGGTGCCAGTACACTCTCTGGACTCACTGCACTGCATCTCCAGTGGTGCCAGTGCACTCTCTGGACTCACTGCACTGCATCCCCAGTGCTGCCAGTGCACTCTCTTGAGTCACTGCACTGCATCCCCTGTGGTGCAAGAGCACTCTCTGGACTCACAGCAGTGCATCACCAGTGGTGCCAGTGCACTCTCTGGACTCACTGCACTGCATCCCCAGTGGTGCCAGTGCACTCTCTGGGCTCACTGCACTGCATCCCCAGTGGTGCTAGTGCACTGTGTGGACTCACTGTACTGCATCATCTGTGGTGCCAGTGCACTCTCTGGACTCACTGCAATGCATCCCCAGTGGTGCCAGTGCACTCTCTGGACTCACTGCACTGTATCCCCAGTGGTGCCAGTGCACTCACTGGATTCACTGCAGTGCATCCCCAGTGGTGCCAGTGCACTCTCTGGACTCACTGCACTGCATCCCCAGTGGTGCCAGTGCACTCTCTGGACTCACTGCACTGCATCCCCAGTGGTGCCAGTGCACTCTCTGGACTCACTGAAGTGCATCCCCAGTGGTGCCTGTGCGCTCTCTGGAGTCACAGCACTGCATCCCCAGTGGTGCCAGTGCAATCTCTGGACTCACTGCACTGCATCCCCAGTGGTGCCAGTGCACTCTCTGGACTCACTGAAGTGCATTCTCAGTGGTGCCAGTGCACTCTCTGGACTCACTGCACTGCATCCCCAGTGGTGCCAGTGCACTCTCTGGACTCACTGAACTGCATCCCCAGTGGTGCCAGTGCACTCTCTGGACTCACTGCACTGCATCCCCAGTGCTGCCAGTGCACTCTCTGGACTCACTGCACTGCATCCCTAGTGGTGCCAGTGCACTCTCTGGACTCACTGCACTGCTTCCCCAGTGGTGCCAGTGCACTCTCTGGACTCACTGCACTGCATCCCCAGTGGTGCCAGGGCACTCACTGGACTCACTGCAGTGCATCCCCAGTGGTGCCAGTGCACTCTGTGGACTCACTGCAGTGCATCCCCAGTGGTGCCAGTGCACTCTCTGGACACACTGCAGTGCATCCCCAGTGGTGCCAGTACACTCTCTGGACTCACTGAAGTGCATTCTCAGTGGTGCCAGTGCACTCTCTGGACTCACTGCAGTGCATCCCCAGTGGTGCCAGTGCACTCTCTGGACTCACTGAAGTGCATCCCTAGTGCTGCCAGTGCACTATCTGGACTCACTGCAGTGCATCCCCAGTGGTGCCAGTGCACTCTCTGGACTCACTGAACTGCATCCCCAGTGGTGCCAGTGCACTCTCTGGACTCACTGCACTGCATCCCCAGTGCTGCCAGTGCACTCTCTGGACTCACTGCACTGCATCCCTAGTGGTGCCACTGCACTCTCTGGACTCACTGCACTGCTTCCCCAGTGGTGCCAGTGCACTCTCTGGACTCACTGCACTGCATCCCCAGTGGTGCCAGTGCACTCACTGGACTCACTGCAGTGCATCCCCACTGGTGCCAGTGCACTCTGTGGACTCACTGCACTGCATCCCCAGTGGTGCTAGTGCACTCTCTGGACTCACTGCACTGCATCCCCAGTGGTTCGAGCGCACTCTCTGGACTCACTGAACTGCATCCCCAGTGGTGCCAGTACACTCTCTGGACTCACTGCAGCGCATCCCCAGTGGTGCCAGTGCACTCTCTGGACTCACTGCAGTGCATCCCCAGTGCAGCCAGTGCACTCTCTGGACTCACTGCAGTGCATCCGCAGTGGTGCCATTGCACTCTGTGGACTCACTGCACTGCATCTCCAGTGGTGCCAGTGCACTCTCTGGACTCACTGCACTGCATCCCCAGTGCTGGCAGTGCACTCTCTTGAGTCACTGCACTGCATACCCTGTGGTGCAAGAACACTCTCTGGACTCACAGCAGTGCATCACCAGTGGTGCCAGTGCACTCTCTGGACTCACTGCACTGCATCCCCAGTGGTGCCAGTGCACTCTCTGGACTCACTGAAGTGCATCCCCAGTGGTGCCTGTGCGCTCTCTGGAGTCACAGCACTGCATCCCCAGTGGTGCCAGTGCAATCTCTGGACTCACTGCACTGCATCCCCAGTGGTGCCAGTGCACTCTCTGGACTCACTGAAGTGCATTCTCAGTGGTGCCAGTGCACTCTCTGGACTCACTGCACTGCATCCCCAGTGGTGCCAGTGCACTCTCTGGACTCACTGAACTGCATCCCCAGTGGTGCCAGTGCACTCTCTGGACTCACTGCACTGCATCCCCAGTGCTGCCAGTGCACTCTCTGGACTCACTGCACTGCATCCCTGGGGTGCCACTGCACTCTCTGGACTCACTGCACTGCTTCCCCAGTGGTGCCAGTGCACTCTCTGGACTCACTGCACTGCATCCCCAGTTGTGCCAGGGCGCTCACTGGACTCACTGCAGTGCATCCCCAGTGGTGCCAGTGCACTCTGTGGACTCACTGCAGTGCATCCCCAGTGGTGCCAGTGCACTCTCTGGACTCACTGAAGTGCATTCTCAGTGGTGCCAGTGCACTCTCTGGACTCACTGCAGTGCATCCCCAGTGGTGCCAGTACACTCTCTGGACTCACTGCAGTGCATCCCCAGTGGTGCCAGTGCACTCTCTGGACTCACTGCAGTGCATCCCCAGTGCAGCCAGTGCACTCTCTGGACTCACTGCAGTGCATCCGCAGTGGTGCCATTGCACTCTCTGGACTCACTGCACTGCATCTCCAGTGGTGCCAGTGCACTCTCTGGACTCACTGCACTGCATCCCCAGTGCTGCCAGTGCACTCTCTTGAGTCACTGCACTGCATCCCCTGTGGTGCAAGAGCACTCTCTGGACTCACAGCAGTGCATCACCAGTGGTGCCAGTGCACTCTCTGGACTCACTGAAGTACACCCCCAGTGGTGCCAGTGCACTCTCTGGACTCACTGCACTGCATCCCCAGTGGTGCTAGTGCACTGTGTGGACTCACTGTACTGCATCCCCAGTGGTGCCAGTGCAATCTCTGGACTCACTGCAGTGCATCCCCAGTGGTGCCAGTGCACTCTCAGGACTCACTGCACTGCATCCCCAGTGGGGCCAGTGCACTCTCTGGACTCACTGCACTGCATCCCCAGTAGTGACAGTGCACTCTCTGGACTCACTGCAGTGCATCCCCAGTGGTGCCAGTGCACTCTCTGGACTCACTGCACTGCATCCCCAGTAGTGCCAGTGCACTCTCTGGACTCACTGCACTGCATCCCCAGTGGTGCCAGTGCACTCTCTGGACTCACTAAACTGCATCACCAGTGGTGCCTCTGCACTCTCTGGACTCACTGCACTGCTTCCCCAGTGGTGCCAGTGCACTCACTGGACTCACTGCAGTGCATCCCCACTGGTGCCAGTGCACTCTCTGGGCTCACTGCAGTGCATCCCCAGTGGTGCCAGTGCACTCTCTGGACTCACTGCACTGCATCCCCAGTGGTGCCTGTGCGCTCTCTGGAGTCACAGCACTGCATCCCCAGTGGTGCCAGTGCAATCTCTGGACTCACTGCACTGCATCCCCAGTGGTGCCAGTGCACTCTCTGGACTCACTGAAGTGCATTCTCAGTGGTGCCATTGCACTCTCTGGACTCACTGCACTGCATCCCCAGTGGTGCCAGTGCACTCTCTGGACTCACTGAACTGCATCCCCAGTGCTGCCAGTGCACTCTCTGGACTCACTGCAGTGCATCCCCAGTGCTGCCAGTGCACTCTCTGGACTCACTGCACTGCATCCCCAGTGGTGCCAGTGCACTCACTGGACTCACTGCAGTGCATCCCCACTGGTGCCAGTGCACTCTCTGGACTCACTGCACTGCATCCCCAGTGGTGCCAGTGCACTCTCTGGACTCACTGCACTGCATCCCCAGTGGTTCCAGCGCACTCTCTGGACTCACTGCACTGCATCCCCAGTGGTGCTAGTGCACTCTGTGGACTCACTGCAGTGCATCCCCAGTGGTGCCAGTGCACTCTCTGGACTCACTGAAGTGCATTCTCAGTGCTGCCAGTGCACTCTCTGGACTCACTTCAGTGCATCCCCAGTGGTGCCAGTACACTCTCTGGACTCACTGCAGTGCATCCCCAGTGGTGCCAGTGCACTCTCTGGACTCACTGCAGTGCATCCCCAGTGCAGCCAGTGCACTCTCTGGACTCACTGCAGTGCATCCGCAGTGGTGCCATTGCACTCTCTGGACTCACTGCACTGCATCTCCAGTGGTGCCAGTGCACTCTCTGGACTCACTGCACTGCATCCCCAGTGCTGCCAGTGCACTCTCTTGAGTCACTGCACTGCATCCCCTGTGGTGCAAGAGCACTCTCTGGACTCACAGCAGTGCATCACCAGTGGTGCCAGTGCACTCTCTGGACTCACTGCACTGCATCCCCAGTGGTGCCAGTGCACTCTCTGGACTCACTGCACTGCATCCCCAGTGGTGCTAGTGCACTGTGTGGACTCACTGTACTGCATACCCAGTGGTGCCAGTGCAATCTCTGGACTCACTGCAGTGCATCCCCAGTGGTGCCAGTGCACTCTCAGGACTCACTGCACTGCATCCCCAGTGGTGCCAGTGCACTCTCTGGACTCACTGCACTGCATCCCCAATAGTGACAGTGCACTCTCTGGACTCACTGCAGTGCATCCCCAGTGGTGCCAGTGCACTCTCTGGACTCACTGCACTGCATCCCCAGTAGTGCCAGTGCATTCTCTGGACTCACTGCACTGCATCCCCAGTGCTGCCTGTGCACTCACTGGATTCACTGCACTGCATCCCCAGTGGTGCCAGTGCACTCTGTGGACTCACTGTACTGCATCCCCAGTGGTGCCAGTGCACTCTGTGGACTCACTGTACTGCATCCCCAGTGGTGACAGTGCACTCTCTGGACTCACTGTGCTGCATCCCCAGTGGTGCCAGTGCACTCTCTGGACTCACTGCAGTGCATCCCCACTGGTGCCAGTGCACTCTCTGGACTCACTGCAGTGCATCCCCAGTGGTGCCAGTGCAGTCTCTGGAGTAACTGCAGTGCATCCCCACTGGTGCCAAAGCACTCTCTGGACTCACTGCAGTGCATTCTCAGTGGTGCCAGTGCACTCTCTGGACTCACTGCAGTGCATCCCCAGTGGTGCCAGTGCACTCTCTGGACTCACTGCACTGCATCCCCAGTGGTGCCAGTGCACTCTCTGGACTCACTAAACTGCATCACCAGTGGTGCCTTTGCACTCTCTGGACTCACTGCACTGCTTCCCCAGTGGTGCCAGTGCACTCTCTGGACTCACTGAAGTGCATTCTCAGTGGTGCCAGTGCACTCTCTGGACTCACTTCAGTGCATCCCCAGTGGTGCCAGTACACTCTCTGGACTCACTGCAGTGCATCCCCAGTGGTGCCAGTGCACTCTCTGGACTCACTGCAGTGCATCCCCAGTGCAGCCAGTGCACTCTCTGGACTCACTGCAGTGCATCCGCAGTGGTGCCATTGCACTCTCTGGACTCACTGCACTGCATCTCCAGTGGTGCCAGTGCACTCTCTGGACTCACTGCACTGCATCCCCAGTGCTGCCAGTGCACTCTCTTGAGTCACTGCACTGCATCCCCTGTGGTGCAAGAGCACTCTCTGGACTCACAGCAGTGCATCACCAGTGGTGCCAGTGCACTCTCTGGACTCACTGCACTGCATCCCCAGTGGTGCCAGTGCACTCTCTGGACTCACTGCACTGCATCCCCAGTGGTGCTAGTGCACTGTGTGGACTCACTGTACTGCATACCCAGTGGTGCCAGTGCAATCTCTGGACTCACTGCAGTGCATCCCCAGTGGTGCCAGTGCACTCTCAGGACTCACTGCACTGCATCCCCAGTGTGGCCAGTGCACTCTCTGGACTCACTGCACTGCATCCCCAATAGTGACAGTGCACTCTCTGGACTCACTGCAGTGCATCCCCAGTGGTGCCAGTGCACTCTCTGGACTCACTGCACTGCATCCCCAGTAGTGCCAGTGCACTCTCTGGACTCACTGCACTGCATCCCCAGTGCTGCCAGTGCACTCACTGGACTCACTTCAGTGCATCCCCAGTGGTGCCAGTGCACTCTGTGGACTCACTGTACTGCATCCCCAGTGGTGCCAGTGCACTCTGTGGACTCACTGTACTGCATCCCCAGTGGTGACAGTGCACTCTCTGGACTCACTGTGCTGCATCCCCAGTGGTGCCAGTGCACTCTCTGGACTCACTGCAGTGCATCCCCACTGGTGCCAGTGCACTCTCTGGACTCACTGCAGTGCATCCCCAGTGGTGCCAGTGCAGTCTCTGGAGTAACTGCAGTGCATCCCCAGTGGTGCCAAAGCACTCTCTGGACTCACTGCAGTGCATCCCCAGTGGTGCCACTGCACTCTCTGGACTCACTGCAGTGCATCCCCAGTGGTGCCAGTGCACTCTCTGGACTCATTGAAGTGCATTCTCAGTGGTGCCAGTGCACTCTCTGGACTCACTGCAGTGCATCCCCAGTGGTGCCAGTGCACTCTCTGGACTCACTGCACTGCATCCCCAGTAGTGCCAGTGCACTCTCTGGACTCACTGCACTGCATCCCCAGTGGTGCCAGTGCACTCTCTGGACTCACTAAACTGCATCACCAGTGGTGCCTTTGCACTCTCTGGACTCACTGCACTGCTTCCCCAGTGGTGCCAGTGCACTCTCTGGACTCACTGCAGTGCATCCCCACTGGTGCCAGTGCACTCTCTGGGCTCACTGCAGTGCATCCCCAGTGGTGCCAGTGCACTCTCTGGACTCACTGCACTGCATCCCCAGTGGTGCCTGTGCGCTCTCTGGAGTCACAGCACTGCATCCCCAGTGGTGCCAGTGCAATCTCTGGACTCACTGCACTGCATCCCCAGTGGTGCCAGTGCACTCTCTGGACTCACTGAAGTGCATTCTCAGTGGTGCCAGTGCACTCTCTGGACTCACTGCACTGCATCCCCAGTGGTGCCAGTGCACTCTCTGGACTCACTGCACTGCATCCCCAGTGGTGCCAGTGCACTCTCTGGACTCACTGCAGTGCATCCCCAGTGCTGCCAGTGCACTCTCTGGACTCACTGCACTGCATCCCCAGTGGTGCCAGTGCACTCACTGGACTCACTGCAGTGCATCCCCACTGGTGCCAGTGCACTCTCTGGACTCACTGCAGTGCATCCCCAGTGGTGCCAGTGCACTCTCTGGACTCACTGCACTGCATCCCCAGTGGTTCCAGCGCACTCTCTGGACTCACTGCACTGCATCCCCAGTGGTGCTAGTGCACTCTGTGGACTCACTGCAGTGAAACCCCAGTGGTGCCAGTGCACTCTCTGGACTCACTGAAGTGCATTCTCAGTGGTGCCAGTGCACTCTCTGGACTCACTTCAGTGCATCCCCAGTGGTGCCAGTACACTCTCTGGACTCACTGCAGTGCATCCCCAGTGCTGCCAGTGCACTCTCTGGACTCACTGCAGTGCATCCCCAGTGCAGCCAGTGCACTCTCTGGACTCACTGCAGTGCATCCCCAGTGGTGCCAGAGCACTCTCTGGACTCACTGCACTGCATCTCCAGTGGTGCCAGTGCACTCTCTGGACTCACAGCAGTGCATCCCCAGTGGTGCCAGTGCACTCTCTTGAGTCACTGCACTGCATCCCCTGTGGTGCAAGAGCACTCTCTGGACTCACAGCAGTGCATCACCAGTGGTGCCAGTGCACTCTCTGGACTCACTGCACTGCATCCCCAGTGGTGCCAGTGCACTCTCTGGACTCACTGCACTGCATCCCCAGTGGTGCTAGTGCACTGTGTGGACTCACTGTACTGCATACCCAGTGGTGCCAGTGCAATCTCTGGACTCACTGCAGTGCATCCCCACTGGTGCCAGTGCACTCTCAGGACTCACTGCACTGCATCCCCAGTGGGGCCAGTGCACTCTCTGGACTCACTGCACTGCATCCCCAATAGTGACAGTGCACTCTCTGGACTCATTGCAGTGCATCCCCAGTGGTGCCAGTGCACTCTCTGGACTCACTGCACTGCATCCCCAGTAGTGCCAGTGCACTCTCTGGACTCACTGCACTGCATCCCCAGTGCTGCCAGTGCACTCACTGGATTCACTGCACTGCATCCCCAGTGGTGCCAGTGCACTCTGTGGACTCACTGTACTGCATCCCCAGTGGTGCCAGTGCACTCTGTGGACTCACTGTACTGCATCCCCAGTGGTGACAGTGCACTCTCTGGACTCACTGTGCTGCATCCCCAGTGGTGCCAGTGCACTCTCTGGACTCACTGCAGTGCATCCCCACTGGTGCCAGTGCACTCTCTGGACTCACTGCAGTGCATCCCCAGTGGTGCCAGTGCAGTCTCTGGAGTAACTGCAGTGCATCCCCAGTGGTGCCAGTGCACTCTCTGGACTCACTGCAGTGCATCCCCAGTGGTGCCAGTGCACTCTCTGGACTCACTGCAGTGCATCCCCAGTGGTGCCAGTGCACTCTCTGGACTCATTGAAGTGCATTCTCAGTGGTGCCAGTGCACTCTCTGGACTCACTGCACTGCATCCCCAGTGGTGCCAGTGCACTCTCTGGACTCACTAAACTGCATCCCCAGTGGTGCCACTGCACTCTCTGGACTCACTGCACTGCTTCCCCAGTGGTGCCAGTGCACTCACTGGACTCACTGCAGTGCATTCCCACTGGTGCCAGTGCACTCTCTGGGCTCACTGCAGTGCATCCCCAGTGGTGCCAGTGCACTCTCTGGACTCACTGCACTGCATCCCCAGTGGTGCCAGTGCGCTCTCTGGACTCACTGTGCTGCATCCCCAGTGGTGCCAGTGCACTCTCTGGACTCACTGCAGTGCATCCCCACTGGTGCCAGTGCACTCTCTGGACTCACTGCAGTGCATCCCCAGTGGTGCCAGTGCAGTCTCTGGAGTAACTGCAGTGCATCCCCAGTGGTGCCACTGCACTCTCTGGACTCACTGCAGTGCATCCCCAGTGGTGCCAGTGCACTCTCTGGACTCATTGAAGTGCATTCTCAGTGGTGCCAGTGCACTCTCTGGACTCACTGCAGTGCATCCCCAGTGGTGCCAGTGCACTCTCTGGACTCACTAAACTGCATCACCAGTGGTGCCACTGCACTCTCTGGACTCACTGCACTGCTTCCCCAGTGGTGCCAGTGCACTCACTGGACTGACTGCAGTGCATCCCCACTGGTGCCAGTGCACTCTCTGGGCTCACTGCAGTGCGTCCCCAGTGGTGCCAGTGCACTCTCTGGACTCACTGCACTGCATCCCCAGTGGTGCCTGTGCGCTCTCTGGAGTCACAGCACTGCATTCTCAGTGGTGCCAGTGCACTCTCTGGACTCACTGCACCTCATCCCCAGTGGTGCCAGTGCACTCTCTGGACTCACTGAACTGCATCCCCAGTGGTGCAAGTGCACTCTCTGGACTCACTGCACTGCATCCCCAGTGCTGCCAGTGCACTCTCTGGACTCACTGCACTGCATCCCCAGTGGTGCCACTGCACTCTCTGGACTCACTGCACTGCTTCCCCAGTGGTGCCAGTGCACTCTCTGGACTCACTGCAGTGCATCCCCACTGGTGCCAGTGCACTCTCTGGACTCACTGCAGTGCATCCCCAGTGGTGCCAGTGCAGTCTCTGGAGTAACTGCAGTGCATCCCCACTGGTGCCAAAGCACTCTCTGGACTCACTGCAGTGCATCCCCAGTGGTGTCACTGCACTCTCTGGACTCACTGCAGTGCATCCCCAGTGGTGCCAGTGCACTCTCTGGACTCATTGAAGTGCATTCTCAGTGGTGCCAGTGCACTCTCTGGACTCACTGCACTGCATCCCCAGTGCTGCCAGTGCACTCTCTGGACTCACTAAACTGCATCCCCAGTGGTGCCAGTGCACTCTCTGGGCTCACTGCAGTGCATCCCCAGTGGTGCCAGTGCACTCTCTGGACTCACTGCACTGCATCCCCAGTGGTGCCAGTGCGCTCTCTGGAGTCACAGCACTGCATCCCCAGTGGTGCCAGTGCAATCTCTGGACTCACTGCACTGCATCCCCGGTGGTGCCAGTGCAATCTCTGGAGTAACTGCACTGCATCCCCACTGGTGCCAAAGCACTCTCTGGACTCCCAGCACCGCATCCCCAGTGGTGCCAGTGCACTCTCTGGACTCACTGCACTGCATCACCAGTGGTGCCACTGCACTCTCTGGACTCACTGCACTGCTTCCCCAGTGGTGCCAGTGCACTCACTGGACTGACTGCAGTGCATCCCCACTGGTGCCAGTGCACTCTCTGGGCTCACTGCAGTGCATCCCCAGTGGTGCCAGTGCACTCTCTGGACTCACTGCACTGCATCCCCAGTGGTGCCTGTGCGCTCTCTGGAGTCACAGCACTGCATTCTCAGTGGTGCCAGTGCACTCTCTGGACTCACTGCACCTCATCCCCAGTGGTGCCAGTGCACTCTCTGGACTCACTGCACTGCATCCCCAGTGGTGCCAGTGCACTCTCTGGACTCACTGTACTGCATCCCCAGTGCTGCCAGTGCACTCTCTGGACTCACTGCACTGCATCCCCAGTGGTGCCACTGCACTCTCTGGACTCACTGCACTGCTTCCCCAGTGGTGCCAGTGCACTCTCTGGACTCACTGCACTGCATCCCCAGTGGTGCCAGTGCACTCACTGGACTCACTGCACTGCATCCCCAGTGGTGCCAGTGCACTCTCTGGAGTCACTGCACTGCATCCCCAGTGGTGCCAGTGCACTCTCTGGACTCACTGCACTGCATCCCCAGTAGTGCCAGTGCACTCTCTGGACTCACTGCACTGCATCCCCAGTGCTGCCAGTGCACTCACTGGACTCACTTCAGTGCATCCCCAGTGGTGCCAGTGCACTCTGTGGACTCACTGTACTGCATCCCCAGTGGTGCCAGTGCACTCTGTGGACTCACTGTACTGCATCCCCAGTGGTGACAGTGCACTCTCTGGACTCACTGTGCTGCATCCCCAGTGGTGCCAGTGCACTCTCTGGACTCACTGCAGTGCATCCCCACTGGTGCCAGTGCACTCTCTGGACTCACTGCAGTGCATCCCCAGTGGTGCCAGTGCAGTCTCTGGAGTAACTGCAGTGCATCCCCACTGGTGCCAAAGCACTCTCTGGACTCACTGCAGTGCATCCCCAGTGGTGCCACTGCACTCTCTGGACTCACTGCAGTGCATCCCCAGTGGTGCCAGTGCACTCTCTGGACTCATTGAAGTGCATTCTCAGTGGTGCCAGTGCACTCTCTGGACTCACTGCAGTGCATCCCCAGTGGTGCCAGTGCACTCTCTGGACTCACTGCACTGCATCCCCAGTAGTGCCAGTGCACTCTCTGGACTCACTGCACTGCATCCCCAGTGGTGCCAGTGCACTCTCTGGACTCACTAAACTGCATCACCAGTGGTGCCTTTGCACTCTCTGGACTCACTGCACTGCTTCCCCAGTGGTGCCAGTGCACTCTCTGGACTCACTGCAGTGCATCCCCACTGGTGCCAGTGCACTCTCTGGGCTCACTGCAGTGCATCCCCAGTGGTGCCAGTGCACTCTCTGGACTCACTGCACTGCATCCCCAGTGGTGCCTGTGCGCTCTCTGGAGTCACAGCACTGCATCCCCAGTGGTGCCAGTGCAATCTCTGGACTCACTGCACTGCATCCCCAGTGGTGCCAGTGCACTCTCTGGACTCACTGAAGTGCATTCTCAGTGGTGCCAGTGCACTCTCTGGACTCACTGCACTGCATCCCCAGTGGTGCCAGTGCACTCTCTGGACTCACTGCACTGCATCCCCAGTGGTGCCAGTGCACTCTCTGGACTCACTGCAGTGCATCCCCACTGCTGCCAGTGCACTCTCTGGACTCACTGCACTGCATCCCCAGTGGTGCCAGTGCACTCACTGGACTCACTGCAGTGCATCCCCACTGGTGCCAGTGCACTCTCTGGACTCACTGCACTGCATCCCCAGTGGTGCCAGTGCACTCTCTGGACTCACTGCACTGCATCCCCAGTGGTTCCAGCGCACTCTCTGGACTCACTGCACTGCATCCCCAGTGGTGCTAGTGCACTCTGTGGACTCACTGCAGTGCATCCCCAGTGGTGCCAGTGCACTCTCTGGACTCACTGAAGTGCATTCTCAGTGGTGCCAGTGCACTCTCTGGACTCACTTCAGTGCATCCCCAGTGGTGCCAGTACACTCTCTGGACTCACTGCAGTGCATCCCCAGTGGTGCCAGTGCACTCTCTGGACTCACTGCAGTGCATCCCCAGTGCAGCCAGTGCACTCTCTGGACTCACTGCAGTGCATCCCCAGTGGTGCCAGAGCACTCTCTGGACTCACTGCACTGCATCTCCAGTGGTGCCAGTGCACTCTCTGGACAAAAACAGCAGTGCATCCCCAGTGCTGCCAGTGCACTCTCTTGAGTCACTGCACTGCATCCCCTGTGGTGCAAGAGCACTCTCTGGACTCACAGCAGTGCATCACCAGTGGTGCCAGTGCACTCTCTGGACTCACTGCACTGCATCCCCAGTGGTGCCAGTGCACTCTCTGGACTCACTGCACTGCATCCCCAGTGGTGCTAGTGCACTGTGTGGACTCACTGTACTGCATACCCAGTGGTGCCAGTGCAATCTCTGGACTCACTGCAGTGCATCCCCACTGGTGCCAGTGCACTCTCAGGACTCACTGCACTGCATCCCCAGTGGGGCCAGTGCACTCTCTGGACTCACTGCACTGCATCCCCAATAGTGACAGTGCACTCTCTGGACTCATTGCAGTGCATCCCCAGTGGTGCCAGTGCACTCTCTGGACTCACTGCACTGCATCCCCAGTAGTGCCAGTGCACTCTCTGGACTCACTGCACTGCATCCCCAGTGCTGCCAGTGCACTCACTGGATTCACTGCACTGCATCCCCAGTGGTGCCAGTGCACTCTGTGGACTCACTGTACTGCATCCCCAGTGGTGCCAGTGCACTCTGTGGACTCACTGTACTGCATCCCCAGTGCTGCCAGTGCACTCACTGGATTCACTGCACTGCATCCCCAGTGGTGCCAGTGCACTCTGTGGACTCACTGTACTGCATACCCAGTGGTGCCAGTGCAATCTCTGGACTCACTGCAGTGCATCCCCAGTGGTGCCAGTGCACTCTCTGGACTCACTGCACCTCATCCCCAGTGGTGCCAGTGCACTCTCTGGACTCACTGCACTGCATCCCCAGTGGTGCCAGTGTACTCTCTGGACTCACTGTACTGCATCCCCAGTGCTGCCAGTGCACTCTCTGGACTCACTGCACTGCATCCCCAGTGGTGCCACTGCACTCTCTGGACTCACTGCACTGCTTCCCCAGTGGTGCCAGTGCACTCTCTGGACTCACTGCACTGCATCCCCAGTGGTGCCAGTGCACTCACTGGACTCACTGCACTGCATCCCCAGTGGTGCCAGTGCACTCTCTGGAGTCACTGCACTGCATCCCCAGTGGTGCCAGTGCACTCTCTGGACTCACTGCACTGCATCCCCAGTAGTGCCAGTGCACTCTCTGGACTCACTGCACTGCATCCCCAGTGCTGCCAGTGCACTCACTGGACTCACTTCAGTGCATCCCCAGTGGTGCCAGTGCACTCTGTGGACTCACTGTACTGCATCCCCAGTGGTGCCAGTGCACTCTGTGGACTCACTGTACTGCATCCCCAGTGGTGACAGTGCACTCTCTGGACTCACTGTGCTGCATCCCCAGTGGTGCCAGTGCACTCTCTGGACTCACTGCAGTGCATCCCCACTGGTGCCAGTGCACTCTCTGGACTCACTGCAGTGCATCCCCAGTGGTGCCAGTGCAGTCTCTGGAGTAACTGCAGTGCATCCCCACTGGTGCCAAAGCACTCTCTGGACTCACTGCAGTGCATCCCCAGTGGTGCCACTGCACTCTCTGGACTCACTGCAGTGCATCCCCAGTGGTGCCAGTGCACTCTCTGGACTCATTGAAGTGCATTCTCAGTGGTGCCAGTGCACTCTCTGGACTCACTGCAGTGCATCCCCAGTGGTGCCAGTGCACTCTCTGGACTCACTGCACTGCATCCCCAGTAGTGCCAGTGCACTCTCTGGACTCACTGCACTGCATCCCCAGTGGTGCCAGTGCACTCTCTGGACTCACTAAACTGCATCACCAGTGGTGCCTTTGCACTCTCTGGACTCACTGCACTGCTTCCCCAGTGGTGCCAGTGCACTCTCTGGACTCACTGCAGTGCATCCCCACTGGTGCCAGTGCACTCTCTGGGCTCACTGCAGTGCATCCCCAGTGGTGCCAGTGTACTCTCTGGACTCACTGTACTGCATCCCCAGTGCTGCCAGTGCACTCTCTGGACTCACTGCACTGCATCCCCAGTGGTGCCACTGCACTCTCTGGACTCACTGCACTGCTTCCCCAGTGGTGCCAGTGCACTCTCTGGACTCACTGCACTGCATCCCCAGTGGTGCCAGTGCACTCACTGGACTCACTGCACTGCATCCCCAGTGGTGCCAGTGCACTCTCTGGAGTCACTGCACTGCATCCCCAGTGGTGCCAGTGCACTCTCTGGACTCACTGCACTGCATCCCCAGTAGTGCCAGTGCACTCTCTGGACTCACTGCACTGCATCCCCAGTGCTGCCAGTGCACTCACTGGACTCACTTCAGTGCATCCCCAGTGGTGCCAGTGCACTCTGTGGACTCACTGTACTGCATCCCCAGTGGTGCCAGTGCACTCTGTGGACTCACTGTACTGCATCCCCAGTGGTGACAGTGCACTCTCTGGACTCACTGTGCTGCATCCCCAGTGGTGCCAGTGCACTCTCTGGACTCACTGCAGTGCATCCCCACTGGTGCCAGTGCACTCTCTGGACTCACTGCAGTGCATCCCCAGTGGTGCCAGTGCAGTCTCTGGAGTAACTGCAGTGCATCCCCACTGGTGCCAAAGCACTCTCTGGACTCACTGCAGTGCATCCCCAGTGGTGCCACTGCACTCTCTGGACTCACTGCAGTGCATCCCCAGTGGTGCCAGTGCACTCTCTGGACTCATTGAAGTGCATTCTCAGTGGTGCCAGTGCACTCTCTGGACTCACTGCAGTGCATCCCCAGTGGTGCCAGTGCACTCTCTGGACTCACTGCACTGCATCCCCAGTAGTGCCAGTGCACTCTCTGGACTCACTGCACTGCATCCCCAGTGGTGCCAGTGCACTCTCTGGACTCACTAAACTGCATCACCAGTGGTGCCTTTGCACTCTCTGGACTCACTGCACTGCTTCCCCAGTGGTGCCAGTGCACTCTCTGGACTCACTGCAGTGCATCCCCACTGGTGCCAGTGCACTCTCTGGGCTCACTGCAGTGCATCCCCAGTGGTGCCAGTGCACTCTCTGGACTCACTGCACTGCATCCCCAGTGGTGCCTGTGCGCTCTCTGGAGTCACAGCACTGCATCCCCAGTGGTGCCAGTGCAATCTCTGGACTCACTGCACTGCATCCCCAGTGGTGCCAGTGCACTCTCTGGACTCACTGAAGTGCATTCTCAGTGGTGCCAGTGCACTCTCTGGACTCACTGCACTGCATCCCCAGTGGTGCCAGTGCACTCTCTGGACTCACTGCACTGCATCCCCAGTGGTGCCAGTGCACTCTCTGGACTCACTGCAGTGCATCCCCAGTGCTGCCAGTGCACTCTCTGGACTCACTGCACTGCATCCCCAGTGGTGCCAGTGCACTCACTGGACTCACTGCAGTGCATCCCCACTGGTGCCAGTGCACTCTCTGGACTCACTGCACTGCATCCCCAGTGGTGCCAGTGCACTCTCTGGACTCACTGCACTGCATCCCCAGTGGTTCCAGCGCACTCTCTGGACTCACTGCACTGCATCCCCAGTGGTGCTAGTGCACTCTGTGGACTCACTGCAGTGCATCCCCAGTGGTGCCAGTGCACTCTCTGGACTCACTGAAGTGCTTTCTCAGTGGTGCCAGTGCACTCTCTGGACTCACTTCAGTGCATCCCCAGTGGTGCCAGTACACTCTCTGGACTCACTGCAGTGCATCCCCAGTGGTGCCAGTGCACTCTCTAGACTCACTGCAGTGCATCCCCAGTGCAGCCAGTGCACTCTCTGGACTCACTGCAGTGCATCCCCAGTGGTGCCAGAGCACTCTCTGGACTCACTGCACTGCATCTCCAGTGGTGCCAGTGCACTCTCTGGACTCACAGCAGTGCATCCCCAGTGCTGCCAGTGCACTCTCTTGAGTCACTGCACTGCATCCCCTGTGGTGCAAGAGCACTCTCTGGACTCACAGCAGTGCATCACCAGTGGTGCCAGTGCACTCTCTGGACTCACTGCACTGCATCCCCAGTGGTGCCAGTGCACTCTCTGGACTCACTGCACTGCATCCCCAGTGGTGCTAGTGCACTGTGTGGACTCACTGTACTGCATACCCAGTGGTGCCAGTGCAATCTCTGGACTCACTGCAGTGCATCCCCACTGGTGCCAGTGCACTCTCAGGACTCACTGTACTGCATCCCCAGTGGGGCCAGTGCACTCTCTGGACTCACTGCACTGCATCCCCAATAGTGACAGTGCACTCTCTGGACTCATTGCAGTGCATCCCCAGTGCTGCCAGTGCACTCTCTGGACTCACTGCACTGCATCCCCAGTAGTGCCAGTGCACTCTCTGGACTCACTGCACTGCATCCCCAGTGCTGCCAGTGCACTCACTGGATTCACTGCACTGCATCCCCAGTGGTGCCAGTGCACTCTGTGGACTCACTGTACTGCATCCCCAGTGGTGCCAGTGCACTCTGTGGACTCACTGTACTGCATCCCCAGTGGTGACAGTGCACTCTCTGGACTCACTGTGCTGCATCCCCAGTGGTGCCAGTGCACTCTCTGGACTCACTGCAGTGCATCCCCACTGGTGCCAGTGCACTCTCTGGACTCACTGCAGTGCATCCCCAGTGGTGCCAGTGCAGTCTCTGGAGTAACTGCAGTGCATCCCCAGTGGTGCCAGTGCACTCTCTGGACTCACTGCAGTGCATCCCCAGTGGTGCCACTGCACTCTCTGGACTCACTGCAGTGCATCCCCAGTGGTGCCAGTGCACTCTCTGGACTCATTGAAGTGCATTCTCAGTGGTGCCAGTGCACTCTCTGGACTCACTGCACTGCATCCCCAGTGGTGCCAGTGCACTCTCTGGACTCACTAAACTGCATCCCCAGTGGTGCCACTGCACTCTCTGGACTCACTGCACTGCTTCCCCAGTGGTGCCAGTGCACTCACTGGACTCACTGCAGTGCATTCCCACTGGTGCCAGTGCACTCTCTGGGCTCACTGCAGTGCATCCCCAGTGGTGCCAGTGCACTCTCTGGACTCACTGCACTGCATCCCCAGTGGTGCCAGTGCGCTCTCTGGACTCACTGTGCTGCATCCCCAGTGGTGCCAGTGCACTCTCTGGACTCACTGCAGTGCATCCCCACTGGTGCCAGTGCACTCTCTGGACTCACTGCAGTGCATCCCCAGTGGTGCCAGTGCAGTCTCTGGAGTAACTGCAGTGCATCCCCAGTGGTGCCAGTGCACTCTCTGGACTCACTGCAGTGCATCCCCAGTGGTGCCACTGCACTCTCTGGACTCACTGCAGTGCATCCCCAGTGGTGCCAGTGCACTCTCTGGACTCATTGAAGTGCATTCTCAGTGGTGCCAGTGCACTCTCTGGACTCACTGCAGTGCATCCCCAGTGGTGCCAGTGCACTCTCTGGACTCACTAAACTGCATCACCAGTGGTGCCACTGCACTCTCTGGACTCACTGCACTGCTTCCCCAGTGGTGCCAGTGCACTCACTGGACTGACTGCAGTGCATCCCCACTGGTGCCAGTGCACTCTCTGGGCTCACTGCAGTGCGTCCCCAGTGGTGCCAGTGCACTCTCTGGACTCACTGCACTGCATCCCCAGTGGTGCCTGTGCGCTCTCTGGAGTCACAGCACTGCATTCTCAGTGGTGCCAGTGCACTCTCTGGACTCACTGCACCTCATCCCCAGTGGTGCCAGTGCACTCTCTGGACTCACTGAACTGCATCCCCAGTGGTGCAAGTGCACTCTCTGGACTCACTGCACTGCATCCCCAGTGCTGCCAGTGCACTCTCTGGACTCACTGCACTGCATCCCCAGTGGTGCCACTGCACTCTCTGGACTCACTGCACTGCTTCCCCAGTGGTGCCAGTGCACTCTCTGGACTCACTGCAGTGCATCCCCACTGGTGCCAGTGCACTCTCTGGACTCACTGCAGTGCATCCCCAGTGGTGCCAGTGCAGTCTCTGGAGTAACTGCAGTGCATCCCCACTGGTGCCAAAGCACTCTCTGGACTCACTGCAGTGCATCCCCAGTGGTGTCACTGCACTCTCTGGACTCACTGCAGTGCATCCCCAGTGGTGCCAGTGCACTCTCTGGACTCATTGAAGTGCATTCTCAGTGGTGCCAGTGCACTCTCTGGACTCACTGCACTGCATCCCCAGTGGTGCCAGTGCACTCTCTGGACTCACTAAACTGCATCCCCAGTGGTGCCAGTGCACTCTCTGGGCTCACTGCAGTGCATCCCCAGTGGTGCCAGTGCACTCTCTGGACTCACTGCACTGCATCCCCAGTGGTGCCAGTGCGCTCTCTGGAGTCACAGCACTGCATCCCCAGTGGTGCCAGTGCAATCTCTGGACTCACTGCACTGCATCCCCGGTGGTGCCAGTGCAATCTCTGGAGTAACTGCACTGCATCCCCACTGGTGCCAAAGCACTCTCTGGACTCCCAGCACCGCATCCCCAGTGGTGCCAGTGCACTCTCTGGACTCACTGCACTGCATCACCAGTGGTGCCACTGCACTCTCTGGACTCACTGCACTGCTTCCCCAGTGGTGCCAGTGCACTCACTGGACTGACTGCAGTGCATCCCCACTGGTGCCAGTGCACTCTCTGGGCTCACTGCAGTGCATCCCCAGTGGTGCCAGTGCACTCTCTGGACTCACTGCACTGCATCCCCAGTGGTGCCTGTGCGCTCTCTGGAGTCACAGCACTGCATTCTCAGTGGTGCCAGTGCACTCTCTGGACTCACTGCACCTCATCCCCAGTGGTGCCAGTGCACTCTCTGGACTCACTGCACTGCATCCCCAGTGGTGCCAGTGCACTCTCTGGACTCACTGTACTGCATCCCCAGTGCTGCCAGTGCACTCTCTGGACTCACTGCACTGCATCCCCAGTGGTGCCACTGCACTCTCTGGACTCACTGCACTGCTTCCCCAGTGGTGCCAGTGCACTCTCTGGACTCACTGCACTGCATCCCCAGTGGTGCCAGTGCACTCACTGGACTCACTGCACTGCATCCCCAGTGGTGCCAGTGCACTCTCTGGAGTCACTGCACTGCATCCCCAGTGGTGCCAGTGCACTCTCTGGACTCACTGCACTGCATCCCCAGTGGTTCCAGCGCACTCTCTGGACTCACTGCACTGCATCCCCAGTAGTGCTAGTGCACTCTGTGGACTCACTGCACTGCATCCCCAGTGGTGCCAGTGCACTCTCTGGACTCACTGAAGTGCATTCTCAGTGGTGCCACTGCACTCTCTGGACTCACTTCAGTGCATCCCCAGTGGTGCCAGTACACTCTCTGGACTCACTGCAGTGCATCCCCAGTGGTGCCAGTGCACTCTCTGGACTCACTGCACTGCATCCCCAGTGGAGCCAGTACACTCTCTGGACTCACTGCAGTGCATCCGCAGTGGTGCCATTGCACTCTCTGGATTCATCGCACTGCATCCCCAGTGGTGCCAGTGCACTCTCTGGACTCACTGCACTGCATCCCCAGTGCTGCCAGTGCACTCTCTTGAGTCACTGCGCTGCATCCCCTGTGGTGCAAGAGCACTCTCTGGATTCATCGCACTGCATCCCCAGTGGTGCCAGTGCACTCTCTGGACTCACTGCACTGCTTCCCCAGTGGTGCCAGTGCACTCTTTCGAGTCACTGCAGTGCATCCCCAGTGGTGCCAGTGCACTCTCTGTACTCACTGCAGTGCATCCCCAGTGGTGCCAGTGTGCTCTCTGGAGTCACAGCACTGCATCCCCAGTGGTGCCAGTGCAATCTCTGGACTCACTGCACTGCATCCCCAGTGGTGCCAGTGCACTCTCTGGACTCACTGAAGTGCATTCTCAGTGGTGCCAGTGCACTCTCTGGACTCACTGCACTGCATCCCCAGTGGTGCCAGTGCACTCTCTGGACTCACTGAACTGAATCCCCAGTGGTGCCAGTGCAATCTCTGGACTCACTGCAGTGCATCCCCAGTGGTGCCAGTGCACTCTCTGGACTCACTGAAGTGCATTATCAGTGGTGCCAGTGCACTCTCTGGACTCACTGCACTGCATCCCCAGTAGTGACAGTGTACTCTCTGGACTCACTGCAGTGCATCCCCAGTGGGGCCAGTTCACTCTCTGGACTCACTGCACTGCATCCCCAGTGGTGCTAGTGCACTGTGTGGACTCACTGTACTGCATCCCCAGTGGTGCCAGTGCAATCTCTGGACTCACTGCAGTGCATCCCCAGTGCTGCCAGTGCACTCTCAGGACTCACTGCACTGCATCCCCAGTGGGGCCAGTGCACTCTCTGGACTCACTGCACTGCATCCCCAGTAGTGACAGTGCACTCTCTGGACTCACTGCAGTGCATCCCCAGTGGTGCCAGTGCACTCTCTGGACTCACTGCACTGCATCCCCAGTAGTGCCAGTGCACTCTCTGGACTCACTGCACTGCATCCCCAGTGGTGCCAGTGCACTCTCTGGACTCACTAAAGTGCATCACCACTGGTGCCTCTGCACTCTCTGGACTCACTGCAGTGCATCCCCAGTGGTGCCAGTGCACTCTCTGGACTCATTGAAGTGCATTCTCAGTGGTGCCAGTGCACTCTCTGGACTCACTGCAGTGCATCCCCAGTGGTGCCAGTGCACTCTCTGGACTCACTAAACTGCATCCCCACTGGTGCCACTGCACTCTCTGGACTCACTGCACTGCTTCCCCAGTGGTGCCAGTGCACTCACTGGACTCACTGCAGTGCATCCCCACTGGTGCCAGTGCACTCTCTGGGCTCACTGCAGTGCATCCCCAGTGGTGCCAGTGCACTCTCTGGACTCACTGCACTGCATCCCCAGTGGTGCCAGTGCGCTCTCTGGAGTCACAGCACTGCATCCCCAGTGGTGCCAGTGCAATCTCTGGACTCACTGCACTGCATCCCCGGTGGTGCCAGTGCAGTCTCTGGAGTAACTGCACTGCATCCCCACTGGTGCCAAAGCACTCTCTGGACTCCCAGCACCGCATCCCCAGTGGTGCCAGTGCACTCTCTGGACTCACTGCACTGCATCACCAGTGGTGCCACTGCACTCTCTGGACTCACTGCACTGCTTCCCCAGTGGTGCCAGTGCACTCTCTGGGCTCACTGCAGTGCATCCCCAGTGGTGCCAGTGCACTCTCTGGACTCACTGCACTGCATCCCCAGTGGTGCCTGTGCGCTCTCTGGAGTCACAGCACTGTATTCTCAGTGGTGCCAGTGCACTCTCTGGACTCACTGTACCTCATCCCCAGTGGTGCCAGTGCACTCTCTGGACTCACTGCACTGCATCCCCAGTGGTGCCAGTGCACTCTCTGGACTCACTGCACTGCATCCCCAGTGCTGCCAGTGCACTCTCTGGACTCACTGCACTGCATCCCCAGTGGTGCCACTGCACTCTCTGGACTCACTGCACTGCTTCCCCAGTGGTGCCAGTGCACTCTCTGGACTCACTGCACTGCATCCCCAGTGGTGCCAGTGCACTCACTGGACTCACTGCAGTGCATCCCCAGTGGTGCCAGTGCACTCTCTGGAGTCACTGCACTGCATCCCCAGTGGTGCCAGTGCACTCTCTGGACTCACTGCACTGCATCCCCAGTGGTTCCAGCGCACTCTCCGGACTCACTGCACTGCATCCCCAGTAGTGCTAGTGCACTCTGTGGACTCACTGCACTGCATCCCCAGTGGTGCCAGTGCACTCTCTGGACTCACTGAAGTGCATTCTCAGTGGTGCCACTGCACTCTCTGGACTCACTTCAGTGCATCCCCAGTGGTGCCAGTACACTCTCTGGACTCACTGCAGTGCATCCCCAGTGGTGCCAGTGCACTCTCTGGACTCACTGCACTGCATCCCCAGTGGAGCCAGTGCACTCTCTGGACTCACTGCAGTGCATCCGCAGTGGTGCCATTGCACTCTCTGGACTCATCGCACTGCATCCCCAGTGGTGCCAGTGCACTCTCTGGACTCACTGCACTGCATCCCCAGTGCTGCCAGTGCACTCTCTTGAGTCACTGCGCTGCATCCCCTGTGGTGCAAGAGCACTCTCTGGACTCACAGCAGTGCATCACCAGTGGTGCCAGTGCACTCTCTGGACTCACTGCAGTGCATCCCCAGTGGAGACAGTGCACTCTCTGGACTCACTGCACTGCATCCCCAGTGGTGCTAGTGCACTGTGTGGACTCACTGTACTGCATCCCCAGTGGTGCCAGTGCAATCTCTGGACTCACTGCAGTGCATCCCCAGTGGTGCCAGTGCACTCTCTGGACTCACTGAAGTGCATTCTCAGTGGTGCCAGTGCACTCTCTGGACTCACTGCAGTGCATCCCCACTGCTGCCAGTGCACTCTCTGGACTCACTGCAGTGCATCCCCAGTGGTGCCAGTGCACTCTCTGGACTCACTGCACTGCTTCCCCAGTGGTGCCAGTGCACTCTTTCGAGTCACTGCAGTGCATCCCCAGTGGTGCCAGTGCACTCTCTGGACTCACTGCAGTGCATCCCCAGTGGTGCCAGTGCGCTCTCTGGATTCACAGCACTGCATCCCCAGTGGTGCCAGTGCACTCTCTGGACTCACTGCACTGCATCCCCAGTGGTGACAGTGCACTCTCTGGACTCACTGAAGTGCATTCTCAGTGGTGCCAGTGCACTCTCTGGACTCACTGCACTGCATCCCCAGTGGTGCCAGTGCACTCTCTGGACTCACTGAACTGCATCCCCAGTGGTGCCAGTGCAATCTCTGGACTCACTGCAGTGCATCCCCACTGGTGCCAGTGCACTCTCTGGACTCACTGAAGTGCATTATCAGTGGTGCCAGTGCACTCTCTGGACTCACTGCACTGCATCCCCAGTAGTGACAGTGCACTCTCTGGACTCACTGCACTGCATCCCCAGTGGTGCTAGTGCACTGTGTTGACTCACTGTACTGCATCCCCAGTGGTGCCAGTGCAATCTCTGGACTCACTGCACTGCATCCCCACTGGTGCCAGTGCACTCTCAGGACTCACTGCACTGCATCCCCAGTGGGGCCAGTGCACTCTCTGGACTCACTGCACTGCATCCCCAGTAGTGACAGTGCACTCTCTGGACTCACTGCAGTGCATCCCCAGTGGTGCCAGTGCACTCTCTGGACTCACTGCACTGCATCCCCAGTAGTGCCAGTGCACTCTCTGGACTCACTGCACTGCATCCCCAGTGGTGCCAGTGCACTCTCTGGACTCACTAAACTGCATCACCAGTGGTGCCTCTGCACTCTCTGGACTCACTGCACTGCTTCCCCAGTGGTGCCAGTGCACTCACTGGACTCACTGCAGTGCATCCCCACTGGTGCCAGTGCACTCTCTGGGCTGACTGCAGTGCATCCCCAGTGGTGCCAGTGCACTCTCTGGACTCACTGCACTGCATCCCCAGTGGTGCCTGTGCGCTCTCTGGAGTCACAGCACTGCATCCCCAGTGGTGCCAGTGCAATCTCTGGACTCACTGCACTGCATCCCCAGTGGTGCCAGTGCACTCTCTGGACTCACTGAAGTGCATTCTCAGTGGTGCCAGTGCACTCTCTGGACTCACTGCACTGCATCCCCAGTGGTGCCAGTGCACTCTCTGGACTCACTGAACTGCATCCCCAGTGGTGCCAGTGCACTCTCTGGACTCACTGCAGTGCATCCCCAGTGCTGCCAGTGCACTCTCTGGACTCACTGCACTGCATCCCCAGTGGTGCCAGTGCACTCACTGGACTCACTGCAGTGCATCCCCACTGGTGCCAGTGCACTCTCTGGACTCACTGCACTGCATCCCCAGTGGCGCCAGTGCACTCACTGGACTCACTGCAGTGCATCCCCACTGGTGCCAGTGCACTCTCTGGACTCACTGCACTGCATCCCCAGTGGTGCCAGTGCACTCTCTGGACTCACTGCACTGCATCCCCAGTGGTTCCAGCGCACTCTCTGGACTCACTGCACTGCATCCCCAGTGGTGCTAGTGCACTCTGTGGACTCACTGCAGTGCATCCCCAGTGGTGCCAGTGCACTCTCTGGACTCACTGAAGTGCATTCTCAGTGGTGCCAGTGCACTCTCTGGACTCACTTCAGTGCATCCCCAGTGGTGCCAGTACACTCTCTGGACTCACTGCACTGCATCCCCAGTGGTGCCAGTGCACTCTCTGGACTCACTGCAGTGCATCCCCAGTGCAACCAGTGCACTCTCTGGACTCACTGCAGTGCATCCGCAGTGGTGCCATTGCACTCTCTGAACTCACTGCACTGCATCTCCAGTGGTGCCAGTGCACTCTGTGGACTCACTGCACTGCATCCCCAGTGGTGCTAGTGCACTGTGTGGACTCACTGTACTGCATCCCCAGTGGTGCCAGTGCAATCTCTGGACTCACTGCAGTGCATCCCCAGTGGTGCCAGTGCACTCTCAGGACTCACTGCACTGCATCCCCAGTGGGGCCAGTGCACTCTCTGGACTCACTGCACTGCATCCCCAGTAGTGACAGTGCACTCTCTGGACTCACTGCAGTGCATCCCCAGTGGTGCCAGTGCACTCTCTGGACTCACTGCACTGCATCCCCAGTGCTGCCAGTGCACTCTCTGGACTCACTGCACTGCATCCCCAGTGCTGCCAGTGCACTCACTGGATTCACGAAACTTCATCCCCAGTGGTGCCAGTGCACTCTCTGGACTCACTGAACTGCATCCCCAGTGGTGCCAGTGCACTCTGTGGACTCACTGTACTGCATCCCCAGTGGTGACAGTGCACTCTCTGGACTCACTGCAGTGCATCCCCAGTGGTGCCAGTGCACTCTCTGGACTCACTGCAGTGCATCCCCACTGGTGCCAGTGCACTCTCTGGACTCACTGCAGTGCATCCCCAGTGGTGCCAGTGCACTCTCTGGAGTAACAGCAGTGCATCCCCACTGGTGCCAAAGCACTCTCTGGACTCACTGCAGTGCATCCCCAGTGGTGCCACTGCACTCTCTGGACTCACTGCACTGCATCCCCAGTGGTGCCAGTGCACTCTCTGGACTCATTGAAGTGCATTCTCAGTGGTGCCAGTGCACTCTCTGGACTCAATGCAGTGCATCCCCAGTGGTGCCAGTACACTCACTGGACTCACTGCACTGCATCCCCAGTGGTGCCAGTGCACTCTCTGGACTCACTAAACTGCATCCCCAGTGGTGCCACTGCACTCTCTGGACTCACTGCACTGCTTCCCCAGTGGTGCCAGTGCACTCACTGGACTCACTGCAGTGCATCCCATCTGGTGCCAGTGCACTCTCTGGGCTCACTGCAGTGCATCCCCAGTGGTGCCAGTGCACTCTCTGGCCTCACTGCACTGCATCCCCAGTGGTGCCAGTGCAATCTCTGGACTCACTGCACTGCATCCCCAGTGGTGCCAGTGCACTCACTGGACTCACTGCAGTGCATCCCCACTGGTGCCAGTGCACTCTCTGGGCTGACTGCAGTGCATCCCCAGTGGTGCCAGTGCACTCTCTGGACTCACTGCACTACATCCCCAGTGGTGCCAGTGCGCTCTCTGGAGTCACAGCACTGCATCCCCAGTGGTGCCAAAGCACTCTCTGGACTCCCAGCACCGCATCCCCAGTGGTGCCAGTGCACTCTCTGGACTCACTGCACTGCATCACCAGTGGTGCTACTGCACTCTCTGGACTCACTGCACTGCTTCCCCAGTGGTGCCAGTGCACTCACTGGACTGACTGCAGTGCATCCCCACTGGTGCCAGTGCACTCTCTGGGCTCACTGCAGTGCATCCCCAGTGCTGCCAGTGCACTCTCTTGAGTCACTGCGCTGCATCCCCTGTGGTGCAAGAGCACTCTCTGGACTCACAGCATTACATCACCAGTGGTGCCAGTGCACTCTCTGGACTCACTGCAGTGCATCCCCAGTGGAGCCAGTGCACTCTCTGGACTCACTGCACTGCATCCCCAGTGGTGCTAGTGCACTGTGTGGACTCACTGTACTGCATCCCCAGTGGTGCCAGTGCAATCTCTGGACTCACTGCAGTGCATCCCCAGTGGTGCCAGTGCACTCTCTGGACTCACTGAAGTGCATTCTCAGTGGTGCCAGTGCACTCTCTGGACTCACTGCACTGCATCCCCAGTAGTGACAGTGCACTCTCTGGACTCACTGCAGTGCATCCCCAGTGGTGCCAGTGCACTCTCTGGACTCACTGCACTGCTTCCCCAGTGGTGCCAGTGCACTCTTTCGAGTCACTGCAGTGCATCCCCAGTGGTGCCAGTGCACTCTCTGTACTCACTGCAGTGCATCCCCAGTGGTGCCAGTGTGCTCTCTGGAGTCACAGCACTGCATCCTCAGTGGTGCCAGTGCAATCTCTGGACTCACTGCACTGCATCCCCAGTGGTGCCAGTGCACTCTCTGGACTCACTGAAGTGCATTCTCAGTGGTGCCAGTGCACTCTCTGGACTCACTGCACTGCATCCCCAGTGGTGCCAGTGCACTCTCTGGACTCACTGAACTGAATCCCCAGTGGTGCCAGTGCAATCTCTGGACTCACTGCAGTGCATCCCCAGTGGTGCCAGTGCACTCTCTGGACTCACTGAAGTGCATTATCAGTGGTGCCAGTGCACTCTCTGGACTCACTGCACTGCATCCCCAGTAGTGACAGTGTACTCTCTGGACTCACTGCAGTGCATCCCCAGTGGGGCCAGTTCACTCTCTGGACTCACTGCACTGCATCCCCAGTGGTGCTAGTGCACTGTGTGGACTCACTGTACTGCATCCCCAGTGGTGCCAGTGCAATCTCTGGACTCACTGCAGTGCATCCCCAGTGGTGCCAGTGCACTCTCAGGACTCACTGCACTGCATCCCCAGTGGGGCCAGTGCACTCTCTGGACTCACTGCACTGCATCCCCAGTAGTGACAGTGCACTCTCTGGACTCACTGCAGTGCATCCCCAGTGGTGCCAGTGCACTCTCTGGACTCACTGCACTGCATCCCCAGTAGTGCCAGTGCACTCTCTGGACTCACTGCACTGCATCCCCAGTGGTGCCAGTGCACTCTCTGGACTCACTAAAGTGCATCACCACTGGTGCCTCTGCACTCTCTGGACTCACTGCAGTGCATCCGCAGTGGTGCCAGTGCACTCTCTGGACTCATTGAAGTGCATTCTCAGTGGTGCCAGTGCACTCTCTGGACTCACTGCAGTGCATCCCCAGTGGTGCCAGTGCACTCTCTGGACTCACTAAACTGCATCCCCAGTGGTGCCACTGCACTCTCTGGACTCACTGCACTGCTTCCCCAGTGGTGCCAGTGCACTCACTGGACTCACTGCAGTGCATCCCCGCTGGTGCCAGTGCACTCTCTGGGCTCACTGCAGTGCATCCCCAGTGGTGCCAGTGCACTCTCTGGACTCACTGCACTGCATCCCCAGTGGTGCCAGTGCGCTCTCTGGAGTCACAGCACTGCATCCCCAGTGGTGCCAGTGCAATCTCTGGACTCACTGCACTGCATCCCCGGTGGTGCCAGTGCAGTCTCTGGAGTAACTGCACTGCATCCCCACTGGTGCCAAAGCACTCTCTGGACTCCCAGCACCGCATCCCCAGTGGTGCCAGTGCACTCTCTGGACTCACTGCACTGCATCACCAGTGGTGCCACTGCACTCTCTGGACTCACTGCACTGCTTCCCCAGTGGTGCCAGTGCACTCTCTGGGCTCACTGCAGTGCATCCCCAGTGGTGCCAGTGCACTCTCTGGACTCACTGCACTGCATCCCCAGTGGTGCCTGTGCGCTCTCTGGAGTCACAGCACTGCATTCTCAGTGGTGCCAGTGCACTCTCTGGACTCACTGTACCTCATCCCCAGTGGTGCCAGTGCACTCTCTGGACTCACTGCACTGCATCCCCAGTGGTGCCAGTGCACTCTCTGGACTCACTGCACTGCATCCCCAGTGCTGCCAGTGCACTCTCTGGACTCACTGCACTGCATCCCCAGTGGTGCCACTGCACTCTCTGGACTCACTGCAGTGCATCCCCAGTGGTGCCAGTGCACTCTCTGGACTCACTGCACTGCATCCCCAGTGGTGCCAGTGCACTCACTGGACTCACTGCAGTGCATCCCCAGTGGTGCCAGTGCACTCTCTGGAGTCACTGCACTGCATCCCCAGTGGTGCCAGTGCACTCTCTGGACTCACTGCACTGCATCCCCAGTGGTTCCAGCGCACTCTCCGGACTCACTGCACTGCATCCCCAGTAGTGCTAGTGCACTCTGTGGACTCACTGCACTGCATCCCCAGTGGTGCCAGTGCACTCTCTGGACTCACTGAAGTGCATTCTCAGTGGTGCCACTGCACTCTCTGGACTCACTTCAGTGCATCCCCAGTGGTGCCAGTACACTCTCTGGACTCACTGCAGTGCATCCCCAGTGGTGCCAGTGCACTCTCTGGACTCACTGCACTGCATCCCCAGTGGAGCCAGTGCACTCTCTGGACTCACTGCAGTGCATCCGCAGTGGTGCCATTGCACTCTCTGGACTCATCGCACTGCATCCCCAGTGGTGCCAGTGCACTCTCTGGACTCACTGCACTGCATCCCCAGTGCTGCCAGTGCACTCTCTTGAGTCACTGCGCTGCATCCCCTGTGGTGCAAGAGCACTCTCTGGACTCACAGCAGTGCATCACCAGTGGTGCCAGTGCACTCTCTGGACTCACTGCAGTGCATCCCCAGTGGAGACAGTGCACTCTCTGGACTCACTGCACTGCATCCCCAGTGGTGCTAGTGCACTGTGTGGACTCACTGTACTGCATCCCCAGTGGTGCCAGTGCAATCTCTGGACTCACTGCACTGCATCCCCGGTGGTGCCAGTGCAATCTCTGGAGTAACTGCACTGCATCCCCACTGGTGCCAAAGCACTCTCTGGACTCCCAGCACCGCATCCCCAGTGGTGCCAGTGCACTCTCTGGACTCACTGCACTGCATCACCAGTGGTGCCACTGCACTCTCTGGACTCACTGCACTGCTTCCCCAGTGGTGCCAGTGCACTCACTGGACTGACTGCAGTGCATCCCCACTTGTGCCAGTGCACTCTCTGGGCTCACTGCAGTGCATCCCCAGTGGTGCCAGTGCACTCTCTGGACTCACTGCACTGCATCCCCAGTGGTGCCTGTGCGCTCTCTGGAGTCACAGCACTGCATTCTCAGTGGTGCCAGTGCACTCTCTGGACTCACTGCACCTCATCCCCAGTGGTGCCAGTGCACTCTCTGGACTCACTGCACTGCATCCCCAGTGGTGCCAGTGCACTCTCTGGACTCACTGTACTGCATCCCCAGTGCTGCCAGTGCACTCTCTGGACTCACTGCACTGCATCCCCAGTGGTGCCACTGCACTCTCTGGACTCACTGCACTGCTTCCCCAGTGGTGCCAGTGCACTCTCTGGACTCACTGCACTGCATCCCCAGTGGTGCCAGTGCACTCACTGGACTCACTGCACTGCATCCCCAGTGGTGCCAGTGCACTCTCTGGAGTCACTGCACTGCATCCCCAGTGGTGCCAGTGCACTCTCTGGACTCACTGCACTGCATCCCCAGTGGTTCCAGCGCACTCTCTGGACTCACTGCACTGCATCCCCAGTAGTGCTAGTGCACTCTGTGGACTCACTGCACTGCATCCCCAGTGGTGCCAGTGCACTCTCTGGACTCACTGAAGTGCATTCTCAGTGGTGCCACTGCACTCTCTGGACTCACTTCAGTGCATCCCCAGTGGTGCCAGTACACTCTCTGGACTCACTGCAGTGCATCCCCAGTGGTGCCAGTGCACTCTCTGGACTCACTGCACTGCATCGCCAGTGGAGCCAGTACACTCTCTGGACTCACTGCAGTGCATCCGCAGTGGTGCCATTGCACTCTCTGGATTCATCGCACTGCATCCCCAGTGGTGCCAGTGCACTCTCTGGACTCACTGCACTGCATCCCCAGTGCTGCCAGTGCACTCTCTTGAGTCACTGCGCTGCATCCCCTGTGGTGCAAGAGCACTCTCTGGACTCACAGCAGTGCATCACCAGTGGTGCCAGTGCACTCTCTGGACTCACTGCAGTGCATCCCCAGTGGAGCCAGTGCACTCTCTGGACTCACTGCACTGCATCCCCAGTGGTGCTAGTGCACTGTGTGGACTCACTGTACTGCATCCCCAGTGGTGCCAGTGCAATCTCTGGACTCACTGCAGTGCATCCCCAGTGGTGCCAGTGCACTCTCTGGACTCACTGAAGTGCATTCTCAGTGGTGCCAGTGCACTCTCTGGACTCACTGCACTGCATCCCCAGTAGTGACAGTGCACTCTCTGGACTCACTGCAGTGCATCCCCAGTGGTGCCAGTGCACTCTCTGGACTCACTGCACTGCTTCCCCAGTGGTGCCAGTGCACTCTTTCGAGTCACTGCAGTGCATCCCCAGTGGTGCCAGTGCACTCTCTGTACTCACTGCAGTGCATCCCCAGTGGTGCCAGTGTGCTCTCTGGAGTCACAGCACTGCATCCCCAGTGGTGCCAGTGCAATCTCTGGACTCACTGCACTGCATCCCCAATGGTGCCAGTGCACTCTCTGGACTCACTGAAGTGCATTCTCAGTGGTGCCAGTGCACTCTCTGGACTCACTGCACTGCATCCCCAGTGGTGCCAGTGCACTCTCTGGACTCACTGAACTGAATCCCCAGTGGTGCCAGTGCAATCTCTGGACTCACTGCAGTGCATCCCCAGTGGTGCCAGTGCACTCTCTGGACTCACTGAAGTGCATTATCAGTGGTGCCAGTGCACTCTCTGGACTCACTGCACTGCATCCCCAGTAGTGACAGTGTACTCTCTGGACTCACTGCAGTGCATCCCCAGTGGGGCCAGTTCACTCTCTGGACTCACTGCACTGCATCCCCAGTGGTGCTAGTGCACTGTGTGGACTCACTGTACTGCATCCCCAGTGGTGCCAGTGCAATCTCTGGACTCACTGCAGTGCATCCCCAGTGCTGCCAGTGCACTCTCAGGACTCACTGCACTGCATCCCCAGTGGGGCCAGTGCACTCTCTGGACTCACTGCACTGCATCCCCAGTAGTGACAGTGCACTCTCTGGACTCACTGCAGTGCATCCCCAGTGGTGCCAGTGCACTCTCTGGACTCACTGCACTGCATCCCCAGTAGTGCCAGTGCACTCTCTGGACTCACTGCACTGCATCCCCAGTGGTGCCAGTGCACTCTCTGGACTCACTAAAGTGCATCACCACTGGTGCCTCTGCACTCTCTGGACTCACTGCAGTGCATCCCCAGTGGTGCCAGTGCACTCTCTGGACTCATTGAAGTGCATTCTCAGTGGTGCCAGTGCACTCTCTGGACTCACTGCAGTGCATCCCCAGTGGTGCCAGTGCACTCTCTGGACTCACTAAACTGCATCCCCACTGGTGCCACTGCACTCTCTGGACTCACTGCACTGCTTCCCCAGTGGTGCCAGTGCACTCACTGGACTCACTGCAGTGCATCCCCACTGGTGCCAGTGCACTCTCTGGGCTCACTGCAGTGCATCCCCAGTGGTGCCAGTGCACTCTCTGGACTCACTGCACTGCATCCCCAGTGGTGCCAGTGCGCTCTCTGGAGTCACAGCACTGCATCCCCAGTGGTGCCAGTGCAATCTCTGGACTCACTGCACTGCATCCCCGGTGGTGCCAGTGCAGTCTCTGGAGTAACTGCACTGCATCCCCACTGGTGCCAAAGCACTCTCTGGACTCCCAGCACCGCATCCCCAGTGGTGCCAGTGCACTCTCTGGACTCACTGCACTGCATCACCAGTGGTGCCACTGCACTCTCTGGACTCACTGCACTGCTTCCCCAGTGGTGCCAGTGCACTCTCTGGGCTCACTGCAGTGCATCCCCAGTGGTGCCAGTGCACTCTCTGGACTCACTGCACTGCATCCCCAGTGGTGCCTGTGCGCTCTCTGGAGTCACAGCACTGTATTCTCAGTGGTGCCAGTGCACTCTCTGGACTCACTGTACCTCATCCCCAGTGGTGCCAGTGCACTCTCTGGACTCACTGCACTGCATCCCCAGTGGTGCCAGTGCACTCTCTGGACTCACTGCACTGCATCCCCAGTGCTGCCAGTGCACTCTCTGGACTCACTGCACTGCATCCCCAGTGGTGCCACTGCACTCTCTGGACTCACTGCACTGCTTCCCCAGTGGTGCCAGTGCACTCTCTGGACTCACTGCACTGCATCCCCAGTGGTGCCAGTGCACTCACTGGACTCACTGCAGTGCATCCCCAGTGGTGCCAGTGCACTCTCTGGAGTCACTGCACTGCATCCCCAGTGGTGCCAGTGCACTCTCTGGACTCACTGCACTGCATCCCCAGTGGTTCCAGCGCACTCTCCGGACTCACTGCACTGCATCCCCAGTAGTGCTAGTGCACTCTGTGGACTCACTGCACTGCATCCCCAGTGGTGCCAGTGCACTCTCTGGACTCACTGAAGTGCATTCTCAGTGGTGCCACTGCACTCTCTGGACTCACTTCAGTGCATCCCCAGTGGTGCCAGTACACTCTCTGGACTCACTGCAGTGCATCCCCAGTGGTGCCAGTGCACTCTCTGGACTCACTGCACTGCATCCCCAGTGGAGCCAGTGCACTCTCTGGACTCACTGCAGTGCATCCGCAGTGGTGCCATTGCACTCTCTGGACTCATCGCACTGCATCCCCAGTGGTGCCAGTGCACTCTCTGGACTCACTGCACTGCATCCCCAGTGCTGCCAGTGCACTCTCTTGAGTCACTGCGCTGCATCCCCTGTGGTGCAAGAGCACTCTCTGGACTCACAGCAGTGCATCACCAGTGGTGCCAGTGCACTCTCTGGACTCACTGCAGTGCATCCCCAGTGGAGACAGTGCACTCTCTGGACTCACTGCACTGCATCCCCAGTGGTGCTAGTGCACTGTGTGGACTCACTGTACTGCATCCCCAGTGGTGCCAGTGCAATCTCTGGACTCACTGCAGTGCATCCCCAGTGGTGCCAGTGCACTCTCTGGACTCACTGCACTGCATCCCCAGTGGAGCCAGTGCACTCTCTGGACTCACTGCAGTGCATCCGCAGTGGTGCCATTGCACTCTCTGGACTCATCGCACTGCATCCCCAGTGGTGCCAGTGCACTCTCTGGACTCACTGCACTGCATCCCCAGTGCTGCCAGTGCACTCTCTTGAGTCACTGCGCTGCATCCCCTGTGGTGCAAGAGCACTCTCTGGACTCACAGCAGTGCATCACCAGTGGTGCCAGTGCACTCTCTGGACTCACTGCAGTGCATCCCCAGTGGAGACAGTGCACTCTCTGGACTCACTGCACTGCATCCCCAGTGGTGCTAGTGCACTGTGTGGACTCACTGTACTGCATCCCCAGTGGTGCCAGTGCAATCTCTGGACTCACTGCAGTGCATCCCCAGTGGTGCCAGTGCACTCTCTGGACTCACTGAAGTGCATTCTCAGTGGTGCCAGTGCACTCTCTGGACTCACTGCAGTGCATCCCCACTGCTGCCAGTGCACTCTCTGGACTCACTGCAGTGCATCCCCAGTGGTGCCAGTGCACTCTCTGGACTCACTGCACTGCTTCCCCAGTGGTGCCAGTGCACTCTTTCGAGTCACTGCAGTGCATCCCCAGTGGTGCCAGTGCACTCTCTGGACTCACTGCAGTGCATCCCCAGTGGTGCCAGTGCGCTCTCTGGATTCACAGCACTGCATCCCCAGTGGTGCCAGTGCACTCTCTGGACTCACTGCACTGCATCCCCAGTGGTGACAGTGCACTCTCTGGACTCACTGAAGTGCATTCTCAGTGGTGCCAGTGCACTCTCTGGACTCACTGCACTGCATCCCCAGTGGTGCCAGTGCACTCTCTGGACTCACTGAACTGCATCCCCAGTGGTGCCAGTGCAATCTCTGGACTCACTGCAGTGCATCCCCACTGGTGCCAGTGCACTCTCTGGACTCACTGAAGTGCATTATCAGTGGTGCCAGTGCACTCTCTGGACTCACTGCACTGCATCCCCAGTAGTGACAGTGCACTCTCTGGACTCACTGCACTGCATCCCCAGTGGTGCTAGTGCACTGTGTTGACTCACTGTACTGCATCCCCAGTGGTGCCAGTGCAATCTCTGGACTCACTGCAGTGCATCCCCAGTGGTGCCAGTGCACTCTCAGGACTCACTGCACTGCATCCCCAGTGGGGCCAGTGCACTCTCTGGACTCACTGCACTGCATCCCCAGTAGTGACAGTGCACTCTCTGGACTCACTGCAGTGCATCCCCAGTGGTGCCAGTGCACTCTCTGGACTCACTGCACTGCATCCCCAGTAGTGCCAGTGCACTCTCTGGACTCACTGCACTGCATCCCCAGTGGTGCCAGTGCACTCTCTGGACTCACTAAACTGCATCACCAGTGGTGCCTCTGCACTCTCTGCACTCACTGCACTGCTTCCCCAGTGGTGCCAGTGCACTCACTGGACTCACTGCAGTGCATCCCCACTGGTGCCTGTGCACTCTCTGGGCTGACTGCAGTGCATCCCCAGTGGTGCCAGTGCACTCTCTGGACTCACTGCAGTGCATCCGCAGTGGTGCCATTGCACTCTCTGGACTCATCGCACTGCATCCCCAGTGGTGCCAGTGCACTCTCTGGACTCACTGCACTGCATCCCCAGTGCTGCCAGTGCACTCTCTTGAGTCACTGCGCTGCATCCCCTGTGGTGCAAGAGCACTCTCTGGACTCACAGCAGTGCATCACCAGTGGTGCCAGTGCACTCTCTGGACTCACTGCAGTGCATCCCCAGTGGAGACAGTGCACTCTCTGGACTCACTGCACTGCATCCCCAGTGGTGCTAGTGCACTGTGTGGACTCACTGTACTGCATCCCCAGTGGTGCCAGTGCAATCTCTGGACTCACTGCAGTGCATCCCCAGTGGTGCCAGTGCACTCTCTGGACTCACTGAAGTGCATTCTCAGTGGTGCCAGTGCACTCTCTGGACTCACTGCAGTGCATCCCCACTGCTGCCAGTGCACTCTCTGGACTCACTGCAGTGCATCCCCAGTGGTGCCAGTGCACTCTCTGGACTCACTGCACTGCTTCCCCAGTGGTGCCAGTGCACTCTTTCGAGTCACTGCAGTGCATCCCCAGTGGTGCCAGTGCACTCTCTGGACTCACTGCAGTGCATCCCCAGTGGTGCCAGTGCGCTCTCTGGATTCACAGCACTGCATCCCCAGTGGTGCCAGTGCACTCTCTGGACTCACTGCACTGCATCCCCAGTGGTGACAGTGCACTCTCTGGACTCACTGAAGTGCATTCTCAGTGGTGCCAGTGCACTCTCTGGACTCACTGCACTGCATCCCCAGTGGTGCCAGTGCACTCTCTGGACTCACTGAACTGCATCCACAGTGGTGCCAGTGCAATCTCTGGACTCACTGCAGTGCATCCCCACTGGTGCCAGTGCACTCTCTGGACTCACTGAAGTGCATTATCAGTGGTGCCAGTGCACTCTCTGGACTCACTGCACTGCATCCCCAGTAGTGACAGTGCACTCTCTGGACTCACTGCACTGCATCCCCAGTGGTGCTAGTGCACTGTGTTGACTCACTGTACTGCATCCCCAGTGGTGCCAGTGCAATCTCTGGACTCACTGCAGTGCATCCCCAGTGGTGCCAGTGCACTCTCAGGACTCACTGCACTGCATCCCCAGTGGGGCCAGTGCACTCTCTGGACTCACTGCACTGCATCCCCAGTAGTGACAGTGCACTCTCTGGACTCACTGCAGTGCATCCCCAGTGGTGCCAGTGCACTCTCTGGACTCACTGCACTGCATCCCCAGTAGTGCCAGTGCACTCTCTGGACTCACTGCACTGCATCCCCAGTGGTGCCAGTGCACTCTCTGGACTCACTAAACTGCATCACCAGTGGTGCCTCTGCACTCTCTGCACTCACTGCACTGCTTCCCCAGTGGTGCCAGTGCACTCACTGGACTCACTGCAGTGCATCCCCACTGGTGCCTGTGCACTCTCTGGGCTGACTGCAGTGCATCCCCAGTGGTGCCAGTGCACTCTCTGGACTCACTGCACTGCATCCCCAGTGGTGCCTGTGCGCTCTCTGGAGTCACAGCACTGCATCCCCAGTGGTGCCAGTGCAATCTCTGGACTCACTGCACTGCATCCCCAGTGGTGCCAGTGCACTCTCTGGACTCACTGAAGTGCATTCTCAGTGGTGCCAGTGCACTCTCTGGACTCACTGCACTGCATCCCCAGTGGTGCCAGTGCACTCTCTGGACTCACTGAACTGCATCCCCAGTGGTGCCAGTGCACTCTCTGGACTCACTGCAGTGCATCCCCAGTGCTGCCAGTGCACTCTCTGGACTCACTGCACTGCATCCCCAGTGGTGCCAGTGCACTCACTGGACTCACTGCAGTGCATCCCCACTGGTGCCAGTGCACTCTCTGGACTCACTGCACTGCATCCCCAGTGGCGCCAGTGCACTCACTGGACTCACTGCAGTGCATCCCCACTGGTGCCAGTGCACTCTCTGGACTCACTGCACTGCATCCCCAGTGGTGCCAGTGCACTCTCTGGACTCACTGCACTGCATCCCCAGTGGTTCCAGCGCACTCTCTGGACTCACTGCACTGCATCCCCAGTGGTGCTAGTGCACTCTGTGGACTCACTGCAGTGCATCCCCAGTGGTGCCAGTGCACTCTCTGGACTCACTGAAGTGCATTCTCAGTGGTGCCAGTGCACTCTCTGGACTCACTTCAGTGCATCCCCAGTGGTGCCAGTACACTCTCTGGACTCACTGCACTGCATCCCCAGTGGTGCCAGTGCACTCTCTGGACTCACTGCAGTGCATCCCCAGTGCAACCAGTGCACTCTCTGGACTCACTGCAGTGCATCCGCAGTGGTGCCATTGCACTCTCTGAACTCACTGCACTGCATCTCCAGTGGTGCCAGTGCACTCTGTGGACTCACTGCACTGCATCCCCAGTGGTGCTAGTGCACTGTGTGGACTCACTGTACTGCATCCCCAGTGGTGCCAGTGCAATCTCTGGACTCACTGCAGTGCATCCCCAGTGGTGCCAGTGCACTCTCAGGACTCACTGCACTGCATCCCCAGTGGGGCCAGTGCACTCTCTGGACTCACTGCACTGCATCCCCAGTAGTGACAGTGCACTCTCTGGACTCACTGCAGTGCATCCCCAGTGGTGCCAGTGCACTCTCTGGACTCACTGCACTGCATCCCCAGTGCTGCCAGTGCACTCTCTGGACTCACTGCACTGCATCCCCAGTGCTGCCAGTGCACTCACTGGATTCACGAAACTTCATCCCCAGTGGTGCCAGTGCACTCTCTGGACTCACTGAACTGCATCCCCAGTGGTGCCAGTGCACTCTGTGGACTCACTGTACTGCATCCCCAGTGGTGACAGTGCACTCTCTGGACTCACTGCAGTGCATCCCCAGTGGTGCCAGTGCACTCTCTGGACTCACTGCAGTGCATCCCCACTGGTGCCAGTGCACTCTCTGGACTCACTGCAGTGCATCCCCAGTGGTGCCAGTGCACTCTCTGGAGTAACAGCAGTGCATCCCCACTGGTGCCAAAGCACTCTCTGGACTCACTGCAGTGCATCCCCAGTGGTGCCACTGCACTCTCTGGACTCACTGCACTGCATCCCCAGTGGTGCCAGTGCACTCTCTGGACTCATTGAAGTGCATTCTCAGTGGTGCCAGTGCACTCTCTGGACTCAATGCAGTGCATCCCCAGTGGTGCCAGTACACTCACTGGACTCACTGCACTGCATCCCCAGTGGTGCCAGTGCACTCTCTGGACT
The DNA here is from genome assembly GCF_964034855.1 of Anser brachyrhynchus. Lineage (NCBI taxonomy): Eukaryota > Metazoa > Chordata > Aves > Anseriformes > Anatidae > Anser > Anser brachyrhynchus. The sequence goes on along the minus strand of NW_027663839.1, from coordinate 662,254 downwards.
CACTAAACTGCATCCCCAGTGGTGCCACTGCACTCTCTGGACTCACTGCACTGCTTCCCCAGTGGTGCCAGTGCACTCACTGGACTCACTGCAGTGCATCCCATCTGGTGCCAGTGCACTCTCTGGGCTCACTGCAGTGCATCCCCAGTGGTGCCAGTGCACTCTCTGGACTCACTGCACTGCATCCCCAGTGGTGCCAGTGCAATCTCTGGACTCACTGCACTGCATCCCCAGTGGTGCCAGTGCACTCACTGGACTCACTGCAGTGCATCCCCACTGGTGCCAGTGCACTCTCTGGGCTGACTGCAGTGCATCCCCAGTGGTGCCAGTGCACTCTCTGGACTCACTGCACTACATCCCCAGTGGTGCCAGTGCGCTCTCTGGAGTCACAGCACTGCATCCCCAGTGGTGCCAAAGCACTCTCTGGACTCCCAGCACCGCATCCCCAGTGGTGCCAGTGCACTCTCTGGACTCACTGCACTGCATCACCAGTGGTGCTACTGCACTCTCTGGACTCACTGCACTGCTTCCCCAGTGGTGCCAGTGCACTCACTGGACTGACTGCAGTGCATCCCCACTGGTGCCAGTGCACTCTCTGGGCTCACTGCAGTGCATCCCCAGTGCTGCCAGTGCACTCTCTTGAGTCACTGCGCTGCATCCCCTGTGGTGCAAGAGCACTCTCTGGACTCACAGCATTACATCACCAGTGGTGCCAGTGCACTCTCTGGACTCACTGCAGTGCATCCCCAGTAAAGCCAGTGCACTCTCTGGACTCACTGCACTGCATCCCCAGTGGTGCTAGTGCACTGTGTGGACTCACTGTACTGCATCCCCAGTGGTGCCAGTGCAATCTCTGGACTCACTGCAGTGCATCCCCAGTGGTGCCAGTGCACTCTCTGGACTCACTGAAGTGCATTCTCAGTGGTGCCAGTGCACTCTCTGGACTCACTGCACTGCATCCCCAGTAGTGACAGTGCACTCTCTGGACTCACTGCAGTGCATCCCCAGTGGTGCCAGTGCACTCTCTGGACTCACTGCACTGCTTCCCCAGTGGTGCCAGTGCACTCTTTCGAGTCACTGCAGTGCATCCCCAGTGGTGCCAGTGCACTCTCTGTACTCACTGCAGTGCATCCCCAGTGGTGCCAGTGTGCTCTCTGGAGTCACAGCACTGCATCCCCAGTGGTGCCAGTGCAATCTCTGGACTCACTGCACTGCATCCCCAGTGGTGCCAGTGCACTCTCTGGACTCACTGAAGTGCATTCTCAGTGGTGCCAGTGCACTCTCTGGACTCACTGCACTGCATCCCCAGTGGTGCCAGTGCACTCTCTGGACTCACTGAACTGAATCCCCAGTGGTGCCAGTGCAATCTCTGGACTCACTGCAGTGCATCCCCAGTGGTGCCAGTGCACTCTCTGGACTCACTGAAGTGCATTATCAGTGGTGCCAGTGCACTCTCTGGACTCACTGCACTGCATCCCCAGTAGTGACAGTGTACTCTCTGGACTCACTGCAGTGCATCCCCAGTGGGGCCAGTTCACTCTCTGGACTCACTGCACTGCATCCCCAGTGGTGCTAGTGCACTGTGTGGACTCACTGTACTGCATCCCCAGTGGTGCCAGTGCAATCTCTGGACTCACTGCAGTGCATCCCCAGTGGTGCCAGTGCACTCTCAGGACTCACTGCACTGCATCCCCAGTGGGGCCAGTGCACTCTCTGGACTCACTGCACTGCATCCCCAGTAGTGACAGTGCACTCTCTGGACTCACTGCAGTGCATCCCCAGTGGTGCCAGTGCACTCTCTGGACTCACTGCACTGCATCCCCAGTAGTGCCAGTGCACTCTCTGGACTCACTGCACTGCATCCCCAGTGGTGCCAGTGCACTCTCTGGACTCACTAAAGTGCATCACCACTGGTGCCTCTGCACTCTCTGGACTCACTGCAGTGCATCCGCAGTGGTGCCAGTGCACTCTCTGGACTCATTGAAGTGCATTCTCAGTGGTGCCAGTGCACTCTCTGGACTCACTGCAGTGCATCCCCAGTGGTGCCAGTGCACTCTCTGGACTCACTAAACTGCATCCCCAGTGGTGCCACTGCACTCTCTGGACTCACTGCACTGCTTCCCCAGGGGTGCCAGTGCACTCACTGGACTCACTGCAGTGCATCCCCACTGGTGCCAGTGCACTCTCTGGGCTCACTGCAGTGCATCCCCAGTGGTGCCAGTGCACTCTCTGGACTCACTGCACTGCATCCCCAGTGGTGCCAGTGCGCTCTCTGGAGTCACAGCACTGCATCCCCAGTGGTGCCAGTGCAATCTCTGGACTCACTGCACTGCATCCCCGGTGGTGCCAGTGCAGTCTCTGGAGTAACTGCACTGCATCCCCACTGGTGCCAAAGCACTCTCTGGACTCCCAGCACCGCATCCCCAGTGGTGCCAGTGCACTCTCTGGACTCACTGCACTGCATCACCAGTGGTGCCACTGCACTCTCTGGACTCACTGCACTGCTTCCCCAGTGGTGCCAGTGCACTCTCTGGGCTCACTGCAGTGCATCCCCAGTGGTGCCAGTGCACTCTCTGGACTCACTGCACTGCATCCCCAGTGGTGCCTGTGCGCTCTCTGGAGTCACAGCACTGCATTCTCAGTGGTGCCAGTGCACTCTCTGGACTCACTGTACCTCATCCCCAGTGGTGCCAGTGCACTCTCTGGACTCACTGCACTGCATCCCCAGTGGTGCCAGTGCACTCTCTGGACTCACTGCACTGCATCCCCAGTGCTGCCAGTGCACTCTCTGGACTCACTGAAGTGCATTCTCAGTGGTGCCAGTGCACTCTCTGGACTCACTGCACTGCATCCCCAGTAGTGACAGTGCACTCTCTGGACTCACTGCAGTGCATCCCCAGTGGTGCCAGTGCACTCTCTGGACTCACTGCACTGCTTCCCCAGTGGTGCCAGTGCACTCTTTCGAGTCACTGCAGTGCATCCCCAGTGGTGCCAGTGCACTCTCTGTACTCACTGCAGTGCATCCCCAGTGGTGCCAGTGTGCTCTCTGGAGTCACAGCACTGCATCCCCAGTGGTGCCAGTGCAATCTCTGGACTCACTGCACTGCATCCCCAGTGGTGCCAGTGCACTCTCTGGACTCACTGAAGTGCATTCTCAGTGGTGCCAGTGCACTCTCTGGACTCACTGCACTGCATCCCCAGTGGTGCCAGTGCACTCTCTGGACTCACTGAACTGAATCCCCAGTGGTGCCAGTGCAATCTCTGGACTCACTGCAGTGCATCCCCAGTGGTGCCAGTGCACTCTCTGGACTCACTGAAGTGCATTATCAGTGGTGCCAGTGCACTCTCTGGACTCACTGCACTGCATCCCCAGTAGTGACAGTGTACTCTCTGGACTCACTGCAGTGCATCCCCAGTGGGGCCAGTTCACTCTCTGGACTCACTGCACTGCATCCCCAGTGGTGCTAGTGCACTGTGTGGACTCACTGTACTGCATCCCCAGTGGTGCCAGTGCAATCTCTGGACTCACTGCAGTGCATCCCCAGTGGTGCCAGTGCACTCTCAGGACTCACTGCACTGCATCCCCAGTGGGGCCAGTGCACTCTCTGGACTCACTGCACTGCATCCCCAGTAGTGACAGTGCACTCTCTGGACTCACTGCAGTGCATCCCCAGTGGTGCCAGTGCACTCTCTGGACTCACTGCACTGCATCCCCAGTAGTGCCAGTGCACTCTCTGGACTCACTGCACTGCATCCCCAGTGGTGCCAGTGCACTCTCTGGACTCACTAAAGTGCATCACCACTGGTGCCTCTGCACTCTCTGGACTCACTGCAGTGCATCCGCAGTGGTGCCAGTGCACTCTCTGGACTCATTGAAGTGCATTCTCAGTGGTGCCAGTGCACTCTCTGGACTCACTGCAGTGCATCCCCAGTGGTGCCAGTGCACTCTCTGGACTCACTAAACTGCATCCCCAGTGGTGCCACTGCACTCTCTGGACTCACTGCACTGCTTCCCCAGGGGTGCCAGTGCACTCACTGGACTCACTGCAGTGCATCCCCACTGGTGCCAGTGCACTCTCTGGGCTCACTGCAGTGCATCCCCAGTGGTGCCAGTGCACTCTCTGGACTCACTGCACTGCATCCCCAGTGGTGCCAGTGCGCTCTCTGGAGTCACAGCACTGCATCCCCAGTGGTGCCAGTGCAATCTCTGGACTCACTGCACTGCATCCCCGGTGGTGCCAGTGCAGTCTCTGGAGTAACTGCACTGCATCCCCACTGGTGCCAAAGCACTCTCTGGACTCCCAGCACCGCATCCCCAGTGGTGCCAGTGCACTCTCTGGACTCACTGCACTGCATCACCAGTGGTGCCACTGCACTCTCTGGACTCACTGCACTGCTTCCCCAGTGGTGCCAGTGCACTCTCTGGGCTCACTGCAGTGCATCCCCAGTGGTGCCAGTGCACTCTCTGGACTCACTGCACTGCATCCCCAGTGGTGCCTGTGCGCTCTCTGGAGTCACAGCACTGCATTCTCAGTGGTGCCAGTGCACTCTCTGGACTCACTGTACCTCATCCCCAGTGGTGCCAGTGCACTCTCTGGACTCACTGCACTGCATCCCCAGTGGTGCCAGTGCACTCTCTGGACTCACTGCACTGCATCCCCAGTGCTGCCAGTGCACTCTCTGGACTCACTGCACTGCATCCCCAGTGGTGCCACTGCACTCTCTGGACTCACTGCACTGCTTCCCCAGTGGTGCCAGTGCACTCTCTGGACTCACTGCACTGCATCCCCAGTGGTGCCAGTGCACTCACTGGACTCACTGCAGTGCATCCCCAGTGGTGCCAGTGCACTCTCTGGAGTCACTGCACTGCATCCCCAGTGGTGCCAGTGCACTCTCTGGACTCACTGCACTGCATCCCCAGTGGTTCCAGCGCACTCTCCGGACTCACTGCACTGCATCCCCAGTAGTGCTAGTGCACTCTGTGGACTCACTGCACTGCATCCCCAGTGGTGCCAGTGCACTCTCTGGACTCACTGAAGTGCATTCTCAGTGGTGCCACTGCACTCTCTGGACTCACTTCAGTGCATCCCCAGTGGTGCCAGTACACTCTCTGGACTCACTGCAGTGCATCCCCAGTGGTGCCAGTGCACTCTCTGGACTCACTGCACTGCATCCCCAGTGGAGCCAGTGCACTCTCTGGACTCACTGCAGTGCATCCGCAGTGGTGCCATTGCACTCTCTGGACTCATCGCACTGCATCCCCAGTGGTGCCAGTGCACTCTCTGGACTCACTGCACTGCATCCCCAGTGCTGCCAGTGCACTCTCTTGAGTCACTGCGCTGCATCCCCTGTGGTGCAAGAGCACTCTCTGGACTCACAGCAGTGCATCACCAGTGGTGCCAGTGCACTCTCTGGACTCACTGCAGTGCATCCCCAGTGGAGACAGTGCACTCTCTGGACTCACTGCACTGCATCCCCAGTGGTGCTAGTGCACTGTGTGGACTCACTGTACTGCATCCCCAGTGGTGCCAGTGCAATCTCTGGACTCACTGCAGTGCATCCCCAGTGGTGCCAGTGCACTCTCTGGACTCACTGAAGTGCATTCTCAGTGGTGCCAGTGCACTCTCTGGACTCACTGCAGTGCATCCCCACTGCTGCCAGTGCACTCTCTGGACTCACTGCAGTGCATCCCCAGTGGTGCCAGTGCACTCTCTGGACTCACTGCACTGCTTCCCCAGTGGTGCCAGTGCACTCTTTCGAGTCACTGCAGTGCATCCCCAGTGGTGCCAGTGCACTCTCTGGACTCACTGCAGTGCATCCCCAGTGGTGCCAGTGCGCTCTCTGGATTCACAGCACTGCATCCCCAGTGGTGCCAGTGCAATCTCTGGACTCACTGCACTGCATCCCCAGTGGTGACAGTGCACTCTCTGGACTCACTGAAGTGCATTCTCAGTGGTGCCAGTGCACTCTCTGGGCTCACTGCACTGCATCCCCAGTGGTGCCAGTGCACTCTCTGGACTCACTGAACTGCATCCCCAGTGGTGCCAGTGCAATCTCTGGACTCACTGCAGTGCATCCCCACTGGTGCCAGTGCACTCTCTGGACTCATTGAAGTGCATTATCAGTGGTGCCAGTGCACTCTCTGGACTCACTGCACTGCATCCCCAGTAGTGACAGTGCACTCTCTGGACTCACTGCACTGCATCCCCAGTGGTGCTAGTGCACTGTGTTGACTCACTGTACTGCATCCCCAGTGGTGCCAGTGCAATCTCTGGACTCACTGCAGTGCATCCCCAGTGGTGCCAGTGCACTCTCAGGACTCACTGCACTGCATCCCCAGTGGGGCCAGTGCACTCTCTGGACTCACTGCACTGCATCCCCAGTAGTGACAGTGCACTCTCTGGACTCACTGCAGTGCATCCCCAGTGGTGCCAGTGCTCTCTCTGGACTCACTGCACTGCATCCCCAGTAGTGCCAGTGCACTCTCTGGACTCACTGCACTGCATCCCCAGTGGTGCCAGTGCACTCTCTGGACTCACTAAACTGCATCACCAGTGGTGCCTCTGCACTCTCTGGACTCACTGCACTGCTTCCCCAGTGGTGCCAGTGCACTCACTGGACTCACTGCAGTGCATCCCCACTGGTGCCAGTGCACTTTCTGGGCTGACTGCAGTGCATCCCCAGTGGTGCCAGTGCACTCTCTGGACTCACTGCACTGCATCCCCAGTGGTGCCTGTGCGCTCTCTGGAGTCACAGCACTGCATCCCCAGTGGTGCCAGTGCAATCTCTGGACTCACTGCACTGCATCCCCAGTGGTGCCAGTGCACTCTCTGGACTCACTGAAGTGCATTCTCAGTGGTGCTAGTGCACTCTCTGGACTCACTGCACTGCATCCCCAGTGGTGCCAGTGCACTCTCTGGACTCACTGAACTGCATCCCCAGTGGTGCCAGTGCACTCTCTGGACTCACTGCAGTGCATCCCCAGTGCTGCCAGTGCACTCTCTGGACTCACTGCACTGCATCCCCAGTGGTGCCAGTGCACTCACTGGACTCACTGCAGTGCATCCCCACTGGTGCCAGTGCACTCTCTGGACTCACTGCACTGCATCCCCAGTGGCGCCAGTGCACTCACTGGACTCACTGCAGTGCATCCCCACTGGTGCCAGTGCACTCTCTGGACTCACTGCACTGCATCCCCAGTGGTGCCAGTGCACTCTCTGGACTCACTGCACTGCATCCCCAGTGGTTCCAGCGCACTCTCTGGACTCACTGCACTGCATCCCCAGTGGTGCTAGTGCACTCTGTGGACTCACTGCAGTGCATCCCCAGTGGTGCCAGTGCACTCTCTGGACTCACTGAAGTGCATTCTCAGTGGTGCCAGTGCACTCTCTGGACTCACTTCAGTGCATCCCCAGTGGTGCCAGTACACTCTCTGGACTCACTGCACTGCATCCCCAGTGGTGCCAGTGCACTCTCTGGACTCACTGCAGTGCATCCCCAGTGCAACCAGTGCACTCTCTGGACTCACTGCAGTGCATCCGCAGTGGTGCCATTGCACTCTCTGAACTCACTGCACTGCATCTCCAGTGGTGCCAGTGCACTCTGTGGACTCACTGCACTGCATCCCCAGTGGTGCTAGTGCACTGTGTGGACTCACTGTACTGCATCCCCAGTGGTGCCAGTGCAATCTCTGGACTCACTGCAGTGCATCCCCAGTGGTGCCAGTGCACTCTCAGGACTCACTGCACTGCATCCCCAGTGGGGCCAGTGCACTCTCTGGACTCACTGCACTGCATCCCCAGTAGTGACAGTGCACTCTCTGGACTCACTGCAGTGCATCCCCAGTGGTGCCAGTGCACTCTCTGGACTCACTGCACTGCATCCCCAGTGCTGCCAGTGCACTCTCTGGACTCACTGCACTGCATCCCCAGTGCTGCCAGTGCACTCACTGGATTCACGAAACTGCATCCCCAGTGGTGCCAGTGCACTCTCTGGACTCACTGAACTGCATCCCCAGTGGTGCCAGTGCACTCTGTGGACTCACTGTACTGCATCCCCAGTGGTGACAGTGCACTCTCTGGACTCACTGCAGTGCATCCCCAGTGGTGCCAGTGCACTCTCTGGACTCACTGCAGTGCATCCCCACTGGTGCCAGTGCACTCTCTGGACTCACTGCAGTGCATCCCCAGTGGTGCCAGTGCACTCTCTGGAGTAACAGCAGTGCATCCCCACTGGTGCCAAAGCACTCTCTGGACTCACTGCACTGCATCCCCAGTGGTGCCAGTGCACTCTCTGGACTCACTGAAGTGCATTATCAGTGGTGCCAGTGCACTCTCTGGACTCACTGCACTGCATCCCCAGTGGTGCCAGTGCATTCTCTGGACTCACTGAACTGCATCCCCAGTGGTGCCAGTGCACTCTCTGGACTCACTGCACTGCTTCCCCAGTGGTGCCAGTGCACTCTCTGGACTCACTGCACTGCATCCCCAGTGGTGCCAGTGCACTCACTAAACTCACTGCAGTGCATCCCCACTGGTGCCAGTGCACTCTGTGGACTCACTGCACTGCATCCCCAGTGGTGCTAGTGCACTCTCTGGACTCACTGCACTGCATCCCCAGTGGTTCGAGCGCACTCTCTGGACTCACTGCAGTGCATCCCCAGTGGTGCCAGTACACTCTCTGGACTCACTGCAGCGCATCCCCAGTGGTGCCAGTGCACTCTCTGGACTCACTGCAGTGCATCCCCAGTGCAGCCAGTGCACTCTCTGGACTCACTGCAGTGCATCCGCAGTGGTGCCATTGCACTCTGTGGACTCACTGCACTGCATCTCCAGTGGTGCCAGTGCACTCTCTGGACTCACTGCACTGCATCCCCAGTGCTGGCAGTGCACTCTCTTGAGTCACTGCACTGCATCCCCTGTGGTGCAAGAGCACTCTCTGGACTCACAGCAGTGCATCACCAGTGGTGCCAGTGCACTCTCTGGACTCACTGCACTGCATCCCCAGTGGTGCCAGTGCACTCTCTGGACTCACTGCACTGCATTCCCAGTGGTGCCAGTGCAATCTCTGGACTCACTGCACTGCATCCCCAGTGGTGCCAGTGCACTCTCTGGACTCACTGAAGTGCATTCTCAGTGGTGCCAGTGCACTCTCTGGACTCACTGCACTGCATTCCAGTGGTGCCAGTGCACTCTCTGGACTCACTGAACTGCATCCCCAGTGGTGCCAGTGCACTCTCTGGACTCACTGCACTGCATCCCCAGTGCTGCCAGTGCACTCTCTGGACTCACTGCACTGCATCCCTAGTGGTGCCACTGCACTCTCTGGACTCACTGCACTGCTTCCCCAGTGGTGCCAGTGCACTCTCTGGACTCACTGCACTGCATCCCCAGTGGTGCCAGGGCACTCACTGGACTCACTGCAGTGCATCCCCAGTGGTGCCAGTGCACTCTGTGGACTCACTGCAGTGCATCCCCAGTGGTGCCAGTGCACTCTCTGGACTCACTGAAGTGCATTCTCAGTGGTGCCAGTGCACTCTCTGGACTCACTGCAGTGCATCCCCAGTGGTGCCAGTACACTCTCTGGACTCACTGCAGTGCATCCCCAGTGGTGCCAGTGCACTCTCTGGACTCACTGCAGTGCATTCTCAGTGGTGCCAGTGCACTCTCTGGACTCACTGCAGTGCATCCGCAGTGGTGCCATTGCACTCTCTGGACTCACTGCACTGCATCTCCAGTGGTGCCAGTGCACTCTCTGGACTCACTGCACTGCATCCCCAGTGCTGCCAGTGCACTCTCTTGAGTCACTGCACTGCATCCCCTGTGGTGCAAGAGCACTCTCTGGACTCACAGCAGTGCATCACCAGTGGTGCCAGTGCACTCTCTGGACTCACTGCACTGCATCCCCAGTGGTGCCAGTGCACTCTCTGGACTCACTGCACTGCATCCCCAGTGGTGCTAGTGCACTGTGTGGACTCAATGTACTGCATCATCTGTGGTGCCAGTGCACTCTCTGGACTCACTGCAATGCATCCCCAGTGGTGCCAGTGCACTCTCAGGACTCACTGCACTGTATCCCCAGTGGTGCCAGTGCACTCACTGGATTCACTGCAGTGCATCCCCAGTGGTGCCAGTGCACTCTCTGGACTCACTGCACTGCATCCCCAGTGGTGCCAGTGCACTCTCTGGACTCACTGCACTGCATCCCCAGTGGTGCCAGTGCACTCTCTGGACTCACTGAAGTGCATCCCCAGTGGTGCCAGTGCGCTCTCTGGAGTCACAGCACTGCATCCCCAGTGGTGCCAGTGCAATCTCTGGACTCACTGCACTGCATCCCCAGTGGTGCCAGTGCACTCTCTGGACTCACTGAAGTGCATTCTCAGTGGTGCCAGTGCACTCTCTGGACTCACTGCACTGCATCCCCAGTGGTGCCAGTGCACTCTCTGGACTCACTGAACTGCATCCCCAGTGGTGCCAGTGCACTCTCTGGACTCACTGCACTGCATCCCCAGTGCTGCCACTGCACTCTCTGGACTCACTGCACTGCATCCCTAGTGGTGCCACTGCACTCTCTGGACTCACTGCACTGCTTCCCCAGTGGTGCCAGTGCACTCTCTGGACTCACTGCACTGCATCCCCAGTGGTGCCAGGGCACTCACTGGACTCACTGCAGTGCATCCCCACTGGTGCCAGTGCACTCTGTGGACTCACTGCAGTGCATCCCCAGTGGTGCCAGTGCACTCTCTGGACTCACTGCAGTGCATCCCCAGTGGTGCCAGTATACTCTCTGGACTCACTGAAGTGCATTCTCAGTGGTGCCAGTGCACTCTCTGGACTCACTGCAGTGCATCCCCAGTGGTGCCAGTGCACTCTCTGGACTCACTGAAGTGCATTCTCAGTGGTGCCAGTGCACTCTCTGGACTCACTGCAGTGCATCCCCAGTGGTGCCAGTGCACTCTCTGGACTCACTGAACTGCATCCCCAGTGGTGCCAGTGCACTCTCTGGACTCACTGCACTGCACCCCCAGTGCTGCCAGTGCACTCTCTGGACTCACTGCACTGCATCCCTAGTGGTGCCACTGCACTCTCTGGACTCACTGCACTGCTTCCCCAGTGGTGCCAGTGCACTCTCTGGACTCACTGCACTGCATCCCCAGTGGTGCCAGTGCACTCACTGGACTCACTGCAGTGCATCCCCACTGGTGCCAGTGCACTCTGTGGACTCACTGCACTGCATCCCCAGTGGTGCTAGTGCACTCTCTGGACTCACTGCACTGCATCCCCAGTAGTTCGAGCGCACTCTCTGGACTCACTGAACTGCATCCCCAGTGGTGCCAGTACACTCTCTGGACTCACTGCAGCGCATCCCCAGTGGTGCCAGTGCACTCTCTGGACTCACTGCAGTGCATCCCCAGTGCAGCCAGTGCACTCTCTGGACTCACTGCAGTGCATCCGCAGTGGTGCCATTGCACTCTGTGGACTCACTGCACTGCATCTCCAGTGGTGCCAGTGCACTCTCTGGACTCACTGCACTGCATCCCCAGTGCTGGCAGTGCACTCTCTTGAGTCACTGCACTGCATCCCCTGTGGTGCAAGAACACTCTCTGGACTCACAGCAGTGCATCACCAGTGGTGCCAGTGCACTCTCTGGACTCACTGCACTGCATCCCCAGTGGTGCCAGTGCACTCTCTGGACTCACTGAAGTGCATCCCCAGTGGTGCCTGTGCGCTCTCTGGAGTCACAGCACTGCATCCCCAGTGGTGCCAGTGCAATCTCTGGACTCACTGTACTGCATCCCCAGTGGTGCCAGTGCACTCTCTGGACTCACTGAAGTGCATTCTCAGTGGTGCCAGTGCACTCTCTGGACTCACTGCACTGCATCCCCAGTGGTGCCAGTGCACTCTCTGGACTCACTGAACTGCATCCCCAGTGGTGCCAGTGCACTCTCTGGACTCACTGCACTGCATCCCCAGTGCTGCCAGTGCACTCTCTGGACTCACTGCACTGCATCCCTAGGGGTGCCACTGCACTCTCTGGACTCACTGCACTGCTTCCCCAGTGGTGCCAGTGCACTCTCTGGACTCACTGCACTGCATCCCCAGTGGTGCCAGGCCGCTCACTGGACTCACTGCAGTGCATCCCCACTGGTGCCAGTGCACTCTCTGGACTCACTGCAGTGCATCCCCAGTGGTGCCAGTGCACTCTCTGGACTCACTGAAGTGCATTCTCAGTGGTGCCAGTGCACTCTCTGGACTCACTGCAGTGCATCCCCAGTGGTGCCAGTACACTCTCTGGACTCACTGCAGTGCATCCCCAGTGGTGCCAGTGCACTCTCTGGACTCACTGCAGTGCATCCCCAGTGCAGCCAGTGCACTCTCTGGACTCACTGCAGTGCATCCGCAGTGGTGCCATTGCACTCTCTGGACTCACTGCACTGCATCTCCAGTGGTGCCAGTGCACTCTCTGGACTCACTGCACTGCATCCCCAGTGCTGCCAGTGCACTCTCTTGAGTCACTGCACTGCATCCCCTGTGGTGCAAGAGCACTCTCTGGACTCACAGCAGTGCATCACCAGTGGTGCCAGTGCACTCTCTGGACTCACTGCACTGCATCCCCAGTGGTGCCAGTGCACTCTCTGGACTCACTGCACTGCATCCCCAGTGGTGCTAGTGCACTGTGTGGACTCACTGTACTGCATCCCCAGTGGTGCCAGTGCAATCTCTGGACTCACTGCAGTGCATCCCCAGTGGTGCCAGTGCACTCTCAGGACTCACTGCACTGCATCCCCAGTGGGGCCAGTGCACTCTCTGGACTCACTGCACTGCATCCCCAGTAGTGACAGTGCACTCTCTGGACTCACTGCAGTGCATCCCCAGTGGTGCCAGTGCACTCTCTGGACTCACTGCACTGCATTCCCAGTAGTGCCAGTGCACTCTCTGGACTCACTGCACTGCATCCCCAGTGGTGCCAGTGCACTCTCTGGACTCACTAAACTGCATCACCAGTGGTGCCTCTGCACTCTCTGGACTCACTGCACTGCTTCCCCAGTGGTGCCAGTGCACTCACTGGACTCACTGCAGTGCATCCCCACTGGTGCCAGTGCACTCTCTGGACTCACTGCAGTGCATCCCCAGTGGTGCCAGTGCACTCTCTGGACTCACTGCACTGCATCCCCAGTGGTGCCTGTGCGCTCTCTGGAGTCACAGCACTGCATCCCCAGTGGTGCCAGTGCAATCTCTGGACTCACTGCACTACATCCCCAGTGGTGCCAGTGCACTCTCTGGACTCACTGAAGTGCATTCTCAGTGGTGCCAGTGCACTCTCTGGACTCACTGCACTGCATCCCCAGTGGTGCCAGTGCACTCTCTGGACTCACTGCACTGCATCCCCAGTGGTGCCAGTGCACTCTCTGGACTCACTGCAGTGCATCCCCAGTGCTGCCAGTGCACTCTCTGGACTCACTGCAGTGCATCCCCAGTGGTGCCAGTGCAGTCTCTGGACTCACTGCAGTGCATCCCCAGTGGTGCCAGTGCACTCTCTGGACTCACTGCACTGCATCCCCAGTGGTTCCAGCGCACTCTCTGGACTCACTGCACTGCATCCCCAGTGGTGCTAGTGCACTCTGTGGACTCACTGCAGTGCATCCCCAGTGGTGCCAGTGCACTCTCTGGACTCACTGAAGTGCATTCTCAGTGGTGCCAGTGCACTCTCTGGACTCACTTCAGTGCATCCCCAGTGGTGCCAGTACACTCTCTGGACTCACTGCAGTGCATCCCCAGTGGTGCCAGTGCACTCTCTGGACTCACTGCAGTGCATCCCCAGTGCAGCCAGTGCACTCTCTGGACTCACTGCAGTGCATCCGCAGTGGTGCCATTGCACTGTCTGGACTCACTGCACTGCATCCCCAGTGCTGCCAGTGCACTCTCTTGAGTCACTGCACTGCATCCCCTGTGGTGCAAGAGCACTCTCTGGACTCACAGCAGTGCATCACCAGTGGTGCCAGTGCACTCTCTGGACTCACTGCACTGCATCCCCAGTGGTGCCAGTGCACTCTCTGGACTCACTGCACTGCATCCCCAGTGGTGCTAGTGCACTGTGTGGACTCACTGTACTGCATACCCAGTGGTGCCAGTGCAATCTCTGGACTCACTGCAGTGCATCCCCAGTGGTGCCAGTGCACTCTCAGGACTCACTGCACTGCATCCCCAGTGGGGCCAGTGCACTCTCTGGACTCACTGCAGTGCATCCCCAGTGGAGACAGTGCACTCTCTGGACTCACTGCACTGCATCCCCAGTGGTGCCAGTGCACTCTCTGGACTCACTGCACTGCATCCCCAGTAGTGCCAGTGCACTCTCTGGACTCACTGCACTGCATCCCCAGTGCTGCCAGTGCACTCACTGGATTCACTGCACTGCATCCCCAGTGGTGCCAGTGCACTCTCTGGACTCACTGTACTGCATCCCCAGTGGTGCCAGTGCACTCTGTGGACTCACTGTACTGCATCCCCAGTGGTGACAGTGCACTCTCTGGACTCACTGTGCTGCATCCCCAGTGGTGCCAGTGCACTCTCTGGACTCACTGCAGTGCATCCCCACTGGTGCCAGTGCACTCTCTGGACTCACTGCAGTGCATCCCCAGTGGTGCCAGTGCAGTCTCTGGAGTAACTGCAGTGCATCCCCACTGGTGCCAAAGCACTCTCTGGACTCACTGCAGTGCATCCCCAGTGGTGCCACTGCACTCTCTGGACTCACTGCAGTGCATCCCCAGTGGTGCCAGTGCACTCTCTGGACTCATTGAAGTGCATTCTCAGTGGTGCCAGTGCACTCTCTGGACTCACTGCAGTGCATCCCCAGTGGTGCCAGTGCACTCTCTGGACTCACTGCACTGCATCCCCAGTAGTGCCAGTGCACTCTCTGGACTCACTGCACTGCATCCCCAGTGGTGCCAGTGCACTCTCTGGACTCACTAAACTGCATCACCAGTGGTGCCTTTGCACTCTCTGGACTCACTGCACTGCTTCCCCAGTGGTGCCAGTGCACTCTCTGGACTCACTGCAGTGCATCCCCACTGGTGCCAGTGCACTCTCTGGGCTCACTGCAGTGCATCCCCAGTGGTGCCAGTGCACTCTCTGGACTCACTGCACTGCATCCCCAGTGGTGCCTGTGCGCTCTCTGGAGTCACAGCACTGCATCCCCAGTGGTGCCAGTGCAATCTCTGGACTCACTGCACTGCATCCCCAGTGGTGCCAGTGCACTCTCTGGACTCACTGAAGTGCATTCTCAGTGGTGCCAGTGCACTCTCTGGACTCACTGCACTGCATCCCCAGTGGTGCCAGTGCACTCTCTGGACTCACTGAACTGCATCCCCAGTGGTGCCAGTGCACTCTCTGGACTCACTGCAGTGCATCCCCAGTGCTGCCAGTGCACTCTCTGGACTCACTGCACTGCATCCCCAGTGGTGCCAGTGCACTCACTGGACTCACTGCAGTGCATCCCCACTGGTGCCAGTGCACTCTCTGGACTCACTGCACTGCATCCCCAGTGGTGCCAGTGCACTCTCTGGACTCACTGCACTGCATCCCCAGTGGTGCTAGTGCACTCTGTGGACTCACTGCAGTGCATCCCCAGTGGTGCCAGTGCACTCTCTGGACTCACTGAAGTGCATTCTCAGTGGTGCCAGTGCACTCTCTGGACTCACTTCAGTGCATCCCCAGTGGTGCCAGTACACTCTCTGGACTCACTGAACTGCATCCCCAGTGGTGCCAGTGCACTCTCTGGACTCACTGCAGTGCATCCCCAGTGCAGCCAGTGCACTCTCTGGACTCACTGCAGTGCATCCGCAGTGGTGCCATTGCACTCTCTGGACTCACTGCACTGCATCTCCAGTGGTGCCAGTGCACTCTCTGGACTCACAGCAGTGCATCCCCAGTGCTGCCAGTGCACTCTCTTGAGTCACTGCACTGCATCCCCTGTGGTGCAAGAGCACTCTCTGGACTCACAGCAGTGCATCACCAGTGGTGCCAGTGCACTCTCTGGACTCACTGCACTGCATCCCCAGTGGTGCCAGTGCACTCTCTGGACTCACTGCACTGCATCCCCAGTGTTGCTAGTGCACTCTCAGGACTCACTGTACTGCATACCCAGTGGTGCCAGTGCAATCTCTGGACTCACTGCAGTGCATCCCCACTGGTGCCAGTGCACTCTCAGGACTCACTGCACTGCATCCCCAGTGGGGCCAGTGCACTCTCTGGACTCACTGCACTGCATCCCCAATAGTGACAGTACACTCTCTGGACTCACTGCAGTGCATCCCCAGTTGTGCCAGTGCACTCTCTGGACTCACTGCACTGCATCCCCAGTAGTGCCAGTGCACTCTCTGGACTCACTGCACTGCATCCCCAGTGCTGCCAGTGCACTCACTGGATTCACTGCACTGCATCCCCAGTGGTGCCAGTGCACTCTGTGGACTCACTGTACTGCATCCCCAGTGGTGCCAGTGCACTCTCTGGACTCACTGTGCTGCATCCCCAGTGGTGCCAGTGCACTCTCTGGACTCACTGCAGTGCATCCCCACTGGTGCCAGTGCACTCTCTGGACTCACTGCAGTGCATCCCCAGTGGTGCCAGTGCAGTCTCTGGAGTAACTGCAGTGCATCCCCAGTGGTGCCAGTGCACTCTCTGGACTCACTGCACTGCATCCCCAGTGGTGCCACTGCACTCTCTGGACTCACTGCAGTGCATCCCCAGTGGTGCCAGTGCACTCTCTGGACTCATTGAAGTGCATTCTCAGTGGTGCCAGTGCACTCTCTGGACTCACTGCACTGCATCCCCAGTGGTGCCAGTGCACTCTCTGGACTCACTAAACTGCATCCCCAGTGGTGCCACTGCACTCTCTGGACTCATTGCACTGCTTCCCCAGTGGTGCCAGTGCACTCACTGGACTCACTGCAGTGCATCCCCACTGGTGCCAGTGCACTCTCTGGGCTCACTGCAGTGCATCCCCAGTGGTGCCAGTGCACTCTCTGGACTCACTGCAGTGCATCCCCAGTGGTGCCAGTGCGCTCTCTGGACTCACTGTGCTGCATCCCCAGTGGTGCCAGTGCACTCTCTGGACTCACTGCAGTGCATCCCCAGTGGTGCCAGTGCACTCTCTGGACTCACTGCAGTGCATCCCCAGTGGTGCCAGTGCAGTCTCTGGAGTAACTGCAGTGCATCCCCAGTGGTGCCAGTGCACTCTCTGGACTCACTGCAGTGCATCCCCAGTGGTGCCAGTGCACTCTCTGGACTCACTGCAGTGCATCCCCAGTGGTGCCAGTGCACTCTCTGGACTCATTGAAGTGCATTCTCAGTGGTGCCAGTGCACTCTCTGGACTCACTGCAGTGCATCCCCAGTGGTGCCAGTGCACTCTCTGGACTCACTAAACTGCATCACCAGTGGTGCCACTGCACTCTCTGGACTCACTGCACTGCTTCCCCAGTGGTGCCAGTGCACTCACTGGACTGACTGCAGTGCATCCCCACTGGTGCCAGTGCACTCTCTGGGCTCACTGCAGTGCGTCCCCAGTGGTGCCAGTGCACTCTCTGGACTCACTGCACTGCATCCCCAGTAGTGCCTGTGCGATCTCTGGAGTCACAGCACTGCATTCTCAGTGGTGCCAGTGCACTCTCTGGACTCACTGCACCTCATCCCCAGTGGTGCCAGTGCACTCTCTGGACTCACTGAACTGCATCCCCAGTGGTGCCAGTGCACTCTCTGGACTCACTGCACTGCATCCCCAGTGCTGCCAGTGCACTCTCTGGACTCACTGCACTGCATCCCCAGTGGTGCCACTGCACTCTCTGGACTCACTGCACTGCTTCCCCAGTGGTGCCAGTGCACTCTCTGGACTCACTGCACTGCATCCCCAGTGGTGCCAGTGCACTCACTGGACTCACTGCAGTGCATCCCCAGTGGTGCCAGTGCACTCTCTGGAGTCACTGCACTGCATCCCCAGTGGTGCCAGTGCACTCTCTGGACTCACTGCACTGCATCCCCAGTGGTTCCAGCGCACTCTCTGGACTCACTGCACTGCATCCCCTGTAGTGCTAGTGCACTCTGTGGACTCACTGCACTGCATCCCCAGTGGTGCCAGTGCACTCTCTGGACTCACTGCACTGCATCCCCAGTGGTTCGAGCGCACTCTCTTGACTCACTGCAGTGCATCCCCAGTGGTGCCAGTACACTCTCTGGACTCACTGCAGTGCATCCCCAGTGCAGCCAGTGCACTCTCTGGACTCACTGCAGTGCATCCGCAGTGGTGCCATTGCACTCTGTGGACTCACTGCACTGCATCTCCAGTGGTGCCAGTGCACTCTCTGGACTCACTGCACTGCATCCCCAGTGCTGGCAGTGCACTCTCTTGAGTCACTGCACTGCATCCCCTGTGGTGCAAGAGCACTCTCTGGACTCACAGCAGTGCATCACCAGTGGTGCCAGTGCACTCTCTGGACTCACTGCACTGCATCCCCAGTGGTGCCAGTGCACTCTCTGGACTCACTGCACTGCATTCCCAGTGGTGCCAGTGCAATCTCTGGACTCACTGCACTGCATCCCCAGTGGTGCCAGTGCACTCTCTGGACTCACTGAAGTGCATTCTCAGTGGTGCCAGTGCACTCTCTGGACTCACTGCACTGCATCCCCAGTGGTGCCAGTGCACTCTCTGGACTCACTGCACTGCATCCCCAGTGGTGCCAGTGCACTCTCTGGACTCACTGCACTGCATCCCCAGTGCTGCCAGTGCACTCTCTGGACTCACTGCACTGCATCCCTAGTGGTGCCACTGCACTCTCTGGACTCACTGCACTGCTTCCCCAGTGGTGCCAGTGCACTCTCTGGACTCACTGCACTGCATCCCCAGTGGTGCCAGGGCACTCACTGGACTCACTGCAGTGCATCCCCACTGGTGCCAGTGCACTCTGTGGACTCACTGCAGTGCATCCCCAGTGGTGCCAGTGCACTCTCTGGACTCACTGAAGTGCATTCTCAGTGGTGCCAGTGCACTCTCTGGACTCACTGCAGTGCATCCCCAGTGGTGCCAGTACACTCTCTGGACTCACTGCAGTGCATCCCCAGTGGTGCCAGTGCACTCTCTGGACTCACTGCAGTGCATCCCCAGTGCAGCCAGTGCACTCTCTGGACTCACTGCAGTGCATCCGCAGTGGTGCCAGTGCACTCTCTGGACTCACTTCAGTGCATCCCCAGTGGTGCCAGTACACTCTCTGGACTCACTGAACTGCATCCCCAGTGGTGCCAGTGCACTCTCTGGACTCACTGCAGTGCATCCCCTGTGGTGCAAGAGCACTCTCTGGACTCACAGCAGTGCATCACCAGTGGTGCCAGTGCACTCTCTGGACTCACTGCACTGCATCCCCAGTGGTGCCAGTGCACTCTCTGGGCTCACTGCACTGCATCCCCAGTGGTGCTAGTGCACTGTGTGGACTCACTGTACTGCATCATCTGTGGTGCCAGTGCACTCTCTGGACTCACTGCAATGCATCCCCAGTGGTGCCAGTGCACTCTCTGGACTCACTGCACTGTATCCCCAGTGGTGCCAGTGCACTCACTGGATTCACTGCAGTGCATCCCCAGTGGTGCCAGTGCACTCTCTGGACTCACTGCACTGCATCCCCAGTGGTGCCAGTGCACTCTCTGGACTCACTGCACTGCATCCCCAGTGGTGCCAGTGCACTCTCTGGACTCACTGAAGTGCATCCCCAGTGGTGCCTGTGCGCTCTCTGGAGTCACAGCACTGCATCCCCAGTGGTGCCAGTGCAATCTCTGGACTCACTGCACTGCATCCCCAGTGGTGCCAGTGCACTCTCTGGACTCACTGAAGTGCATTCTCAGTGGTGCCAGTGCACTCTCTGGACTCACTGCACTGCATCCCCAGTGGTGCCAGTGCACTCTCTGGACTCACTGAACTGCATCCCCAGTGGTGCCAGTGCACTCTCTGGACTCACTGCAGTGCATCCCCAGTGGTGCCAGTGCACTCTCTGGACTCACTAAACTGCATCACCAGTGGTGCCACTGCACTCTCTGGACTCACTGCACTGCTTCCCCAGTGGTGCCAGTGCACTCACTGGACTGACTGCAGTGCATCCCCACTGGTGCCAGTGCACTCTCTGGGCTCACTGCAGTGCGTCCCCAGTGGTGCCAGTGCACTCTCTGGACTCACTGCACTGCATCCCCAGTAGTGCCTGTGCGATCTCTGGAGTCACAGCACTGCATTCTCAGTGGTGCCAGTGCACTCTCTGGACTCACTGCACCTCATCCCCAGTGGTGCCAGTGCACTCTCTGGACTCACTGAACTGCATCCCCAGTGGTGCCAGTGCACTCTCTGGACTCACTGCACTGCATCCCCAGTGCTGCCAGTGCACTCTCTGGACTCACTGCACTGCATCCCCAGTGGTGCCACTGCACTCTCTGGACTCACTGCACTGCTTCCCCAGTGGTGCCAGTGCACTCTCTGGACTCACTGCACTGCATCCCCAGTGGTGCCAGTGCACTCACTGGACTCACTGCAGTGCATCCCCAGTGGTGCCAGTGCACTCTCTGGAGTCACTGCACTGCATCCCCAGTGGTGCCAGTGCACTCTCTGGACTCACTGCACTGCATCCCCAGTGGTTCCAGCGCACTCTCTGGACTCACTGCACTGCATCCCCAGTAGTGCTAGTGCACTCTGTGGACTCACTGCACTGCATCCCCAGTGGTGCCAGTGCACTCTCTGGACTCACTGCACTGCATCCCCAGTGGTTCGAGCGCACTCTCTTGACTCAC
Organism: Anser brachyrhynchus; assembly: GCF_964034855.1. NCBI lineage: Eukaryota > Metazoa > Chordata > Aves > Anseriformes > Anatidae > Anser > Anser brachyrhynchus. Next base: position 641,440 of record NW_027663839.1, on the reverse strand, counting down.
TGCAGTGCATCCCCAGTGGTGCCAGTACACTCTCTGGACTCACTGCAGTGCATCCCCAGTGCAGCCAGTGCACTCTCTGGACTCACTGCAGTGCATCCGCAGTGGTGCCATTGCACTCTGTGGACTCACTGCACTGCATCTCCAGTGGTGCCAGTGCACTCTCTGGACTCACTGCACTGCATCCCCAGTGCTGGCAGTGCACTCTCTTGAGTCACTGCACTGCATCCCCTGTGGTGCAAGAGCACTCTCTGGACTCACAGCAGTGCATCACCAGTGGTGCCAGTGCACTCTCTGGACTCACTGCACTGCATCCCCAGTGGTGCCAGTGCACTCTCTGGACTCACTGCACTGCATTCCCAGTGGTGCCAGTGCAATCTCTGGACTCACTGCACTGCATCCCCAGTGGTGCCAGTGCACTCTCTGGACTCACTGAAGTGCATTCTCAGTGGTGCCAGTGCACTCTCTGGACTCACTGCACTGCATCCCCAGTGGTGCCAGTGCACTCTCTGGACTCACTGCACTGCATCCCCAGTGGTGCCAGTGCACTCTCTGGACTCACTGCACTGCATCCCCAGTGCTGCCAGTGCACTCTCTGGACTCACTGCACTGCATCCCTAGTGGTGCCACTGCACTCTCTGGACTCACTGCACTGCTTCCCCAGTGGTGCCAGTGCACTCTCTGGACTCACTGCACTGCATCCCCAGTGGTGCCAGGGCACTCACTGGACTCACTGCAGTGCATCCCCACTGGTGCCAGTGCACTCTGTGGACTCACTGCAGTGCATCCCCAGTGGTGCCAGTGCACTCTCTGGACTCACTGAAGTGCATTCTCAGTGGTGCCAGTGCACTCTCTGGACTCACTGCAGTGCATCCCCAGTGGTGCCAGTACACTCTCTGGACTCACTGCAGTGCATCCCCAGTGGTGCCAGTGCACTCTCTGGACTCACTGCAGTGCATCCCCAGTGCAGCCAGTGCACTCTCTGGACTCACTGCAGTGCATCCGCAGTGGTGCCAGTGCACTCTCTGGACTCACTTCAGTGCATCCCCAGTGGTGCCAGTACACTCTCTGGACTCACTGAACTGCATCCCCAGTGGTGCCAGTGCACTCTCTGGACTCACTGCAGTGCATCCCCTGTGGTGCAAGAGCACTCTCTGGACTCACAGCAGTGCATCACCAGTGGTGCCAGTGCACTCTCTGGACTCACTGCACTGCATCCCCAGTGGTGCCAGTGCACTCTCTGGGCTCACTGCACTGCATCCCCAGTGGTGCTAGTGCACTGTGTGGACTCACTGTACTGCATCATCTGTGGTGCCAGTGCACTCTCTGGACTCACTGCAATGCATCCCCAGTGGTGCCAGTGCACTCTCTGGACTCACTGCACTGTATCCCCAGTGGTGCCAGTGCACTCACTGGATTCACTGCAGTGCATCCCCAGTGGTGCCAGTGCACTCTCTGGACTCACTGCACTGCATCCCCAGTGGTGCCAGTGCACTCTCTGGACTCACTGCACTGCATCCCCAGTGGTGCCAGTGCACTCTCTGGACTCACTGAAGTGCATCCCCAGTGGTGCCTGTGCGCTCTCTGGAGTCACAGCACTGCATCCCCAGTGGTGCCAGTGCAATCTCTGGACTCACTGCACTGCATCCCCAGTGGTGCCAGTGCACTCTCTGGACTCACTGAAGTGCATTCTCAGTGGTGCCAGTGCACTCTCTGGACTCACTGCACTGCATCCCCAGTGGTGCCAGTGCACTCTCTGGACTCACTGAACTGCATCCCCAGTGGTGCCAGTGCACTCTCTGGACTCACTGCACTGCATCCCCAGTGCTGCCAGTGCACTCTCTGGACTCACTGCACTGCATCCCTAGTGGTGCCACTGCACTCTCTGGACTCACTGCACTGCTTCCCCAGTGGTGCCAGTGCACTCTCTGGACTCACTGCACTGCATCCCCAGTGGTGCCAGGGCACTCACTGGACTCACTGCAGTGCATCCCCAGTGGTGCCAGTGCACTCTGTGGACTCACTGCAGTGCATCCCCAGTGGTGCCAGTGCACTCTCTGGACACACTGCAGTGCATCCCCAGTGGTGCCAGTACACTCTCTGGACTCACTGAAGTGCATTCTCAGTGGTGCCAGTGCACTCTCTGGACTCACTGCAGTGCATCCCCAGTGGTGCCAGTGCACTCTCTGGACTCACTGAAGTGCATCCCTAGTGCTGCCAGTGCACTATCTGGACTCACTGCAGTGCATCCCCAGTGGTGCCAGTGCACTCTCTGGACTCACTGAACTGCATCCCCAGTGGTGCCAGTGCACTCTCTGGACTCACTGCACTGCATCCCCAGTGCTGCCAGTGCACTCTCTGGACTCACTGCACTGCATCCCTAGTGGTGCCACTGCACTCTCTGGACTCACTGCACTGCTTCCCCAGTGGTGCCAGTGCACTCTCTGGACTCACTGCACTGCATCCCCAGTGGTGCCAGTGCACTCACTGGACTCACTGCAGTGCATCCCCACTGGTGCCAGTGCACTCTGTGGACTCACTGCACTGCATCCCCAGTGGTGCTAGTGCACTCTCTGGACTCACTGCACTGCATCCCCAGTGGTTCGAGCGCACTCTCTGGACTCACTGAACTGCATCCCCAGTGGTGCCAGTACACTCTCTGGACTCACTGCAGCGCATCCCCAGTGGTGCCAGTGCACTCTCTGGACTCACTGCAGTGCATCCCCAGTGCAGCCAGTGCACTCTCTGGACTCACTGCAGTGCATCCGCAGTGGTGCCATTGCACTCTGTGGACTCACTGCACTGCATCTCCAGTGGTGCCAGTGCACTCTCTGGACTCACTGCACTGCATCCCCAGTGCTGGCAGTGCACTCTCTTGAGTCACTGCACTGCATACCCTGTGGTGCAAGAACACTCTCTGGACTCACAGCAGTGCATCACCAGTGGTGCCAGTGCACTCTCTGGACTCACTGCACTGCATCCCCAGTGGTGCCAGTGCACTCTCTGGACTCACTGAAGTGCATCCCCAGTGGTGCCTGTGCGCTCTCTGGAGTCACAGCACTGCATCCCCAGTGGTGCCAGTGCAATCTCTGGACTCACTGCACTGCATCCCCAGTGGTGCCAGTGCACTCTCTGGACTCACTGAAGTGCATTCTCAGTGGTGCCAGTGCACTCTCTGGACTCACTGCACTGCATCCCCAGTGGTGCCAGTGCACTCTCTGGACTCACTGAACTGCATCCCCAGTGGTGCCAGTGCACTCTCTGGACTCACTGCACTGCATCCCCAGTGCTGCCAGTGCACTCTCTGGACTCACTGCACTGCATCCCTGGGGTGCCACTGCACTCTCTGGACTCACTGCACTGCTTCCCCAGTGGTGCCAGTGCACTCTCTGGACTCACTGCACTGCATCCCCAGTGGTGCCAGGGCGCTCACTGGACTCACTGCAGTGCATCCCCAGTGGTGCCAGTGCACTCTGTGGACTCACTGCAGTGCATCCCCAGTGGTGCCAGTGCACTCTCTGGACTCACTGAAGTGCATTCTCAGTGGTGCCAGTGCACTCTCTGGACTCACTGCAGTGCATCCCCAGTGGTGCCAGTACACTCTCTGGACTCACTGCAGTGCATCCCCAGTGGTGCCAGTGCACTCTCTGGACTCACTGCAGTGCATCCCCAGTGCAGCCAGTGCACTCTCTGGACTCACTGCAGTGCATCTGCAGTGGTGCCATTGCACTCTCTGGACTCACTGCACTGCATCTCCAGTGGTGCCAGTGCACTCTCTGGACTCACTGCACTGCATCCCCAGTGCTGCCAGTGCACTCTCTTGAGTCACTGCACTGCATCCCCTGTGGTGCAAGAGCACTCTCTGGACTCACAGCAGTGCATCACCAGTGGTGCCAGTGCACTCTCTGGACTCACTGAAGTACACCCCCAGTGGTGCCAGTGCACTCTCTGGACTCACTGCACTGCATCCCCAGTGGTGCTAGTGCACTGTGTGGACTCACTGTACTGCATCCCCAGTGGTGCCAGTGCAATCTCTGGACTCACTGCAGTGCATCCCCAGTGGTGCCAGTGCACTCTCAGGACTCACTGCACTGCATCCCCAGTGGGGCCAGTGCACTCTCTGGACTCACTGCACTGCATCCCCAGTAGTGACAGTGCACTCTCTGGACTCACTGCAGTGCATCCCCAGTGGTGCCAGTGCACTCTCTGGACTCACTGCACTGCATCCCCAGTAGTGCCAGTGCACTCTCTGGACTCACTGCACTGCATCCCCAGTGGTGCCAGTGCACTCTCTGGACTCACTAAACTGCATCACCAGTGGTGCCTCTGCACTCTCTGGACTCACTGCACTGCTTCCCCAGTGGTGCCAGTGCACTCACTGGACTCACTGCAGTGCATCCCCACTGGTGCCAGTGCACTCTCTGGGCTCACTGCAGTGCATCCCCAGTGGTGCCAGTGCACTCTCTGGACTCACTGCACTGCATCCCCAGTGGTGCCTGTGCGCTCTCTGGAGTCACAGCACTGCATCCCCAGTGGTGCCAGTGCAATCTCTGGACTCACTGCACTGCATCCCCAGTGGTGCCAGTGCACTCTCTGGACTCACTGAAGTGCATTCTCAGTGGTGCCAGTGCACTCTCTGGACTCACTGCACTGCATCCCCAGTGGTGCCAGTGCACTCTCTGGACTCACTGAACTGCATCCCCAGTGGTGCCAGTGCACTCTCTGGACTCACTGCAGTGCATCCCCAGTGCTGCCAGTGCACTCTCTGGACTCACTGCACTGCATCCCCAGTGGTGCCAGTGCACTCACTGGACTCACTGCAGTGCATCCCCACTGGTGCCAGTGCACTCTCTGGACTCACTGCACTGCATCCCCAGTGGTGCCAGTGCACTCTCTGGACTCACTGCACTGCATCCCCAGTGGTTCCAGCGCACTCTCTGGACTCACTGCACTGCATCCCCAGTGGTGCTAGTGCACTCTGTGGACTCACTGCAGTGCATCCCCAGTGGTGCCAGTGCACTCTCTGGACTCACTGAAGTGCATTCTCAGTGCTGCCAGTGCACTCTCTGGACTCACTTCAGTGCATCCCCAGTGGTGCCAGTACACTCTCTGGACTCACTGCAGTGCATCCCCAGTGGTGCCAGTGCACTCTCTGGACTCACTGCAGTGCATCCCCAGTGCAGCCAGTGCACTCTCTGGACTCACTGCAGTGCATCCGCAGTGGTGCCATTGCACTCTCTGGACTCACTGCACTGCATCTCCAGTGGTGCCAGTGCACTCTCTGGACTCACTGCACTGCATCCCCAGTGCTGCCAGTGCACTCTCTTGAGTCACTGCACTGCATCCCCTGTGGTGCAAGAGCACTCTCTGGACTCACAGCAGTGCATCACCAGTGGTGCCAGTGCACTCTCTGGACTCACTGCACTGCATCCCCAGTGGTGCCAGTGCACTCTCTGGACTCACTGCACTGCATCCCCAGTGGTGCTAGTGCACTGTGTGGACTCACTGTACTGCATACCCAGTGGTGCCAGTGCAATCTCTGGACTCACTGCAGTGCATCCCCAGTTGTGCCAGTGCACTCTCAGGACTCACTGCACTGCATCCCCAGTGGTGCCAGTGCACTCTCTGGACTCACTGCACTGCATCCCCAATAGTGACAGTGCACTCTCTGGACTCACTGCAGTGCATCCCCAGTGGTGCCAGTGCACTCTCTGGACTCACTGCACTGCATCCCCAGTAGTGCCAGTGCATTCTCTGGACTCACTGCACTGCATCCCCAGTGCTGCCTGTGCACTCACTGGATTCACTGCACTGCATCCCCAGTGGTGCCAGTGCACTCTGTGGACTCACTGTACTGCATCCCCAGTGGTGCCAGTGCACTCTGTGGACTCACTGTACTGCATCCCCAGTGGTGACAGTGCACTCTCTGGACTCACTGTGCTGCATCCCCAGTGGTGCCAGTGCACTCTCTGGACTCACTGCAGTGCATCCCCACTGGTGCCAGTGCACTCTCTGGACTCACTGCAGTGCATCCCCAGTGGTGCCAGTGCAGTCTCTGGAGTAACTGCAGTGCATCCCCACTGGTGCCAAAGCACTCTCTGGACTCACTGCAGTGCATTCTCAGTGGTGCCAGTGCACTCTCTGGACTCACTGCAGTGCATCCCCAGTGGTGCCAGTGCACTCTCTGGACTCACTGCACTGCATCCCCAGTGGTGCCAGTGCACTCTCTGGACTCACTAAACTGCATCACCAGTGGTGCCTTTGCACTCTCTGGACTCACTGCACTGCTTCCCCAGTGGTGCCAGTGCACTCTCTGGACTCACTGAAGTGCATTCTCAGTGGTGCCAGTGCACTCTCTGGACTCACTTCAGTGCATCCCCAGTGGTGCCAGTACACTCTCTGGACTCACTGCAGTGCATCCCCAGTGGTGCCAGTGCACTCTCTGGACTCACTGCAGTGCATCCCCAGTGCAGCCAGTGCACTCTCTGGACTCACTGCAGTGCATCCGCAGTGGTGCCATTGCACTCTCTGGACTCACTGCACTGCATCTCCAGTGGTGCCAGTGCACTCTCTGGACTCACTGCACTGCATCCCCAGTGCTGCCAGTGCACTCTCTTGAGTCACTGCACTGCATCCCCTGTGGTGCAAGAGCACTCTCTGGACTCACAGCAGTGCATCACCAGTGGTGCCAGTGCACTCTCTGGACTCACTGCACTGCATCCCCAGTGGTGCCAGTGCACTCTCTGGACTCACTGCACTGCATCCCCAGTGGTGCTAGTGCACTGTGTGGACTCACTGTACTGCATACCCAGTGGTGCCAGTGCAATCTCTGGACTCACTGCAGTGCATCCCCAGTGGTGCCAGTGCACTCTCAGGACTCACTGCACTGCATCCCCAGTGGGGCCAGTGCACTCTCTGGACTCACTGCACTGCATCCCCAATAGTGACAGTGCACTCTCTGGACTCACTGCAGTGCATCCCCAGTGGTGCCAGTGCACTCTCTGGACTCACTGCACTGCATCCCCAGTAGTGCCAGTGCACTCTCTGGACTCACTGCACTGCATCCCCAGTGCTGCCAGTGCACTCACTGGACTCACTTCAGTGCATCCCCAGTGGTGCCAGTGCACTCTGTGGACTCACTGTACTGCATCCCCAGTGGTGCCAGTGCACTCTGTGGACTCACTGTACTGCATCCCCAGTGGTGACAGTGCACTCTCTGGACTCACTGTGCTGCATCCCCAGTGGTGCCAGTGCACTCTCTGGACTCACTGCAGTGCATCCCCACTGGTGCCAGTGCACTCTCTGGACTCACTGCAGTGCATCCCCAGTGGTGCCAGTGCAGTCTCTGGAGTAACTGCAGTGCATCCCCACTGGTGCCAAAGCACTCTCTGGACTCACTGCAGTGCATCCCCAGTGGTGCCACTGCACTCTCTGGACTCACTGCAGTGCATCCCCAGTGGTGCCAGTGCACTCTCTGGACTCATTGAAGTGCATTCTCAGTGGTGCCAGTGCACTCTCTGGACTCACTGCAGTGCATCCCCAGTGGTGCCAGTGCACTCTCTGGACTCACTGCACTGCATCCCCAGTAGTGCCAGTGCACTCTCTGGACTCACTGCACTGCATCCCCAGTGGTGCCAGTGCACTCTCTGGACTCACTAAACTGCATCACCAGTGGTGCCTTTGCACTCTCTGGACTCACTGCACTGCTTCCCCAGTGGTGCCAGTGCACTCTCTGGACTCACTGCAGTGCATCCCCACTGGTGCCAGTGCACTCTCTGGGCTCACTGCAGTGCATCCCCAGTGGTGCCAGTGCACTCTCTGGACTCACTGCACTGCATCCCCAGTGGTGCCTGTGCGCTCTCTGGAGTCACAGCACTGCATCCCCAGTGGTGCCAGTGCAATCTCTGGACTCACTGCACTGCATCCCCAGTGGTGCCAGTGCACTCTCTGGACTCACTGAAGTGCATTCTCAGTGGTGCCAGTGCACTCTCTGGACTCACTGCACTGCATCCCCAGTGGTGCCAGTGCACTCTCTGGACTCACTGCACTGCATCCCCAGTGGTGCCAGTGCACTCTCTGGACTCACTGCAGTGCATCCCCAGTGCTGCCAGTGCACTCTCTGGACTCACTGCACTGCATCCCCAGTGGTGCCAGTGCACTCACTGGACTCACTGCAGTGCATCCCCACTGGTGCCAGTGCACTCTCTGGACTCACTGCACTGCATCCCCAGTGGTGCCAGTGCACTCTCTGGACTCACTGCACTGCATCCCCAGTGGTTCCAGCGCACTCTCTGGACTCACTGCACTGCATCCCCAGTGGTGCTAGTGCACTCTGTGGACTCACTGCAGTGCATCCCCAGTGGTGCCAGTGCACTCTCTGGACTCACTGAAGTGCATTCTCAGTGGTGCCAGTGCACTCTCTGGACTCACTGTACTGCATCCCCAGTGGTGCCAGTACACTCTCTGGACTCACTGCAGTGCATCCCCAGTGGTGCCAGTGCACTCTCTGGACTCACTGCAGTGCATCCCCAGTGCAGCCAGTGCACTCTCTGGACTCACTGCAGTGCATCCCCAGTGGTGCCAGAGCACTCTCTGGACTCACTGCACTGCATCTCCAGTGGTGCCAGTGCACTCTCTGGACTCACAGCAGTGCATCCCCAGTGCTGCCAGTGCACTCTCTTGAGTCACTGCACTGCATCCCCTGTGGTGCAAGAGCACTCTCTGGACTCACAGCAGTGCATCACCAGTGGTGCCAGTGCACTCTCTGGACTCACTGCACTGCATCCCCAGTGGTGCCAGTGCACTCTCTGGACTCACTGCACTGCATCCCCAGTGGTGCTAGTGCACTGTGTGGACTCACTGTACTGCATACCCAGTGGTGCCAGTGCAATCTCTGGACTCACTGCAGTGCATCCCCACTGGTGCCAGTGCACTCTCAGGACTCACTGCACTGCATCCCCAGTGGGGCCAGTGCACTCTCTGGACTCACTGCACTGCATCCCCAATAGTGACAGTGCACTCTCTGGACTCATTGCAGTGCATCCCCAGTGGTGCCAGTGCACTCTCTGGACTCACTGCACTGCATCCCCAGTAGTGCCAGTGCACTCTCTGGACTCACTGCACTGCATCCCCAGTGCTGCCAGTGCACTCACTGGATTCACTGCACTGCATCCCCAGTGGTGCCAGTGCACTCTGTGGACTCACTGTACTGCATCCCCAGTGGTGCCAGTGCACTCTGTGGACTCACTGTACTGCATCCCCAGTGGTGACAGTGCACTCTCTGGACTCACTGTGCTGCATCCCCAGTGGTGCCAGTGCACTCTCTGGACTCACTGCAGTGCATCCCCACTGGTGCCAGTGCACTCTCTGGACTCACTGCAGTGCATCCCCAGTGGTGCCAGTGCAGTCTCTGGAGTAACTGCAGTGCATCCCCAGTGGTGCCAGTGCACTCTCTGGACTCACTGCAGTGCATCCCCAGTGGTGCCACTGCACTCTCTGGACTCACTGCAGTGCATCCCCAGTGGTGCCAGTGCACTCTCTGGACTCATTGAAGTGCATTCTCAGTGGTGCCAGTGCACTCTCTGGACTCACTGCACTGCATCCCCAGTGGTGCCAGTGCACTCTCTGGACTCACTAAACTGCATCCCCAGTGGTGCCACTGCACTCTCTGGACTCACTGCACTGCTTCCCCAGTGGTGCCAGTGCACTCACTGGACTCACTGCAGTGCATTCCCACTGGTGCCAGTGCACTCTCTGGGCTCACTGCAGTGCATCCCCAGTGGTGCCAGTGCACTCTCTGGACTCACTGCACTGCATCCCCAGTGGTGCCAGTGCGCTCTCTGGACTCACTGTGCTGCATCCCCAGTGGTGCCAGTGCACTCTCTGGACTCACTGCAGTGCATCCCCACTGGTGCCAGTGCACTCTCTGGACTCACTGCAGTGCATCCCCAGTGGTGCCAGTGCAGTCTCTGGAGTAACTGCAGTGCATCCCCAGTGGTGCCACTGCACTCTCTGGACTCACTGCAGTGCATCCCCAGTGGTGCCAGTGCACTCTCTGGACTCATTGAAGTGCATTCTCAGTGGTGCCAGTGCACTCTCTGGACTCACTGCAGTGCATCCCCAGTGGTGCCAGTGCACTCTCTGGACTCACTAAACTGCATCACCAGTGGTGCCACTGCACTCTCTGGACTCACTGCACTGCTTCCCCAGTGGTGCCAGTGCACTCACTGGACTGACTGCAGTGCATCCCCACTGGTGCCAGTGCACTCTCTGGGCTCACTGCAGTGCGTCCCCAGTGGTGCCAGTGCACTCTCTGGACTCACTGCACTGCATCCCCAGTGGTGCCTGTGCGCTCTCTGGAGTCACAGCACTGCATTCTCAGTGGTGCCAGTGCACTCTCTGGACTCACTGCACCTCATCCCCAGTGGTGCCAGTGCACTCTCTGGACTCACTGAACTGCATCCCCAGTGGTGCAAGTGCACTCTCTGGACTCACTGCACTGCATCCCCAGTGCTGCCAGTGCACTCTCTGGACTCACTGCACTGCATCCCCAGTGGTGCCACTGCACTCTCTGGACTCACTGCACTGCTTCCCCAGTGGTGCCAGTGCACTCTCTGGACTCACTGCAGTGCATCCCCACTGGTGCCAGTGCACTCTCTGGACTCACTGCAGTGCATCCCCAGTGGTGCCAGTGCAGTCTCTGGAGTAACTGCAGTGCATCCCCACTGGTGCCAAAGCACTCTCTGGACTCACTGCAGTGCATCCCCAGTGGTGTCACTGCACTCTCTGGACTCACTGCAGTGCATCCCCAGTGGTGCCAGTGCACTCTCTGGACTCATTGAAGTGCATTCTCAGTGGTGCCAGTGCACTCTCTGGACTCACTGCACTGCATCCCCAGTGGTGCCAGTGCACTCTCTGGACTCACTAAACTGCATCCCCAGTGGTGCCAGTGCACTCTCTGGAGTAACTGCACTGCATCCCCACTGGTGCCAAAGCACTCTCTGGACTCCCAGCACCGCATCCCCAGTGGTGCCAGTGCACTCTCTGGACTCACTGCACTGCATCACCAGTGGTGCCACTGCACTCTCTGGACTCACTGCACTGCTTCCCCAGTGGTGCCAGTGCACTCACTGGACTGACTGCAGTGCATCCCCACTGGTGCCAGTGCACTCTCTGGGCTCACTGCAGTGCATCCCCAGTGGTGCCAGTGCACTCTCTGGACTCACTGCACTGCATCCCCAGTGGTGCCTGTGCGCTCTCTGGAGTCACAGCACTGCATTCTCAGTGGTGCCAGTGCACTCTCTGGACTCACTGCACCTCATCCCCAGTGGTGCCAGTGCACTCTCTGGACTCACTGCACTGCATCCCCAGTGGTGCCAGTGCACTCTCTGGACTCACTGTACTGCATCCCCAGTGCTGCCAGTGCACTCTCTGGACTCACTGCACTGCATCCCCAGTGGTGCCACTGCACTCTCTGGACTCACTGCACTGCTTCCCCAGTGGTGCCAGTGCACTCTCTGGACTCACTGCACTGCATCCCCAGTGGTGCCAGTGCACTCACTGGACTCACTGCACTGCATCCCCAGTGGTGCCAGTGCACTCTCTGGAGTCACTGCACTGCATCCCCAGTGGTGCCAGTGCACTCTCTGGACTCACTGCACTGCATCCCCAGTAGTGCCAGTGCACTCTCTGGACTCACTGCACTGCATCCCCAGTGCTGCCAGTGCACTCACTGGACTCACTTCAGTGCATCCCCAGTGGTGCCAGTGCACTCTGTGGACTCACTGTACTGCATCCCCAGTGGTGCCAGTGCACTCTGTGGACTCACTGTACTGCATCCCCAGTGGTGACAGTGCACTCTCTGGACTCACTGTGCTGCATCCCCAGTGGTGCCAGTGCACTCTCTGGACTCACTGCAGTGCATCCCCACTGGTGCCAGTGCACTCTCTGGACTCACTGCAGTGCATCCCCAGTGGTGCCAGTGCAGTCTCTGGAGTAACTGCAGTGCATCCCCACTGGTGCCAAAGCACTCTCTGGACTCACTGCAGTGCATCCCCAGTGGTGCCACTGCACTCTCTGGACTCACTGCAGTGCATCCCCAGTGGTGCCAGTGCACTCTCTGGACTCATTGAAGTGCATTCTCAGTGGTGCCAGTGCACTCTCTGGACTCACTGCAGTGCATCCCCAGTGGTGCCAGTGCACTCTCTGGACTCACTGCACTGCATCCCCAGTAGTGCCAGTGCACTCTCTGGACTCACTGCACTGCATCCCCAGTGGTGCCAGTGCACTCTCTGGACTCACTAAACTGCATCACCAGTGGTGCCTTTGCACTCTCTGGACTCACTGCACTGCTTCCCCAGTGGTGCCAGTGCACTCTCTGGACTCACTGCAGTGCATCCCCACTGGTGCCAGTGCACTCTCTGGGCTCACTGCAGTGCATCCCCAGTGGTGCCAGTGCACTCTCTGGACTCACTGCACTGCATCCCAAGTGGTGCCTGTGCGCTCTCTGGAGTCACAGCACTGCATCCCCAGTGGTGCCAGTGCAATCTCTGGACTCACTGCACTGCATCCCCAGTGGTGCCAGTGCACTCTCTGGACTCACTGAAGTGCATTCTCAGTGGTGCCAGTGCACTCTCTGGACTCACTGCACTGCATCCCCAGTGGTGCCAGTGCACTCTCTGGACTCACTGCACTGCATCCCCAGTGGTGCCAGTGCACTCTCTGGACTCACTGCAGTGCATCCCCAGTGCTGCCAGTGCACTCTCTGGACTCACTGCACTGCATCCCCAGTGGTGCCAGTGCACTCACTGGACTCACTGCAGTGCATCCCCACTGGTGCCAGTGCACTCTCTGGACTCACTGCACTGCATCCCCAGTGGTGCCAGTGCACTCTCTGGACTCACTGCACTGCATCCCCAGTGGTTCCAGCGCACTCTCTGGACTCACTGCACTGCATCCCCAGTGGTGCTAGTGCACTCTGTGGACTCACTGCAGTGCATCCCCAGTGGTGCCAGTGCACTCTCTGGACTCACTGAAGTGCATTCTCAGTGGTGCCAGTGCACTCTCTGGACTCACTTCAGTGCATCCCCAGTGGTGCCAGTACACTCTCTGGACTCACTGCAGTGCATCCCCAGTGGTGCCAGTGCACTCTCTGGACTCACTGCAGTGCATCCCCAGTGCAGCCAGTGCACTCTCTGGACTCACTGCAGTGCATCCCCAGTGGTGCCAGAGCACTCTCTGGACTCACTGCACTGCATCTCCAGTGGTGCCAGTGCACTCTCTGGACTCACAGCAGTGCATCCCCAGTGCTGCCAGTGCACTCTCTTGAGTCACTGCACTGCATCCCCTGTGGTGCAAGAGCACTCTCTGGACTCACAGCAGTGCATCACCAGTGGTGCCAGTGCACTCTCTGGACTCACTGCACTGCATCCCCAGTGGTGCCAGTGCACTCTCTGGACTCACTGCACTGCATCCCCAGTGGTGCTAGTGCACTGTGTGGACTCACTGTACTGCATACCCAGTGGTGCCAGTGCAATCTCTGGACTCACTGCAGTGCATCCCCACTGGTGCCAGTGCACTCTCAGGACTCACTGCACTGCATCCCCAGTGGGGCCAGTGCACTCTCTGGACTCACTGCACTGCATCCCCAATAGTGACAGTGCACTCTCTGGACTCATTGCAGTGCATCCCCAGTGGTGCCAGTGCACTCTCTGGACTCACTGCACTGCATCCCCAGTAGTGCCAGTGCACTCTCTGGACTCACTGCACTGCATCCCCAGTGCTGCCAGTGCACTCACTGGATTCACTGCACTGCATCCCCAGTGGTGCCAGTGCACTCTGTGGACTCACTGTACTGCATCCCCAGTGGTGCCAGTGCACTCTGTGGACTCACTGTACTGCATCCCCAGTGCTGCCAGTGCACTCACTGGATTCACTGCACTGCATCCCCAGTGGTGCCAGTGCACTCTGTGGACTCACTGTACTGCATACCCAGTGGTGCCAGTGCAATCTCTGGACTCACTGCAGTGCATCCCCAGTGGTGCCAGTGCACTCTCTGGACTCACTGCACCTCATCCCCAGTGGTGCCAGTGCACTCTCTGGACTCACTGCACTGCATCCCCAGTGGTGCCAGTGTACTCTCTGGACTCACTGTACTGCATCCCCAGTGCTGCCAGTGCACTCTCTGGACTCACTGCACTGCATCCCCAGTGGTGCCACTGCACTCTCTGGACTCACTGCACTGCTTCCCCAGTGGTGCCAGTGCACTCTCTGGACTCACTGCACTGCATCCCCAGTGGTGCCAGTGCACTCACTGGACTCACTGCACTGCATCCCCAGTGGTGCCAGTGCACTCTCTGGAGTCACTGCACTGCATCCCCAGTGGTGCCAGTGCACTCTCTGGACTCACTGCACTGCATCCCCAGTAGTGCCAGTGCACTCTCTGGACTCACTGCACTGCATCCCCAGTGCTGCCAGTGCACTCACTGGACTCACTTCAGTGCATCCCCAGTGGTGCCAGTGCACTCTGTGGACTCACTGTACTGCATCCCCAGTGGTGCCAGTGCACTCTGTGGACTCACTGTACTGCATCCCCAGTGGTGACAGTGCACTCTCTGGACTCACTGTGCTGCATCCCCAGTGGTGCCAGTGCACTCTCTGGACTCACTGCAGTGCATCCCCACTGGTGCCAGTGCACTCTCTGGACTCACTGCAGTGCATCCCCAGTGGTGCCAGTGCAGTCTCTGGAGTAACTGCAGTGCATCCCCACTGGTGCCAAAGCACTCTCTGGACTCACTGCAGTGCATCCCCAGTGGTGCCACTGCACTCTCTGGACTCACTGCAGTGCATCCCCAGTGGTGCCAGTGCACTCTCTGGACTCATTGAAGTGCATTCTCAGTGGTGCCAGTGCACTCTCTGGACTCACTGCAGTGCATCCCCAGTGGTGCCAGTGCACTCTCTGGACTCACTGCACTGCATCCCCAGTAGTGCCAGTGCACTCTCTGGACTCACTGCACTGCATCCCCAGTGGTGCCAGTGCACTCTCTGGACTCACTAAACTGCATCACCAGTGGTGCCTTTGCACTCTCTGGACTCACTGCACTGCTTCCCCAGTGGTGCCAGTGCACTCTCTGGACTCACTGCAGTGCATCCCCACTGGTGCCAGTGCACTCTCTGGGCTCACTGCAGTGCATCCCCAGTGGTGCCAGTGCACTCTCTGGACTCACTGCACTGCATCCCCAGTGGTGCCTGTGCGCTCTCTGGAGTCACAGCACTGCATCCCCAGTGGTGCCAGTGCAATCTCTGGACTCACTGCACTGCATCCCCAGTGGTGCCAGTGCACTCTCTGGACTCACTGAAGTGCATTCTCAGTGGTGCCAGTGCACTCTCTGGACTCACTGCACTGCATCCCCAGTGGTGCCAGTGCACTCTCTGGACTCACTGCACTGCATCCCCAGTGGTGCCAGTGCACTCTCTGGACTCACTGCAGTGCATCCCCAGTGCTGCCAGTGCACTCTCTGGACTCACTGCACTGCATCCCCAGTGGTGCCAGTGCACTCACTGGACTCACTGCAGTGCATCCCCACTGGTGCCAGTGCACTCTCTGGACTCACTGCACTGCATCCCCAGTGGTGCCAGTGCACTCTCTGGACTCACTGCACTGCATCCCCAGTGGTTCCAGCGCACTCTCTGGACTCACTGCACTGCATCCCCAGTGGTGCTAGTGCACTCTGTGGACTCACTGCAGTGCATCCCCAGTGGTGCCAGTGCACTCTCTGGACTCACTGAAGTGCATTCTCAGTGGTGCCAGTGCACTCTCTGGACTCACTTCAGTGCATCCCCAGTGGTGCCAGTACACTCTCTGGACTCACTGCAGTGCATCCCCAGTGGTGCCAGTGCACTCTCTGGACTCACTGCAGTGCATCCCCAGTGCAGCCAGTGCACTCTCTGGACTCACTGCAGTGCATCCCCAGTGGTGCCAGAGCACTCTCTGGACTCACTGCACTACATCTCCAGTGGTGCCAGTGCACTCTCTGGACTCACAGCAGTGCATCCCCAGTGCTGCCAGTGCACTCTCTTGAGTCACTGCACTGCATCCCCTGTGGTGCAAGAGCACTCTCTGGACTCACAGCAGTGCATCACCAGTGGTGCCAGTGCACTCTCTGGACTCACTGCACTGCATCCCCAGTGGTGCCAGTGCACTCTCTGGACTCACTGCACTGCATCCCCAGTGGTGCTAGTGCACTGTGTGGACTCACTGTACTGCATACCCAGTGGTGCCAGTGCAATCTCTGGACTCACTGCAGTGCATCCCCACTGGTGCCAGTGCACTCTCAGGACTCACTGCACTGCATCCCCAGTGGGGCCAGTGCACTCTCTGGACTCACTGCACTGCATCCCCAATAGTGACAGTGCACTCTCTGGACTCATTGCAGTGCATCCCCAGTGGTGCCAGTGCACTCTCTGGACTCACTGCACTGCATCCCCAGTAGTGCCAGTGCACTCTCTGGACTCACTGCACTGCATCCCCAGTGCTGCCAGTGCACTCACTGGATTCACTGCACTGCATCCCCAGTGGTGCCAGTGCACTCTGTGGACTCACTGTACTGCATCCCCAGTGGTGCCAGTGCACTCTGTGGACTCACTGTACTGCATCCCCAGTGGTGACAGTGCACTCTCTGGACTCACTGTGCTGCATCCCCAGTGGTGCCAGTGCACTCTCTGGACTCACTGCAGTGCATCCCCACTGGTGCCAGTGCACTCTCTGGACTCACTGCAGTGCATCCCCAGTGGTGCCAGTGCAGTCTCTGGAGTAACTGCAGTGCATCCCCAGTGGTGCCAGTGCACTCTCTGGACTCACTGCAGTGCATCCCCAGTGGTGCCACTGCACTCTCTGGACTCACTGCAGTGCATCCCCAGTGGTGCCAGTGCACTCTCTGGACTCATTGAAGTGCATTCTCAGTGGTGCCAGTGCACTCTCTGGACTCACTGCACTGCATCCCCAGTGGTGCCAGTGCACTCTCTGGACTCACTAAACTGCATCCCCAGTGGTGCCACTGCACTCTCTGGACTCACTGCACTGCTTCCCCAGTGGTGCCAGTGCACTCACTGGACTCACTGCAGTGCATTCCCACTGGTGCCAGTGCACTCTCTGGGCTCACTGCAGTGCATCCCCAGTGGTGCCAGTGCACTCTCTGGACTCACTGCACTGCATCCCCAGTGGTGCCAGTGCGCTCTCTGGACTCACTGTGCTGCATCCCCAGTGGTGCCAGTGCACTCTCTGGACTCACTGCAGTGCATCCCCACTGGTGCCAGTGCACTCTCTGGACTCACTGCAGTGCATCCCCAGTGGTGCCAGTGCAGTCTCTGGAGTAACTGCAGTGCATCCCCAGTGGTGCCAGTGCACTCTCTGGACTCACTGCAGTGCATCCCCAGTGGTGCCACTGCACTCTCTGGACTCACTGCAGTGCATCCCCAGTGGTGCCAGTGCACTCTCTGGACTCATTGAAGTGCATTCTCAGTGGTGCCAGTGCACTCTCTGGACTCACTGCAGTGCATCCCCAGTGGTGCCAGTGCACTCTCTGGACTCACTAAACTGCATCACCAGTGGTGCCACTGCACTCTCTGGACTCACTGCACTGCTTCCCCAGTGGTGCCAGTGCACTCACTGGACTGACTGCAGTGCATCCCCACTGGTGCCAGTGCACTCTCTGGGCTCACTGCAGTGCGTCCCCAGTGGTGCCAGTGCACTCTCTGGACTCACTGCACTGCATCCCCAGTGGTGCCTGTGCGCTCTCTGGAGTCACAGCACTGCATTCTCAGTGGTGCCAGTGCACTCTCTGGACTCACTGCACCTCATCCCCAGTGGTGCCAGTGCACTCTCTGGACTCACTGAACTGCATCCCCAGTGGTGCAAGTGCACTCTCTGGACTCACTGCACTGCATCCCCAGTGCTGCCAGTGCACTCTCTGGACTCACTGCACTGCATCCCCAGTGGTGCCACTGCACTCTCTGGACTCACTGCACTGCTTCCCCAGTGGTGCCAGTGCACTCTCTGGACTCACTGCAGTGCATCCCCACTGGTGCCAGTGCACTCTCTGGACTCACTGCAGTGCATCCCCAGTGGTGCCAGTGCAGTCTCTGGAGTAACTGCAGTGCATCCCCACTGGTGCCAAAGCACTCTCTGGACTCACTGCAGTGCATCCCCAGTGGTGTCACTGCACTCTCTGGACTCACTGCAGTGCATCCCCAGTGGTGCCAGTGCACTCTCTGGACTCATTGAAGTGCATTCTCAGTGGTGCCAGTGCACTCTCTGGACTCACTGCACTGCATCCCCAGTGGTGCCAGTGCACTCTCTGGACTCACTAAACTGCATCCCCAGTGGTGCCAGTGCACTCTCTGGGCTCACTGCAGTGCATCCCCAGTGGTGCCAGTGCACTCTCTGGACTCACTGCACTGCATCCCCAGTGGTGCCAGTGCGCTCTCTGGAGTCACAGCACTGCATCCCCAGTGGTGCCAGTGCAATCTCTGGACTCACTGCACTGCATCCCCGGTGGTGCCAGTGCAATCTCTGGAGTAACTGCACTGCATCCCCACTGGTGCCAAAGCACTCTCTGGACTCCCAGCACCGCATCCCCAGTGGTGCCAGTGCACTCTCTGGACTCACTGCACTGCATCACCAGTGGTGCCACTGCACTCTCTGGACTCACTGCACTGCTTCCCCAGTGGTGCCAGTGCACTCACTGGACTGACTGCAGTGCATCCCCACTGGTGCCAGTGCACTCTCTGGGCTCACTGCAGTGCATCCCCAGTGGTGCCAGTGCACTCTCTGGACTCACTGCACTGCATCCCCAGTGGTGCCTGTGCGCTCTCTGGAGTCACAGCACTGCATTCTCAGTGGTGCCAGTGCACTCTCTGGACTCACTGCACCTCATCCCCAGTGGTGCCAGTGCACTCTCTGGACTCACTGCACTGCATCCCCAGTGGTGCCAGTGCACTCTCTGGACTCACTGTACTGCATCCCCAGTGCTGCCAGTGCACTCTCTGGACTCACTGCACTGCATCCCCAGTGGTGCCACTGCACTCTCTGGACTCACTGCACTGCTTCCCCAGTGGTGCCAGTGCACTCTCTGGACTCACTGCACTGCATCCCCAGTGGTGCCAGTGCACTCACTGGACTCACTGCACTGCATCCCCAGTGGTGCCAGTGCACTCTCTGGAGTCACTGCACTGCATCCCCAGTGGTGCCAGTGCACTCTCTGGACTCACTGCACTGCATCCCCAGTGGTTCCAGCGCACTCTCTGGACTCACTGCACTGCATCCCCAGTAGTGCTAGTGCACTCTGTGGACTCACTGCACTGCATCCCCAGTGGTGCCAGTGCACTCTCTGGACTCACTGATGTGCATTCTCAGTGGTGCCACTGCACTCTCTGGACTCACTTCAGTGCATCCCCAGTGGTGCCAGTACACTCTCTGGACTCACTGCAGTGCATCCCCAGTGGTGCCAGTGCACTCTCTGGACTCACTGCACTGCATCCCCAGTGGAGCCAGTACACTCTCTGGACTCACTGCAGTGCATCCGCAGTGGTGCCATTGCACTCTCTGGATTCATCGCACTGCATCCCCAGTGGTGCCAGTGCACTCTCTGGACTCACTGCACTGCATCCCCAGTGCTGCCAGTGCACTCTCTTGAGTCACTGCGCTGCATCCCCTGCGGTGCAAGAGCACTCTCTGGACTCACAGCAGTGCATCACCAGTGGTGCCAGTGCACTCTCTGGACTCACTGCAGTGCATCCCCAGTGGAGCCAGTGCACTCTCTGGACTCACTGCACTGCATCCCCAGTGGTGCTAGTGCACTGTGTGGACTCACTGTACTGCATCCCCAGTGGTGCCAGTGCAATCTCTGGACTCACTGCAGTGCATCCCCAGTGGTGCCAGTGCACTCTCTGGACTCACTGAAGTGCATTCTCAGTGGTGCCAGTGCACTCTCTGGACTCACTGCACTGCATCCCCAGTAGTGACAGTGCACTCTCTGGACTCACTGCAGTGCATCCCCAGTGGTGCCAGTGCACTCTCTGGACTCACTGCACTGCTTCCCCAGTGGTGCCAGTGCACTCTTTCGAGTCACTGCAGTGCATCCCCAGTGGTGCCAGTGCACTCTCTGTACTCACTGCAGTGCATCCCCAGTGGTGCCAGTGTGCTCTCTGGAGTCACAGCACTGCATCCCCAGTGGTGCCAGTGCAATCTCTGGACTCACTGCACTGCATCCCCAGTGGTGCCAGTGCACTCTCTGGACTCACTGAAGTGCATTCTCAGTGGTGCCAGTGCACTCTCTGGACTCACTGCACTGCATCCCCAGTGGTGCCAGTGCACTCTCTGGACTCACTGAACTGAATCCCCAGTGGTGCCAGTGCAATCTCTGGACTCACTGCAGTGCATCCCCAGTGGTGCCAGTGCACTCTCTGGACTCACTGAAGTGCATTATCAGTGGTGCCAGTGCACTCTCTGGACTCACTGCACTGCATCCCCAGTAGTGACAGTGTACTCTCTGGACTCACTGCAGTGCATCCCCAGTGGGGCCAGTTCACTCTCTGGACTCACTGCACTGCATCCCCAGTGGTGCTAGTGCACTGTGTGGACTCACTGTACTGCATCCCCAGTGGTGCCAGTGCAATCTCTGGACTCACTGCAGTGCATCCCCAGTGGTGCCAGTGCACTCTCAGGACTCACTGCACTGCATCCCCAGTGGGGCCAGTGCACTCTCTGGACTCACTGCACTGCATCCCCAGTAGTGACAGTGCACTCTCTGGACTCACTGCAGTGCATCCCCAGTGGTGCCAGTGCACTCTCTGGACTCACTGCACTGCATCCCCAGTAGTGCCAGTGCACTCTCTGGACTCACTGCACTGCATCCCCAGTGGTGCCAGTGCACTCTCTGGACTCACTAAAGTGCATCACCACTGGTGCCTCTGCACTCTCTGGACTCACTGCAGTGCATCCCCAGTGGTGCCAGTGCACTCTCTGGACTCATTGAAGTGCATTCTCAGTGGTGCCAGTGCACTCTCTGGACTCACTGCAGTGCATCCCCAGTGGTGCCAGTGCACTCTCTGGACTCACTAAACTGCATCCCCACTGGTGCCACTGCACTCTCTGGACTCACTGCACTGCTTCCCCAGTGGTGCCAGTGCACTCACTGGACTCACTGCAGTGCATCCCCACTGGTGCCAGTGCACTCTCTGGGCTCACTGCAGTGCATCCCCAGTGGTGCCAGTGCACTCTCTGGACTCACTGCACTGCATCCCCAGTGGTGCCAGTGCGCTCTCTGGAGTCACAGCACTGCATCCCCAGTGGTGCCAGTGCAATCTCTGGACTCACTGCACTGCATCCCCGGTGGTGCCAGTGCAGTCTCTGGAGTAACTGCACTGCATCCCCACTGGTGCCAAAGCACTCTCTGGACTCCCAGCACCGCATCCCCAGTGGTGCCAGTGCACTCTCTGGACTCACTGCACTGCATCACCAGTGGTGCCACTGCACTCTCTGGACTCACTGCACTGCTTCCCCAGTGGTGCCAGTGCACTCTCTGGGCTCACTGCAGTGCATCCCCAGTGGTGCCAGTGCACTCTCTGGACTCACTGCACTGCATCCCCAGTGGTGCCTGTGCGCTCTCTGGAGTCACAGCACTGCATTCTCAGTGGTGCCAGTGCACTCTCTGGACTCACTGTACCTCATCCCCAGTGGTGCCAGTGCACTCTCTGGACTCACTGCACTGCATCCCCAGTGGTGCCAGTGCACTCTCTGGACTCACTGCACTGCATCCCCAGTGCTGCCAGTGCACTCTCTGGACTCACTGCACTGCATCCCCAGTGGTGCCACTGCACTCTCTGGACTCACTGCACTGCTTCCCCAGTGGTGCCAGTGCACTCTCTGGACTCACTGCACTGCATCCCCAGTGGTGCCAGTGCACTCACTGGACTCACTGCAGTGCATCCCCAGTGGTGCCAGTGCACTCTCTGGAGTCACTGCACTGCATCCCCAGTGGTGCCAGTGCACTCTCTGGACTCACTGCACTGCATCCCCAGTGGTTCCAGCGCACTCTCCGGACTCACTGCACTGCATCCCCAGTAGTGCTAGTGCACTCTGTGGACTCACTGCACTGCATCCCCAGTGGTGCCAGTGCACTCTCTGGACTCACTGAAGTGCATTCTCAGTGGTGCCACTGCACTCTCTGGACTCACTTCAGTGCATCCCCAGTGGTGCCAGTACACTCTCTGGACTCACTGCAGTGCATCCCCAGTGGTGCCAGTGCACTCTCTGGACTCACTGCACTGCATCCCCAGTGGAGCCAGTGCACTCTCTGGACTCACTGCAGTGCATCCGCAGTGGTGCCATTGCACTCTCTGGACTCATCGCACTGCATCCCCAGTGGTGCCAGTGCACTCTCTGGACTCACTGCACTGCATCCCCAGTGCTGCCAGTGCACTCTCTTGAGTCACTGCGCTGCATCCCCTGTGGTGCAAGAGCACTCTCTGGACTCACAGCAGTGCATCACCAGTGGTGCCAGTGCACTCTCTGGACTCACTGCAGTGCATCCCCAGTGGAGACAGTGCACTCTCTGGACTCACTGCACTGCATCCCCAGTGGTGCTAGTGCACTGTGTGGACTCACTGTACTGCATCCCCAGTGGTGCCAGTGCAATCTCTGGACTCACTGCAGTGCATCCCCAGTGGTGCCAGTGCACTCTCTGGACTCACTGAAGTGCATTCTCAGTGGTGCCAGTGCACTCTCTGGACTCACTGCAGTGCATCCCCACTGCTGCCAGTGCACTCTCTGGACTCACTGCAGTGCATCCCCAGTGGTGCCAGTGCACTCTCTGGACTCACTGCACTGCTTCCCCAGTGGTGCCAGTGCACTCTTTCGAGTCACTGCAGTGCATCCCCAGTGGTGCCAGTGCACTCTCTGGACTCACTGCAGTGCATCCCCAGTGGTGCCAGTGCGCTCTCTGGATTCACAGCACTGCATCCCCAGTGGTGCCAGTGCACTCTCTGGACTCACTGCACTGCATCCCCAGTGGTGACAGTGCACTCTCTGGACTCACTGAAGTGCATTCTCAGTGGTGCCAGTGCACTCTCTGGACTCACTGCACTGCATCCCCAGTGGTGCCAGTGCACTCTCTGGACTCACTGAACTGCATCCCCAGTGGTGCCAGTGCAATCTCTGGACTCACTGCAGTGCATCCCCACTGGTGCCAGTGCACTCTCTGGACTCACTGAAGTGCATTATCAGTGGTGCCAGTGCACTCTCTGGACTCACTGCACTGCATCCCCAGTAGTGACAGTGCACTCTCTGGACTCACTGCACTGCATCCCCAGTGGTGCTAGTGCACTGTGTTGACTCACTGTACTGCATCCCCAGTGGTGCCAGTGCAATCTCTGGACTCACTGCAGTGCATCCCCAGTGGTGCCAGTGCACTCTCAGGACTCACTGCACTGCATCCCCAGTGGGGCCAGTGCACTCTCTGGACTCACTGCACTGCATCCCCAGTAGTGACAGTGCACTCTCTGGACTCACTGCAGTGCATCCCCAGTGGTGCCAGTGCACTCTCTGGACTCACTGCA
Organism: Anser brachyrhynchus; assembly: GCF_964034855.1. Classification (NCBI taxonomy): domain Eukaryota; kingdom Metazoa; phylum Chordata; class Aves; order Anseriformes; family Anatidae; genus Anser; species Anser brachyrhynchus. Next base: position 617,830 of record NW_027663839.1, on the reverse strand, counting down.
CTGCATCCCCAGTAGTGCCAGTGCACTCTCTGGACTCACTGCACTGCATCCCCAGTGGTGCCAGTGCACTCTCTGGACTCACTAAACTGCATCCCCAGTGGTGCCTCTGCACTCTCTGGACTCACTGCACTGCTTCCCCAGTGGTGCCAGTGCACTCACTGGACTCACTGCAGTGCATCCCCAGTGGTGCCAGTGCACTCTCTGGGCTGACTGCAGTGCATCCCCAGTGGTGCCAGTGCACTCTCTGGACTCACTGCACTGCATCCCCAGTGGTGCCTGTGCGCTCTCTGGAGTCACAGCACTGCATCCCCAGTGGTGCCAGTGCAATCTCTGGACTCACTGCACTGCATCACCAGTGGTGCCAGTGCACTCTCTGGACTCACTGAAGTGCATTCTCAGTGGTGCCAGTGCACTCTCTGGACTCACTGCACTGCATCCCCAGTGGTGCCAGTGCACTCTCTGGACTCACTGAACTGCATCCCCAGTGGTGCCAGTGCACTCTCTGGACTCACTGCAGTGCATCCCCAGTGCTGCCAGTGCACTCTCTGGACTCACTGCACTGCATCCCCAGTGGTGCCAGTGCACTCACTGGACTCACTGCAGTGCATCCCCACTGGTGCCAGTGCACTCTCTGGACTCACTGCACTGCATCCCCAGTGGCGCCAGTGCACTCACTGGACTCACTGCAGTGCATCCCCACTGGTGCCAGTGCACTCTCTGGACTCACTGCACTGCATCCCCAGTGGTGCCAGTGCACTCTCTGGACTCACTGCACTGCATCCCCAGTGGTTCCAGCGCACTCTCTGGACTCACTGCACTGCATCCCCAGTGGTGCTAGTGCACTCTGTGGACTCACTGCAGTGCATCCCCAGTGGTGCCAGTGCACTCTCTGGACTCACTGAAGTGCATTCTCAGTGGTGCCAGTGCACTCTCTGGACTCACTTCAGTGCATCCCCAGTGGTGCCAGTACACTCTCTGGACTCACTGCACTGCATCCCCAGTGGTGCCAGTGCACTCTCTGGACTCACTGCAGTGCATCCCCAGTGCAGCCAGTGCACTCTCTGGACTCACTGCAGTGCATCCGCAGTGGTGCCATTGCACTCTCTGAACTCACTGCACTGCATCTCCAGTGGTGCCAGTGCACTCTGTGGACTCACTGCACTGCATCCCCAGTGGTGCTAGTGCACTGTGTGGACTCACTGTACTGCATCCCCAGTGGTGCCAGTGCAATCTCTGGACTCACTGCAGTGCATCCCCAGTGGTGCCAGTGCACTCTCAGGACTCACTGCACTGCATCCCCAGTGGGGCCAGTGCACTCTCTGGACTCACTGCACTGCATCCCCAGTAGTGACAGTGCACTCTCTGGACTCACTGCAGTGCATCCCCAGTGGTGCCAGTGCACTCTCTGGACTCACTGCACTGCATCCCCAGTGCTGCCAGTGCACTCTCTGGACTCACTGCACTGCATCCCCAGTGCTGCCAGTGCACTCACTGGATTCACGAAACTTCATCCCCAGTGGTGCCAGTGCACTCTCTGGACTCACTGAACTGCATCCCCAGTGGTGCCAGTGCACTCTGTGGACTCACTGTACTGCATCCCCAGTGGTGACAGTGCACTCTCTGGACTCACTGCAGTGCATCCCCAGTGGTGCCAGTGCACTCTCTGGACTCACTGCAGTGCATCCCCAGTGGTGCCAGTGCACTCTCTGGACTCACTGCAGTGCATCCCCAGTGGTGCCAGTGCACTCTCTGGAGTAACAGCAGTGCATCCCCACTGGTGCCAAAGCACTCTCTGGACTCACTGCAGTGCATCCCCAGTGGTGCCACTGCACTCTCTGGACTCACTGCACTGCATCCCCAGTGGTGCCAGTGCACTCTCTGGACTCATTGAAGTGCATTCTCAGTGGTGCCAGTGCACTCTCTGGACTCAATGCAGTGCATCCCCAGTGGTGCCAGTACACTCACTGGACTCACTGCACTGCATCCCCAGTGGTGCCAGTGCACTCTCTGGACTCACTAAACTGCATCCCCAGTGGTGCCACTGCACTCTCTGGACTCACTGCACTGCTTCCCCAGTGGTGCCAGTGCACTCACTGGACTCACTGCAGTGCATCCCATCTGGTGCCAGTGCACTCTCTGGGCTCACTGCAGTGCATCCCCAGTGGTGCCAGTGCACTCTCTGGACTCACTGCACTGCATCCCCAGTGGTGCCAGTGCAATCTCTGGACTCACTGCACTGCATCCCCAGTGGTGCCAGTGCACTCACTGGACTCACTGCAGTGCATCCCCACTGGTGCCAGTGCACTCTCTGGGCTGACTGCAGTGCATCCCCAGTGGTGCCAGTGCACTCTCTGGACTCACTGCACTACATCCCCAGTGGTGCCAGTGCGCTCTCTGGAGTCACAGCACTGCATCCCCAGTGGTGCCAAAGCACTCTCTGGAATCCCAGCACCGCATCCCCAGTGGTGCCAGTGCACTCTCTGGACTCACTGCACTGCATCACCAGTGGTGCTACTGCACTCTCTGGACTCACTGCACTGCTTCCCCAGTGGTGCCAGTGCACTCACTGGACTGACTGCAGTGCATCCCCACTGGTGCCAGTGCACTCTCTGGGCTCACTGCAGTGCATCCCCAGTGCTGCCAGTGCACTCTCTTGAGTCACTGCGCTGCATCCCCTGTGGTGCAAGAGCACTCTCTGGACTCACAGAATTACATCACCAGTGGTGCCAGTGCACTCTCTGGACTCACTGCAGTGCATCCCCAGTGGAGCCAGTGCACTCTCTGGACTCACTGCACTGCATCCCCAGTGGTGCTAGTGCACTGTGTGGACTCACTGTACTGCATCCCCAGTGGTGCCAGTGCAATCTCTGGACTCACTGCAGTGCATCCCCAGTGGTGCCAGTGCACTCTCTGGACTCACTGAAGTGCATTCTCAGTGGTGCCAGTGCACTCTCTGGACTCACTGCACTGCATCCCCAGTAGTGACAGTGCACTCTCTGGACTCACTGCAGTGCATCCCCAGTGGTGCCAGTGCACTCTCTGGACTCACTGCACTGCTTCCCCAGTGGTGCCAGTGCACTCTTTCGAGTCACTGCAGTGCATCCCCAGTGGTGCCAGTGCACTCTCTGTACTCACTGCAGTGCATCCCCAGTGGTGCCAGTGTGCTCTCTGGAGTCACAGCACTGCATCCCCAGTGGTGCCAGTGCAATCTCTGGACTCACTGCACTGCATCCCCAGTGGTGCCAGTGCACTCTCTGGACTCACTGAAGTGCATTCTCAGTGGTGCCAGTGCACTCTCTGGACTCACTGCACTGCATCCCCAGTGGTGCCAGTGCACTCTCTGGACTCACTGAACTGAATCCCCAGTGGTGCCAGTGCAATCTCTGGACTCACTGCAGTGCATCCCCAGTGGTGCCAGTGCACTCTCTGGACTCACTGAAGTGCATTATCAGTGGTGCCAGTGCACTCTCTGGACTCACTGCACTGCATCCCCAGTAGTGACAGTGTACTCTCTGGACTCACTGCAGTGCATCCCCAGTGGGGCCAGTTCACTCTCTGGACTCACTGCACTGCATCCCCAGTGGTGCTAGTGCACTGTGTGGACTCACTGTACTGCATCCCCAGTGGTGCCAGTGCAATCTCTGGACTCACTGCAGTGCATCCCCAGTGGTGCCAGTGCACTCTCTGGACTCACTGCACTGCATCCCCAGTGGGGCCAGTGCACTCTCTGGACTCACTGCACTGCATCCCCAGTAGTGACAGTGCACTCTCTGGACTCACTGCAGTGCATCCCCAGTGGTGCCAGTGCACTCTCTGGACTCACTGCACTGCATCCCCAGTAGTGCCAGTGCACTCTCTGGACTCACTGCACTGCATCCCCAGTGGTGCCAGTGCACTCTCTGGACTCACTAAAGTGCATCACCACTGGTGCCTCTGCACTCTCTGGACTCACTGCAGTGCATCCGCAGTGGTGCCAGTGCACTCTCTGGACTCATTGAAGTGCATTCTCAGTGGTGCCAGTGCACTCTCTGGACTCACTGCAGTGCATCCCCAGTGGTGCCAGTGCACTCTCTGGACTCACTAAACTGCATCCCCAGTGGTGCCACTGCACTCTCTGGACTCACTGCACTGCTTCCCCAGTGGTGCCAGTGCACTCACTGGACTCACTGCAGTGCATCCCCACTGGTGCCAGTGCACTCTCTGGGCTCACTGCAGTGCATCCCCAGTGGTGCCAGTGCACTCTCTGGACTCACTGCACTGCATCCCCAGTGGTGCCAGTGCGCTCTCTGGAGTCACAGCACTGCATCCCCAGTGGTGCCAGTGCAATCTCTGGACTCACTGCACTGCATCCCCGGTGGTGCCAGTGCAGTCTCTGGAGTAACTGCACTGCATCCCCACTGGTGCCAAAGCACTCTCTGGACTCCCAGCACCGCATCCCCAGTGGTGCCAGTGCACTCTCTGGACTCACTGCACTGCATCACCAGTGGTGCCACTGCACTCTCTGGACTCACTGCACTGCTTCCCCAGTGGTGCCAGTGCACTCTCTGGGCTCACTGCAGTGCATCCCCAGTGGTGCCAGTGCACTCTCTGGACTCACTGCACTGCATCCCCAGTGGTGCCTGTGCGCTCTCTGGAGTCACAGCACTGCATTCTCAGTGGTGCCAGTGCACTCTCTGGACTCACTGTACCTCATCCCCAGTGGTGCCAGTGCACTCTCTGGACTCACTGCACTGCATCCCCAGTGGTGCCAGTGCACTCTCTGGACTCACTGCACTGCATCCCCAGTGCTGCCAGTGCACTCTCTGGACTCACTGCACTGCATCCCCAGTGGTGCTAGTGCACTGTGTGGACTCACTGTACTGCATCCCCAGTGGTGCCAGTGCAATCTCTGGACTCACTGCAGTGCATCCCCAGTGGTGCCAGTGCACTCTCTGGACTCACTGAAGTGCATTCTCAGTGGTGCCAGTGCACTCTCTGGACTCACTGCACTGCATCCCCAGTAGTGACAGTGCACTCTCTGGACTCACTGCAGTGCATCCCCAGTGGTGCCAGTGCACTCTCTGGACTCACTGCACTGCTTCCCCAGTGGTGCCAGTGCACTCTTTCGAGTCACTGCAGTGCATCCCCAGTGGTGCCAGTGCACTCTCTGTACTCACTGCAGTGCATCCCCAGTGGTGCCAGTGTGCTCTCTGGAGTCACAGCACTGCATCCCCAGTGGTGCCAGTGCAATCTCTGGACTCACTGCACTGCATCCCCAGTGGTGCCAGTGCACTCTCTGGACTCACTGAAGTGCATTCTCAGTGGTGCCAGTGCACTCTCTGGACTCACTGCACTGCATCCCCAGTGGTGCCAGTGCACTCTCTGGACTCACTGAACTGAATCCCCAGTGGTGCCAGTGCAATCTCTGGACTCACTGCAGTGCATCCCCAGTGGTGCCAGTGCACTCTCTGGACTCACTGAAGTGCATTATCAGTGGTGCCAGTGCACTCTCTGGACTCACTGCACTGCATCCCCAGTAGTGACAGTGTACTCTCTGGACTCACTGCAGTGCATCCCCAGTGGGGCCAGTTCACTCTCTGGACTCACTGCACTGCATCCCCAGTGGTGCTAGTGCACTGTGTGGACTCACTGTACTGCATCCCCAGTGGTGCCAGTGCAATCTCTGGACTCACTGCAGTGCATCCCCAGTGGTGCCAGTGCACTCTCAGGACTCACTGCACTGCATCCCCAGTGGGGCCAGTGCACTCTCTGGACTCACTGCACTGCATCCCCAGTAGTGACAGTGCACTCTCTGGACTCACTGCAGTGCATCCCCAGTGGTGCCAGTGCACTCTCTGGACTCACTGCACTGCATCCCCAGTAGTGCCAGTGCACTCTCTGGACTCACTGCACTGCATCCCCAGTGGTGCCAGTGCACTCTCTGGACTCACTAAAGTGCATCACCACTGGTGCCTCTGCACTCTCTGGACTCACTGCAGTGCATCCCCAGTGGTGCCAGTGCACTCTCTGGACTCATTGAAGTGCATTCTCAGTGGTGCCAGTGCACTCTCTGGACTCACTGCAGTGCATCCCCAGTGGTGCCAGTGCACTCTCTGGACTCACTAAACTGCATCCCCAGTGGTGCCACTGCACTCTCTGGACTCACTGCACTGCTTCCCCAGTGGTGCCAGTGCACTCACTGGACTCACTGCAGTGCATCCCCACTGGTGCCAGTGCACTCTCTGGGCTCACTGCAGTGCATCCCCAGTGGTGCCAGTGCACTCTCTGGACTCACTGCACTGCATCCCCAGTGGTGCCAGTGCGCTCTCTGGAGTCACAGCACTGCATCCCCAGTGGTGCCAGTGCAATCTCTGGACTCACTGCACTGCATCCCCGGTGGTGCCAGTGCAGTCTCTGGAGTAACTGCACTGCATCCCCACTGGTGCCAAAGCACTCTCTGGACTCCCAGCACCGCATCCCCAGTGGTGCCAGTGCACTCTCTGGACTCACTGCACTGCATCACCAGTGGTGCCACTGCACTCTCTGGACTCACTGCACTGCTTCCCCAGTGGTGCCAGTGCACTCTCTGGGCTCACTGCAGTGCATCCCCAGTGGTGCCAGTGCACTCTCTGGACTCACTGCACTGCATCCCCAGTGGTGCCTGTGCGCTCTCTGGAGTCACAGCACTGCATTCTCAGTGGTGCCAGTGCACTCTCTGGACTCACTGTACCTCATCCCCAGTGGTGCCAGTGCACTCTCTGGACTCACTGCACTGCATCCCCAGTGGTGCCAGTGCACTCTCTGGACTCACTGCACTGCATCCCCAGTGCTGCCAGTGCACTCTCTGGACTCACTGCACTGCATCCCCAGTGGTGCCACTGCACTCTCTGGACTCACTGCACTGCTTCCCCAGTGGTGCCAGTGCACTCTCTGGACTCACTGCACTGCATCCCCAGTGGTGCCAGTGCACTCACTGGACTCACTGCAGTGCATCCCCAGTGGTGCCAGTGCACTCTCTGGAGTCACTGCACTGCATCCCCAGTGGTGCCAGTGCACTCTCTGGACTCACTGCACTGCATCCCCAGTGGTTCCAGCGCACTCTCCGGACTCACTGCACTGCATCCCCAGTAGTGCTAGTGCACTCTGTGGACTCACTGCACTGCATCCCCAGTGGTGCCAGTGCACTCTCTGGACTCACTGAAGTGCATTCTCAGTGGTGCCACTGCACTCTCTGGACTCACTTCAGTGCATCCCCAGTGGTGCCAGTACACTCTCTGGACTCACTGCAGTGCATCCCCAGTGGTGCCAGTGCACTCTCTGGACTCACTGCACTGCATCCCCAGTGGAGCCAGTGCACTCTCTGGACTCACTGCAGTGCATCCGCAGTGGTGCCATTGCACTCTCTGGACTCATCGCACTGCATCCCCAGTGGTGCCAGTGCACTCTCTGGACTCACTGCACTGCATCCCCAGTGCTGCCAGTGCACTCTCTTGAGTCACTGCGCTGCATCCCCTGTGGTGCAAGAGCACTCTCTGGACTCACAGCAGTGCATCACCAGTGGTGCCAGTGCACTCTCTGGACTCACTGCAGTGCATCCCCAGTGGAGACAGTGCACTCTCTGGACTCACTGCACTGCATCCCCAGTGGTGCTAGTGCACTGTGTGGACTCACTGTACTGCATCCCCAGTGGTGCCAGTGCAATCTCTGGACTCACTGCAGTGCATCCCCAGTGGTGCCAGTGCACTCTCTGGACTCACTGAAGTGCATTCTCAGTGGTGCCAGTGCACTCTCTGGACTCACTGCAGTGCATCCCCACTGCTGCCAGTGCACTCTCTGGACTCACTGCAGTGCATCCCCAGTGGTGCCAGTGCACTCTCTGGACTCACTGCACTGCTTCCCCAGTGGTGCCAGTGCACTCTTTCGAGTCACTGCAGTGCATCCCCAGTGGTGCCAGTGCACTCTCTGGACTCACTAAAGTGCATCACCACTGGTGCCAGTGCGCTCTCTGGATTCACAGCACTGCATCCCCAGTGGTGCCAGTGCAATCTCTGGACTCACTGCACTGCATCCCCAGTGGTGACAGTGCACTCTCTGGACTCACTGAAGTGCATTCTCAGTGGTGCCAGTGCACTCTCTGGACTCACTGCACTGCATCCCCAGTGGTGCCAGTGCACTCTCTGGACTCACTGAACTGCATCCCCAGTGGTGCCAGTGCAATCTCTGGACTCACTGCAGTGCATCCCCACTGGTGCCAGTGCACTCTCTGGACTCACTGAAGTGCATTATCAGTGGTGCCAGTGCACTCTCTGGACTCACTGCACTGCATCCCCAGTAGTGACAGTGCACTCTCTGGACTCACTGCACTGCATCCCCAGTGGTGCTAGTGCACTGTGTTGACTCACTGTACTGCATCCCCAGTGGTGCCAGTGCAATCTCTGGACTCACTGCAGTGCATCCCCAGTGGTGCCAGTGCACTCTCAGGACTCACTGCACTGCATCCCCAGTGGGGCCAGTGCACTCTCTGGACTCACTGCACTGCATCCCCAGTAGTGACAGTGCACTCTCTGGACTCACTGCACTGCATCCCCAGTGGTGCCAGTGCACTCTCTGGACTCACTGCACTGCATCCCCAGTAGTGCCAGTGCACTCTCTGGACTCACTGCACTGCATCCCCAGTGGTGCCAGTGCACTCTCTGGACTCACTAAACTGCATCACCAGTGGTGCCTCTGCACTCTCTGGACTCACTGCACTGCTTCCCCAGTGGTGCCAGTGCACTCACTGGACTCACTGCAGTGCATCCCCACTGGTGCCAGTGCACTCTCTGGGCTGACTGCAGTGCATCCCCAGTGGTGCCAGTGCACTCTCTGGACTCACTGCACTGCATCCCCAGTGGTGCCTGTGCGCTCTCTGGAGTCACAGCACTGCATCCCCAGTGGTGCCAGTGCAATCTCTGGACTCACTGCACTGCATCCCCAGTGGTGCCAGTGCACTCTCTGGACTCACTGAAGTGCATTCTCAGTGGTGCCAGTGCACTCTCTGGACTCACTGCACTGCATCCCCAGTGGTGCCAGTGCACTCTCTGGACTCACTGAACTGCATCCCCAGTGGTGCCAGTGCACTCTCTGGACTCACTGCAGTGCATCCCCAGTGCTGCCAGTGCACTCTCTGGACTCACTGCACTGCATCCCCAGTGGTGCCAGTGCACTCACTGGACTCACTGCAGTGCATCCCCACTGGTGCCAGTGCACTCTCTGGACTCACTGCACTGCATCCCCAGTGGCGCCAGTGCACTCACTGGACTCACTGCAGTGCATCCCCACTGGTGCCAGTGCACTCTCTGGACTCACTGCACTGCATCCCCAGTGGTGCCAGTGCACTCTCTGGACTCACTGCACTGCATCCCCAGTGGTTCCAGCGCACTCTCTGGACTCACTGCACTGCATCCCCAGTGGTGCTAGTGCACTCTGTGGACTCACTGCAGTGCATCCCCAGTGGTGCCAGTGCACTCTCTGGACTCACTGAAGTGCATTCTCAGTGGTGCCAGTGCACTCTCTGGACTCACTTCAGTGCATCCCCAGTGGTGCCAGTACACTCTCTGGACTCACTGCACTGCATCCCCAGTGGTGCCAGTGCACTCTCTGGACTCACTGCAGTGCATCCCCAGTGCAACCAGTGCACTCTCTGGACTCACTGCAGTGCATCCGCAGTGGTGCCATTGCACTCTCTGAACTCACTGCACTGCATCTCCAGTGGTGCCAGTGCACTCTGTGGACTCACTGCACTGCATCCCCAGTGGTGCTAGTGCACTGTGTGGACTCACTGTACTGCATCCCCAGTGGTGCCAGTGCAATCTCTGGACTCACTGCAGTGCATCCCCAGTGGTGCCAGTGTGCTCTCTGGAGTCACAGCACTGCATCCCCAGTGGTGCCAGTGCAATCTCTGGACTCACTGCACTGCATCCCCAGTGGTGCCAGTGCACTCTCTGGACTCACTGAAGTGCATTCTCAGTGGTGCCAGTGCACTCTCTGGACTCACTGCACTGCATCCCCAGTGGTGCCAGTGCACTCTCTGGACTCACTGAACTGAATCCCCAGTGGTGCCAGTGCAATCTCTGGACTCACTGCAGTGCATCCCCAGTGGTGCCAGTGCACTCTCTGGACTCACTGAAGTGCATTATCAGTGGTGCCAGTGCACTCTCTGGACTCACTGCACTGCATCCCCAGTAGTGACAGTGTACTCTCTGGACTCACTGCAGTGCATCCCCAGTGGGGCCAGTTCACTCTCTGGACTCACTGCACTGCATCCCCAGTGGTGCTAGTGCACTGTGTGGACTCACTGTACTGCATCCCCAGTGGTGCCAGTGCAATCTCTGGACTCACTGCAGTGCATCCCCAGTGGTGCCAGTGCACTCTCAGGACTCACTGCACTGCATCCCCAGTGGGGCCAGTGCACTCTCTGGACTCACTGCACTGCATCCCCAGTAGTGACAGTGCACTCTCTGGACTCACTGCAGTGCATCCCCAGTGGTGCCAGTGCACTCTCTGGACTCACTGCACTGCATCCCCAGTAGTGCCAGTGCACTCTCTGGACTCACTGCACTGCATCCCCAGTGGTGCCAGTGCACTCTCTGGACTCACTAAAGTGCATCACCACTGGTGCCTCTGCACTCTCTGGACTCACTGCAGTGCATCCCCAGTGGTGCCAGTGCACTCTCTGGACTCATTGAAGTGCATTCTCAGTGGTGCCAGTGCACTCTCTGGACTCACTGCAGTGCATCCCCAGTGGTGCCAGTGCACTCTCTGGACTCACTAAACTGCATCCCCAGTGGTGCCACTGCACTCTCTGGACTCACTGCACTGCTTCCCCAGTGGTGCCAGTGCACTCACTGGACTCACTGCAGTGCATCCCCACTGGTGCCAGTGCACTCTCTGGGCTCACTGCAGTGCATCCCCAGTGGTGCCAGTGCACTCTCTGGACTCACTGCACTGCATCCCCAGTGGTGCCAGTGCGCTCTCTGGAGTCACAGCACTGCATCCCCAGTGGTGCCAGTGCAATCTCTGGACTCACTGCACTGCATCCCCGGTGGTGCCAGTGCAGTCTCTGGAGTAACTGCACTGCATCCCCACTGGTGCCAAAGCACTCTCTGGACTCCCAGCACCGCATCCCCAGTGGTGCCAGTGCACTCTCTGGACTCACTGCACTGCATCACCAGTGGTGCCACTGCACTCTCTGGACTCACTGCACTGCTTCCCCAGTGGTGCCAGTGCACTCTCTGGGCTCACTGCAGTGCATCCCCAGTGGTGCCAGTGCACTCTCTGGACTCACTGCACTGCATCCCCAGTGGTGCCTGTGCGCTCTCTGGAGTCACAGCACTGCATTCTCAGTGGTGCCAGTGCACTCTCTGGACTCACTGTACCTCATCCCCAGTGGTGCCAGTGCACTCTCTGGACTCACTGCACTGCATCCCCAGTGGTGCCAGTGCACTCTCTGGACTCACTGCACTGCATCCCCAGTGCTGCCAGTGCACTCTCTGGACTCACTGCACTGCATCCCCAGTGGTGCCACTGCACTCTCTGGACTCACTGCACTGCTTCCCCAGTGGTGCCAGTGCACTCTCTGGACTCACTGCACTGCATCCCCAGTGGTGCCAGTGCACTCACTGGACTCACTGCAGTGCATCCCCAGTGGTGCCAGTGCACTCTCTGGAGTCACTGCACTGCATCCCCAGTGGTGCCAGTGCACTCTCTGGACTCACTGCACTGCATCCCCAGTGGTTCCAGCGCACTCTCCGGACTCACTGCACTGCATCCCCAGTAGTGCTAGTGCACTCTGTGGACTCACTGCACTGCATCCCCAGTGGTGCCAGTGCACTCTCTGGACTCACTGAAGTGCATTCTCAGTGGTGCCACTGCACTCTCTGGACTCACTTCAGTGCATCCCCAGTGGTGCCAGTACACTCTCTGGACTCACTGCAGTGCATCCCCAGTGGTGCCAGTGCACTCTCTGGACTCACTGCACTGCATCCCCAGTGGAGCCAGTGCACTCTCTGGACTCACTGCAGTGCATCCGCAGTGGTGCCATTGCACTCTCTGGACTCATCGCACTGCATCCCCAGTGGTGCCAGTGCACTCTCTGGACTCACTGCACTGCATCCCCAGTGCTGCCAGTGCACTCTCTTGAGTCACTGCGCTGCATCCCCTGTGGTGCAAGAGCACTCTCTGGACTCACAGCAGTGCATCACCAGTGGTGCCAGTGCACTCTCTGGACTCACTGCAGTGCATCCCCAGTGGAGACAGTGCACTCTCTGGACTCACTGCACTGCATCCCCAGTGGTGCTAGTGCACTGTGTGGACTCACTGTACTGCATCCCCAGTGGTGCCAGTGCAATCTCTGGACTCACTGCAGTGCATCCCCAGTGGTGCCAGTGCACTCTCTGGACTCACTGAAGTGCATTCTCAGTGGTGCCAGTGCACTCTCTGGACTCACTGCAGTGCATCCCCACTGCTGCCAGTGCACTCTCTGGACTCACTGCAGTGCATCCCCAGTGGTGCCAGTGCACTCTCTGGACTCACTGCACTGCTTCCCCAGTGGTGCCAGTGCACTCTTTCGAGTCACTGCAGTGCATCCCCAGTGGTGCCAGTGCACTCTCTGGACTCACTAAAGTGCATCACCACTGGTGCCAGTGCGCTCTCTGGATTCACAGCACTGCATCCCCAGTGGTGCCAGTGCAATCTCTGGACTCACTGCACTGCATCCCCAGTGGTGACAGTGCACTCTCTGGACTCACTGAAGTGCATTCTCAGTGGTGCCAGTGCACTCTCTGGACTCACTGCACTGCATCCCCAGTGGTGCCAGTGCACTCTCTGGACTCACTGAACTGCATCCCCAGTGGTGCCAGTGCAATCTCTGGACTCACTGCAGTGCATCCCCACTGGTGCCAGTGCACTCTCTGGACTCACTGAAGTGCATTATCAGTGGTGCCAGTGCACTCTCTGGACTCACTGCACTGCATCCCCAGTAGTGACAGTGCACTCTCTGGACTCACTGCACTGCATCCCCAGTGGTGCTAGTGCACTGTGTTGACTCACTGTACTGCATCCCCAGTGGTGCCAGTGCAATCTCTGGACTCACTGCAGTGCATCCCCAGTGGTGCCAGTGCACTCTCAGGACTCACTGCACTGCATCCCCAGTGGGGCCAGTGCACTCTCTGGACTCACTGCACTGCATCCCCAGTAGTGACAGTGCGCTCTCTGGAGTCACAGCACTGCATCCCCAGTGGTGCCAGTGCAATCTCTGGACTCACTGCACTGCATCCCCAGTGGTGCCAGTGCACTCTCTGGACTCACTGAAGTGCATTCTCAGTGGTGCCAGTGCACTCTCTGGACTCACTGCACTGCATCCCCAGTGGTGCCAGTGCACTCTCTGGACTCACTGCACTGCATCCCCAGTGGTGCCAGTGCACTCACTGGACTCACTGCAGTGCATCCCCACTGGTGCCAGTGCACTCTCTGGGCTGACTGCAGTGCATCCCCAGTGGTGCCAGTGCACTCTCTGGACTCACTGCACTGCATCCCCAGTGGTGCCTGTGCGCTCTCTGGAGTCACAGCACTGCATCCCCAGTGGTGCCAGTGCAATCTCTGGACTCACTGCACTGCATCCCCAGTGGTGCCAGTGCACTCTCTGGACTCACTGAAGTGCATTCTCAGTGGTGCCAGTGCACTCTCTGGACTCACTGCACTGCATCCCCAGTGGTGCCAGTGCACTCTCTGGACTCACTGAACTGCATCCCCAGTGGTGCCAGTGCACTCTCTGGACTCACTGCAGTGCATCCCCAGTGCTGCCAGTGCACTCTCTGGACTCACTGCACTGCATCCCCAGTGGTGCCAGTGCACTCACTGGACTCACTGCAGTGCATCCCCACTGGTGCCAGTGCACTCTCTGGACTCACTGCACTGCATCCCCAGTGGCGCCAGTGCACTCACTGGACTCACTGCAGTGCATCCCCACTGGTGCCAGTGCACTCTCTGGACTCACTGCACTGCATCCCCAGTGGTGCCAGTGCACTCTCTGGACTCACTGCACTGCATCCCCAGTGGTTCCAGCGCACTCTCTGGACTCACTGCACTGCATCCCCAGTGGTGCTAGTGCACTCTGTGGACTCACTGCAGTGCATCCCCAGTGGTGCCAGTGCACTCTCTGGACTCACTGAAGTGCATTCTCAGTGGTGCCAGTGCACTCTCTGGACTCACTTCAGTGCATCCCCAGTGGTGCCAGTACACTCTCTGGACTCACTGCACTGCATCCCCAGTGGTGCCAGTGCACTCTCTGGACTCACTGCAGTGCATCCCCAGTGCAACCAGTGCACTCTCTGGACTCACTGCAGTGCATCCGCAGTGGTGCCATTGCACTCTCTGAACTCACTGCACTGCATCTCCAGTGGTGCCAGTGCACTCTGTGGACTCACTGCACTGCATCCCCAGTGGTGCTAGTGCACTGTGTGGACTCACTGTACTGCATCCCCAGTGGTGCCAGTGCAATCTCTGGACTCACTGCAGTGCATCCCCAGTGGTGCCAGTGCACTCTCAGGACTCACTGCACTGCATCCCCAGTGGGGCCAGTGCACTCTCTGGACTCACTGCACTGCATCCCCAGTAGTGACAGTGCACTCTCTGGACTCACTGCAGTGCATCCCCAGTGGTGCCAGTGCACTCTCTGGACTCACTGCACTGCATCCCCAGTGCTGCCAGTGCACTCTCTGGACTCACTGCACTGCATCCCCAGTGCTGCCAGTGCACTCACTGGATTCACGAAACTGCATCCCCAGTGGTGCCAGTGCACTCTCTGGACTCACTGAACTGCATCCCCAGTGGTGCCAGTGCACTCTGTGGACTCACTGTACTGCATCCCCAGTGGTGACAGTGCACTCTCTGGACTCACTGCAGTGCATCCCCAGTGGTGCCAGTGCACTCTCTGGACTCACTGCAGTGCATCCCCACTGGTGCCAGTGCACTCTCTGGACTCACTGCAGTGCATCCCCAGTGGTGCCAGTGCACTCTCTGGAGTAACAGCAGTGCATCCCCACTGGTGCCAAAGCACTCTCTGGACTCACTGCAGTGCATCCCCAGTGGTGCCACTGCACTCTCTGGACTCACTGCACTGCATCCCCAGTGGTGCCAGTGCACTCTCTGGACTCATTGAAGTGCATTCTCAGTGGTGCCAGTGCACTCTCTGGACTCACTGCAGTGCATCCCCAGTGGTGCCAGTACACTCACTGGACTCACTGCACTGCATCCCCAGTGGTGCCAGTGCACTCTCTGGACTCACTAAACTGCATCCCCAGTGGTGCCACTGCACTCTCTGGACTCACTGCACTGCTTCCCCAGTGGTGCCAGTGCACTCACTGGACTCACTGCAGTGCATCCCATCTGGTGCCAGTGCACTCTCTGGGCTCACTGCAGTGCATCCCCAGTGGTGCCAGTGCACTCTCTGGACTCACTGCACTGCATCCCCAGTGGTGCCAGTGCAATCTCTGGACTCACTGCACTGCATCCCCAGTGGTGCCAGTGCACTCACTGGACTCACTGCAGTGCATCCCCACTGGTGCCAGTGCACTCTCTGGGCTGACTGCAGTGCATCCCCAGTGGTGCCAGTGCACTCTCTGGACTCACTGCACTGCATCCCCAGTGGTGCCAGTGCGCTCTCTGGAGTCACAGCACTGCATCCCCAGTGGTGCCAAAGCACTCTCTGGACTCCCAGCACCGCATCCCCAGTGGTGCCAGTGCACTCTCTGGACTCACTGCACTGCATCACCAGTGGTGCTACTGCACTCTCTGGACTCACTGCACTGCTTCCCCAGTGGTGCCAGTGCACTCACTGGACTGACTGCAGTGCATCCCCACTGGTGCCAGTGCACTCTCTGGGCTCACTGCAGTGCATCCCCAGTGGTGCCAGTGCACTCTCTGGACTCACTGCACTGCATCCCCAGTGGTGCCTGTGCGCTCTCTGGAGTCACAGCACTGCATTCTCAGTGGTGCCAGTGCACTCTCTGGACTCACTGCACTGCATCCCCAGTGGTGCCAGTGCACTCTCTGGACTCACTGAACTGCATCCCCAGTGGTGCCAGTGCACTCTCTGGAGTCACTGCACTGCATCCCCAGTGGTGCCAGTGCACTCTCTGGACTCACTGCACTGCATCCCCAGTGGTTCCAGCGCACTCTCTGGACTCACTGCACTGCATCCCCAGTAGTGCTAGTGCACTCTGTGGACTCACTGCACTGCATCCCCAGTGGTGCCAGTGCACTCTCTGGACTCACTGAAGTGCATTCTCAGTGGTGCCACTGCACTCTCTGGACTCACTTCAGTGCATCCCCAGTGGTGCCAGTGCAATCTCTGGACTCACTGCAATGAATCCCCAGTGGTGCCAGTGCACTCTCTGGACTCACTGCACTGCATCCCCAGTGGAGCCAATGCACTCTCTGGACTCACTGCAGTGCATCCGCAGTGGTGCCATTGCACTCTCTGGACTCACTGCACTGCATCCCCAGTGGTGCCAGTGCACTCCCTGGACTCACTGCACTGCATCCCCAGTGGAGCCAGTGCACTCTCTGGACTCACTGCAGTGCATCCCCAGTGGTGCCAGTGCACTCTCTGGACTCATTGAAGTGCATCCCCAGTGGTGCCAGTGCAATCTCTGGACTCACTGCAGTGCATCCCCAGTGGTGCCAGTGCACTCTCTGGACTCACTGAAGTGCATTCTCAGTGGTGCCAGTGCACTCTCTGGACTCACTGCACTGCATCCCCAGTAGTGACAGTGCACTCTCTGGACTCACTGCAGTGCATCCCCAGTGGTGCCAGTGCACTCTCTGGACTCACTGCACTGCTTCCCCAGTGGTGCCAGTGCACTCTTTCGAGTCACTGCACTGCATCCCCAGTGGTGCCAGTGCACTCTCTGTACTCACTGCAGTGCATCCCCAGTGGTGCCAGTGCGCTCTCTGGAGTCACAGCACTGCATCCCCAGTGGTGCCAGTGCAATCTCTGGACTCACTGCACTGCATCCCCAGTGGTGCCAGTGCACTCTCTGGACTCACTGCAGTGCATCCCCAGTAGTGCCAGTGCACTCTCTGGACTCACTGCACTGCATCCCCAGTGGTGCCAGTGCACTCTCTGGACTCACTGAACTGCATCCCCAGTGGTGCCAGTGGAATCTCTGGACTCACTGCAGTGCATCCCCAGTGGTGCCAGTGCACTCTCTGGACTCACTGAAGTGCATTATCAGTGGTGCCAGTGCACTCTCTGGACTCACTGCACTGCATCACCAGTAGTGACAGTGCACTCTCTGGACTCACTGCAGTGAATCCCCAGTGGGGCCAGTGCACTCTCTGGACTCACTGCGCTGCATCCCCAGTGGTGCCAGTGCACTCTCTGGACTCACTGCACTGCATCGCCAGTGCACTCTCTGGACTCACTGCAGGGCATCCCCAGTGGTGCCAGTGCACTCTCTGGACTCACTGCACTGCATCCCCAGTGGTGCCAGTGTACTCTCTGGACTCACTGCACTGCACCCCAATGCTGCCAGTGCACTCTCTGGCGTCACTGCACTGCATCCCCCGTGGTGCAAGTGCACTCTCTGGACTCACTGGAGTGCATCACCTGTGGTGCCAGTGCACTCTCTGGACTCACTGCACTGCATCCCCAGTGCTGCCAGTGCACTCTCTGGACTCACTGCACTGCATCCCTAGTGGTGCCAGTGCACTCTCTGGACTCACTGCACCGCATCCGCAGTAGTGCCAGTGCACTCTCTAGAGTCACTGCGCTGCATCCCCAGTTGTGCCAGTGCACTCTCTGGACTCACTGCAGCGCATCCCCAGTGGTGCCAGTGCACTCTCTGGAGTGACTGCAGTGCATCCCCAGTGGTGCCAGTGCACTCTCTGGACTCGCGTCACTGCATCCCCAGTGGTGCCAGTGCACTCTCTGGACTCGCGTCACTGCATCCCCGGTGGTGCCAGTGCACTCTCTGGACTCACTGAAGTGCATCCCCAGTGGTGCCAGTGCACTCTCTGGACTCACTGCAGTGCATTCCCGTTGGTGCCAGGGCACTTTCTGGACTCACTGCAGTGCATCCCCAGTGGTGCTAGTGCACTCTGGACTCACTGCAGTGCATCCCCAGTGGTGACAGTGCACTCTCTGGACTCACTGCACTGCATACCCAGTGGTGCCAGTGCACTCTCTAGAGTCACTGTACTGCATCCCCAGTGGTGCCAGTGCACTCTCTGGACTCACTGCACTGCACCCTGAGTGGTGCCAGTGCACTCTCAGGACTCACTGCACCGCATCCCCAGTGGTGCCAGTGCACTCTCTAGAGTCACTGCGCTGCATCCCCAGTGCTGCCAGTGCACTCTCTGGACTCACTGTACTGCATCCCCAGTGGTGCCAAAGCACTCTCTGGACTCCCGCCACCGCATCCCCAGTGGTTCCAGTGCACTCTCTGGACTCACTGCACTGCATCCCCAGTGGTGCCAGTACACTCTCTGGACTCACTGCACCGCACCCCCAGTGGTGCCAGTGCACTCTCTGGAGTGACTGCAGTGCATCCCCAGTGGTGCCAGTGCACTCTCTGGACTCGCGTCAATGCATCCCCATTGGTGCTAATGCACTCTGGACTCACTGCACTGCATCCCGAATGGTGCCAGTGCACTCTCTGGACTCACTGCACTGCATCCCCAGTGGTGCCAGTGCACTCTCTGGACTCACTGCAGTGCATCACCAGTGGTGCCAGTACACTCTCTGGACACACTGAAGTGCATTCTCAGTGGTGCCAGTGCACTCTCTGGACTCACTGCACTGCATCCCCAGTGGTGCCAGTGCACTCTCTGGACTCACTGCACTGCATCCCCAGTGGTTCCAGCGCACTCTCTGGACTCACTGCACTGCATCCCCAGTGGTGCTAGTGCACTCTGTGGACACACTGCAGTGCATCCCCAGTGGTGCCAGTGCAATCTCTGGACTCACTGTACTGCACCCCCAGTGGTGTCAGTGCACTCACTGGACTGACTGCACTGCATCCCCAGTGGTGCCAGTGCACTCTCTGGACTCACTGCACTGCATCCCCACTGGTGCCAGTGTACTCTCTGGACTCACTGCACTGCATCCCCAGTGGTGCCACTGCACTCACTGGACTCACTGGACACATCCCCAGTGGTGCCATTGCACTCTCTGGACTCACTGAAGTGCATCCCCAGTTGTGCCAGTGCACTCTCTGGACTCAATGCTCTGCATCCCCAGTGGTGCCAGTGCACTCTCTGCACTCACTGCACTGCATCCCCAGTGGTGCCAGTGCAATCTCTGGACTCACTGAAGTGCATCCCCAGTGGTGCCAGTGCACTCTCTGGACTCACTGCAGTGCATCCCCAGTGGTGCCAGTGCACTGTCTGGACTCACTGTACTGCATCCCCAGTGGTGCCAGTGCACTCTCTGGACTCACTGCAGTGCATTCCCAGTGGTGCCAGTGCACTCTTTGGACTCACTGCACTGCAGCCCCATTGGTGCCAGTGCACTCTCTGGACTCACTGCACTGCATCACAGGTGGTGCCAGTGCACTCTCTGGACTCACTGCACTGCATCCCCAGTGGTGCCAGTGCACTCTCTGGACTCACTGCACTGCATCCCCAGTGGTGCCAGTGCACTCTCTGCACTCACTTCTCTGCATTCCCAGTGGTGCCAGTGAAGTCTCTGGACTCACTGCACTGCATCCACAGTGGTGCCAGTGCAATCTCTGGACTCACTGCAGTGCATCACCAGTGGTGCCAGTGCACTCTCTGGACTCACTGCACTGCATCCCCAGTGGTGCCAGTGCACTCTCTGGACTCACTGCAGTGCATCCCCAGTGGTGCCAGTGCACTCTCTGGACTCACTGCACTGCATCCCCAGTGGTGCAAGTGCACTCTCTCGAGTCACGGCACTACATCCCCAGTGGTGCCAGTGCACTCACTGGACTCACTTTACTGCATCATCTGTGGTGCCAGTGCACTCTCTGGACTCACTGCACTGCATCCCCAGTGGTGCCAGTGCACTCTCTGGACTCACTGCACTGTATCCCCAGTGGTGCCAGTGCACTCACTGGATTCACTGCAGTGCATCCCCAGTGGTGCCAGTGCACTCTCTGGACTCACTGCACTGCATCCCCAGTGGTGCCAGTGCACTCTGTGGACTCACTGCACTGCATCCCCAGTGGTGACAGTGCACTCTCTGGACTCACTGCAGTGCATCCCCAGGGGTGACAGTGCACTCTCTGGACTCACTGCAGTGCATCCCCAGTGGTGCCAGTGCACTCTCTGGACTCACTGCACTGCATCCCCAGTGGTGCCAGTGCACTCTCTGGAGTAACTGCAGTGCATCCCCACTGGTGCCAAAGCACTCTCTGGACTCCCGGCACCGCATCCCCAGTGGTGCCAGTGCACTCTCTGGACTCACTGCACTGCATCCCCAGTGGTGCCAGTGCACCTTCTGGAGTCACAGCACTGCATCCCCAGTGGTGCCAGTGCACTCTCTGGACTCACTGAAGTGCATCCCCAGTGGTGCCAGTGCACTCTCTGGACTCACTGAAGTGCATTCTCAGTGGTGCCAGTGCACTCTCTGGACTCACTGCAGTGCATCCCCAGTGGTGCCAGTGCACTCTCTGGACTCACTGCACTGCATCCCCAGTGGTGCCAGTGCAATCTCTGGACTCACTGAAGTGCATCCCCAGTGGTGCCAGTGCACTCTCTGGACTCACTGCAGTGCATCCCCAGTGGTGCCAGTGCACTGTCTGGACTCACTGTACTGCATCCCCAGTGGTGCCAGTGCACTCTCTGGACTCACTGCAGTGCATTCCCAGTGGTGCCAGTGCACTCTTTGGACTCACTTCACTGCAGCCCCATTGGTGCCAGTGCACTCTCTGGACTCACTGCACTGCATCACAGGTGGTGCCAGTGCACTCTCTGGACTCACTGCACTGCATCCCCAGTGGTGCCAGTGCACTCTCTGGACTCACTGCACTGCATCCCCAGTGGTGCCACTGCACTCTCTGCACTCACTTCTCTGCATTCCCAGTGGTGCCAGTGAAGTCTCTGGACTCACTGCACTGCATCCACAGTGGTGCCAGTGCAATCTCTGGACTCACTGCAGTGCATCACCAGTGGTGCCAGTGCACTCTCTGGACTCACTGCACTGCATCCCCAGTGGTGCCAGTGCACTCTCTGGACTCACTGCAGTGCATCCCCAGTGGTGCCAGTGCACTCTCTGGACTCACTGCACTGCATCCCCAGTGGTGCCAGTGCACTCTCTGGACTCACTGCACTGTATCCCCAGTGGTGCCAGTGCACTCACTGGATTCACTGCAGTGCATCCCCAGTGGTGCCAGTGCACTCTCTGGACTCACTGCACTGCATCCCCAGTGGTGCCAGTGCACTCTGTGGACTCACTGCACTGCATCCCCAGTGGTGACAGTGCACTCTCTGGACTCACTGCAGTGCATCCCCAGTGGTGACAGTGCACTCTCTGGACTCACTGCAGTGCATCCCCAGTGGTGCCAGTGCACTCTCTGGACTCACTGCACTGCATCCCCAGTGGTGCCAGTGCACTCTCTGGAGTAACTGCAGTGCATCCCCACTGGTGCCAAAGCACTCTCTGGACTCCCGGCACCGCATCCCCAGTGGTGCCAGTGCACTCTCTGGACTCACTGCACTGCATCCCCAGTGGTGCCAGTGCACCTTCTGGAGTCACAGCACTGCATCCCCAGTGGTGCCAGTGCACTCTCTGGACTCACTGCAGCGCATCCCCAGTGGTGCCAGTGCACTCTCTGGAGTGACTGCAGTGCATCCCCAGTGGTGCCAGTGCACTCTCTGAACTCGCGTCACTGCATCCCCAGTGGTGCCAGTGCACTCTCTGGACTCGCGTCACTGCATCCCCAGTGGTGCCAGTGCACTCTCTGGACTCACTGAAGTGCATCCCCAGTGGTGCCAGTGCACTCTCTGGACTCACTGCAGTGCATTCCCGTTGGTGCCAGTGCACTCTCTGGACTCACTGCAGTCCATCCCCAGTGGTGCTAGTGCACTCTGGACTCACTGCAGTGCATCCCCAGTGGTGACAGTGCACTCTCTGGACTCACTGCACTGCATACCCAGTGGTGCCAGTGCACTCTCTAGAGTCACTGTACTGCATCCCCAGTGGTGCCAGTGCACTCTCTGGACTCACTGCACTGCACCCTGAGTGGTTTCAGTGCACTCTCAGGACTCACTGCACCGCATCCCCAGTGGTGCCAGTGCACTCTCTAGAGTCACTGCGCTGCATCCCCAGTGGTGCCAGTGCACTCTCTGGACTCACTGTACTGCATCCCCAGTGGTGCCAAAGCACTCTCTGGACTCCCGCCACCGCATCCCCAGTGGTTCCAGTGCACTCTCTGGACTCACTGCACTGCATCCCCAGTGGTGCCAGTGCACTCTCTGGACTCACTGCACCGCATCCCCAGTGGTGCCAGTGCACTCTCTGGAGTGACTGCAGTGCATCCCCAGTGGTGCCAGTGCACTCTCTGGACTCGCGTCAATGCATCCCCATTGGTGCTAATGCACTCTGGACTCACTGCACTGCATCCCGAATGGTGCCAGTGCACTCTCTGGACTCACTGCACTGCATCCCCAGTGGTGCCAGTGCACTCTCTGGACTCACTGCAGTGCATCCCTAGTGGTGCCAGTGCACTCTCTGGACTCACTGCACTGCATCCCCTGTGCTGCCAGTGCTCTCTCTGGACTCACTGCACTGCATCCCCAGTGGTGCCAGTGCCCTCTCTGGACTCACTGCACTGCATCACCAGTGGTGCCAGTACACTCTCTGGACACACTGAAGTGCATTCTCAGTGGTGCCAGTGCACTCTCTGGACTCACTGCACTGCATCCCCAGTGGTGCCAGTGCACTCTCTGGACTCACTGCACTGCATCCCCAGTGGTTCCAGCGCACTCTCTGGACTCACTGCACTGCATCCCCAGTGGTGCTAGTGCACTCTGTGGACACACTGCAGTGCAACCCCAGTGATGCCAGTGCAATCTCTGGACTCACTGTACTGCACCCCCAGTGGTGTCAGTGCACTCACTGGACTGACTGCAGTGCATCCCCAGTGGTGCCAGTGCACTCTCTGGACTCACTGCACTGCATCCCCACTGGTGCCAGTGTACTCTCTGGACTCACTGCACTGCATCCCCAGTGGTGCCAGTGCACTCACTGGACTCACTGGACACATCCCCAGTGGTGCCATTGCACTCTCTGGACTCACTGAAGTGCATCCCCAGTTGTGCCAGTGCACTCTCTGGACTCAATGCTCTGCATCCCCAGTGGTGCCAGTGCACTCTCTGGACTCACTGCACTGCATCCCCAGTGGTGCCAGTGCAATCTCTGGACTCACTGAAGTGCATCCCCAGTGGTGCCAGTGCACTCTCTGGACTCACTGCAGTGCATCCCCAGTGGTGCCAGTGCACTGTCTGGACTCACTGTACTGCATCCCCAGTGGTGCCAGTGCACTCTCTGGACTCACTGCAGTGCATTCCCAGTGGTGCCAGTGCACTCTTTGGACTCACTGCACTGCAGCCCCATTGGTGCCAGTGCACTCTCTGGACTCACTGCACTGCATCACAGGTGGTGCCAGTGCACTCTCTGGACTCACTGCACTGCATCCCCAGTGGTGCCAGTGCACTCTCTGGACTCACTGCACTGCATCCCCAGTGGTGCCAGTGCACTCTCTGCACTCACTTCTCTGCATTCCCAGTGGTGCCAGTGAAGTCTCTGGACTCACTGCACTGCATCCACAGTGGTGCCAGTGCAATCTCTGGACTCACTGCAGTGCATCCCCAGTGGTGCCAGTGCACTCTCTGGACTCACTGCACTGCATCCCCAGTGGTGCCAGTGCACTCTCTGGACTCACTGCAGTGCATCCCCAGTGGTGCCAGTGCACTCTCTGGACTCACTGCACTGCATCCCCAGTGGTGCCAGTGCACTCTGTGGACTCACTGCACTGCATCCCCAGTGGTGACAGTGCACTCTCTGGACTCACTGCAGTGCATCCCCAGTGGTGCCAGTGCACTCTCTGGACTCACTGCAGTGCATCCCCAGTGGTGCCAGTGCACTCTCTGGACTCACTGCACTGCATCCCCAGTGGTGCCAGTGCACTCTCTGGAGTAACTGCAGTGCATCCCCACTGGTGCCAAAGCACTCTCTGGACTCCCGGCACCGCATCCCCAGTGGTGCCAGTGCACTCTCTGGACTCACTGCACTGCATCCCCAGTGGTGCCAGTGCACCTTCTGGAGTCACAGCACTGCATCCCCAGTGGTGCCAGTGCAATCTCTGGACTCACTGCACTGCATCCCCAGTGGTGCCAGTGCACTCTCTGGACTCACTGAAGTGCATTCTCAGTGGTGCCAGTGCACTCTCTGGACTCACTGCAGTGCATCCCCAGTGGTGCCAGTGCACTCTCTGGACTCACTGCACTGCATCCCCAGTGGTGCCAGTGCACTCTCTGGACTCACTGCACTGCATCACCAGTGGTGCCTCTGCCCTCTCTGGACTCACTGCACTGCTTCCCCAGTGGTGCCAGTGCACTCACTGGACTCACTGCAGTGCATCCCCACTGGTGCCAGTGCACTCTCTGGGCTCACTGCAGTGCATCCCCAGTGGTGCCAGTGCACTCTCTGGACTCACTGCAGTGCATCCCCAGTGGTGCCTGTGCGCTCTCTGGAGTCACAGCACTGCATCCCCAGTGGTGCCAGTGCAATCTCTGGACTCACTGCACTGCATCCCCAGTGGTGCCAGTGCACTCTCTGGACTCACTGAAGTGCATTCTCAGTGGTGCCAGTGCACTCTCTGGACTCACTGCACTACATCCCCAGTGGTGCCAGTGCACTCTCTGGACTCACTGAACTGCATCCCCAGTGGTGCCAGTGCACTCTCTGGACTCACTGCACTGCATCCCCAGTGCTGCCAGTGCACTCTCTGGACTCACTGCACTGCATCCCTAGTGGTGCCAGTGCACTCTATGGACTCACTGCACTGCTTCCCCAGTGGTGCCAGTGCACTCTCTGGACTCACTGCAGTGCATCCCCACTGGTGCCAGTGCACTCTCTGGACTCACTGCACTGCATCCCCAGTGGTGCCAGTGCACTCTCTGGACTCACTGAAGTGCATCCCCAGTGGTGCCAGTGTACTCTCTGGACTCACTGCACTGCATCCCCAGTGGTGCCAGTGTACTCTCTGGACTCACTGCACTGCATCCCCAGTGGTGCCAGTGCACTCACTGGACTCACTGGACACATCCCCAGTGGTGCCAGTGCACTCTCTGGACTCACTGAAGTGCATCCCCAGTTGTGCCAGTGCACTCTCTGGACTCAATGCTCTGCATCCCCAGTGGTGCCAGTGCACTCTCTGGACTCACTGCACTGCATCCCCAGTGGTGCCAGTGCAATCTCTGGACTCACTGAAGTGCATCCCCAGTGGTGCCAGTGCACTCTCTGGACTCACTGCAGTGCATCCCCAGTGGTGCCAGTGCACTCTCTGGACTCACTGCACTGCATCCCCAGTGGTGCCAGTGCACTCTCTGCACTCACTTCTCTGCATTCCCAGTGGTGCCAGTGAAGTCTCTGGACTCACTGCACTGCATCCACAGTGGTGCCAGTGCAATCTCTGGACTCACTGCAGTGCATCACCAGTGGTGCCAGTGCACTCTGTGGACTCACTGTACTGCATCCCCAGTGGTGCCAGTGCACTCTCTGGACTCACTGCAGTGCATCCCCAGTGGTGCCAGTGCACTCTCTGGACTCACTGCACTGCATCCCCAGTGGTGCAAGTGCACTCTCTCGAGTCACGGCACTACATCCCCAGTGGTGCCAGTGCACTCACTGGACTCACTTTACTGCATCATCTGTGGTGCCAGTGCACTCTCTGGACTCACTGCACTGCATCCCCAGTGGTGCCAGTGCACTCTCTGGACTCACTGCACTGTATCCCCAGTGGTGCCAGTGCACTCACTGGATTCACTGCAGTGCATCCCCAGTGGTGCCAGTGCACTCTCTGGACTCACTGCACTGCATCCCCAGTGGTGCCAGTGCACTCTGTGGACTCACTGCACTGCATCCCCAGTGCTGCCAGTGCACTCACTGGATTCACTGCACTGCATCCCCAGTGGTGCCAGTGCACTCTCTGGACTCACTGCACTGCATCTCCAGTGGTGCCAGTGCACTCTGTGGACTCACTGTACTGCATCCCCAGTGGTGACAGTGCACTCTCTGGACTCACTGCAGTGCATCCCCAGTGGTGCCAGTGCACTCTCTGGACTTACTGTTGTGCATCCCCACTGGTGCCAGTGCACTCTCTGGACTCACTGCAGTGCATCCCCAGTGGTGCCAGTGCAGTCTCTGGAGTAACTGCAGTGCATCCCCAGTGGTGCCAGTGCACTCTCTGGACTCACTGCAGTGCATCCACAGTGGTGCCAGTGCACTCTCTGGACTCATTGAAGTGCATTCTCAGTGGTGCCAGTGCACTCTCTGTACTCACTGCAGTGCATCCCCAGTGGTGCCAGTACACTCACTGGACTCACTGCACTGCATCCCCAGTGGTGCCAGTGCACTCTCTGGACTCACTAAACTGCATCCCCAGTGGTGCCACTGCACTCTCTGGACTCACTGCACTGCTTCCCCAGTGGTGCCAGTGCACTCTCTGGACTCACTGCAGTGCATCCCCACTGGTGCCAGTGCACTCTCTGGGCTCACTGCAGTGCATCCCCAGTGGTGCCAGTGCACTCTCAGGACTCACTGCACTGCATCCCCAGTGGTGCCTGTGCGCTCTCTGGAGTCACAGCACTGCATCCCCAGTGGTGCCAGTGCAATCTCTGGACTCACTGCACTGCATCCCCAGTGGTGCCAGTGCACTCTCTGGACTCACTGCACTGCATCCCCGGTGGTGCCAGTGCAGTCTCTGGAGTAACTGCACTGCATCCCCAGTGGTGCCAAAGCACTCTCTGGACTCACTGAACTGCATCCCCAGTGGTGCCAGTGCACTCTCTGGACTCACTGCACTGCATCCCCAGTGGTGCCAGTGCACTCTCTGGACTCACTGCACTGCATCACCAGTGGTGCCTCTGCACTCTCTGGACTCACTGCATTGCTTCCCCAGTGGTGCCAGTGCACTCACTGGACTCACTGCAGTGCATCCCCACTGGTGCCAGTGCACTCTCTGGGCTCACTGCAGTGCATCCCCAGTGGTGCCAGTGCACTCTCTGGACTCACTGCAGTGAATCCCCAGTGGTGCCTGTGCGCTCTCTGGAGTCACAGCACTGCATCCCCAGTGGTGCCAGTGCAATCTCTGGACTCACTGCACTGCATCCCCAGTGGTGCCAGTGCACTCTCTGGACTCACTGAAGTGCATTCTCAGTGGTGCCAGTGCACTCTCTGGACTCACTGCACTGCATCCCAGGTGCTGCCAGTGCACTCTCTGGACTCACTGAACTGCATCCCCAGTGGTGCCAGTGCACTCTCTGGACTCACTGCACTGCATCCCCAGTGCTGCCAGTGCACTCTCTGGACTCACTGCACTGCATCCCTAGTGGTGCCACTGCACTCTCTGGACTCACTGCACTGCTTCCCCAGTGGTGCCAGTGCACTCTCTGGACTCACTGCACTGCATCCCCAGTGGTGCCAGTGCACTCTCTGGACTCACTGCACTGCATCCCCAGTGGTGCCAGTGCACTCTCTGGACTCACTTCAGTGCATCCCCAGTGGTGCCAGTACACTCTCTGGACTCACTGCAGTGCATCCCCAGTGGAGCCAGTGCACTCTCTGGACTCACTTCAGTGCATCCGCAGTGGTGCCATTGCACTCTCTGGACTCACTGCACTGCATCCCCAGTGGTGCCAGTGCACTCTCTTGAGTCACTGCACTGCATCCCCTGTGGTGCAAGAGCACTCTCTGGACTCACAGCAGTGCATGCCCAGTGGTGCCAGTGCACTCTCTGGACTCACTGCACTGCATCCCCAGTGGTACCAGTGCACTCTCTGGACTCACTGCACTGCATCCCCAGTGGTGCTAGTGCACTGTGTGGACTCACTGTACTGCATCCCCAGTGGTGCCAGTGCAATCTCTGGACTCACTGCAGTGCATCCCCAGTGGTGCCTGTGCACTCTCTGGACTCACTGCACTGCATCCCCAGTGGTGCCAGTGCACTCTCTGGACTCACTTCTCTGCATTCCCAGTGGTGCCAGTGAAGTCTCTGGACTCACTGCACTGCATCCCCAGTGGTGCCAGTGCAATCTCTGGACTCACTGCAGTGCATCACCAGTGGTGCCAGTGCACTCTCTGGACTCACTGCACTGCATCCCCAGTGGTGCCAGTGCACTCTCTGGACTCACTGCACTGCATCCCCAGTGGTGCAAGTGCACTCTCTCGAGTCACTGCACTACATCCCCAGTGGTGCCAGTGCACTCACTGGACTCACTGTACTGCATCATCTGTGGTGCCAGTGCACTCTCTGGACTCACTGCACTGCATCCCCAGTGGTGCCAGTGCACTCTCTGGACTCACTGCACTGCATCCCCACTGGTGCCAGTGCACTCTCTGGACTCACTGCACTGTATCCCCAGTGGTGCCAGTGCACTCACTGGATTCACTGCAGTGCATCCCCAGTGGTGCCAGTGCACTCTCTGGACTCACTGCACTGCATCCCCAGTGGTGCCAGTGCACTCTGTGGACTCACTGCACTGCATCCCCAGTGGTGCCAGTGCACTCTCTGGACTCACTGCAGTGCATCCCCAGTGGTGACAGTGCACTCTCTGGACTCACTGCAGTGCATCCCCAGTGGTGCCAGTGCACTCTCTGGACTCACTGCACTGCATCCCCAGTGGAGCCAGTGCAGTCTCTGGAGTAACTGCAGTGCATCCCCAGTGGTGCCAAAGCACTCTCTGGACTCCCGGCACCGCATCCCCAGTGGTGCCAGTGCACTCTCTGGACTCACTGCACTGCATCCCCAGTGGTGCCAGTGCACTCTCTGGAGTCACAGCACTGCATCCCCAGTGGTGCCAGTGCACTCTCTGGACTCACTGAAGTGCATCCCCAGTGGTGCCAGTGCACTCTCTGGACTCACTGAAGTGCATTCTCAGTGGTGCCAGTGCACTCTCTGGACTCACTGCAGTGCATCCCCAGTTTTGCCAGTACACTCACTGGACTCACTGCACTGCATCCCCAGTGGTGCCAGTGCACTCTCTGGACTCACTAAACTGCATCACCAGTGGTGCCTCTGCACTCTCTGGACTCACTGCACTGCTTCCCCAGTGGTGCCAGTGCACTCACTGGACTCACTGCAGTGCATCCCCACTGGTGCCAGTGCACTCCCTGGGCTCACTGCAGTGCATCCCCAGTGGTGCCAGTGCACTCTCTGGACTCACTGCACTGCATCCCCAGTGGTGCCAGTGCGCTCTCTGGAGTCACAGCACTGCATCCCCAGTGGTGCCAGTGCAATCTCTGGACTCACTGCACTGCATCCCCAGTGGTGCCAGTGCACTCTCTGGACTCACTGAAGTGCATTCTCAGTGGTGCCAGTGCACTCTCTGGACTCACTGCAGTGCATCCCCAGTGGTGCCAGTGCACTCTCTGGACTCACTGAACTGCATCCCCAGTGGTGCCAGTGCACTCTCTGGACTCACTGCACTGCATCCCCAGTGCTGCCAGTGCACTCTCTGGACTCACTACACTGCATCCCTAGTGGTGCCACTGCACTCTCTGGACTCACTGCACTGCTTCCCCAGTGGTGCCAGTGCACTCTCTGGACTCACTGCACTGCATCCCCAGTGGTGCCAGTGCACTCACTGGACTCACTGCAGTGCATCCGCACTGGTGCCAGTGCACTCTGTGGACTCACTGCACTGCATCCCCTGTGGTGCTAGTGCACTCTCTGGACTCACTGCACTGCATCCCCAGTGGTTCGAGCGCACTCTCTGGACTCACTGAACTGCATCCCCAGTGGTGCCAGTGGAGTCTCTGGAGTAACTGCAGCGCATCCCCAGTGGTGCCAGTGCACTCTCTGGACTCACTGCAGTGCATCCCCAGTGCAGCCAGTGCACTCTCTGGACTCACTGCAGTGCATCCGCAGTGGTGCCATTGCACTCTGTGGACTCACTGCACTGCATCTCCAGTGGTGCCAGTGCACTCTCTGGACTCACTGCACTGCATCCCCAGTGCTGGCAGTGCACTCTCTTGAGTCACTGCACTGCATCCCCTGTGGTGCAAGAGCACTCTCTGGACTCACAGCAGTGCATCACCAGTGGTGCCAGTGCACTCTCTGGACTCACTGCACTGCATCCCCAGTGGTGCCAGTGCACTCTCTGGACTCACTGAAGTGCATCCCCAGTGGTGCCAGTGCACTCTCTGGGCTCACTGCAGTGCATCCCCAGTGGTGCCAGTGCACTCTCTGGACTCACTGCACTGCATCCCCAGTAGTGCCAGTGCACTCTCTGGACTCACTGCACTGCATCCCCAGTGCTGCCAGTGCACTCACTGGATTCACTGCACTGCATCCCCAGTGGTGCCAGTGCACTCTCTGGACTCACTGCACTGCATCTCCAGTGGTGCCAGTGCACTCTGTGGACTCTCTGTACTGCATCCCCAGTGGTGACAGTGCACTCTCTGGACTCACTGCAGTGCATCCCCAGTGGTGCCAGTGCACTCTCTGGACTTACTGCAGTGCATCCCCACTGGTGCCAGTGCACTCTCTGGACTCACTGCAGTGCATCCCCACTGGTGCCAGTGCAGTCTCTGGAGTAACTGCAGTGCATCCCCACTGGTGCCAAAGCACTCTCTGGACTCACTGCAGTGCATCCCCAGTGGTGCCACTGCACTCTCTGGACTCACTGCAGTGCATCCCCAGTGGTGCCAGTGCACTCTCTGGACTCATTGAAGTGCATTCTCAGTGGTGCCAGTGCACTCTCTGGACTCACTGCAGTGCATCCCCAGTGGTGCCAGTACACTCACTGGACTCACTGCAGTGCATCCCCAGTGGTGCCAGTGCACTCTCTGGACTCACTAAACTGCATCCCCAGTGGTGCCACTGCACTCTCTGGACTCACTGCACTGCTTCCCCAGTGGTGCCAGTGCACTCTCTGGACTCACTGCACTGCATCCCCGGTGGTGCCAGTGCAGTCTCTGGAGTAACTGCACTGCATCCCCAGTGGTGCCAAAGCACTCTCTGAACTCCCAGCACCGCATCCCCAGTGGTGCCAGTGCACTCTCTGGACTCACTGCACTGCATCCCCAGTGGTGCCAGTGCACTCTCTGGACTCACTGCACTGCATCACCAGTGGTGCCTCTGCACTCTCTGGACTCACTGCACTGCTTCCCCAGTGGTGCCAGTGCACTCACTGGACTCACTGCAGTGCATCCCCACTGGTGCCAGTGCACTCTCTGGGCTCACTGCAGTGCATCCCCAGTGGTGCCAGTGCACTCTCTGGACTCACTGCAGTGCATCCCCAGTGGTGCCTGTGCGCTCTCTGGAGTCACAGCACTGCATCCCCAGTGGTGCCAGTGCAATCTCTGGACTCACTGCACTGCATCCCCAGTGGTGCCAGTGCACTCTCTGGACTCACTGAAGTGCATTCTCAGTGGTGCCAGTGCACTCTCTGGACTCACTGCACTGCATCCCCAGTGGTGCCAGTGCACTCTCTGGACTCACTGAACTGCATCCCCAGTGGTGCCAGTGCACTCTCTGGACTCACTGCACTGCATCCCCAGTGCTGCCAGTGCACTCTCTGGACTCACTGCACTGCATCCCTAGTGGTGCCACTGCACTCTCTGGACTCACTGCACTGCTTCCCCAGTGGTGCCAGTGCACTCTCTGGACTCACTGCACTGCATCCCCAGTGGTGCCAGTGCACTCACTGGACTCACTGCAGTGCATCCCCACTGGTGCCAGTGCACTCTCTGGACTCACTGCACTGCATCCCCAGTGGTGCCAGTGCACTCTCTGGACTCACTGAAGTGCATCCCCAGTGGTGCCAGTGCACTCTCTGGACTCACTTCAGTGCATCCCCAGTGGTGCTAGTACACTCTCTGGACTCACTGCAGTGCATCCCCAGTGGAGCCAGTGCACTCTCTGGACTCACTGCACTGCATCCGCAGTGGTGCCATTGCACTCTCTGGACTCACTGCACTGCATCCCCAGTGGTGCCAGTGCACTCTCTTGAGTCACTGCACTGCATCCCCTGTGGTGCAAGAGCACTCTCTGGACTCACAGCAGTGCATGCCCAGTGGTGCCAGTGCACTCTCTGGACTCACTGCACTGCATCCCCAGTGGTACCAGTGCACTCTCTGGACTCACTGCACTGCATCCCCAGTGGTGCTAGTGCACTGTGTGGACTCACTGTACTGCATCCCCAGTGGTGCCAGTGCAATCTCTGGACTCACTGCAGTGCATCCCCAGTGGTGCCAGTGCACTCTCAGGACTCACTGCACTGCATCCCCAGTGGGGCCAGTGCACTCTCTGGACTCACTGCACTGCATCCGCAGTAGTGACAGTGCACTCTCTGGACTCAATGCAGTGCATCCCCAGTGGTGCCAGTGCACTCTCTGGACTCACTGCACTGCATCCCCAGTAGTGCCAGTGCACTCTCTGGACTCACTGCACTGCATCCCCAGTGCTGCCAGTGCACTCAGTGGATTCACTGCACTGCATCCCCAGTGGTGCCAGTGCACTCTCTGGACTCACTGCACTGCATCTCCAGTGGTGCCAGTGCACTCTGTGGACTCACTGTACTGCATCCCCAGTGGTGACAGTGCACTCTCTGGACTCACTGCAGTGCATCTCCAGTGGTGCCAGTGCACTCTCTGGACTTACTGCAGTGCATCCCCACTGGTGCCAGTGCACTCTCTGGACTCACTGCAGTGCATCCCCAGTGGTGCCAGTGCAGTCTCTGGAGTAACTGCAGTGCATCCCCACTGGTGCCAAAGGACTCTCTGGACTCACTGCAGTGCATCCCCAGTGGTGCCACTGCACTCTCTGGACTCACTGCAGTGCATCCCCTATGGTGCCAGTGCACTCTCTGGACTCATTGAAGTGCATTCTCAGTGGTGCCAGTGCACTCTCTGGACTCACTGCAGTGCATCCCCAGTGGTGCCAGTACACTCACTGGACTCACTGCACTGCATCCCCAGTGGTGCCAGTGCACTCTCTGGACTCACTAAACTGCATCCCCAGTGGTGCCACTGCACTCTCTGGACTCACTGCACTGCTTCCCCAGTGGTGCCAGTGCACTCTCTGGACTCACTGCACTGCATCCCCACTGGTGCCAGTGCACTCTCTGGGCTCACTGCAGTGCATCCCCAGTGGTGCCAGTGCACTCTCTGGACTCACTGCACTGCATCTCCAGTGGTGCCAGTGCGCTCTCTGGAGTCACAGCACTGCATCCCCTGTGGTGCCAGTGCAATCTCTGGACTCACTGCACTGCATCCCCAGTGGTGCCAGTGCACTCTCTGGACTCACTGCACTGCATCCCCGGTGGTGCCAGTGCAGTCTCTGGAGTAACTGCACTGCATCCCCACTGGTGCCAAAGCACTCTCTGAACTCCCAGCACCGCATCCCCAGTGGTGCCAGTGCACTCTCTGGACTCACTGCACTGCATCCCCAGTGGTGCCAGTGCACTCTCTGGACTCACTGCACTGCATCCCCAGTGGTGCCAGTGCACTCTCTGGACTCACTGAAGTGCATCCCCAGTGGTGCCAGTGCACTCTCTGGACTCACTGAAGTGCATTCTCAGTGGTGCCAGTGCACTCTCTGGACTCACTGCAGTCCATCCCCAGTGGTGCCAGTACACTCACTGGACTCACTGCAGTGCATCCCCAGTGGTGCCAGTGCACTCTCTGGACTCACTAAACTGCATCCCCAGTGGTGCCACTGCACTCTCTGGACTCACTGCACTGCTTCCCCCGTGGTGCCAGTGCACTCACTGGACTCACTGCAGTGCATCCCCACTGGTGCCAGTGCACTCTCTGGGCTCACTGCAGTGCATCCCCAGTGGTGCCAGTGCACTCTCTGGACTCACTGCACTGCATCCCCAGTGGTGCCAGTGCGCTCTCTGGAGTCACAGCACTGCATCCCCAGTGGTGCCAGTGCAATCTCTGGACTCACTGCACTGAATCCCCAGTGGTGCCAGTGCACTCTCTGGACTCACTGCACTGCATCCCCGGTGGTGCCAGTGCAGTCTCTGGAGTAACTGCACTGCATCCCCACTGGTGCCAAAGCACTCTCTGGACTCACTCCACTGCATCCCCAGTGGTGCCAGTGCACTCTCTGGACTCACTGCACTGCATGCCCAGTGGTGCCAGTGCACTCTCTGGACTCACTGTACTGCATACCCACTGGTGCCAGTGCACTCTGTGGACTCACTGTACTGCATCCCCAGTGGTAACAGTGCACGGTCTGGACTCACTGCAGTGCATCCCCAGTGGTGCCAGTGCACTCTCTGGACTCACTGCACTGCATCCCCACTGGTGCCAGTGTACTCTCTGGACTCACTGCAGTGCATCCCCAGTGGTGCCAGTGCACTCTCTGGACTCACTGCACTGCATCCCCACTGGTGCCAGTGCACTCTCTGGACTCACTGCACTGCATCCCAGGTGCTGCCAGTGCACTCTCTGGACTCACTGAACTGCATCCCCAGTGGTGCCAGTGCACTCTCTGGACTCACTGCACTGCATCCCCAGTGCTGCCAGTGCACTCTCTGGACTCACTGCACTGCATCCCTAGTGGTGCCACTGCACTCTCTGGACTCACTGCACTGCTTCCCCAGTGGTGCCAGTGCACTCTCTGGACTCACTGCACTGCATCCCCAGTGGTGCCAGTGCACTCTCTGGACTCACTGCACTGCATCCCCAGTGGTGCCAGTGCACTCTCTGGACTCACTTCAGTGCATCCCCAGTGGTGCCAGTACACTCTCTGGACTCACTGCAGTGCATCCCCAGTGGAGCCAGTGCACTCTCTGGACTCACTTCAGTGCATCCGCAGTGGTGCCATTGCACTCTCTGGACTCACTGCACTGCATCCCCAGTGGTGCCAGTGCACTCTCTTGAGTCACTGCACTGCATCCCCTGTGGTGCAAGAGCACTCTCTGGACTCACAGCAGTGCATGCCCAGTGGTGCCAGTGCACTCTCTGGACTCACTGCACTGCATCCCCAGTGGTACCAGTGCACTCTCTGGACTCACTGCACTGCATCCCCAGTGGTGCTAGTGCACTGTGTGGACTCACTGTACTGCATCCCCAGTGGTGCCAGTGCAATCTCTGGACTCACTGCAGTGCATCCCCAGTGGTGCCTGTGCACTCTCTGGACTCACTGCACTGCATCCCCAGTGGTGCCAGTGCACTCTCTGGACTCACTTCTCTGCATTCCCAGTGGTGCCAGTGAAGTCTCTGGACTCACTGCACTGCATCCCCAGTGGTGCCAGTGCAATCTCTGGACTCACTGCAGTGCATCACCAGTGGTGCCAGTGCACTCTCTGGACTCACTGCACTGCATCCCCAGTGGTGCCAGTGCACTCTCTGGACTCACTGCACTGCATCCCCAGTGGTGCAAGTGCACTCTCTCGAGTCACTGCACTACATCCCCAGTGGTGCCAGTGCACTCACTGGACTCACTGTACTGCATCATCTGTGGTGCCAGTGCACTCTCTGGACTCACTGCACTGCATCCCCAGTGGTGCCAGTGCACTCTCTGGACTCACTGCACTGCATCCCCAGTGGTGCCAGTGCACTCTCTGGACTCACTGCACTGTATCCCCAGTGGTGCCAGTGCACTCACTGGATTCACTGCAGTGCATCCCCAGTGGTGCCAGTGCACTCTCTGGACTCACTGCACTGCATCCCCAGTGGTGCCAGTGCACTCTGTGGACTCACTGCACTGCATCCCCAGTGGTGCCAGTGCACTCTCTGGACTCACTGCAGTGCATCCCCAGTGGTGACAGTGCACTCTCTGGACTCACTGCAGTGCATCCCCAGTGGTGCCAGTGCACTCTCTGGACTCACTGCACTGCATCCCCAGTGGAGCCAGTGCAGTCTCTGGAGTAACTGCAGTGCATCCCCAGTGGTGCCAAAGCACTCTCTGGACTCCCGGCACCGCATCCCCAGTGGTGCCAGTGCACTCTCTGGACTCACTGCACTGCATCCCCAGTGGTGCCAGTGCACTCTCTGGAGTCACAGCACTGCATCCCCAGTGGTGCCAGTGCACTCTCTGGACTCACTGAAGTGCATCCCCAGTGGTGCCAGTGCACTCTCTGGACTCACTGAAGTGCATTCTCAGTGGTGCCAGTGCACTCTCTGGACTCACTGCAGTGCATCCCCAGTTTTGCCAGTACACTCACTGGACTCACTGCACTGCATCCCCAGTGGTGCCAGTGCACTCTCTGGACTCACTAAACTGCATCACCAGTGGTGCCTCTGCACTCTCTGGACTCACTGCACTGCTTCCCCAGTGGTGCCAGTGCACTCACTGGACTCACTGCAGTGCAACCCACTGGTGCCAGTGCACTCCCTGGGCTCACTGCAGTGCATCCCCAGTGGTGCCAGTGCACTCTCTGGACTCACTGCACTGCATCCCCAGTGGTGCCAGTGCGCTCTCTGGAGTCACAGCACTGCATCCCCAGTGGTGCCAGTGCAATCTCTGGACTCACTGCACTGCATCCCCAGTGGTGCCAGTGCACTCTCTGGACTCACTGAAGTGCATTCTCAGTGGTGCCAGTGCACTCTCTGGACTCACTGCAGTGCATCCCCAGTGGTGCCAGTGCACTCTCTGGACTCACTGAACTGCATCCCCAGTGGTGCCAGTGCACTCTCTGGACTCACTGCACTGCATCCCCAGTGCTGCCAGTGCACTCACTGGACTCACTACACTGCATCCCTAGTGGTGCCACTGCACTCTCTGGACTCACTGCACTGCTTCCCCAGTGGTGCCAGTGCACTCTCTGGACTCACTGCACTGCATCCCCAGTGGTGCCAGTGCACTCACTGGACTCACTGCAGTGCATCCGCACTGGTGCCAGTGCACTCTGTGGACTCACTGCACTGCATCCCCTGTGGTGCTAGTGCACTCTCTGGACTCACTGCAATGCATCCCCAGTGGTTCGAGCGCACTCTCTGGACTCACTGAACTGCATCCCCAGTGGTGCCAGTGGAGTCTCTGGAGTAACTGCAGCGCATCCCCAGTGGTGCCAGTGCACTCTCTGGACTCACTGCAGTGCATCCCCAGTGCAGCCAGTGCACTCTCTGGACTCACTGCAGTGCATCCGCAGTGGTGCCATTGCACTCTGTGGACTCACTGCACTGCATCTCCAGTGGTGCCAGTGCACTCTCTGGACTCACTGCACTGCATCCCCAGTGCTGGCAGTGCACTCTCTTGAGTCACTGCACTGCATCCCCTGTGGTGCAAGAGCACTCTCTGGACTCACAGCAGTGCATCACCAGTGGTGCCAGTGCACTCTCTGGACTCACTGCACTGCATCCCCAGTGGTGCCAGTGCACTCTCTGGACTCACTGAAGTGCATCCCCAGTGGTGCCAGTGCACTCTCTGGGCTCACTGCAGTGCATCCCCAGTGGTGCCAGTGCACTCTCTGGACTCACTGCACTGCATCCCCAGTAGTGCCAGTGCACTCTCTGGACTCACTGCACTGCATCCCCAGTGCTGCCAGTGCACTCACTGGATTCACTGCACTGCATCCCCAGTGGTGCCAGTGCACTCTCTGGACTCACTGCACTGCATCTCCAGTGGTGCCAGTGCACTCTGTGGACTCTCTGTACTGCATCCCCAGTGGTGACAGTGCACTCTCTGGACTCACTGCAGTGCATCCCCAGTGGTGCCAGTGCACTCTCTGGACTTACTGCAGTGCATCCCCACTGGTGCCAGTGCACTCTCTGGACTCACTGCAGTGCATCCCCACTGGTGCCAGTGCAGTCTCTGGAGTAACTGCAGTGCATCCCCACTGGTGCCAAAGCACTCTCTGGACTCACTGCAGTGCATCCCCAGTGGTGCCACTGCACTCTCTGGACTCACTGCAGTGCATCCCCAGTGGTGCCAGTGCACTCTCTGGACTCATTGAAGTGCATTCTCAGTGGTGCCAGTGCACTCTCTGGACTCACTGCAGTGCATCCCCAGTGGTGCCAGTACACTCACTGGACTCACTGCAGTGCATCCCCAGTGGTGCCAGTGCACTCTCTGGACTCACTAAACTGCATCCCCAGTGGTGCCACTGCACTCTCTGGACTCACTGCACTGCTTCCCCAGTGGTGCCAGTGCACTCTCTGGACTCACTGCACTGCATCCCCGGTGGTGCCAGTGCAGTCTCTGGAGTAACTGCACTGCATCCCCAGTGGTGCCAAAGCACTCTCTGAACTCCCAGCACCGCATCCCCAGTGGTGCCAGTGCACTCTCTGGACTCACTGCACTGCATCCCCAGTGGTGCCAGTGCACTCTCTGGACTCACTGCACTGCATCACCAGTGGTGCCTCTGCACTCTCTGGACTCACTGCACTGCTTCCCCAGTGGTGCCAGTGCACTCACTGGACTCACTGCAGTGCATCCCCACTGGTGCCAGTGCACTCTCTGGGCTCACTGCAGTGCATCCCCAGTGGTGCCAGTGCACTCTCTGGACTCACTGCAGTGCATCCCCAGTGGTGCCTGTGCGCTCTCTGGAGTCACAGCACTGCATCCCCAGTGGTGCCAGTGCAATCTCTGGACTCACTGCACTGCATCCCCAGTGGTGCCAGTGCACTCTCTGGACTCACTGAAGTGCATTCTCAGTGGTGCCAGTGCACTCTCTGGACTCACTGCACTGCATCCCCAGTGGTGCCAGTGCACTCTCTGGACTCACTGAACTGCATCCCCAGTGGTGCCAGTGCACTCTCTGGACTCACTGCACTGCATCCCCAGTGCTGCCAGTGCACTCTCTGGACTCACTGCACTGCATCCCTAGTGGTGCCACTGCACTCTCTGGACTCACTGCACTGCTTCCCCAGTGGTGCCAGTGCACTCTCTGGACTCACTGCACTGCATCCCCAGTGGTGCCAGTGCACTCACTGGACTCACTGCAGTGCATCCCCACTGGTGCCAGTGCACTCTCTGGACTCACTGCACTGCATCCCCAGTGGTGCCAGTGCACTCTCTGGACTCACTGAAGTGCATCCCCAGTGGTGCCAGTGCACTCTCTGGACTCACTTCAGTGCATCCCCAGTGGTGCTAGTACACTCTCTGGACTCACTGCAGTGCATCCCCAGTGGAGCCAGTGCACTCTCTGGACTCACTGCACTGCATCCGCAGTGGTGCCATTGCACTCTCTGGACTCACTGCACTGCATCCCCAGTGGTGCCAGTGCACTCTCTTGAGTCACTGCACTGCATCCCCTGTGGTGCAAGAGCACTCTCTGGACTCACAGCAGTGCATGCCCAGTGGTGCCAGTGCACTCTCTGGACTCACTGCACTGCATCCCCAGTGGTACCAGTGCACTCTCTGGACTCACTGCACTGCATCCCCAGTGGTGCTAGTGCACTGTGTGGACTCACTGTACTGCATCCCCAGTGGTGCCAGTGCAATCTCTGGACTCACTGCAGTGCATCCCCAGTGGTGCCAGTGCACTCTCAGGACTCACTGCACTGCATCCCCAGTGGGGCCAGTGCACTCTCTGGACTCACTGCACTGCATCCGCAGTAGTGACAGTGCACTCTCTGGACTCAATGCAGTGCATCCCCAGTGGTGCCAGTGCACTCTCTGGACTCACTGCACTGCATCCCCAGTAGTGCCAGTGCACTCTCTGGACTCACTGCACTGCATCCCCAGTGCTGCCAGTGCACTCAGTGGATTCACTGCACTGCATCCCCAGTGGTGCCAGTGCACTCTCTGGACTCACTGCACTGCATCTCCAGTGGTGCCAGTGCACTCTGTGGACTCACTGTACTGCATCCCCAGTGGTGACAGTGCACTCTCTGGACTCACTGCAGTGCATCTCCAGTGGTGCCAGTGCACTCTCTGGACTTACTGCAGTGCATCCCCACTGGTGCCAGTGCACTCTCTGGACTCACTGCAGTGCATCCCCAGTGGTGCCAGTGCAGTCTCTGGAGTAACTGCAGTGCATCCCCACTGGTGCCAAAGGACTCTCTGGACTCACTGCAGTGCATCCCCAGTGGTGCCACTGCACTCTCTGGACTCACTGCAGTGCATCCCCTATGGTGCCAGTGCACTCTCTGGACTCATTGAAGTGCATTCTCAGTGGTGCCAGTGCACTCTCTGGACTCACTGCAGTGCATCCCCAGTGGTGCCAGTACACTCACTGGACTCACTGCACTGCATCCCCAGTGGTGCCAGTGCACTCTCTGGACTCACTAAACTGCATCCCCAGTGGTGCCACTGCACTCTCTGGACTCACTGCACTGCTTCCCCAGTGGTGCCAGTGCACTCTCTGGACTCACTGCACTGCATCCCCACTGGTGCCAGTGCACTCTCTGGGCTCACTGCAGTGCATCCCCAGTGGTGCCAGTGCACTCTCTGGACTCACTGCACTGCATCTCCAGTGGTGCCAGTGCGCTCTCTGGAGTCACAGCACTGCATCCCCTGTGGTGCCAGTGCAATCTCTGGACTCACTGCACTGCATCCCCAGTGGTGCCAGTGCACTCTCTGGACTCACTGCACTGCATCCCCGGTGGTGCCAGTGCAGTCTCTGGAGTAACTGCACTGCATCCCCACTGGTGCCAAAGCACTCTCTGAACTCCCAGCACCGCATCCCCAGTGGTGCCAGTGCACTCTCTGGACTCACTGCACTGCATCCCCAGTGGTGCCAGTGCACTCTCTGGACTCACTGCACTGCATCCCCAGTGGTGCCAGTGCACTCTCTGGACTCACTGAAGTGCATCCCCAGTGGTGCCAGTGCACTCTCTGGACTCACTGAAGTGCATTCTCAGTGGTGCCAGTGCACTCTCTGGACTCACTGCAGTCCATCCCCAGTGGTGCCAGTACACTCACTGGACTCACTGCAGTGCATCCCCAGTGGTGCCAGTGCACTCTCTGGACTCACTAAACTGCATCCCCAGTGGTGCCACTGCACTCTCTGGACTCACTGCACTGCTTCCCCCGTGGTGCCAGTGCACTCACTGGACTCACTGCAGTGCATCCCCACTGGTGCCAGTGCACTCTCTGGGCTCACTGCAGTGCACCCCAGTGGTGCCAGTGCACTCTCTGGACTCACTGCACTGCATCCCCAGTGGTGCCAGTGCGCTCTCTGGAGTCACAGCACTGCATCCCCAGTGGTGCCAGTGCAATCTCTGGACTCACTGCACTGAATCCCCAGTGGTGCCAGTGCACTCTGTGGACTCACTGCACTGCATCCCCGGTGGTGCCAGTGCAGTCTCTGGAGTAACTGCACTGCATCCCCACTGGTGCCAAAGCACTCTCTGGACTCACTCCACTGCATCCCCAGTGGTGCCAGTGCACTCTCTGGACTCACTGCACTGCATGCCCAGTGGTGCCAGTGCACTCTCTGGACTCACTGTACTGCATACCCACTGGTGCCAGTGCACTCTGTGGACTCACTGTACTGCATCCCCAGTGGTAACAGTGCACGGTCTGGACTCACTGCAGTGCATCCCCAGTGGTGCCAGTGCACTCTCTGGACTCACTGCACTGCATCCCCACTGGTGCCAGTGTACTCTCTGGACTCACTGCAGTGCATCCCCAGTGGTGCCAGTGCACTCTCTGGACTCACTGCACTGCATCCCCACTGGTGCCAGTGCACTCTCTGGACTCACTGCACTGCATCCCCAGTTGTGCCAGTGCACTCTCTGGACTCAATGCACTGCATCCCCAGTGGTGCCAGTGCACTCTCTGGACTCATCGCACTGCATCCCCAGTGGTGCCAGTGCACTCTCTGGACTCACTGAAGTGCATTCTCAGTGGTGCCAGTGCACTCTCTGGACTCACTGCAGTGCATCCCCAGTGGTGCCAGTACACTCACTGGACTCACTGCACTGCATCCCCAGTGGTGCCAGTGCACTCTCTGGACTCACTAAACTGCATCACCAGTGGTGCCACTGCACTCTCT
Organism: Anser brachyrhynchus; assembly: GCF_964034855.1. Taxonomy (NCBI): domain Eukaryota; kingdom Metazoa; phylum Chordata; class Aves; order Anseriformes; family Anatidae; genus Anser; species Anser brachyrhynchus. Next base: position 575,725 of record NW_027663839.1, on the reverse strand, counting down.
GGACTCACTGCACTGCTTCCCCCGTGGTGCCAGTGCACTCACTGGACTCACTGCAGTGCATCCCCACTGGTGCCAGTGCACTCTCTGGGCTCACTGCTGTGCATCCCCAGTGGTGCCAGTGCACTCTCTGGACTCACTGCACTGCATCCCCAGTGGTGCCAGTGCGCTCTCTGGAGTCACAGCACTGCATCCCCAGTGGTGCCAGTGCAATCTCTGGACTCACTGCACTGAATCCCCAGTGGTGCCAGTGCACTCTCTGGACTCACTGCACTGCATCCCCGGTGGTGCCAGTGCAGTCTCTGGAGTAACTGCACTGCATCCCCACTGGTGCCAAAGCACTCTCTGGACTCACTCCACTGCATCCCCAGTGGTGCCAGTGCACTCTCTGGACTCACTGCACTGCATGCCCAGTGGTGCCAGTGCACTCTCTGGACTCACTGTACTGCATACCCACTGGTGCCAGTGCACTCTGTGGACTCACTGTACTGCATCCCCAGTGGTAACAGTGCACTCTCTGGACTCACTGCAGTGCATCCCCAGTGGTGCCAGTGCACTCTCTGGACTCACTGCACTGCATCCCCACTGGTGCCAGTGTACTCTCTGGACTCACTGCAGTGCATCCCCAGTGATGCCAGTGCACTCTCTGGACTCACTGCACTGCATCCCCACTGGTGCCAGTGCACTCTCTGGACTCACTGCACTGCATCCCCAGTTGTGCCAGTGCACTCTCTGGACTCAATGCACTGCATCCCCAGTGGTGCCAGTGCACTCTCTGGACTCACAGCACTGCATCCCCAGTGGTGCCAGTGCAATCTCTGGACTCACTGTAGTGCATCCCCAGTGGTGCCAGTGCACTCTCTGGACTCACTGCAGTGCATCCCCAGTGGTGCCAGTGCACTCACTGGACTCACTGCAGTGCATCCCCACTGGTGCCAGTGCACTCTCTGGACTCACTGCACTGCATCCCCAGTGGTGCCAGTGCACTCTCTGGACTCACTGCACTGCAGCCCCATTGGTGCCAGTGCACTCTCTGGACTCACTGCACTGCATCACAGGTAGTGCCAGTGCACTCTCTGGACTCACTGCACTGCATCCCCAGTGGTGCCAGTGCACTCTCTGGACTCACTGCACTGCATCCCCAGTGGTGCCAGTGCACTCTCTGCACTCACTTCTCTGCATTCCCAGTGGTGCCAGTGAAGTCTCTGGACTCACTGCACTGCATCCCCAGTGGTGCCAGTGCAATCTCTGGACTCACTGCAGTGCATCACCAGTGGTGCCAGTGCACTCTCTGGACTCACTGCAGTGCATCCCCAGTGGTGCCAGTGCACTCTCTGGACTCACTGCAGTGCATCCCCAGTGGTGCCAGTGCACTCTCTGGACTCACTGCACTGCATCCCCAGTGGTGCCAGTGCAGTCTCTGGAGTAACTGCAGTGCATCCCCAGTGGTGCCAAAGCACTCTCTGGACTCCCGGCACCGCATTCCCAGTGGTGCCAGTGCACTCTCTGGAGTCACAGCACTGCATCCCCAGTGGTGCCAGTGCACTCTCTGGACTCACTGAAGTGCATCCCCAGTGGTGCCAGTGCACTCTCTGGACTCACTGAAGTGCATTCTCAGTGGTGCCAGTGCACTCTCTGGACTCACTGCAGTGCATCCCCAGTTTTGCCAGTACACTCACTGGACTCACTGCACTGCATCCCCAGTGGTGCCAGTGCACTCTCTGGACTCACTAAACTGCATCACCAGTGGTGCCTCTGCACTCTCTGGACTCACTGCACTGCTTCCCCAGTGGTGCCAGTGCACTCACTGGACTCACTGCAGTGCATCCCCACTGGTGCCAGTGCACTCCCTGGGCTCACTGCAGTGCATCCCCAGTGGTGCCAGTGCACTCTCTGGACTCACTGCACTGCATCCCCAGTGGTGCCAGTGCGCTCTCTGGAGTCACAGCACTGCATCCCCAGTGGTGCCAGTGCAATCTCTGGGCTCACTGCACTGCATCCCCAGTGGTGCCAGTGCACTCTCTGGACTCACTGAAGTGCATTCTCAGTGGTGCCAGTGCACTCTGTGGACTCACTGCAGTGCATCCCCAGTGGTGCCAGTGCACTCTCTGGACTCACTGAACTGCATCCCCAGTGGTGCCAGTGCACTCTCTGGACTCACTGCACTGCATCCCCAGTGGTGCCAGTGCACTCTCTGGACTCACTACACTGCATCCCTAGTGGTGCCAGTGCACTCACTGGACTCACTGCAGTGCATCCCCACTGGTGCCAGTGCACTCCCTGGGCTCACTGCAGTGCATCCCCAGTGGTGCCAGTGCACTCTCTGGACTCACTGCACTGCATCCCCAGTGGTGCCAGTGCGCTCTCTGGAGTCACAGCACTGCATCCCCAGTGGTGCCAGTGCAATCTCTGGGCTCACTGCACTGCATCCCCACTGGTGCCAGTGCACTCTCTGGACTCACTGAAGTGCATTCTCAGTGGTGCCAGTGCACTCTGTGGACTCACTGCAGTGCATCCCCAGTGGTGCCAGTGCACTCTCTGGACTCACTGAACTGCATCCCCAGTGGTGCCAGTGCACTCTCTGGACTCACTGCACTGCATCCCCAGTGGTGCCAGTGCACTCTCTGGACTCACTACACTGCATCCCTAGTGGTGCCACTGCACTCTCTGGACTCACTGCACTGCTTCCCCAGTGGTGCCAGTGCACTCTCTGGACTCACTGCACTGCATCCCCAGTGGTGCCAGTGCACTCACTGGACTCACTGAACTGCATCCCCAGTGGTGCCAGTGCACTCTCTGGACTCACTGCACTGCATCCCCAGTGGTGCTAGTGCACTCTCTGGACTCACTGCACTGCATCCCCAGTGGTTCGAGCGCACTCTCTGGACTCACTGAACTGCATCCCCAGTGGTGCCAGTGCACTCTCTGGACTCACTGCAGCGCATCCCCAGTGGTGCCAGTGCACTCTCTGGACTCACTGCAGTGCATCCCCAGTGCAGCCAGTGCACTCTCTGGACTCACTGCAGTGCATCCGCAGTGGTGCCATTGCACTCTGTGGACTCACTGCACTGCATCTCCAGAGGTGCCAGTGCACGCTCTGGACTCACTGCACTGCATCCCCAGTGCTGGCAGTGCACTCTCTTGAGTCACTGCACTGCATCCCCTGTGGTGCAAGAGCACTCTCTGGACTCACAGCAGTGCATCACCAGTGGTGCCAGTGCACTCTCTGGACTCACTGCACTGCATCCCCAGTGGTGCCAGTGCACTCTCTGGACTCACTGAAGTGCATCCCCAGTGGTGCCTGTGCGCTCTCTGGAGTCACAGCACTGCATCCCCAGTGGTGCCAGTGCAATCTCTGGACTCACTGCACTGCATCCCCAGTGGTGCCAGTGCACTCTCTGGACTCACTGAACTGCATCCCCAGTGGTGCCAGTGCACTCTCTGGACTCACTGCACTGCATCCCCAGTGCTGCCAGTGCACTCTCTGGACTCACTGCACTGCATCCCTAGTGGTGCCACTGCACTCTCTGGACTCACTGCACTGCTTCCCCAGTGGTGCCAGTGCACTCTCTGGACTCACTGCACTGCATCCCCAGTGGTGCCAGGGCACTCACTGGACTCACTGCAGTGCATCCCCACTGGTGCCAGTGCACTCTGTGGACTCACTGCAGTGCATCCCCAGTGGTGCCAGTGCACTCTCTGGACTCACTGAAGTGCATTCTCAGTGGTGCCAGTGCACTCTCTGGACTCACTGCAGTGCATCCCCAGTGGTGCCAGTACACTCTCTGGACTCACTGCACTGCATCCCCAGTGGTGCCAGTGCACTCTCTGGACTCACTGCAGTGCATCCCCAGTGCAGCCAGTGCACTCTCTGGACTCACTGCAGTGCATCCGCAGTGGTGCCATTGCACTCTCTGGACTCACTGCACTGCATCTCCAGTGGTGCCAGTGCACTCTCTGGACTCACTGCACTGCATCCCCAGTGCTGCCAGTGCACTCTCTTGAGTCACTGCACTGCATCCCCTGTGGTGCAAGAGCACTCTCTGGACTCACAGCAGTGCATCCCCAGTGGTGCCAGTGCACTCTCTGGACTCACTGCACTGCATCCCCAGTGGTGCCAGTGCACTCTCTGGACTCACTGCACTGCATCCCCAGTGGTGCTAGTGCACTGTGTGGACTCACTGTACTGCATCCCCAGTGGTGCCAGTGCAATCTCTGGACTCACTGCAGTGCATCCCCAGTGGTGCCAGTGCACTCTCAGGACTCACTGCACTGCATCCCCAGTGGGGCCAGTGCACTCTCTGGACTCACTGCACTGCATCCCCAGTAGTGACAGTGCACTCTCTGGACTCACTGCAGTGCATCCCCAGTGGTGCCAGTGCACTCTCTGGACTCACTGCACTGCATCCCCAGTAGTGCCAGTGCACTCTCTGGACTCACTGCACTGCATCCCCAGTGGTGCCAGTGCACTCTCTGGACTCACTAAACTGCATCACCAGTGGTGCCTCTGCACTCTCTGGACTCACTGCACTGCTTCCCCAGTGGTGCCAGTGCACTCACTGGACTCACTGCAGTGCATCCCCACTGGTGCCAGTGCACTCTCTGGGCTCACTGCAGTGCATCCCCAGTGGTGCCAGTGCACTCTCTTGACTCACTGCACTGCATCCCCAGTGGTGCCAGTGCGCTCTCTGGAGTCACAGCACTGCATCCCCAGTGGTGCCAGTGCAATCTCTGGACTCACTGCACTGCATCCCCAGTGGTGCCAGTGCACTCTCTGGACTCACTGAAGTGCATTCTCAGTGGTGCCAGTGCACTCTCTGGACTCACTGAAGTGCATCCCCAGTGGTGCCAGTGCACTCTCTGGACTCACTGAACTGCATCCCCAGTGGTGCCAGTGCACTCTCTGGACTCACTGCAGTGCATCCCCAGTGCTGCCAGTGCACTCTCTGGACTCACTGCACTAAATCCCCAGTGGTGCCAGTGCACTCACTGGACTCACTGCAGTGCATCCCCAGTGGTGCCAGTGCACTCTCTGGACTCACTGCACTCCATCCCCAGTGGTGCCAGTGCACTCTCTGGACTCACTGCACTGCATCCCCAGTGGTTCCAGCGCACTCTCTGGACTCACTGCAGTGCATCCCCAGTGGTGCTAGTGCACTCTGTGGACTCACTGCAGTGCATCCCCAGTGGTGCCAGTGCACTCTCTGGACTCACTGAAGTGCATTCTCAGTGGTGCCAGTGCACTCTCTGGACTCACTGCACTGCATCCCCAGTGGTGCCAGTACACTCTCTGGACTCACTGCAGTGCATCCCCAGTGGTGCCAGTGCACTCTCTGGACTCACTGCAGTGCATCCCCAGTGCAGCCAGTGCACTCTCTGGACTCACTGCAGTGCATCCGCAGTGGTGCCATTGCACTCTCTGGACTCACTGCACTGCATCTCCAGTGGTGCCAGTGCACTCTCTGGACTCACTGCACTGCATCCCCAGTGCTGCCAGTGCACTCTCTTGAGTCACTGCACTGCATCCCCTGTGGTGCAAGAGCACTCTCTGGACTCACAGCAGTGCATCACCAGTGGTGCCAGTGCACTCTCTGGACTCACTGCACTGCATCCCCAGTGGTGCCAGTGCACTCTCTGGACTCACTGCACTGCATCCCCAGTGGTACTAGTGCACTGTGTGGACTCACTGTACTGCATACCCAGTGGTGCCAGTGCAATCTCTGGACTCACTGCAGTGCATCCCCAGTGGTGCCAGTGCACTCTCAGGACTCACTGCACTGCATCCCCAGTGGGGCCAGTGCACTCTCTGGACTCACTGCACTGCATCCCCAATAGTGACAGTGCACTCTCTGGACTCACTGCACTGCATCCCCAGTGGTGCCAGTGCACTCTCTGGACTCACTGCACTGCATCCCCAGTAGTGCCAGTGCACTCTCTGGACTCACTGCACTGCATCCCCAGTGCTGCCAGTGCACTCACTGGATACACTGCACTGCATCCCCAGTGGTGCCAGTGCACTCTGTGGACTCACTGTACTGCATCCCCAGTGGTGCCAGTGCACTCTGTGGACTCACTGTACTGCATCCCCAGTGGTGACAGTGCACTCTCTGGACTCACTGTGCTGCATCCCCAGTGGTGCCAGTGCACTCTCTGGACTCACTGCAGTGCATCCCCAGTGGTGCCAGTGCACTCTCTGGACTCACTGCAGTGCATCCCCAGTGGTGCCAGTGCAGTCTCTGGAGTAACTGCAGTGCATCCCCACTGGTGCCAAAGCACTCTCTGGACTCACTGCAGTGCATCCCCAGTGGTGCCACTGCACTCTCTGGACTCACTGCAGTGCATCCCCAGTGGTGCCAGTGCACTCTCTGGACTCATTGAAGTGCATTCTCAGTGGTGCCAGTGCACTCTCTGGACTTACTGCAGTGCATCCCCAGTGGTGCCAGTGCACTCTCTGGACTCACTGCACTGCATCCCCAGTAGTGCCAGTGCACTCTCTGGACTCACTGCACTGCATCCCCAGTGGTGCCAGTGCACTCTCTGGAGTCACTAAACTGCATCACCAGTGGTGCCTCTGCACTCTCTGGACTCACTGCACTGCTTCCCCAGTGGTGCCAGTGCACTCACTGGACTCACTGCAGTGCATCCCCACTGGTGCCAGTGCACTCTCTGGGCTCACTGCAGTGCATCCCCAGTGGTGCCAGTGCACTCTCTGGACTCACTGCACTGCATCCCCAGTGGTGCCTGTGCGCTCTCTGGAGTCACAGCAATGCATCCCCAGTGGTGCCAGTGCAATCTCTGGACTCACTGCACTGCATCCCCAGTGGTGCCAGTGCACTCTCTGGACTCACTGAAGTGCATTCTCAGTGGTGCCAGTGCACTCTCTGGACTCACTGCACTGCATCCCCAGTGGTGCCAGTGCACTCTCTGGACTCACTGAACTGCATCCCCAGTGGTGCCAGTGCACTCTCTGGACTCACTGCAGTGCATCCCCAGTGCTGCCAGTGCACTCTCTGGACTCACTGCACTGCATCCCCAGTGGTGCCAGTGCACTCACTGGACTCACTGCAGTGCATTCCCACTGGTGCCAGTGCACTCTCTGGACTCACTGCACTGCATCCCCAGTGGTGCCAGTGCACTCTCTGGACTCACTGCACTGCATCCCCAGTGGTTCCAGCGCACTCTCTGGACTCACTGCACTGCATCCCCAGTGGTGCTAGTGCACTCTGTGGACTCACTGCAGTGCATCCCCAGTGGTGCCAGTGCACTCTCTGGACTCACTGAAGTGCATTCTCAGTGGTGCCAGTGCACTCTCTGGACTCACTTCAGTGCATCCCCAGTGGTGCCAGTACACTCTCTGGACTCACTGCAGTGCATCCCCAGTGGTGCCAGTGCACTCTCTGGACTCACTGCAGTGCATCCCCAGTGCAGCCAGTGCACTCTCTGGACTCACTGCAGTGCATCCGCAGTGGTGCCATTGCACTCTCTGGACTCACTGCACTGCATCTCCAGTGGTGCCAGAACACTCTCTGGACTCACTGCACTGCATCCCCAGTGCTGCCAGTGCACTCTCTTGAGTCACTGCACTGCATCCCCTGTGGTGCAAGAGCACTCTCTGGACTCACAGCAGTGCATCACCAGTGGTGCCAGTGCACTCTCTGGACTCACTGCACTGCATCCCCAGTGGTGCCAGTGCACTCTCTGGACTCACTGCACTGCATCCCCAGTGGTGCTAGTGCACTGTGTGGACTCACTGTACTGCATACCCAGTGGTGCCAGTGCAATCTCTGGACTCACTGCAGTGCATCCCCAGTGGTGCCAGTGCACTCTCAGGACTCACTGCACTGCATCCCCAGTGGTGCCAGTGCACTCTCTGGACTCACTGCACTGCATCCCCAATAGTGACAGTGCACTCTCTGGACTCACTGCAGTGCATCCCCAGTGGTGCCAGTGCACTCTCTGGACTCACTGCACTGCATCCCCAGTAGTGCCAGTGCACTCTCTGGACTCACTGCACTGCATCCCCAGTGCTGCCAGTGCACTCACTGGATTCACTGCACTGCATCCCCAGTGGTGCCAGTGCACTCTGTGGACTCACTGTACTGCATCCCCAGTGGTGCCAGTGCACTCTGTGGACTCACTGTACTGCATCCCCAGTGGTGACAGTGCACTCTCTGGACTCACTGTGCTGCATCCCCAATGGTGCCAGTGCACTCTCTGGACTCACTGCAGTGCATCCCCACTGGTGCCAGTGCACTCTCTGGACTCACTGCAGTGCATCCCCAGTGGTGCCAGTGCAGTCTCTGGAGTAACTGCAGTGCATCCCCACTGGTGCCAAAGCACTCTCTGGACTCACTGCAGTGCATCCCCAGTGGTGCCACTGCACTCTCTGGACTCACTGCAGTGCATCCCCAGTGGTGCCAGTGCACTCTCTGGACTCACTGCACTGCTTCCCCAGTGGTGCCAGTGCACTCACTGGACTCACTGCAGTGCATCCCCACTGGTGCCAGTGCACTCTCTGGGCTCACTGCAGTATATCCCCAGTGGTGCCAGTGCACTCTCTGGACTCACTGCACTGCATCCCCAGTGGTGCCACTGCACTCTCTGGACTCACTGCACTGCTTCCCCAGTGGTGCCAGTGCAATCTCTGGACTCACTGCACTGCATCCCCGGTGGTGCCAGTGCAGTCTGTGGAGTAACTGCACTGCATCCCCACTGGTGCCAAAGCACTCTCTGGACTCCCAGCACCGCATCCCCAGTGGTGCCAGTGCACTCTCTGGACTCACTGCACTGCATCACCAGTGGTGCCACTGCACTCTCTGGACTCACTGCACTGCTTCCCCAGTGGTGCCAGTGCACTCACTGGACTGACTGCAGTGCATCCCCACTGGTGCCAGTGCACTCTCTGGGCTCACTGCAGTGCATCCCCAGTGGTGCCAGTGCACTCTCTGGACTCACTGCACTGCATCCCCAGTGGTGCCTGTGCGCTCTCTGGAGTCACAGCACTGCATTCTCAGTGGTGCCAGTGCACTCTCTGGACTCACTGCACCTCATCCCCAGTGGTGCCAGTGCACTCTCTGGACTCACTGAACTGCATCCCCAGTGGTTCGAGCGCACTCTCTGGACTCACTGCACTGCATCCCCAGTGCTGCCAGTGCACTCTCTGGACTCACTGCACTGCATCCCCAGTGGTGCCACTGCACTCTCTGGACTCACTGCACTGCTTCCCCAGTGGTGCCAGTGCACTCTCTGGACTCACTGCACTGCATCCCCAGTGGTGCCAGTGCACTCACTGGACTCACTGCAGTGCATCCCCAGTGGTGCCAGTGCACTCTCTGGAGTCACTGCACTGCATCCCCAGTGGTGCCAGTGCACTCTCTGGACTCACTGCACTGCATCCCCAGTGGTTCCAGCGCACTCTCTGGACTCACTGCACTGCATCCCCAGTAGTGCTAGTGCACTCTGTGGACTCACTGCACTGCTTCCCCAGTGGTGCCAGTGCACTCTCTGGACTCACTGCAGTGCATCCCCAGTGGTGCCAGTGCACTCTCTGGAGTCACTGCACTGCATCCCCAGTGGTGCCAGTGCACTCTCTGGACTCACTGCACTGCATCCCCAGTGGTTCCAGCGCACTCTCTGGACTCACTGCACTGCATCCCCAGTAGTGCTAGTGCACTCTCTGGACTCACTGCACTGCATCCCCAGTGGTGCCAGTGCACTCTCTGGACTCACTGAAGTGCATTCTCAGTGGTGCCACTGCACTCTCTGGACTCACTTCAGTGCATCCCCAGTGGTGCCAGTACACTCTCTGGACTCACTGCAGTGCATCCCCAGTGGTGCCAGTGCACTCTCTGGACTCACTGCACTGCATCCCCAGTGGAGCCAGTGCACTCTCTGGACTCACTGCAGTGCATCCGCAGTGGTGCCATTGCACTCTCTGGACTCATCGCACTGCATCCCCAGTGGTGCCAGAGCACTCTCTGGACTCACTGCACTGCATCCCCAGTGCTGCCAGTGCACTCTCTTGAGTCACTGCGCTGCATCCCCTGTGGTGCAAGAGCACTCTCTGGACTCACAGCAGTGTATCACCAGTGGTGCCAGTGCACTCTCTGGACTCACTGCAGTGCATCCCCAGTGGAGCCAGTGCACTCTCTGGACTCACTGCACTGCATCCCCAGTGGTGCTAGTGCACTGTGTGGACTCACTGTACTGCATCCCCAGTGGTGCCAGTGCAATCTCTGGACTCACTGCAGTGCATCCCCAGTGGTGCCATTGCACTCTCTGGACTCACTGAAGTGCATTCTCAGTGGTGCCAGTGCACTCTCTGGACTCACTGCACTGCATCCCCAGTAGTGACAGTGCACTCTCTGGACTCACTGCAGTGCATCCCCAGTGGTGCCAGTGCACTCTCTGGACTCACTGCACTGCTTCCCCAGTGGTGCCAGTGCACTCTTTCGAGTCACTGCAGTGCATCCCCAGTGGTGCCAGTGCACTCTCTGTACTCACTGCAGTGCATCCCCAGTGGTGCCAGTGCGCTCTCTGGAGTCACAGCACTGCATCCCCAGTGGTGCCAGTGCAATCTCTGGACTCACTGCACTGCATCCCCAGTGGTGCCAGTGCACTCTCTGGACTCACTGAAGTGCATTCTCAGTGGTGCCAGTGCACTCTCTGGACTCACTGCACTGCATCCCCAGTGGTGCCAGTGCACTCTCTGGACTCACTGAACTGCATCCCCAGTGGTGCCAGTGCAATCTCTGGACTCACTGCAGTGCATCCCCAGTGGTGCCAGTGCACTCTCTGGACTCACTGAAGTGCATTATCAGTGGTGCCAGTGCACTCTCTGGACTCACTGCACTGCATCCCCAGTAGTGACAGTGTACTCTCTGGACTCACTGCAGTGCATCCCCAGTGGGGCCAGTGCACTCTCTGGACTCACTGCACTGCATCCCCAGTGGTGCTAGTGCACTGTGTGGACTCACTGTACTGCATCCCCAGTGGTGCCAGTGCAATCTCTGGACTCACTGCAGTGCATCCCCAGTGGTGCCAGTGCACTCTCAGGACTCACTGCACTGCATCCCCAGTGGGGCCAGTGCACTCTCTGGACTCACTGCACTGCATCCCCAGTAGTGACAGTGCACTCTCTGGACTCACTGCAGTGCATCCCCAGTGGTGCCAGTGCACTCTCTGGACTCACTGCACTGCATCCCCAGTAGTGCCAGTGCACTCTCTGGACTCACTGCACTGCATCCCCAGTGGTGCCAGTGCACTCTCTGGACTCACTAAACTGCATCACCAGTGGTGCCTCTGCACTCTCTGGACTCACTGCAGTGCATCCCCAGTGGTGCCAGTGCACTCTCTGGACTCATTGAAGTGCATTCTCAGTGGTGCCAGTGCACTCTCTGGACTCACTGCAGTGCATCCCCAGTGGTGCCAGTGCACTCTCTGGACTCACTAAACTGCATCCCCAGTGGTGCCACTGCACTCTCTGGACTCACTGCACTGCTTCCCCAGTGGTGCCAGTGCACTCACTGGACTCACTGCAGTGCATCCCCAGTGGTGCCAGTGCACTCTCTGGGCTCACTGAAGTGCATCCCCAGTGGTGCCAGTGCACTCTCTGGACTCACTGCACTGCATCCCCAGTGGTGCCAGTGCGCTCTCTGGAGTCACAGCACTGCATCCCCAGTGGTGCCAGTGCACTCTCTGGACTCACTGAACTGCATCCCCAGTGGTGCCAGTGCACTCTCTGGACTCACTGCACTGCATCCCCAGTGCTGCCAGTGCACTCTCTGGACTCACTGCACTGCATCCCCAGTGGTGCCACTGCACTCTCTGGACTCACTGCACTGCTTCCCCAGTGCTGCCAGTGCACTCTCTGGACTCACTGCACTGCATCCCCAGTGGTGCCAGTGCACTCACTGGACTCACTGCAGTGCATCCCCAGTGGTGCCAGTGCACTCTCTGGAGTCACTGCACTGCATCCCCAGTGGTGCCAGTGCACTCTCTGGACTCACTGCACTGCATCCCCAGTGGTTCCAGCGCACTCTCTGGACTCACTGCACTGCATCCCCAGTAGTGCTAGTGCACTCTGTGGACTCACTGCACTGCATCCCCAGTGGTGCCAGTGCACTCTCTGGACTCACTGAAGTGCATTCTCAGTAGTGCCACTGCACTCTCTGGACTCACTGCAGTGCATACCCAGTGATGCCAGTACACTCTCTGGACTCACTGCAGTGCATCCCCAGTGGTGCCAGTGCACTCTCTGGACTCACTGCACTGCATCCCCAGTGGAGCCAGTGCACTCTCTGGACTCACTGCAGTGCATCCGCAGTGGTGCCATTGCACTCTCTGGACTCATCGCACTGCATCCCCAGTGGTGCCAGTGCACTCTCTGGACTCACTGCACTGCATCCCCAGTGCTGCCTGTGCACTCTCTTGAGTCACTGCGCTGCATCCCCTGTGGTGCAAGAGCACTCTCTGGACTCACAGCAGTGCATCACCAGTGGTGCCAGTGCACTCTCTGGACTCACTGCAGTGCATCCCCAGTGGAGACAGTGCACTCTCTGGACTCACTGCACTGCATCCCCAGTGGTGCTAGTGCACTGTGTGGACTCACTGTACTGCATCCCCAGTGGTGCCAGTGCAATCTCTGGACTCACTGCAGTGCATCCCCAGTGGTGCCAGTGCACTCTCTGGACTCACTGAAGTGCATTCTCAGTGGTGCCAGTGCACTCTCTGGACTCACTGCACTGCATCCCCAGTAGTGACAGTGCACTCTCTGGACTCACTGCAGTGCATCCCCAGTGGTGCCAGTGCACTCTCTGGACTCACTGCACTGCTTCCCCAGTGGTGCCAGTGCACTCTTTCGAGTCACTGCAGTGCATCCCCAGTGGTGCCAGTGCACTCTCTGGAGTCGCAGCACTGCATCCCCAGTGGTGCCTCTGCGCTCTCTGGAGTCACAGCACTGCATCCCCAGTGGTGCCAGTGCAATCTCTGGACTCACTGCACTGCATCCCCAGTGGTGCCAGTGCACTCTCTGGACTCACTGAAGTGCATTCTCAGTGGTGCCAGTGCACTCACTGGACTCACTGCACTGCATCCCCAGTGGTGCCAGTGCACTCTCTGGACTCACTGAACTGCATCCCCAGTGGTGCCAGTGCAATCTCTGGACTCACTGCACTGCATCCCCAGTGGTGCCAGTGCACTCTCTGGACTCACTGAAGTGCATTATCAGTGGTGCCAGTGCACTCTCTGGACTCACTGCACTGCATCCCCAGTAGTGACAGTGCACTCTCTGGACTCACTGCAGTGCATCCCCAGTGGGGCCAGTGCACTCTCTGGACTCACTGCACTGCATCCCCAGTGGTGCTAGTGCACTGTGTTGACTCACTGTACTGCATCCCCAGTGGTGCCAGTGCAATCTCTGGACTCACTGCAGTGCATCCCCAGTGGTGCCAGTGCACTCTCAGGACTCACTGCACTGCATCCCCAGTGGGGCCAGTGCACTCACTGGACTCACTGCAGTGCATCCCCACTGGTGCCAGTGCACTCTCTGGGCTGACTGCAGTGCATCCCCAGTGGTGCCAGTGCACTCTCTGGACTCACTGCACTGCATCCCCAGTGGTGCCTGTGCGCTCTCTGGAGTCACAGCACTGCATCCCCAGTGGTGCCAGTGCACTCTCTGGACTCACTGAAGTGCATTCTCAGTGGTGCCAGTGCACTCTCTGGACTCACTGCACTGCATCCCCAGTGGTGCCAGTGCACTCTCTGGACTCACTGAACTGCATCCCCAGTGGTGCCAGTGCACTCTCTGGACTCACTGCAGTGCATCCCCAGTGCTGCCAGTGCACTCTCTGGACTCACTGCACTGCATCCCTAGTGGTGCCACTGCACTCTCTGGACTCACTGCACTGCTTCCCCAGTGGTGCCAGTGCACTCTCTGGACTCACTGCACTGCATCCCCACTGGTGCCAGTGCACTCTCTGGACTCACTGCACTGCATCCCCAGTGGTGCCAGTGCACTCTCTGGACTCACTGCACTGCATCCCCAGTGGTTCCAGCGCACTCTCTGGACTCACTGCACTGCATCCCCAGTGGTGCTAGTGCACTCTGTGGACTCAATGCAGTGCATCCCCAGTGGTGCCAGTGCACTCTCTGGACTCGCTGAAGTGCATTCTCAGTGGTGCCAGTGCACTCTCTGGACTCACTTCAGTGCATCCCCAGTGGTGCCAGTACACTCTCTGGACTCACTGCAGTGCATCCCCAGTGGTGCCAGTGCACTCTCTGGACTCACTGCAGTGCATCCCCAGTGCAGCCAGTGCACTCTCTGGACTCACTGCACTGCATCCCCAGTAGTGCCAGTGCACTCTCTGGACTCACTGCACTGCATCCCCAGTGGTGCCAGTGCACTCTCTGGACTCACTAAACTGCATCACCAGTGGTGCCTCTGCACTCTCTGGACTCACTGCAGTGCATCCCCACTGGTGCCAGTGCACTCTCTGGGCTCACTGCAGTGCATCCCCAGTGGTGCCAGTGCACTCTCTGGACTCACTGCACTGCATCCCCAGTGGTGCCAGTGCACTCTCTGGACTCACTGAAGTGCATTCTCAGTGGTGCCAGTGCACTCTCTGGACTCACTGCACTGCATCCCCAGTGGTGCCAGTGCACTCTCTGGACTCACTGAACTGCATCCCCAGTGGTGCCAGTGCACTCTCTGGACTCACTGCACTGCATCCCCAGTGCTGCCAGTGCACTCTCTGGACTCACTGCACTGCATCCCCAGTGGTGCCAGTGCACTCACTGGACTCACTGCAGTGCATCCCCACTGGTGCCAGTGCACTCTCTGGACTCACTGCACTGCATCCCCAGTGGTGCCAGTGCACTCTCTGGACTCACTGCACTGCATCCCCAGTGGTTCCAGCGCACTCTCTGGACTCACTGCACTGCATCCCCAGTGGTGCTAGTGCACTCTGTGGACTCACTGCAGTGCATCCCCAGTGGTGCCAGTGCACTCTCTGGACTCACTGAAGTGCATTCTCAGTGGTGCCAGTGCACTCTCTGGACTCACTTCAGTGCATCCCCAGTGGTGCCAGTACACTCTCTGGACTCACTGCAGTGCATCCCCAGTGGTGCCAGTGCACTCTCTGGACTCACTGCAGTGCATCCCCAGTGCAGCCAGTGCACTCTCTGGACTCATTGAAGTGCAATCTCAGTGGTGCAGGTGCACTCTCTGGACTCACTGCAGTGCATCCCCAGTGGTGCCAGTACACTCACTGGACTCACTGCACTGCATCCCCAGTGGTGCAAGAGCACTCTCTGGACTCACTGCAGTGCATCACCAGTGGTGCCAGTGCACTCTCTGGACTCACTGCACTGCATCCCCAGTGGTGCCAGTGCACTCTCTGGACTCACTGCACTGCATCCCCAGTGGTGCTAGTGCACTGTGTGGACTCACTGTACTGCATACCCAGTGGTGCCAGTGCAATCTCTGGACTCACTGCAGTGCATCCCCAGTGGTGCCAGTGCACTCTCAGGACTCACTGCACTGCATCCCCAGTGGTGCCAGTGCACTCTCTGGACTCACTGCACTGCATCCCCAATAGTGACAGTGCACTCTCTGGACTCACTGCAGTGCATCCCCAGTGGTGCCAGTGCACTCTCTGGACTCACTGCACTGCATCCCCAGTAGTGCCAGTGCACTCTCTGGACTCACTGCACTGCATCCCCTGTGCTGCCAGTGCACTCACTGGATTCACTGCACTGCATCCCCAGTGGTGCCAGTGCACTCTGTGGACTCACTGTACTGCATCCCCAGTGGTGCCAGTGCACTCTGTGGACTCACTGTACTGCATCCCCAGTGGTGACAGTGCACTCTCTGGACTCACTGTGCTGCATCCCCAATGGTGCCAGTGCACTCTCTGGACTCACTGCAGTGCATCCCCACTGGTGCCAGTGCACTCTCTGGACTCACTGCAGTGCATCCCCAGTGGTGCCAGTGCACTCTCTGGACTCACTAAACTGCATCCCCAGTGGTGCCACTGCACTCTCTGGACTCACTGCACTGCTTCCCCAGTGGTGCCAGTGCACTCACTGGACTCACTGCAGTGCATCCCCAGTGGTGCCAGTGCACTCTCTGGGCTCACTGAAGTGCATCCCCAGTGGTGCCAGTGCACTCTCTGGACTCACTGCACTGCATCCCCAGTGGTGCCAGTGCACTCTCTGGACTCACTGCACTGCATCCCCAGTGCTGCCTGTGCACTCTCTTGAGTCACTGCGCTGCATCCCCTGTGGTGCAAGAGCACTCTCTGGACTCACAGCAGTGCATCACCAGTGGTGCCAGTGCACTCTCTGGACTCACTGCAGTGCATCCCCAGTGGAGACAGTGCACTCTCTGGACTCACTGCACTGCATCCCCAGTGGTGCTAGTGCACTGTGTGGACTCACTGTACTGCATCCCCAGTGGTGCCAGTGCAATCTCTGGACTCACTGCAGTGCATCCCCAGTGGTGCCAGTGCACTCTCTGGACTCACTGAAGTGCATTCTCAGTGGTGCCAGTGCACTCTCTGGACTCACTGCACTGCATCCCCAGTAGTGACAGTGCACTCTCTGGACTCACTGCAGTGCATCCCCAGTGGTGCCAGTGCACTCTCTGGACTCACTGCACTGCTTCCCCAGTGGTGCCAGTGCACTCTTTCGAGTCACTGCAGTGCATCCCCAGTGGTGCCAGTGCACTCTCTGGAGTCGCAGCACTGCATCCCCAGTGGTGCCTCTGCGCTCTCTGGAGTCACAGCACTGCATCCCCAGTGGTGCCAGTGCAATCTCTGGACTCACTGCACTGCATCCCCAGTGGTGCCAGTGCACTCTCTGGACTCACTGAAGTGCATTCTCAGTGGTGCCAGTGCACTCACTGGACTCACTGCACTGCATCCCCAGTGGTGCCAGTGCACTCTCTGGACTCACTGAACTGCATCCCCAGTGGTGCCAGTGCAATCTCTGGACTCACTGCACTGCATCCCCAGTGGTGCCAGTGCACTCTCTGGACTCACTGAAGTGCATTATCAGTGGTGCCAGTGCAATCTCTGGACTCACTGCACTGCATCCCCAGTGGTGCCAGTGCACTCTCTGGACTCACTGAAGTGCATTATCAGTGGTGCCAGTGCACTCTCTGGACTCACTGTACTGCATCCCCAGTGGTGCCAGTGCACTCTCTGGACTCACTGAAGTGCATTCTCAGTGGTGCCAGTGCACTCTCTGGACTCACTGCACTGCATCCCCAGTGGTGCCAGTGCACTCTCTGGACTCACTGAACTGCATCCCCAGTGGTGCCAGTGCACTCTCTGGACTCACTGCAGTGCATCCCCAGTGCTGCCAGTGCACTCTCTGGACTCACTGCACTGCATCCCTAGTGGTGCCACTGCACTCTCTGGACTCACTGCACTGCTTCCCCAGTGGTGCCAGTGCACTCTCTGGACTCACTGCACTGCATCCCCACTGGTGCCAGTGCACTCTCTGGACTCACTGCACTGCATCCCCAGTGGTGCCAGTGCACTCTCTGGACTCACTGCACTGCATCCCCAGTGGTTCCAGCGCACTCTCTGGACTCACTGCACTGCATCCCCAGTGGTGCTAGTGCACTCTGTGGACTCAATGCAGTGCATCCCCAGTGGTGCCAGTGCACTCTCTGGACTCGCTGAAGTGCATTCTCAGTGGTGCCAGTGCACTCTCTGGACTCACTTCAGTGCATCCCCAGTGGTGCCAGTACACTCTCTGGACTCACTGCAGTGCATCCCCAGTGGTGCCAGTGCACTCTCTGGACTCACTGCAGTGCATCCCCAGTGCAGCCAGTGCACTCTCTGGACTCACTGCACTGCATCCCCAGTAGTGCCAGTGCACTCTCTGGACTCACTGCACTGCATCCCCAGTGGTGCCAGTGCACTCTCTGGACTCACTAAACTGCATCACCAGTGGTGCCTCTGCACTCTCTGGACTCACTGCAGTGCATCCCCACTGGTGCCAGTGCACTCTCTGGGCTCACTGCAGTGCATCCCCAGTGGTGCCAGTGCACTCTCTGGACTCACTGCACTGCATCCCCAGTGGTGCCAGTGCACTCTCTGGACTCACTGAAGTGCATTCTCAGTGGTGCCAGTGCACTCTCTGGACTCACTGCACTGCATCCCCAGTGGTGCCAGTGCACTCTCTGGACTCACTGAACTGCATCCCCAGTGGTGCCAGTGCACTCTCTGGACTCACTGCACTGCATCCCCAGTGCTGCCAGTGCACTCTCTGGACTCACTGCACTGCATCCCCAGTGGTGCCAGTGCACTCACTGGACTCACTGCAGTGCATCCCCACTGGTGCCAGTGCACTCTCTGGACTCACTGCACTGCATCCCCAGTGGTGCCAGTGCACTCTCTGGACTCACTGCACTGCATCCCCAGTGGTTCCAGCGCACTCTCTGGACTCACTGCACTGCATCCCCAGTGGTGCTAGTGCACTCTGTGGACTCACTGCAGTGCATCCCCAGTGGTGCCAGTGCACTCTCTGGACTCACTGAAGTGCATTCTCAGTGGTGCCAGTGCACTCTCTGGACTCACTTCAGTGCATCCCCAGTGGTGCCAGTACACTCTCTGGACTCACTGCAGTGCATCCCCAGTGGTGCCAGTGCACTCTCTGGACTCACTGCAGTGCATCCCCAGTGCAGCCAGTGCACTCTCT
This sequence comes from Anser brachyrhynchus, assembly GCF_964034855.1. Taxonomy (NCBI): domain Eukaryota; kingdom Metazoa; phylum Chordata; class Aves; order Anseriformes; family Anatidae; genus Anser; species Anser brachyrhynchus. The sequence continues at coordinate 557,020 of NW_027663839.1, read as the reverse complement.
GGACTCATTGAAGTGCAATCTCAGTGGTGCAGGTGCACTCTCTGGACTCACTGCAGTGCATCCCCAGTGGTGCCAGTACACTCACTGGACTCACTGCACTGCATCCCCAGTGGTGCAAGAGCACTCTCTGGACTCACTGCAGTGCATCACCAGTGGTGCCAGTGCACTCTCTGGACTCACTGCACTGCATCCCCAGTGGTGCCAGTGCACTCTCTGGACTCACTGCACTGCATCCCCAGTGGTGCTAGTGCACTGTGTGGACTCACTGTACTGCATACCCAGTGGTGCCAGTGCAATCTCTGGACTCACTGCAGTGCATCCCCAGTGGTGCCAGTGCACTCTCAGGACTCACTGCACTGCATCCCCAGTGGTGCCAGTGCACTCTCTGGACTCACTGCACTGCATCCCCAATAGTGACAGTGCACTCTCTGGACTCACTGCAGTGCATCCCCAGTGGTGCCAGTGCACTCTCTGGACTCACTGCACTGCATCCCCAGTAGTGCCAGTGCACTCTCTGGACTCACTGCACTGCATCCCCTGTGCTGCCAGTGCACTCACTGGATTCACTGCACTGCATCCCCAGTGGTGCCAGTGCACTCTGTGGACTCACTGTACTGCATCCCCAGTGGTGCCAGTGCACTCTGTGGACTCACTGTACTGCATCCCCAGTGGTGACAGTGCACTCTCTGGACTCACTGTGCTGCATCCCCAATGGTGCCAGTGCACTCTCTGGACTCACTGCAGTGCATCCCCACTGGTGCCAGTGCACTCTCTGGACTCACTGCAGTGCATCCCCAGTGGTGCCAGTGCACTCTCTGGACTCACTAAACTGCATCCCCAGTGGTGCCACTGCACTCTCTGGACTCACTGCACTGCTTCCCCAGTGGTGCCAGTGCACTCACTGGACTCACTGCAGTGCATCCCCAGTGGTGCCAGTGCACTCTCTGGGCTCACTGAAGTGCATCCCCAGTGGTGCCAGTGCACTCTCTGGACTCACTGCACTGCATCCCCAGTGGTGCCAGTGCGCTCTCTGGAGTCACAGCACTGCATCCCCAGTGGTGCCAGTGCAATCTCTGGACTCACTGCACTGCATCCCCGGTGGTGCCAGTGCAGTCTCTGGAGTAACTGCACTGCATCCCCACTGGTGCCAAAGCACTCTCTGGACTCCCAGCACCGCATCCCCAGTGGTGCCAGTGCAATCTCTGGACTCACTAAACTGCATCACCAGTGGTGCCACTGCACTCTCTGGACTCACTGCACTGCTTCCCCAGTGGTGCCAGTGCACTCACTGGACTGACTGCAGTGCATCCCCACTGGTGCCAGTGCACTCTCTGGGCTCACTGCAGTGCATCCCCAGTGGTGAGAGTGCACTCTCTGGACTCACTGCACTGCATCCCCAGTGGTGCCTGTGCGCTCTCTGGAGTCACAGCACTGCATCCCCAGTGGTGCCAGTGCACGCTCTGGACTCACTGAACTGCATCCCCAGTGGTGCCAGTGCACTCTCTGGACTCACTGCACTGCATCCCCAGTGCTGCCAGTGCACTCTCTGGACTCACTGCACTGCATCCCCAGTGGTGCCACTGCACTCTCTGGACTCACTGCACTGCTTCCCCAGTGGTGCCAGTGCACTCTCTGGACTCACTGCACTGCATCCCCAGTGGTGCCAGTGCACTCACTGGACTCACTGCAGTGCATCCCCAGTGGTGCCAGTGCACTCTCTGGAGTCACTGCACTGCATCCCCAGTGGTGCCAGTGCACTCTCTGGACTCACTGCACTGCATCCCCAGTGGTTCCAGCGCACTCTCTGGACTCACTGCACTGCATCCCCAGTAGTGCTAGTGCACTCTGTGGACTCACTGCACTGCATCCCCAGTGGTGCCAGTGCACTCTCTGGACTCACTGAAGTGCATTCTCAGTGGTGCCACTGCACTCTCTGGACTCACTGCAGTGCATCCCCAGTGATGCCAGTACACTCTCTGGACTCACTGCAGTGCATCCCCAGTGGTGCCAGTGCACTCTCTGGACTCACTGCACTGCATCCCCAGTGGAGCCAGTGCACTCTCTGGACTCACTGCAGTGCATCCGCAGTGGTGCCATTGCACTCTCTGGACTCATCGCACTGCATCCCCAGTGGTGCCAGTGCACTCTCTGGACTCACTGCACTGCATCCACAGTGCTGCCTGTGCACTCTCTTGAGTCACTGCGCTGCATCCCCTGTGGTGCAAGAGCACTCTCTGGACTCACAGCAGTGCATCACCAGTGGTGCCAGTGCACTCTCTGGACTCACTGCAGTGCATCCCCAGTGGAGACAGTGCACTCTCTGGACTCACTGCACTGCATCCCCAGTGGTGCTAGTGCACTGTGTGGACTCACTGTACTGCATCCCCAGTGGTGCCAGTGCAATCTCTGGACTCACTGCAGTGCATCCCCAGTGGTGCCAGTGCACTCTCTGGACTCACTGAAGTGCATTCTCAGTGGTGCCAGTGCACTCTCTGGACTCACTGCACTGCATCCCCAGTAGTGACAGTGCACTCTCTGGACTCACTGCAGTGCATCCCCAGTGGTGCCAGTGCACTCTCTGGACTCACTGCACTGCTTCCCCAGTGGTGCCATTGCACTCTTTCGAGTCACTGCAGTGCATCCCCAGTGGTGCCAGTGCACTCTCTGGAGTCGCAGCACTGCATCCCCAGTGGTGCCTCTGCGCTCTCTGGAGTCACAGCACTGCATCCCCAGTGGTGCCAGTGCAATCTCTGGACTCACTGCACTGCATCCCCAGTGGTGCCAGTGCACTCTCTGGACTCACTGAAGTGCATTCTCAGTGGTGCCAGTGCACTCACTGGACTCACTGCACTGCATCCCCAGTGGTGCCAGTGCACTCTCTGGACTCACTGAACTGCATCCCCAGTGGCGCCAGTGCAATCTCTGGACTCACTGCACTGCATCCCCAGTGGTGCCAGTGCACTCTCTGGACTCACTGAAGTGCATTATCAGTGGTGCCAGTGCACTCTCTGGACTCACTGCACTGCATCCCCAGTAGTGACAGTGCACTCTCTGGACTCACTGCAGTGCATCCCCAGTGGGGCCAGTGCACTCTCTGGACTCACTGCACTGCATCCCCAGTGGTGCTAGTGCACTGTGTTGACTCACTGTACTGCATCCCCAGTGGTGCCAGTGCAATCTCTGGACTCACTGCAGTGCATCCCCAGTGGTGCCAGTGCACTCTCAGGACTCACTGCACTGCATCCCCAGTGGGGCCAGTGCACTCACTGGACTCACTGCAGTGCATCCCCACTGGTGCCAGTGCACTCTCTGGGCTGACTGCAGTGCATCCCCAGTGGTGCCAGTGCACTCTCTGGACTCACTGCACTGCATCCCCAGTGGTGCCTGTGCGCTCTCTGGAGTCACAGCACTGCATCCCCAGTGGTGCCAGTGCACTCTCTGGACTCACTGAAGTGCATTCTCAGTGGTGCCAGTGCACTCTCTGGACTCACTGCACTGCATCCCCAGTGGTGCCAGTGCACTCTCTGGACTCACTGAACTGCATCCCCAGTGGTGCCAGTGCACTCTCTGGACTCACTGCAGTGCATCCCCAGTGCTGCCAGTGCACTCTCTGGACTCACTGCACTGCATCCCTAGTGGTGCCACTGCACTCTCTGGACTCACTGCACTGCTTCCCCAGTGGTGCCAGTGCACTCTCTGGACTCACTGCACTGCATCCCCACTGGTGCCAGTGCACTCTCTGGACTCACTGCACTGCATTACCAATGGTGCCAGTGCACTCTCTGGACTCACTGCACTGCATCCCCAGTGGTTCCAGCGCACTCTCTGGACTCACTGCACTGCATCCCCAGTGGTGCTAGTGCACTCTGTGGACTCACTGCAGTGCATCCCCAGTGGTGCCAGTGCACTCTCTGGACTCGCTGAAGTGCATTCTCAGTGGTGCCAGTGCACTCTCTGGACTCACTTCAGTGCATCCCCAGTGGTGCCAGTACACTCTCTGGACTCACTGCAGTGCATCCCCAGTGGTGCCAGTGCACTCTCTGGACTCACTGCAGTGCATCCCCAGTGCAGCCAGTGCACTCTCTGGACTCACTGCACTGCATCCCCAGTAGTGCCAGTGCACTCTCTGGACTCACTGCACTGCATCCCCAGTGGTGCCAGTGCACTCTCTGGACTCACTAAACTGCATCACCAGTGGTGCCTCTGCACTCTCTGGACTCACTGCAGTGCATCCCCACTGGTGCCAGTGCACTCTCTGGGCTCACTGCAGTGCATCCCCAGTGGTGCCAGTGCACTCTCTGGACTCACTGCACTGCATCCCCAGTGGTGCCAGTGCGTTCTCTGGACTCACTGCACTGCATCCCCAGTGGTGCCAGTGCACTCTCTGGACTCACTGAAGTGCATTCTCAGTGGTGCCAGTGCACTCTCTGGACTCACTGCACTGCATCCCCAGTGGTGCCAGTGCACTCTCTGGACTCACTGAACTGCATCCCCAGTGGTGCCAGTGCACTCTCTGGACTCACTGCACTGCATCCCCAGTGCTGCCAGTGCACTCTCTGGACTCACTGCACTGCATCCCCAGTGGTGCCAGTGCACTCTCTGGACTCACTGCAGTGCATCCCCACTGGTGCCAGTGCACTCTCTGGACTCACTGCACTGCATCCCTAGTGGTGCCAGTGCACTCTCTGGACTCACTGCACTGCATCCCCAGTGGTTCCAGCGCACTCTCTGGACTCACTGCACTGCATCCCCAGTGGTGCTAGTGCACTCTGTGGACTCACTGCAGTGCATCCCCAGTGGTGCCAGTGCACTCTCTGGACTCACTGAAGTGCATTCTCAGTGGTGCCAGTGCACTCTCTGGACTCACTTCAGTGCATCCCCAGTGGTGCCAGTACACTCTCTGGACTCACTGCAGTGCATCCCCAGTGGTGCCAGTGCACTCTCTGGACTCACTGCAGTGCATCCCCAGTGCAGCCAGTGCACTCTCTGGACTCATTGAAGTGCAATCTCAGTGGTGCAGGTGCACTCTCTGGACTCACTGCAGTGCATCCCCAGTGGTGCCAGTACACTCACTGGACTCACTGCACTGCATCCCCAGTGGTGCCAGTGCACTCTCTGGACTCACTAAACTGCATCCCCAGTGGTGCCACTGCACTCTCTGGACTCACTGCACTGCTTCCCCAGTGGTGCCAGTGCACTCACTGGACTCACTGCAGTGCATCCCCTCTGGTGCCAGTGCACTCTCTGGGCTCACTGCAGTGCATCCCCAGTGGTGCCAGTGCACTCTCTGGACTCACTGCACTGCATCCCCAGTGGTGCCAGTGCGCTCTCTGGAGTCACAGCACTGCATCCCCAGTGGTGCCAGTGCAATCTCTGGACTCACTGCACTGCATCCCCAGTGGTGCCAGTGCACTCACTGGACTCACTGCAGTGCATCCCCACTGGTGCCAGTGCACTCTCTGGGCTGACTGCAGTGCATCCCCAGTGGTGCCAGTGCACTCTCTGGAGTCACAGCACTGCATCCCCAGTGGTGCCAGTGCGCTCTCTGGAGTCACAGCACTGCATCCCCAGTGGTGCCAAAGCACTCTCTGGACTCCCAGCACCGCATCCCCAGTGGTGCCAGTGCACTCTCTGGACTCACTGCACTGCATCACCAGTGGTGCTACTGCACTCTCTGGACTCACTGCACTGCTTCCCCAGTGGTGCCAGTGCACTCCCCGGACTGACTGCAGTGCATCCCCACTGGTGCCAGTGCACTCTCTGGGCTCACTGCAGTGCATCCCCAGTGGTGCCAGTGCACTCTCTGGATTCACTGCACTGCATCCCCAGTGGTGCCTGTGCGCTCTCTGGAGTCACAGCACTGCATTCTCAGTGGTGCCAGTGCACTCTCTGGACTCACTGCACTGCATCCCCAGTGGTGCCAGTGCACTCTCTGGACTCACTGCAGTGCATCCCCAGTGGTGCCAGTGCACTCTCTGGACTCACTGCACTGCATCCCCAGTGCTGCCAGTGCACTCTCTGGACTCACTGCACTGCATCCCCAGTGGTGCCACTGCACTCTCTGGACTCACTGCACTGCATCCCCAGTGGTGCCAGTGCACTCACTGGACTCACTGCAGTGCATCCCCAGTGGTGCCAGTGCACTCTCTGGAGTCACTGCACTGCATCCCCAGTGGTGCCAGTGCACTCTCTGGACTCACTGCACTGCATCCCCAGTGGTTCCAGCGCACTCTCTGGACTCACTGCACTGCATCCCCAGTAGTGCTAGTGCACTCTGTGGACTCACTGCACTGCATCCCCAGTGGTGCCAGTGCACTCTCTGGACTCACTGAAGTGCAGTCTCAGTGGTGCCACTGCACTCTCTGGACTCACTTCAGTGCATCCCCAGTGGTGCCAGTGCACTCTCTGGACTCACTGCAGTGCATCCCCAGTGCAGCCAGTGCACTCTCTGGACTCATTGAAGTGCATTCTCAGTGGTGCAGGTGCACTCTCTGGACTCACTGCAGTGCATCCCCAGTATTGCCAGTACACTCACTGGACTCGCTGAAGTGCATTCTCAGTGGTGCCAGTGCACTCTCTGGACTCACTAAACTGCATCCCCAGTGGTGCCACTGCACTCTCTGGACTCACTGCACTGCTTCCCCAGTGGTGCCAGTGCACTCACTGGACTCACTGCAGTGCATCCCCTCTGGTGCCAGTGCACTCTCTGGACTCACTGCACTGCATCCCCAGTGGTGCCAGTGCACTCTCTGGACTCACTGCACTGCATCCCCAGTGGTGCCAGTGCGCTCTCTGGAGTCACAGCACTGCATCCCCAGTGGTGCCAGTGCAATCTCTGGACTCACTGCACTGCATCCCCAGTGGTGCCAGTGCACTCACTGGACTCACTGCAGTGCATCCCCACTGGTGCCAGTGCACTCTCTGGGCTGACTGCAGTGCATCCCCAGTGGTGCCAGTGCACTCTCTGGACTCACTGCACTGCATCACCAGTGGTGCCAGTGCGCTCTCTGGAGTCACAGCACTGCATCCCCAGTGGTGCCAAAGCACTCTCTGGACTCCCAGCACCGCATCCCCAGTGGTGCCAGTGCACTCTCTGGACTCACTGCACTGCATCACCAGTGGTGCTACTGCACTCTCTGGACTCACTGCACTGCTTCCCCAGTGGTGCCAGTGCACTCTCTGGACTCACTGCACTGCTTCCCCAGTGGTGCCAGTGCACTCTCTGGACTCACTGCACTGCATCCCCAGTGGTGCCAGTGCACTCACTGGACTCACTGCAGTGCATCCCCAGTGGTGCCAGTGCACTCTCTGGAGTCACTGCACTGCATCCCCAGTGGTGCCAGTGCACTCTCTGGACTCACTGCACTGCATCCCCAGTGGTTCCAGCGCACTCTCTGGACTCACTGCACTGCATCCCCAGTAGTGCTAGTGCACTCTGTGGACTCACTGCACTGCATCCCCAGTGGTGCCAGTGCACTCTCTGGACTCACTGAAGTGCATTCTCAGTGGTGCCACTGCACTCTCTGGACTCACTTCAGTGTATCCCCAGTGGTGCCAGTACACTCTCTGGACTCACTGCACTGCTTCCCCAGTGGTGCCAGTGCACTCTCTGGACTCACTGCACTGCATCCCCAGTGGAGCCAATGCACTCTCTGGACTCACTGCAGTGCATCCGCAGTGGTGCCATTGCACTCTCCGGACTCACTGCACTGCATCACCAGTGGTGCCAGTGCACTCCCTGGACTCACTGCACTGCATCCCCAGTGGAGCCAGTGCACTCTCTGGACTCACTGCAGTGCATCCCCAGTGGTGCTAGTGCACTGTGTGGACTCACTGTACTGCATCCCCAGTGGTGCCAGTGCAATCTCTGGACTCACTGCAGTGCATCCCCAGTGGTGCCAGTGCACTCTCTGGACTCACTGAAGTGCATTCTCAGTGGTGCCAGTGCACTCTCTGGACTCACTGCACTGCATCCCCAGTAGTGACAGTGCACTCTCTGGACTCACTGCAGTGCATCCCCAGTGGTGCCAGTGCACTCTCTGGACTCACTGCACTGCTTCCCCAGTGGTGCCAGTGCACTCTTTCGAGTCACTGCAGTGCATCCCCAGTGGTGCCAGTGCACTCTCTGTACTCACTGCAGTGCATCCCCTGTGGTGCCAGTGCGCTCTCTGGAGTCACAGCACTGCATCCCCAGTGGTGCCAGTGCAATCTCTGGACTCACTGTACTGCATCCCCAGTGGTGCCAGTGCACTCTCTGGACTCACTGCAGTGCATCCCCAGTAGTGCCAGTGCACTCTCTGGACTCACTGCACTGCATCCCCAGTGGTGCCAGTGCACTCTCTGGACTCACTGAACTGCATCCCCAGTGGTGCCAGTGGAATCTCTGGACTCACTGCAGTGCATCCCCAGTGGTGCCAGTGCACTCTCTGGACTCACTGAAGTGCATTATCAGTGGTGCCAGTGCACTCTCTGGACTCACTGCACTGCATCCCCAGTAGTGACAGTGCACTCTCTGGACTCACTGCAGTGCATCCCCAGTGGGGCCAGTGCACTCTCTGGACTCACTGCGCTGCATCCCCAGTGGTGCCAGTGCACTCTCTGGACTCACTGCACTGCATCGCCAGTGCACTCTCTGGACTCACTGCAGGGCATCCCCGGTGGAGCCAGTGTACTCTCAGGACTCACTGCAGTGCATCCCCAGTGGTGCCAGTGCACTCTCTGGACTCACTGCACTGCATCCCCAGTGGTGCCAGTGCACTCTCTGGACTCACTGCACTGCACCCCAATGCTGCCAGTGCACTCTCTGGCGTCACTGCACTGCATCCCCCGTGGTGCAAGTGCACTCTCTGGACTCACTGGAGTGCATCACCTGTGGTGCCAGTGCACTCTCTGGACTCACTGCACTGCATCCCCAGTGCTGCCAGTGCACTCTCTGGACTCACTGCACTGCATCACCTGTGGTGCCAGTGCACTCTCTGGACTCACTGCACCGCATCCGCAGTAGTGCCAGTGCACTCTCTAGAGTCACTGCGCTGCATCCCCAGTTGTGCCAGTGCACTCTCTGGACTCACTGCAGCGCATCCCCAGTGGTGCCAGTGCACTCTCTGGAGTGACTGCAGTGCATCCCCAGTGGTGTCAGTGCACTCTCTGGACTCGCGTCACTGCATCCCCAGTGGTGCCAGTGCACTCTCTGGACTCACTGAAGTGCATCCCCAGTGGTGCCAGTGCACTCTCTAGACTCACTGCAGTGCATTCCCGTTGGTGCCAGTGCACTCTCTGGACTCACTGCAGTGCATCCCCAGTGGTGCTAGTGCACTCTGGACTCACTGCAGTGCATCCCCAGTGGTGACAGTGCACTCTGGACTCACTGCACTGCATACCCAGTGGTGCCAGTGCACTCTCTAGAGTCACTGTACTGCATCCCCAGTGGTGGCAGTGCACTCTCTGGACTCACTGCACTGCACCCTGAGTGGTGCCAGTGCACTCTCAGGACTCACTGCACCGCATCCCCAGTGGTGCCAGTGCACTCTCTAGAGTCACTGCGCTGCATCCCCAGTGGTGCCAGTGCAATCTCTGGACTCACTGTACTGCATCCCCAGTGGTGCCAAAGCACTCTCTGGACTCCCGCCACCGCATCCCCAGTGGTTCCAGTGCACTCTCTGGACTCACTGCACTGCATCCCCAGTGGTGCCAGTGCACTCTCTGGACTCACTGCACCGCATCCCCAGTGGTGCCAGTGCACTCTCTGAAGTGACTGCACTGCATCCCCAGTGGTGCCAGTGCACTCTCTGAACTCGCGTCAATGCATCCCCATTGGTGCTAATGCACTCTGGACTCACTGCACTGCATCCCGAATGGTGCCAGTGCACTCTCTGGACTCACTGCACTGCATCCCCAGTGGTGCCAGTGCACTCTCTGGACTCACTGCAGTGCATCCCCAGTGGTGCCAGTGCTCTCTCTGGACTCACTGCACTGCATCCACAGTGGTGCCAGTGCACTCTCTGGACTCACTGCAGTGCATCACCAGTGGTGCCAGTACACTCTCTGGACACACTGAAGTGCATTCTCAGTGGTGCCAGTGCACTCTCTGGACTCACTGCGCTGCACCCCAGTGGTGCCAGTACACTCACTGGACTCACTGCACTGCATCCCTCTTGGTGCCAGGGCACTCTCTGCAGACACTGCAGTGCATCCCCAGTGGTGCCAGTGCACTCTCTGGACTCACTGTACTGCATCCCCAGTGGTGCCAGTGCACTCTCTGGACTCACTGCACTACTCCAGCCGCGGCAGTCGCTCCAGCCGCGGTAGCCCTCCAGCCTCGGCAGCCGCGGCAGCCGCGGCAGCCGCTCCAGCCGCGGCAGCGGCTCCGTCCGCGGCATACGCGGCAGACTCTCCAACCGCAGCAGCCGCACGAGCCGCGGAAGCCGCGGCAGCCGCTCCAAACGCGGCAGGCGCTCCAACCGCTCCAGCCGTGGCAGCCGCTCCACTCGGTAGCGCCTGGAGCGGCTGCCGCGGCTAGAGCGGCTGGAGCGGCTGCCGCGGCTGGAGCTCCTGCCGCGTTTGGAGCGGTTACCGCGGCTGGAGCGGCTGGAGCGGCTGCCGCGGCTGGAGCGGCTGCCGCGGCTGGAGGGGCTAACGCGGCTGGAGAGGCTGACGCGGTTGAAGCGTCTAGAGCGTCTGCCGCGGCTGGAGGGGCTACCGCGGCTGGAGCGGTTGACGCGGCTGGAGCGGAAACCGAGGCTGGAGCGCCACTCTCTGGACTCACTGCACTGCATCACCAGTGGTGCCAGTGCACTCACTGGACTCACTGCACTGCATCACCAGTGGTGCCAGTGCACTCTCTGGACTCACTGCACTGCATCCCCAGCGGCGCTAGTGCACTCTCTGGACTCACTGCAGTGCATCCCCAGTGGTGCCAGTGCACTCTCTGGACACACTGAAGTGCATTTTCAGTGGTGCCAGTGCACTCTCTGGACTCACTGCACTGCATCCACAGTGGTGTCAGTGCACTCTCTGGACTCACTGCAGTGCATCACCAGTGGTGCCAGTACACTCTCTGGACACACTGAAGTGCATTCTCAGTGGTGCCAGTGCACTCTCTGGACTCACTGCGCTGCACCCCAGTGGTGCCAGTACACTCACTGGACTCACTGCACTGCATCCCTCGTGGTGCCAGGGCACTCTCTGCAGACACTGCAGTGCATCCCCAGTGGTGACAGTGCACTCTCTGGACTCACTGTACTGCATCCCCAGTGGTGCCAGTGCACTCTCTGGACTCACTGGAGTGCATCACCTGTGGTGCCAGTGCACTCTCTGGACTCACTGCACTGCATCCCCAGTGCTGCCAGTGCACTCTCTGGACTCACTGCACTGCATCCCCAGTGGTGCCAGTGCACTCTCTAGACTCACTGCAGGGCATCCCCAGTGGTGCCAGTGCACTCTCTGGACTCACTGCAGGGCATCCCCAGTGGTGCCAGTGCACTCTCTGGACTCACTGCACTGCATCCCCAGTCCTGCCAGTGCACTCTCTTGACTCACTGTACTGCATCCCCAGTGGTCCCAGTACACTCACTGGACTGACTGAAGTGCATCCCCAGTGGTGCCAGTGCACTCTCTGGACTCACTGCACTGCATCCCCAGTGGTGCCAGTGCACTCTCTGGACTCACTGCACTGCATCCCCAGTGGTGCCAGTGCACTCTCTGGACTCACTGCACTGCATCCCCAATGGTGCCAGTGCACTCTCTTTACTCACTGCACTGCATCCCCAAGGTGCCAGTACACTCTCTGGACTCACTGCACTGCTCCAGCCGCGGCAGCCTCTCCAGCCGCACCAGCCGCGGCATCCGCTCCAGCCTCGGCATCCGCTCCAGCCGCGTTAACTGCTCCAGCCGCGGTAGCTCCTCCAGCCGCGCCAGCCGCTCCAGCCGCGGCAGCCGCTCCAGCCGCTCCAGCCGCGGCATCCGCTCCAGCCGCTCCAGCCGCGGCAGCCGCTCCAACCGCGGCAGCCGCTCCAGCCGCGGCAGCCGCTCCAGCCGCTCCAGCCGCGGCAGCCGCTCCAGCCGCTACCGAGTGGAGCGGCTGCCACGGCTGGAGGGCTACCGCGGCTGGAGCGGCTGCCGCGGCTGGAGCAGTGCAGTGAGTCCAGGGAATGCAAAGCCACCAGTGGGGATGCAGTTCAGTGAGTCCAAAGACTTCACTGTCACCACTGGGAATGCAGTGCAGTGAGTCCAGAGAGTGCACTGGCACCACTGGGGATGCAGTGCAGTGAGTCCAGAGAGTGCACTGGCACCACTGGGGATGCCCTGCAGTGAGTCCAGAGAGTGCACTGGCACCACTGGGGATGCATTACAGTGAGTCCAGGGATAGCACTGGCACCACTGGTGATGCAGTGCAGTGAGTCCAGAGAGTGCACTGGCACCACTGGGGATGCCCTGCAGTGAGCCCAGAGAGTGCACTGGCACCACTGGGGATGCAGTACAGTGAGTCCAGTGAGTGCACTGGCACCACTGGGGATGCAGTGCAGTGAGTCCAGAGAGTGCACTGGCACCACTGAGAATGCACTTCAGTGAGTCCAGAGAGTGCACTGGCACCACTGGGGATGCACTGCAGTGAGTCCAGAGAGTGCACTGGCACCACTGGGGATGAACTACAGTGAGTCCAGGGATAGCACTGGCACCACTGGGGATGCAGTGCAGTGAGTCCAGAGAGTACACTGGCACCACTGGGGATGCAGTGCAGTGAGTCCAGAGAGTGCACTTGCACCACGGGGGATGCACTGCAGTGAGTCCAGAGAGTGCACTTGCACCACGGGGGATGCAGTGCAGTGAGTCCAGAGAGTGCACTGGCACCACAGGTGATGCACTCCAGTGAGTCCAGAGAGTGCACTTGCACCACGGGGGATGCACTGCAGTGAGTCCAGAGAGCGCACTGGCACCACTGGGGATGCACTGCAGTGAGTCCACAGAGTGCACTGGCACCACTGGGGATGCAGAGCAGTGAGTCCAGAGAGTGCACTGGCACCACTGGGGATGCAGAGCAGTGAGTCCAGAGAGTGCACTGGCACCACTGGGGATGCAGTGCAGTGAGTCCAGAGAGTGCATTGGCACCACTGAAAATGCACTTCAGTGTGTCCAGAGAGTGCTCTGGCACCACTGGGGATGCACTGCAGTGAGTCCAGAGAGTGCACTAGCGCCACTGGGGATGCAGTGCAGTGAGTCCAGAGAGTGCTCTGGCACCACTGGGGATGCACTGCAGTGAGTCCAGTGAGTGCACTGGCACCACTGGTGATGCAGTGCAGTGAGTCCAGAGACTGCACTGGAACCACTGGTGATGCAGTGCAGTGAGTCCAGAGAGTGGCGCTCCAGCCTCGGTTTCCGCTCCAGCCGCGTCAACCGCTCCAGCCGCGGTAGCCCCTCCAGCCGCGGCAGACGCTCTAGACGCTCCAACCGCGTCAGCCTCTCCAGCCGCGTTAGCCCCTCCAGCCGCGGCAGCCGCTCCAGCCGCGGCAGCCGCTCCAGCCGCTCCAGCCGCGGTAACCGCTCCATACGCGGCAGGAGCTCCAGCCGCTACCGAGTGGAGCGGCTGCCAGGGCTGGAGCGGTTGCCGCGGTTGGAGCGCCTGCCGCGTTTGGAGCGGCTGCCGCGGCTTCCGCGGCTGGAGCGGCTGCCGCGGTTGGAGAGTCTGCCGCGTATGCCGCGGACGGAGCGGCTGCGGCGGCTGGAGCGGCTGCCGCGGCTGCCGCGGCTGCCGAGGCTGGAGGGCTACCGCGGCTGGAGTAGTGCAGTGAGTCCAGAGAGTGCACTGGCACCACTGGGGATGCAGTGCAGTGAGTCCAGAGAGTGCACTGGCACCACTGGGGATGCAGTGCAGTGAGTCCAGAGAGTTCACTGGCACCACTGGAGATGCACTTCAGTGAGTGTAGAGACGGCACTGGCACCACTGGGGATGCAGTGCAGTGAGTCCAGTGAGTGTATTGGCACCACTGGGGATGCAGCGCAGTGAGTCCAGAGAGTGCACTGGCACCACTGAGAATGCACTTCAGTGTGTCCAGAGAGTGCACTGGCTTCACTGGTGATGCACTTCAGTGAGTGTAGAGACGGCACTGGCACCACTGGGGATGCAGTGCAGTGAGTCCAGAGAGTGCACTGGCACCACTGTGGATGCAGTGCAGTGAGTCCAGAGAGAGCACTGGCAGCACTGGGGATGCAGTGCAGTGAGTCCAGAGAGTGCACTGGCACCACTAGGGATGCAGTGCAGTGAGTCCAGAGAGTGCACTGGCACCACTGGGATGCACTGCAGTGAGTCCAGAGAGTGCACTGGCACCACTGAGAATGCACTTCAGTGTGTCCAGAGAGTTCACTGGCACCACTGGGGATGCAGCGCAGTGAGTCCAGAGAGTGCACTGGCACCACTGAGAATGCACTTCAGTGTGTCCAGAGAGTTCACTGGCACCACTGGAGATGCACTTCAGTGAGTGTAGAGACGGCACTGGCACCACTGGGGATGCAGTGCAGTGAGTCCAGAGAGTGCACTGGCACCACTGGGGATGCAGTGCTAGTGAGTCCAGAGAGTGCACTGGCACCACTAGGGATGCAGTGCAGTGAGTCCAGAGAGTGCACTGGCACCACTGGGATGTACTGCAGTGAGTCCAGAGAGTGCACTGGCACCACTGAGAATGCACTTCAGTGTGTCCAGAGAGTGCACTGGCACCACTGGGGATGCAGCGCAGTGAGTCCAGAGAGTGCACTGGCACCACTGAGAATGCACTTCAGTGTGTCCAGAGAGTTCACTGGCACCACTGGAGATACACTTCAGTGAGTGTAGAGACGGCACTGGCACCACTGGCGATGCAGTGCAGTGAGTCCAGAGAGTGCACTGGCACCACTGGGGATGCAGTGCAGTGAGTCCAGAGAGAGCACTGGCAGCACTGGGGATGCAGTGCAGTGAGTCCAGAGAGTGCACTGGCACCACTAGGGATGCAGTGCAGTGAGTCCAGAGAGTGCACTGGCACCACTGGGATGCACTGCAGTGAGTCCAGAGAGTGCACTGGCACCACTCGGGATGCAGTGCAGTGAGTCCAGAGAGTGCATTAGCACCACTGGGGATGCATTGACGCGAGTCCAGAGAGTGCACTGGCACCACTGGGGATGCACTGCAGTCACTCCAGAGAGTGCACTGGCTCCACTGGGGATGCAGTGCAGTGAGTCCAGAGAGTGCACTGGAACCACTGGGGATGCGGTGGCGGGAGTCCAGAGAGTGCTTTGGCACCACTGGGGATGCAGTACAGTGAGTCCAGAGAGTGCACTGGCACCACTGGGGATGCACTGCAGTGAGTCCAGAGAGTGCACTGGCACCACTGGGGATGCGGTGCAGTAAGTCCAGAGAGTGCACTGGCACCACTCAGGGTGCAGTGCGGTGAGTCCAGAGATTGCACTGGCACCACTGGGAATGCAGTACAGTGAGTCCAGAGAGTGCACTGGCACCACTGGGGATGCAGTGCAGTGAGTCCAGAGAGTGCACTGGCACCACTGGGGATGCACTGCAGTGAGTCCAGAGTGCACTAGCACCACTGGGGATGCACTGCAGTGAGTCCAGAGAGTGCACTGGCACCACTGGGGATGCAGTGCCGCGAGTCCAGAGAGTGCACTGGCTCCACTGGGGATGCGGTGCCGGAGGTCCAGAGAGTGCATTGGCACCACTGGGGATGCAGTGCAGTGACTCCAGAGAGTGCACTGGCACCACTGGGGATGCACTGCAGTGAGCCCAGAGAGTGCACTGGCACCACTGGGGATGCAGCGCGGTGAGTCCAGAGAGTGCTCTGGCACCACTGGAGATGCAGTGCAGTGAGTCCAGAGAGTGCACTAGCACCACTGGGGATGCAGTGCAGTCAGTCCAGTGAGTGTACTGGCACCACTGGGGATGCCCTTCAGTGAGTCCAGAGAGTGCACTGGCACCACTGGGGATGCACTGCAGTGAGTCCACAGAGGGCACGGGCTCCACTGGGGATGCACTGCAGTGAGTCCACAGAGTGCACTGGCACCACTGGGGATGCAGTGCAGTGAGTCCAGAGATCGCACTGGCTCCACTGGGGATGCAGTGCAGTGAGTCCAGAGAGTGCAGTGGCACCACTGGGGATGCAGTACAGTGAGTCCAGAGAGTGCACTGGCACCACTGGGGATGCAGTGCAGTGAGTCCAGAGAGTGCACTGGCACCACTGGGGATGCACTGCAGTGAGTCCAGAGTGCACTAGCACCACTGGGGATGCACTGCAGTGAGTCCAGAGAGTGCACTGGCACCACTGGGGATGCAGTGCCGCGAGTCCAGAGAGTGCACTGGCTCCACTGGGGATGCGGTGCCGGAGGTCCAGAGAGTGCATTGGCACCACTGGGGATGCAGTGCAGTGACTCCAGAGAGTGCACTGGCACCACTGGGGATGCACTGCAGTGAGCCCAGAGAGTGCACTGGCACCACTGGGGATGCAGCGCGGTGAGTCCAGAGAGTGCTCTGGCACCACTGGAGATGCAGTGCAGTGAGTCCAGAGAGTGCACTAGCACCACTGGGGATGCAGTGCAGTCAGTCCAGTGAGTGTACTGGCACCACTGGGGATGCCCTTCAGTGAGTCCAGAGAGTGCACTGGCACCACTGGGGATGCACTGCAGTGAGTCCACAGAGGGCACGGGCTCCACTGGGGATGCACTGCAGTGAGTCCACAGAGTGCACTGGCACCACTGGGGATGCAGTGCAGTGAGTCCAGAGATCGCACTGGCCCCACTGGGGATGCAGTGCAGTGAGTCCAGAGAGTGCAGTGGCACCACTGGGGATGCAGTGCAGTGAGTCCAGAGAGTGCTCTGGCACCACTGGGGATGCTGTGCAGTGAGTCCAGAGAGTGCAGTGGCACCACCGGTGATGCACTGCAGTTACTTCAGAGAGTGCACTGGCACCACTGGGGATGCGGTGCGGTGAGTCCAGGGAGTGCACTGGCACCACTGGAGATGCACTGCAGTGAGTCCAGTGAGTGCCTTGGCACCACTGAGAATGCCCTTCAGTGAGTCCAGAGAGTGTACTGGCACCACTGGGGATGCACTTCAGTTAGTCCAGAGAGCGCACTGGCACCACTGGGGATGCAGTGCAGTGAGTCCAGAGAGTGCACTTGCACCACTGAGAATGCACTTCAGTGAGTCCAAAGACTGCACTGGCACCACTGGGGATGCACTGCAGTGAGTCCAGAGAGTGCACTGGCACCACTGGGGATGCAGTGCAGCAAGTCCAGAGAGTGCACTGGCACCACTGGGGATGCACTGCAGTGAGTCCAGAGAGTGCACTGGCACCAATGGGGATGCAGTGCAGTGAGTCCAGAGAGTGCACTGGCACCACTGGGGATGCAGTACAGTGAGTCCAGAGAGTGCACTGGCACCACTGGGGATGCACAGCAGTGAGTCCAGAGAGTGCATTGGCACCACAGGGGATGCAGTGTAGTGAGTACAGAGAGTGCACTGGCACCATTGGAGATGCACTGCAGTGAGTCCAGAGAGTGCACTGGCACCACTGGGGATGCAGTGCAGTGAGTCCAGAGATCGCACTGGCTCCACTGGGGATGCAGTGCAGTGAGTCCAGAGAGTGCAGTGGCACCACTGGGGATGCAGTGCAGTGAGTCCAGAGAGTGCACTGGCACCACTGGGGATGCGGTGCGGTGAGTCCAGAGAGTGCACTGGCACCACTGGGGATGCACTGCAGTGAGTCCAGAGAGTGCACTGGCACCACTGATGATGCAGTACAGTGAGTCCAGTGAGTGCACTGGCACCACTGGGGATGTAGTGCAGTGACTCGAGAGAGTGCACTGGCACCACTGGGGATGCAGTGCAGTGACTCCAGAGAGTGCACTGGCACCACTGGAAATGCACTTCAGTGAGTGTAGAGACGGCACTGGCACCACTGGGGATGCAGTGCAGTGAGTCCAGTGAGTGTATTGGCACCACTGGGGATGCAGCGCAGTGAGTCCAGAGAGTGCACTGGCACCACTGAGAATGCACTTCAGTGTGTCCAGAGAGTGCACTGGCTTCACTGGTGATGCACTTCAGTGAGTGTAGAGACGGCACTGGCACCACTGGGGATGCAGTGCAGTGAGTCCAGAGAGTGCACTGGCACCACTGTGGATGCAGTGCAGTGAGTCCAGAGAGAGCACTGGCAGCACTGGGGATGCAGTGCAGTGAGTCCAGAGAGTGCACTGGCACCACTAGGGATGCAGTGCAGTGAGTCCAGAGAGTGCACTGGCACCACTGGGATGCACTGCAGTGAGTCCAGAGAGTGCACTGGCACCACTGAGAATGCACTTCAGTGTGTCCAGAGAGTTCACTGGCACCACTGGGGATGCAGCGCAGTGAGTCCAGAGAGTGCACTGGCACCACTGAGAATGCACTTCAGTGTGTCCAGAGAGTTCACTGGCACCACTGGAGATGCACTTCAGTGAGTGTAGAGACGGCACTGGCACCACTGGGGATGCAGTGCAGTGAGTCCAGAGAGTGCACTGGCACCACTGGGGATGCAGTGCAGTGAGTCCAGAGAGTGCACTGGCACCACTGGGGATGCAGTGCAGTGAGTCCAGAGAGAGCACTGGCAGCAATGGGGATGCAGTGCAGTGAGTCCAGAGAGTGCACTGGCACCACTAGGGATGCAGTGCAGTGAGTCCAGAGAGTGCACTGGCACCACTGGGATGCACTGCAGTGAGTCCAGAGAGTGCACTGGCACCACTGAGAATGCACTTCAGTGTGTCCAGAGAGTGCACTGGCACCACTGGAGATGCACTTCAGTGAGTGTAGAGACGGCACTGGCACCACTGGGGATGCAGTGCAGTGAGTCCAGTGAGTGTATTGGCACCACTGGGGATGCAGCGCAGTGAGTCCAGAGAGTGCACTGGCACCACTGAGAATGCACTTCAGTGTGTCCAGAGAGTGCACTGGCTTCACTGGTGATGCACTTCAGTGAGTGTAGAGACGGCACTGGCACCACTGGGGATGCAGTGCAGTGAGTCCAGAGAGTGCACTGGCACCACTGTGGATGCAGTGCAGTGAGTCCAGAGAGAGCACTGGCAGCACTGGGGATGCAGTGCAGTGAGTCCAGAGAGTGCACTGGCACCACTAGGGATGCAGTGCAGTGAGTCCAGAGAGTGCACTGGCACCACTGGGATGCACTGCAGTGAGTCCAGAGAGTGCACTGGCACCACTGAGAATGCACTTCAGTGTGTCCAGAGAGTTCACTGGCACCACTGGGGATGCAGCGCAGTGAGTCCAGAGAGTGCACTGGCACCACTGAGAATGCACTTCAGTGTGTCCAGAGAGTTCACTGGCACCACTGGAGATGCACTTCAGTGAGTGTAGAGACGGCACTGGCACCACTGGGGATGCAGTGCAGTGAGTCCAGAGAGTGCACTGGCACCACTGGGGATGCAGTGCAGTGAGTCCAGAGAGTGCACTGGCACCACTGGGGATGCAGTGCAGTGAGTCCAGAGAGAGCACTGGCAGCAATGGGGATGCAGTGCAGTGAGTCCAGAGAGTGCACTGGCACCACTAGGGATGCAGTGCAGTGAGTCCAGAGAGTGCACTGGCACCACTGGGATGCACTGCAGTGAGTCCAGAGAGTGCACTGGCACCACTGAGAATGCACTTCAGTGTGTCCAGAGAGTGCACTGGCACCACTGGGGATGCAGCGCAGTGAGTCCAGAGAGTGCACTGGCACCACTGAGAATGCACTTCAGTGTGTCCAGAGAGTTCACTGGCACCACTGGAGATGCACTTCAGTGAGTGTAGAGACGGCACTGGCACCACTGGCGATGCAGTGCAGTGAGTCCAGAGAGTGCACTGGCACCACTGGGGATGCAGTGCAGTGAGTCCAGAGAGAGCACTGGCAGCACTGGGGATGCAGTGCAGTGAGTCCAGAGAGTGCACTGGCACCACTAGGGATGCAGTGCAGTGAGTCCAGAGAGTGCACTGGCACCACTGGGATGCACTGCAGTGAGTCCAGAGAGTGCACTGGCACCACTCGGGATGCAGTGCAGTGAGTCCAGAGAGTGCATTACCACCACTGGGGATGCATTGACGCGAGTCCAGAGAGTGCACTGGCACCACTGGGGATGCACTGCAGTCACTCCAGAGAGTGCACTGGCTCCACTGGGGATGCAGTGCAGTGAGTCCAGAGAGTGCACTGGAACCACTGGGGATGCGGTGGCGGGAGTCCAGAGAGTGCTTTGGCACCACTGGGGATGCAGTACAGTGAGTCCAGAGAGTGCACTGGCACCACTGGGGATGCACTGCAGTGAGTCCAGAGAGTGCACTGGCACCACTGGGGATGCGGTGCAGTAAGTCCAGAGAGTGCACTGGCACCACTCAGGGTGCAGTGCGGTGAGTCCAGAGAGTGCACTGGCACCACTGGGAATGCAGTACAGTGAGTCCAGAGAGTGCACTGGCACCACTGGGGATGCAGTGCAGTGAGTCCAGAGAGTGCACTGGCACCACTGGGGATGCACTGCAGTGAGTCCAGAGTGCACTAGCACCACTGGGGATGCACTGCAGTGAGTCCAGAGAGTGCACTGGCACCACTGGGGATGCAGTGCCGCGAGTCCAGAGAGTGCACTGGCTCCACTGGGGATGCGGTGCCGGAGGTCCAGAGAGTGCATTGGCACCACTGGGGATGCAGTGCAGTGACTCCAGAGAGTGCACTGGCACCACTGGGGATGCACTGCAGTGAGCCCAGAGAGTGCACTGGCACCACTGGGGATGCAGCGCGGTGAGTCCAGAGAGTGCTCTGGCACCACTGGAGATGCAGTGCAGTGAGTCCAGAGAGTGCACTAGCACCACTGGGGATGCAGTGCAGTCAGTCCAGTGAGTGTACTGGCACCACTGGGGATGCCCTTCAGTGAGTCCAGAGAGTGCACTGGCACCACTGGGGATGCACTGCAGTGAGTCCACAGAGGGCACGGGCTCCACTGGGGATGCACTGCAGTGAGTCCACAGAGTGCACTGGCACCACTGGGGATGCAGTGCAGTGAGTCCAGAGATCGCACTGGCTCCACTGGGGATGCAGTGCAGTGAGTCCAGAGAGTGCAGTGGCACCACTGGGGATGCAGTACAGTGAGTCCAGAGAGTGCACTGGCACCACTGGGGATGCAGTGCAGTGAGTCCAGAGAGTGCACTGGCACCACTGGGGATGCACTGCAGTGAGTCCAGAGTGCACTAGCACCACTGGGGATGCACTGCAGTGAGTCCAGAGAGTGCACTGGCACCACTGGGGATGCAGTGCCGCGAGTCCAGAGAGTGCACTGGCTCCACTGGGGATGCGGTGCCGGAGGTCCAGAGAGTGCATTGGCACCACTGGGGATGCAGTGCAGTGACTCCAGAGAGTGCACTGGCACCACTGGGGATGCACTGCAGTGAGCCCAGAGAGTGCACTGGCACCACTGGGGATGCAGCGCGGTGAGTCCAGAGAGTGCTCTGGCACCACTGGAGATGCAGTGCAGTGAGTCCAGAGAGTGCACTAGCACCACTGGGGATGCAGTGCAGTCAGTCCAGTGAGTGTACTGGCACCACTGGGGATGCCCTTCAGTGAGTCCAGAGAGTGCACTGGCACCACTGGGGATGCACTGCAGTGAGTCCACAGAGGGCACGGGCTCCACTGGGGATGCACTGCAGTGAGTCCACAGAGTGCACTGGCACCACTGGGGATGCAGTGCAGTGAGTCCAGAGATCGCACTGGCCCCACTGGGGATGCAGTGCAGTGAGTCCAGAGAGTGCAGTGGCACCACTGGGGATGCAGTGCAGTGAGTCCAGAGAGTGCTCTGGCACCACTGGGGATGCTGTGCAGTGAGTCCAGAGAGTGCAGTGGCACCACCGGTGGTGCACTGCAGTTACTTCAGAGAGTGCACTGGCACCACTGGGGATGCGGTGCGGTGAGTCCAGGGAGTGCACTGGCACCACTGGAGATGCACTGCAGTGAGTCCAGTGAGTGCCTTGGCACCACTGAGAATGCCCTTCAGTGAGTCCAGAGAGTGTACTGGCACCACTGGGGATGCACTTCAGTTAGTCCAGAGAGCGCACTGGCACCACTGGGGATGCAGTGCAGTGAGTCCAGAGAGTGCACTTGCACCACTGAGAATGCACTTCAGTGAGTCCAAAGACTGCACTGGCACCACTGGGGATGCAGTGCAGTGAGTCCAGAGAGTGCACTGGCACCACTGGGGATGCAGTGCAGCAAGTCCAGAGAGTGCACTGGCACCACTGGGGATGCACTGCAGTGAGTCCAGAGAGTGCACTGGCACCAATGGGGATGCAGTGCAGTGAGTCCAGAGAGTGCACTGGCACCAATGGGGATGCAGTACAGTGAGTCCAGAGAGTGCACTGGCACCACTGGGGATGCACAGCAGTGAGTCCAGAGAGTGCATTGGCACCACTGGGGATGCAGTGTAGTGAGTACAGAGAGTGCACTGGCACCATTGGAGATGCACTGCAGTGAGTCCAGAGAGTGCACTGGCACCACTGGGGATGCAGTGCAGTGAGTCCAGAGATCGCACTGGCTCCACTGGGGATGCAGTGCAGTGAGTCCAGAGAGTGCAGTGGCACCACTGGGGATGCAGTGCAGTGAGTCCAGAGAGTGCTCTGGCACCACTGGGGATGCTGTGCAGTGAGTCCAGAGAGTGCAGTGGCACCACTGGTGATGCACTGCAGTTACTCCAGAGAGTGCACTGGCACCACTGGGGATGCGGTGCGGTGAGTCCAGAGAGTGCACTGGCACCACTGGGGATGCACTGCAGTGAGTCCAGAGAGTGCACTGGCACCACTGATGATGCAGTACAGTGAGTCCAGTGAGTGCACTGGCACCACTGGGGATGTAGTGCAGTGACTCGAGAGAGTGCACTGGCACCACTGGGGATGCAGTGCAGTGACTCCAGAGAGTGCACTGGCACCACTGGGGATGCAGTGCATTGAGTCCAGAGAGTGCACTGGCACCACTGGGGATGCAGTGCAGTGAGTCCAGAGAGTGCATTGGCACCACTGGGGATGCAGTGCAGTGAGTCCAGAGAGTGCACTGGCACCACTGGTGATGCACTGCAGTTACTCCAGAGAGTGCACTTGCACCACTGGGGATGCGGTGCGGTGAGTCCAGAGAGTGCACTGGCACCACTGGTGATGCAGTGCAGTCAGTCCAGTGAGTGTACTGGCACCACTGGGGATGCACTGCAGTGAGTCCAGAGAGTGCACTGGCACCACTGAGAATTCCCTTCAGTGAGTCCAGAGAGTGCACTGGCACCACTGGGGATGCACTGCAGTGAGTCCAGAGAGTGCACTGGCACCACTGGGGATGCAGTGCAGTGAGTCCAGAGAGTGCACTGGCACCACTGGGGATGCAGTGCAGTGAGTCCAGAGAGTGCACTGGCAGCACTGGGGAATGCAGTGCAGTGAGTCCAGAGAGTGCACTGGCACCACTGGGGATGCACTGCAGTGAGTCCAGAGAGCGCACTGGCACCACTGGGGATGCACTGCAGTGAGTCCACAGAGTGCACTGGCACCACTGAGAATGCACTTAAGTGAGTCCAGAGAGTGCACTGGTACCACTGGGGATGCACTGCAGTGAGTCCAGAGAGTGCACTAGCACCACTGGGGATGCACTGCAGTGAGCCCAGAGAGTGCACTGGCACCACTGGGGATGCGGTGCCGGGAGTCCAGAGAGTGCACTGGCACCACTGGGGATGCAGTGCAGTGAGTCCAGAGAGTGCACTGGCACCACTGGGGATGCAGTGCAGTGAGTCCAGAGAGTGCACTAGCACCACTGGGAATGTAGTGCAGTGAATCCAGTGAGTGCACTGGCACCAGTGGGGATGCACTGCAGTGAGTCCAGAGAGTGCACTGGCACCACTGGGGATGCACTGCAGTGAGCCCAGAGAGTGCACTGGCACCACTGGAGATCCAGTACAGTGAGTCCAGTGAATGCACTGGCAACACTGGGGATGCAGTGCAGTGAGTCCAGGGAGTGCACTGGCACCACTGGTGATGCAGTATAGTGAGTCCAGTGAGTGCACTGGCACCACTGGGGATGCAGTGCAGTGAGTCCAGAGAGTGCACTGCCACCACTGGGGATGCACTGCAGTGAGTCCAGAGAGTGCACTGGCACCACTGATGATGCAGTACAGTGAGTCCAGTGAGTGCACTGGCACCACTGGGGATGTAGTGCAGTGACTCGAGAGAGTGCACTGGCACCACTGGGGATGCACTGCAGTGAGTCCAGAGAGTGCACTGGCACCACTGGGGATGCAGTGCAGTGAGTCCAGAGAGTGCATTGGCACCACTGGGGATGCAGTGCAGTGAGTCCAGAGAGTGCACTGGCACCACTGGTGATGCACTGCAGTTACTCCAGAGAGTGCACTGGCACCACTGGGGATGCGGTGCGGTGAGTCCAGAGAGTGCACTGGCACCACTGGGGATGCACTGCAGTGAGTCCAGAGAGTGCACTGGCACCACTGGGGATGCACTGCAGTGAGTCCAGAGAGTGCTTTGGCACCACTGAGAATGCCCTTCAGTGAGTCCAGAGAGTGCACTGGCACCACTGGGGATGCACTGCAGTGAGTCCACAGAGTGCACTAGCACCACTGGGGATGCAGTGCAGTGACTCCAGAGAGTGCACTGGCACCACTGGGGATGCACTTCAGTGAGTCCAGAGAGTGCACTGGCACCACTGGGGATGCACTGCAGTGAGTCCAGAGAGTGCATTGGCACCACTGGGGATGCAGTGCAGTGAGTCCAGAGAGTGCACTGGCACCACTGGGGATGCACTGCAGTGAGTCCACAGAGTGCACTGGTACCACTGGGGATGCAGTGCAGTGAGTCCAGAGAGTGCACTGGCACCACTGGGGATGCACTGCAGTGAGTCCACAGAGTGCACTAGCACCACTGGAGATGCAGTGCAGTGAGTCCAGAGAGTGCACTGGCACCACTGGGGATGCACTTCAGTGAGTCCAGAGAGTGCACGCGCTCCACTGGGGATGCACTGCAGTGAGTCCACAGAGTGCACTAGCACCACTGGGGATGCAGTGCAGTGAGTCCAGAGAGTGCACTAGCACCACTGGGGATGCAGTGCAGTGAGTCCAGAGAGTGCACTGGCACCACTGGGGATGCACTGCAGTGAGTCCACAGAGTGCCCTGGTACCACTGGGGATGCAGTGCAGTGAGTCCAGAGAGTGCACTGGCACCACTGGGGATGCACTGCAGTGAGTCCAGAGAGTGCACTGGCACCACTGGGGATGCAGTGCAGTGAGTCCAGAGAGTGCACTGGCAGCACTGGGGATGCAGTGCAGTGAGTCCAGAGAGTGCACTGGCACCACTGGGGATGCACTGCAGTGAGTCCAGAGAGCGCACTGGCACCACTGGGGATGCACTGCAGTGAGTCCACAGAGTGCACTGGCACCACTGAGAATGCACTTCAGTGAGTCCAGAGAGTGCACTGGTACCACTGGGGATGCACTGCAGTGAGTCCAGAGAGTGCACTAGCACCACTGGGGATGCAGTGCAGATAATCCAGTGAGTGCACTGGCACCACTGGGGATGCAGTGCAGTGAGTCAAGAGAGTGCACTGGCACCACTGGGGATGCACTGCAGTGAGCCCAGAGAGTGCACTGGCACCACTGGGGATGCGGTGCCGGGAGTCCAGAGAGTGCACTGGCACCACTGGGGATGCAGTGCAGTGAGTCCAGAGAGTGCACTGGCACCACTGGGGATGCACTGCAGTGAGTCCAGAGAGTGCTCTGGCACCACTGGGGCTGCAGTGCAGTGAGTCCAGAGAGTGCACTGGCACCACTGGGGATGCAGTGCAGTGAGTCCAGAGAGTGCACTGGCACCACTGGTGACGCACTGCAGTTACTCCAGAGAGTGCACTGGCACCACTGTGGATGCGGTGCGGTGAGTCCAGAGAGTGCACTGGCACCACTGGGGATGCAGTGCAGTCAGTCCAGTGAGTGTACTGGCACCACTGGGGAAACACTGCAGTGAGTCCAGAGAGTGCACTGGCACCACTGAGAATGCCCTTCAGTGAGTCCAGAGAGTGCACTGGCACCACTGGGGATGCAGTGCAGTGAGTCCAGAGAGTGCACTAGCACCACTGGGCATGCACTTCAGTGAGTCCAGAGAGTGCACGCGCTCCAGTGGGGATGCAGTACAGTGAGTACAGAGAGTGCACTGGCACCACTGGGGATGCAGTGCAGTGAGTCCAGAGAGTGCACTGGCAGCACAGAGGATGCAGTGCAGTGAGTCCAGAGAGTGCTCTGGCACCACTGGGGATGCAGTGCAGTGAGTCCAGAGAGTGCACTGGCACCACTGGGGATGCACTTCAGTGAGTCCAGAGAGTGCACTGGCACCACTGGTGATGCACTGCAGTGAGTCCAGAGAGTGCACTGGCACCACTGGGGATGCACTGCAGTGAGTCCAGAGAGTGCACTGGCACCACGGGGGATGCACTGCAGTGAGTCCAGAGAGTGCACTGGCTCCAGAGGGAATGCACTGCAGTGAGTCCAGTGAGTGCACGGGCACCACTGGGGATGCAGTGCAGTGAGTGCAGAGAGTGCACTGGCACCACTGGACATGCAGTGCAGTGAGTCCAGAGAGTGCAGTGGCACCACTGGGGATGCAGTGCAGTGAGTCCAGAGAGTGCACTGGCAGCACTGGGGATGCAGTGCAGTGAGTGCAGAGAGTGCACTGGCAATACTGGGGATGCAGTGCAGTGAGTCCAGAGAGTGCACTGGCACCACTGGGGCTGCAGTGCAGTGAGTCCAGAGAGTGCACTGGCAGCACTGGGGATGCAGTGCAGTGAGTCCAGAGAGTGCACTGGCACCACTGGGGATGCACTGAAGTGAGTCCAGAGAGCGCACTGGCACCACTGGGGATGCAGTGCAGTGAGTCCAGAGAGTGCACTGGCAACACTGGGGTTGCAGTGCAGTGAGTCCAGAGAGTGCACTGGCACCACTGGGGATGCAGTGCAGTGAGTCCAGAGTGTGCACTGGCACGACTGGGAATGCAGTGCCGTGAGTCCAGAGATTGCACTGGCACCAGTGGGGATGCACTTCAGTGAGTCCAGAGAGTGCACTGGCACCACAGGTGATGCACTGCAGTGAGTCCGGAGAGTGCACTGGCAGCAGTGGGGATGCACTGCAGTGAGTCCAGAGAGTGCACTGGCACCACTGGGGATGCAGTGCAGTGAGTTTAGAGAGTGCACTGGCACCACTGGGGATGCAGTGCAGTGAGTCCAGTGAGTGTACTGGCACCACTGGGGATGCACTGCAGTGAGTCCAGAGAGTGCACTGGCACCACTGAGAATGCACTTCAGTGAGTCCAGAGAGTGCACTGGCACCACTGGGGATGCAGTGCAGTGAGTCCAGAGAGTGCACTGGCACCACTGAGAATGCACTACAGTGAGTCCAAAGAGTGCACTGGCACCACTGGGGATGCACTGCAGTGAGTCCAGAGAGTGCACTAGCACCACTGGGAATGCAGTACAGTGAGTCCAGTGAGTGCACTGGCACCACTGGGGATGTAGTGCAGTGACTCGAGAGAGTGCACTGGCACCAGTGGGGATGCAGTGCAGTGAGTCCAGAGAGTGCACTGGTACCACTGGGGATGCAGTGCAGTGACTCCAGAGAGTGCAGTGGCACCACTGGGGATGCAGTGCAGTGAGTCCAGAGAGTGCATTGGCACCACTGGGGATGCAGTGCAGTGAGTCCAGAGAGTGCACTGGCACCACTGGGGATGCACTGCAGTCACTCCAGAGAGTGCACTGGTACCACTGATGATGCAGTACAGTGAGTCCAGTGAGCGCACTGGCACCTCTGGAGATGTAGTGCAGTGACTCGAGAGAGTGCACTGGCACCACTGGGGATGCAGTGCAGTGAGTCCAGAGAGTGCACTGGCACCACTTGGGATGCAGTGCAGTGAGTCCAGAGAGTGCACTGGCACCACTGGGGATGCAGTGCAGTGAGTCCAGAGAGTGCATTGGCACCACTGGGGATGCAGTGCAGTGAGTCCAGAGAGTGCACTGACACCACTGGGGATGCACTGCAGTGAGTCCAGAGAGTGCACTGGCACCACTGGGGATGCACTGCAGTGAGTCCAGAGAGTGCACTGGCACCACTGGGGATGCACTGCAGTGAGTCCAGAGAGTGCAGTGGCACCACTAGGGATGCAGTGCAGTGAGTCCAGAGAGTGCACTGGCACCACTGGGGATGCACTGCAGTGAGTCCAGAGAGTGCACTGGCACCACTGGGGATGCAGTGCAGTGAGTCCAGAGAGTGCACTGGCAGCACTGGGGATGCAGTGCAGTGAGTCCAGAGAGTTCACTGGCACCACTGGGGATGCACTGCAGTGAGTCCAGAGAGCGCAGTGGCACCACTGGGGATGCACTGCAGTGAGTCCACAGAGTGCACTGGAACCACTGAGAATGCACTTCAGTGAGTCCAGAGAGTGCATTGGCACCACTGGGGATGCAGTGCAGTGAGTCCAGAGAGTGCACTGGCACCACTGGGGATGCACTGCTGTGAGTCCAGAGAGTGCACTGGCAGCAGTGGGGATGCACTGCAGTGAGTCCACAGAGTGCACTGGCACCACTGGGGATGCACTGCAGTGAGTCCAGAGAGTGCAGTGGCACCACTGGGGATGCAGTGCAGTGAGTCCAGAGAGTGCACTGGCACCACTGGGGATGCAGCGCAGTGAGTCCAGAGAGTGCACTGGCACCACTGGGGATGCAGTGCAGTGAGTCCAGAGAGTGCACTGGCAGCACTGGGGATGCAGTGCAGTGAGTCCAGAGAGTGCACTGGCACCACTGGGGATGCACTGCAGTGAGTCCAGAGTGCGCACTGGCACCACTGGGGATGCACTGCAGTGAGTCCACAGAGTGCACTGGAACCACTGAGAATGCACTTCAGTGAGTCCAGAGAGTGCACTGGCACCACTGGGGATGCACTGCAGTGAGTCCAGAGAGTGCACTAACACCACTGGGGAATGCAGTGCAGTGAGTCCAGTGAGTACACTGGCACCACTGGGGATGCAGTGCAGTGAGTCAAGAGAGTGCACTGGCACCACTGGGGATGCACTGCAGTGAGCCCAGAGAGTGCACTGGCACCACTGGGGATGCGGTGCCGGGAGTCCAGAGAGTGCTTTGGCACCACTGGGGATGCACTGCAGTTACTCCAGAGAGTGCACTGGCAACACTGGGGATGCAGTACAGTGAGTCCAGAGAGTGCACGGGCTCCACTGGGGATGCAGTGCAGTGAGTCCAGAGAGTGCACTGGCACCACTTTGGATGCAGTGCAGTGAGTCGAGAGAGTGCACTGACACCACCGGGGATGCAGTGCAGTGAGTCCACAGAGTGCACTGGCACCACTGGGGATGCAGTGCAGTGAGTCCAGAGAGTGCACTGGCACCACTGGGGATGCAGTGTAGTGAGTGCAGAGAGTGCACTGGCTCCAGAGGGAATGCACTGCAGTGAGTCCAGTGAGTGCACGGGCACCACTGGGGATGCAGTGCAGTGAGTCCAGAGTGTGCAGTGGCACCACTGGGGATGCACTGCAGTGAGTTCAGAGATTGCACTGGCACCACTGGGGATGCACTGCAGTGAGTCCAGAGAATGCACTGGCACCACTGGGGATGCAGTGCAGTGAGTCCAGAGAGTGCACTGGCACCACTGGGGATGCAGTGCAGTGAGTCCAGAGAGTGCACTGGCACCAGAGGGAATGCACTGCAGTGAGTCCAGTGAGTGCACTGGCACCACTGTGGATGCACTGCAGTGAGTCCAGAGAGTGCACTGGCACCACTGGGGATGCAGTGCAGTGAGTCCAGAGAGTGCACTGTCACCACTGGGGATGCAGTACAGTGAGTCCACAGAGTGCACTGGTACCAGTGGGGATGCAGTACAGTGAGTCCAGAGAGTGCACTGGCACCACTGGGCATGCAGTGCAGTGAGTCCAGAGAGTGCACTGGCACCACTGGGGATGCACTTCAGTGACTCCAGAGAGTGCACTGGCACCACTGGGGATGCAGTGCAGTGAGTCCAAAGACTTCACTGGCAAAACTGGAGATGCAGTGCAGTGAGTCCAGAGAGTGCACTGGCACCACTGGGGATGCAGTGCAGTGAGTCCAGAGAGTGCACTGGCACCACTGGTGATGCAGTACAGTGAGTCCAGAGAATGCACTGGCACCACTGGGGATGCACTGCAGTGAGTCCAGAGAGTGCACTGGCACCACTGGGGATGCACTACAGTGAGTCCAGAGATTGCACTGGCACCACTGGGGATGCAGTGCACTGAGTCCAGAGAGTGCACTGGCACCACTGGGGATGCAGTGCATTGAGTCCAGAGAGTGCACTGGCACAACTGGGGATGCACTTCAGTGAGTCCAGAGAGTGCACTGACACCACTGGGGATGCAGTGCAGTGAGTCCAGAGAGTGCACTGGCACCACTGGGGATGCAGTGCAGTGAGTCCAGAGAGTGCTTTGGCACCACTGGGGATGCAGTGCAGTGAGTCCAGAGAGTACACTGGCACCACTGGGGATGCAGTGCAGTGAGTCTAGAGAGTTCACTGGCACCACTGGGGATGCAGTCCAGTGAGTCCAGTGAGTGCAGTGGCACCACTGGGGATGCAGTGCTGTGACTGCAGAGAGTACACTGGCACCACCGGGGATTCACTGCAGTGAGTCCAGAGAGTGCACTGGCACCACCTGTGATGCAGTGCAGTGAGTCCAGTGAGTGTACTGGCACCACTGGGGAAACACTGCAGTGAGTCCAGAGAGTGCACTGGCACCACTGAGAATGCCCTTCAGTGAGTCCAGAGAGTGCACTGGCACCACTGGGGATGCAGTGCAGTGAGTCCAGAGAGTGCACTAGCACCACTGGGGATGCACTTCAGTGAGTCCAGAGAGTGCACGCGCTCCACTGGGGATGCAGTACAGTGAGTACAGAGAGTGCACTGGCACCACTGGGGATGCAGTGCAGTGAGTCCAGAGAGTGCACTGGCAGCACAGAGGATGCAGTGCAGTGAGTCCAGAGAGTGCTCTGGCACCACTGGGGATGCAGTGCAGTGAGTCCAGAGAGTGCACTGGCACCACTGGGGATGCACTTCAGTGAGTCCAGAGAGTGCACTGGCACCACTGGTGATGCACTGCAGTGAGTCCAGAGAGTGCACTGGCACCACTGGGGATGCACTGCAGTGAGTCCAGAGAGTGCACTGGCACCACGGGGGATGCACTGCAGTGAGTCCAGAGAGTGCACTGGCTCCAGAGGGAATGCAATGCAGTGAGTCCAGTGAGTGCACGGGCACCACTGGGGATGCAGTGCAGTGAGTGCAGAGAGTGCACTGGCACCACTGGACATGCAGTGCAGTGAGTCCAGAGAGTGCAGTGGCACCACTGGGGATGCAGTGCAGTGAGTCCAGAGAGTGCACTGGCAGCACTGGGGATGCAGTGCAGTGAGTGCAGAGAGTGCACTGGCAATACTGGGGATGCAGTGCAGTGAGTCCAGAGAGTGCACTGGCACCACTGGGGATGCACTTCAGTGAGTCCAGAGAGTGCACTGGCACCACAGGTGATGCACTGCAGTGAGTCCGGAGAGTGCACTGGCAGCAGTGGGGATGCAGTGCAGTGAGTCCAGAGAGTGCACTGGCACCACTGGGGATGCAGTGCAGTGAGCCCAGAGAGTGCACTGGCACCACTGGGGATGCACTGCAGTGAGTCCAGTGAGTGTACTGGCACCACTGGGGATGCACTGCAGTGAGTCCAGAGAGTGCACTGGCACCACTGAGAATGCACTTCAGTGAGTCCAGAGAGTGCACTGGCACCACTGGGGATGCAGTGCAGTGAGTCCAGAGAGTGCACTGGCACCACTGAGAATGCACTTCAGTGAGTCCAAAGAGTGCACTGGCACCACTGGGGATGCACTGCAGTGAGTCCAGAGAGTGCACTAGCACCACTGGGAATGCAGTACAGTGAGTCCAGTGAGTGCACTGGCACCACTGGGGATGTAGTGCAGTGACTCGAGAGAGTGCACTGGCACCACTAAGGATGCAGTGCAGTGAGTCCAGAGAGTGCACTGGTACCACTGGGGATGCAGTGCAGTGACTCCAGAGAGTGCACTGGCACCACTGGGGATGCAGTGCAGTGAGTCCAGAGAGTGCATTGGCACCACTGGGGATGCAGTGCAGTGAGTCCAGAGAGTGCACTGGCACCACTGGGGATGCACTGCAGTCACTCCAGAGAGTGCACTGGCACCACTGATGATGCAGTACAGTGAGTCCAGTGAGCGCACTGGCACCACTGGAGATGTAGTGCAGTGACTCGAGAGAGTGCACTGGCACCACTGGGGATGCAGTGCAGTGAGTCCAGAGAGTGCACTGGCACCACTTGGGATGCAGTGCAGTGAGTCCAGAGAGTGCACTGGCACCACTGGGGATGCAGTGCAGTGAGTCCAGAGAGTGCATTGGCACCACTGGGGATGCAGTGCAGTGAGTCCAGAGAGTGCACTGGCACCACTGGGGATGCACTGCTGTGAGTCCAGAGAGTGCACTGGCAGCAGTGGGGATGCACTGCAGTGAGTCCAGAGAGTGCACTGGCACCACTGGGGATGCACTGCAGTGAGTCCAGAGAGTGCAGTGGCACCACTAGGGATGCAGTGCAGTGAGTCCAGAGAGTGCACTGGCACCACTGGGGATGCACTGCAGTGAGTCCAGAGAGTGCACTGGCACCACTGGGGATGCAGTGCAGTGAGTCCAGAGAGTGCACTGGCAGCACTGGGGATGCAGTGCAGTGAGTCCAGAGAGTGCACTGGCACCACTGGGGATGCACTGCAGTGAGTCCAGAGAGCGCACTGGCACCACTGGGGATGCACTGCAGTGAGTCCACAGAGTGCACTGGAACCACTGAGAATGCACTTCAGTGAGTCCAGAGAGTGCATTGGCACCACTGGGGATTCAGTGCAGTGAGTCCAGAGAGTGCACTGGCACCACTGGGGATGCACTGCTGTGAGTCCAGAGAGTGCACTGGCACCAGTGGGGATGCACTACAGTGAGTCCACAGAGTGCACTGGAACCACTGAGAATGCACTTCAGTGAGTCCAGAGAGTGCATTGGCACCACTGGGGATGCAGTGCAGTGAGTCCAGAGAGTGCACTGGCACCACTGGGGATGCACTGCTGTGAGTCCAGAGAGTGCACTGGCAGCAGTGGGGATGCACTGCAGTGAGTCCACAGAGTGCACTGGCACCACTGGGGATGCACTGCAGTGAGTCCAGAGAGTGCAGTGGCACCACTGGGGATGCAGTGCAGTGAGTCCAGAGAGTGCACTGGCACCACTGGGGATGCACTGCAGTGAGTCCAGAGAGTGCACTGGCACCACTGGGGATGCAGTGCAGTGAGTCCAGAGAGTGCACTGGCAGCACTGGGGATGCAGTGCAGTGAGTCCAGAGAGTGCACTGGCACCACTGGGGATGCACTGCAGTGAGTCCAGAGAGTGCACTGGCACCACTGGGGATGCGGTGCAGTTACTCCAGAGAGTGCACTGGCACCACTCAGGGTGCAGTGCGGTGAGTCCAGAGAGTGCACTGGCACCACTGGGAATGCAGTACAGTGAGTCCAGAGAGTGCACTGGCACCACTGGGGATGCAGTGCAGTGAGTCCAGAGAGTGCACTGGCACCACTGGGGATGCACTGCAGTGAGTCCAGAGTGCACTAGCACCACTGGGGATGCACTGCAGTGAGTCCAGAGAGTGCACTGGCACCACTGGGGATGCAGTGCCGCGAGTCCAGAGAGTGCACTGGCTCCACTGGGGATGCGGTGCCGGAGGTCCAGAGAGTGCATTGGCACCACTGGGGATGCAGTGCAGTGACTCCAGAGAGTGCACTGGCACCACTGGGGATGCACTGCAGTGAGCCCAGAGAGTGCACTGGCACCACTGGGGATGCAGCGCGGTGAGTCCAGAGAGTGCTCTGGCACCACTGGAGATGCAGTGCAGTGAGTCCAGAGAGTGCACTAGCACCACTGGGGATGCAGTGCAGTCAGTCCAGTGAGTGTACTGGCACCACTGGGGATGCCCTTCAGTGAGTCCAGAGAGTGCACTGGCACCACTGGGGATGCACTGCAGTGAGTCCACAGAGGGCACGGGCTCCACTGGGGATGCACTGCAGTGAGTCCACAGAGTGCACTGGCACCACTGGGGATGCAGTGCAGTGAGTCCAGAGATCGCACTGGCTCCACTGGGGATGCAGTGCAGTGAGTCCAGAGAGTGCAGTGGCACCACTGGGGATGCAGTACAGTGAGTCCAGAGAGTGCACTGGCACCACTGGGGATGCAGTGCAGTGAGTCCAGAGAGTGCACTGGCACCACTGGGGATGCACTGCAGTGAGTCCAGAGTGCACTAGCACCACTGGGGATGCACTGCAGTGAGTCCAGAGAGTGCACTGGCACCACTGGGGATGCAGTGCCGCGAGTCCAGAGAGTGCACTGGCTCCACTGGGGATGCGGTGCCGGAGGTCCAGAGAGTGCATTGGCACCACTGGGGATGCAGTGCAGTGACTCCAGAGAGTGCACTGGCACCACTGGGGATGCACTGCAGTGAGCCCAGAGAGTGCACTGGCACCACTGGGGATGCAGCGCGGTGAGTCCAGAGAGTGCTCTGGCACCACTGGAGATGCAGTGCAGTGAGTCCAGAGAGTGCACTAGCACCACTGGGGATGCAGTGCAGTCAGTCCAGTGAGTGTACTGGCACCACTGGGGATGCCCTTCAGTGAGTCCAGAGAGTGCACTGGCACCACTGGGGATGCACTGCAGTGAGTCCACAGAGGGCACGGGCTCCACTGGGGATGCACTGCAGTGAGTCCACAGAGTGCACTGGCACCACTGGGGATGCAGTGCAGTGAGTCCAGAGATCGCACTGGCCCCACTGGGGATGCAGTGCAGTGAGTCCAGAGAGTGCAGTGGCACCACTGGGGATGCAGTGCAGTGAGTCCAGAGAGTGCTCTGGCACCACTGGGGATGCTGTGCAGTGAGTCCAGAGAGTGCAGTGGCACCACCGGTGGTGCACTGCAGTTACTTCAGAGAGTGCACTGGCACCACTGGGGATGCGGTGCGGTGAGTCCAGGGAGTGCACTGGCACCACTGGAGATGCACTGCAGTGAGTCCAGTGAGTGCCTTGGCACCACTGAGAATGCCCTTCAGTGAGTCCAGAGAGTGTACTGGCACCACTGGGGATGCACTTCAGTTAGTCCAGAGAGCGCACTGGCACCACTGGGGATGCAGTGCAGTGAGTCCAGAGAGTGCACTTGCACCACTGAGAATGCACTTCAGTGAGTCCAAAGACTGCACTGGCACCACTGGGGATGCAGTGCAGTGAGTCCAGAGAGTGCACTGGCACCACTGGGGATGCAGTGCAGCAAGTCCAGAGAGTGCACTGGCACCACTGGGGATGCACTGCAGTGAGTCCAGAGAGTGCACTGGCACCAATGGGGATGCAGTGCAGTGAGTCCAGAGAGTGCACTGGCACCAATGGGGATGCAGTACAGTGAGTCCAGAGAGTGCACTGGCACCACTGGGGATGCACAGCAGTGAGTCCAGAGAGTGCATTGGCACCACTGGGGATGCAGTGTAGTGAGTACAGAGAGTGCACTGGCACCATTGGAGATGCACTGCAGTGAGTCCAGAGAGTGCACTGGCACCACTGGGGATGCAGTGCAGTGAGTCCAGAGATCGCACTGGCTCCACTGGGGATGCAGTGCAGTGAGTCCAGAGAGTGCAGTGGCACCACTGGGGATGCAGTGCAGTGAGTCCAGAGAGTGCTCTGGCACCACTGGGGATGCTGTGCAGTGAGTCCAGAGAGTGCAGTGGCACCACTGGTGATGCACTGCAGTTACTCCAGAGAGTGCACTGGCACCACTGGGGATGCGGTGCGGTGAGTCCAGAGAGTGCACTGGCACCACTGGGGATGCACTGCAGTGAGTCCAGAGAGTGCACTGGCACCACTGACGATGCAGTACAGTGAGTCCAGTGAGTGCACTGGCACCACTGGGGATGTAGTGCAGTGACTCGAGAGAGTGCACTGGCACCACTGGGGATGCAGTGCAGTGACTCCAGAGAGTGCACTGGCACCACTGGGGATGCAGTGCATTGAGTCCAGAGAGTGCACTGGCACCAC
The DNA here is from genome assembly GCF_964034855.1 of Anser brachyrhynchus. Lineage (NCBI taxonomy): Eukaryota > Metazoa > Chordata > Aves > Anseriformes > Anatidae > Anser > Anser brachyrhynchus. The sequence continues at coordinate 520,823 of NW_027663839.1, read as the reverse complement.
TGGGGATGCAGTGCAGTGAGTCCAGAGAGTGCATTGGCACCACTGGGGATGCAGTGCAGTGAGTCCAGAGAGTGCACTGGCACCACTGGTGATGCACTGCAGTTACTCCAGAGAGTGCACTTGCACCACTGGGGATGCGGTGCGGTGAGTCCAGAGAGTGCACTGGCACCACTGGTGATGCAGTGCAGTCAGTCCAGTGAGTGTACTGGCACCACTGGGGATGCACTGCAGTGAGTCCAGAGAGTGCACTGGCACCACTGAGAATTCCCTTCAGTGAGTCCAGAGAGTGCACTGGCACCACTGGGGATGCACTGCAGTGAGTCCAGAGAGTGCACTGGCACCACTGGGGATGCAGTGCAGTGAGTCCAGAGAGTGCACTGGCACCACTGGGGATGCAGTGCAGTGAGTCCAGAGAGTGCACTGGCAGCACTGGGGAATGCAGTGCAGTGAGTCCAGAGAGTGCACTGGCACCACTGGGGATGCACTGCAGTGAGTCCAGAGAGCGCACTGGCACCACTGGGGATGCACTGCAGTGAGTCCACAGAGTGCACTGGCACCACTGAGAATGCACTTAAGTGAGTCCAGAGAGTGCACTGGTACCACTGGGGATGCACTGCAGTGAGTCCAGAGAGTGCACTAGCACCACTGGGGATGCACTGCAGTGAGCCCAGAGAGTGCACTGGCACCACTGGGGATGCGGTGCCGGGAGTCCAGAGAGTGCACTGGCACCACTGGGGATGCAGTGCAGTGAGTCCAGAGAGTGCACTGGCACCACTGGGGATGCAGTGCAGTGAGTCCAGAGAGTGCACTAGCACCACTGGGAATGTAGTGCAGTGAATCCAGTGAGTGCACTGGCACCAGTGGGGATGCACTGCAGTGAGTCCAGAGAGTGCACTGGCACCACTGGGGATGCACTGCAGTGAGCCCAGAGAGTGCACTGGCACCACTGGAGATCCAGTACAGTGAGTCCAGTGAATGCACTGGCAACACTGGGGATGCAGTGCAGTGAGTCCAGGGAGTGCACTGGCACCACTGGTGATGCAGTATAGTGAGTCCAGTGAGTGCACTGGCACCACTGGGGATGCAGTGCAGTGAGTCCAGAGAGTGCACTGCCACCACTGGGGATGCACTGCAGTGAGTCCAGAGAGTGCACTGGCACCACTGATGATGCAGTACAGTGAGTCCAGTGAGTGCACTGGCACCACTGGGGATGTAGTGCAGTGACTCGAGAGAGTGCACTGGCACCACTGGGGATGCACTGCAGTGAGTCCAGAGAGTGCACTGGCACCACTGGGGATGCAGTGCAGTGAGTCCAGAGAGTGCATTGGCACCACTGGGGATGCAGTGCAGTGAGTCCAGAGAGTGCACTGGCACCACTGGTGATGCACTGCAGTTACTCCAGAGAGTGCACTGGCACCACTGGGGATGCGGTGCGGTGAGTCCAGAGAGTGCACTGGCACCACTGGGGATGCACTGCAGTGAGTCCAGAGAGTGCACTGGCACCACTGGGGATGCACTGCAGTGAGTCCAGAGAGTGCTTTGGCACCACTGAGAATGCCCTTCAGTGAGTCCAGAGAGTGCACTGGCACCACTGGGGATGCACTGCAGTGAGTCCACAGAGTGCACTAGCACCACTGGGGATGCAGTGCAGTGACTCCAGAGAGTGCACTGGCACCACTGGGGATGCACTTCAGTGAGTCCAGAGAGTGCACTGGCACCACTGGGGATGCACTGCAGTGAGTCCAGAGAGTGCATTGGCACCACTGGGGATGCAGTGCAGTGAGTCCAGAGAGTGCACTGGCACCACTGGGGATGCACTGCAGTGAGTCCACAGAGTGCACTGGTACCACTGGGGATGCAGTGCAGTGAGTCCAGAGAGTGCACTGGCACCACTGGGGATGCACTGCAGTGAGTCCACAGAGTGCACTAGCACCACTGGAGATGCAGTGCAGTGAGTCCAGAGAGTGCACTGGCACCACTGGGGATGCACTTCAGTGAGTCCAGAGAGTGCACGCGCTCCACTGGGGATGCACTGCAGTGAGTCCACAGAGTGCACTAGCACCACTGGGGATGCAGTGCAGTGAGTCCAGAGAGTGCACTAGCACCACTGGGGATGCACTGCAGTGAGTCCAGAGAGTGCACTGGCACCACTGGGGATGCACTGCAGTGAGTCCACAGAGTGCCCTGGTACCACTGGGGATGCAGTGCAGTGAGTCCAGAGAGTGCACTGGCACCACTGGGGATGCACTGCAGTGAGTCCAGAGAGTGCACTGGCACCACTGGGGATGCAGTGCAGTGAGTCCAGAGAGTGCACTGGCAGCACTGGGGATGCAGTGCAGTGAGTCCAGAGAGTGCACTGGCACCACTGGGGATGCACTGCAGTGAGTCCAGAGAGCGCACTGGCACCACTGGGGATGCACTGCAGTGAGTCCACAGAGTGCACTGGCACCACTGAGAATGCACTTCAGTGAGTCCAGAGAGTGCACTGGTACCACTGGGGATGCACTGCAGTGAGTCCAGAGAGTGCACTAGCACCACTGGGGATGCAGTGCAGATAATCCAGTGAGTGCACTGGCACCACTGGGGATGCAGTGCAGTGAGTCAAGAGAGTGCACTGGCACCACTGGGGATGCACTGCAGTGAGCCCAGAGAGTGCACTGGCACCACTGGGGATGCGGTGCCGGGAGTCCAGAGAGTGCACTGGCACCACTGGGGATGCAGTGCAGTGAGTCCAGAGAGTGCACTGGCACCACTGGGGATGCACTGCAGTGAGTCCAGAGAGTGCTCTGGCACCACTGGGGCTGCAGTGCAGTGAGTCCAGAGAGTGCACTGGCACCACTGGGGATGCAGTGCAGTGAGTCCAGAGAGTGCACTGGCACCACTGGTGACGCACTGCAGTTACTCCAGAGAGTGCACTGGCACCACTGTGGATGCGGTGCGGTGAGTCCAGAGAGTGCACTGGCACCACTGGGGATGCAGTGCAGTCAGTCCAGTGAGTGTACTGGCACCACTGGGGAAACACTGCAGTGAGTCCAGAGAGTGCACTGGCACCACTGAGAATGCCCTTCAGTGAGTCCAGAGAGTGCACTGGCACCACTGGGGATGCAGTGCAGTGAGTCCAGAGAGTGCACTAGCACCACTGGGCATGCACTTCAGTGAGTCCAGAGTGCACGCGCTCCACTGGGGATGCAGTACAGTGAGTACAGAGAGTGCACTGGCACCACTGGGGATGCAGTGCAGTGAGTCCAGAGAGTGCACTGGCAGCACAGAGGATGCAGTGCAGTGAGTCCAGAGAGTGCTCTGGCACCACTGGGGATGCAGTGCAGTGAGTCCAGAGAGTGCACTGGCACCACTGGGGATGCACTTCAGTGAGTCCAGAGAGTGCACTGGCACCACTGGTGATGCACTGCAGTGAGTCCAGAGAGTGCACTGGCACCACTGGGGATGCACTGCAGTGAGTCCAGAGAGTGCACTGGCACCACGGGGGATGCACTGCAGTGAGTCCAGAGAGTGCACTGGCTCCAGAGGGAATGCACTGCAGTGAGTCCAGTGAGTGCACGGGCACCACTGGGGATGCAGTGCAGTGAGTGCAGAGAGTGCACTGGCACCACTGGACATGCAGTGCAGTGAGTCCAGAGAGTGCAGTGGCACCACTGGGGATGCAGTGCAGTGAGTCCAGAGAGTGCACTGGCAGCACTGGGGATGCAGTGCAGTGAGTGCAGAGAGTGCACTGGCAATACTGGGGATGCAGTGCAGTGAGTCCAGAGAGTGCACTGGCACCACTGGGGCTGCAGTGCAGTGAGTCCAGAGAGTGCACTGGCAGCACTGGGGATGCAGTGCAGTGAGTCCAGAGAGTGCACTGGCACCACTGGGGATGCACTGAAGTGAGTCCAGAGAGCGCACTGGCACCACTGGGGATGCAGTGCAGTGAGTCCAGAGAGTGCACTGGCAACACTGGGGTTGCAGTGCAGTGAGTCCAGAGAGTGCACTGGCACCACTGGGGATGCAGTGCAGTGAGTCCAGAGTGTGCACTGGCACGACTGGGAATGCACTTCAGTGAGTCCAGAGAGTGCACTGGCACCACTGGGGATGCAGTGCAGTGAGTCCAGAGAGTGCACTGGCACCACTGAGAATGCACTTCAGTGAGTCCAAAGAGTGCACTGGCACCACTGGGGATGCACTGCAGTGAGTCCAGAGAGTGCACTAGCACCACTGGGAATGCAGTACAGTGAGTCCAGTGAGTGCACTGGCACCACTGGGGATGTAGTGCAGTGACTCGAGAGAGTGCACTGGCACCAGTGGGGATGCAGTGCAGTGAGTCCAGAGAGTGCACTGGTACCACTGGGGATGCAGTGCAGTGACTCCAGAGAGTGCAGTGGCACCACTGGGGATGCAGTGCAGTGAGTCCAGAGAGTGCATTGGCACCACTGGGGATGCAGTGCAGTGAGTCCAGAGAGTGCACTGGCACCACTGGGGATGCACTGCAGTCACTCCAGAGAGTGCACTGGTACCACTGATGATGCAGTACAGTGAGTCCAGTGAGCGCACTGGCACCTCTGGAGATGTAGTGCAGTGACTCGAGAGAGTGCACTGGCACCACTGGGGATGCAGTGCAGTGAGTCCAGAGAGTGCACTGGCACCACTTGGGATGCAGTGCAGTGAGTCCAGAGAGTGCACTGGCACCACTGGGGATGCAGTGCAGTGAGTCCAGAGAGTGCATTGGCACCACTGGGGATGCAGTGCAGTGAGTCCAGAGAGTGCACTGACACCACTGGGGATGCACTGCAGTGAGTCCAGAGAGTGCACTGGCACCACTGGGGATGCACTGCAGTGAGTCCAGAGAGTGCACTGGCACCACTGGGGATGCACTGCAGTGAGTCCAGAGAGTGCAGTGGCACCACTAGGGATGCAGTGCAGTGAGTCCAGAGAGTGCACTGGCACCACTGGGGATGCACTGCAGTGAGTCCAGAGAGTGCACTGGCACCACTGGGGATGCAGTGCAGTGAGTCCAGAGAGTGCACTGGCAGCACTGGGGATGCAGTGCAGTGAGTCCAGAGAGTGCACTGGCACCACTGGGGATGCACTGCAGTGAGTCCAGAGAGCGCAGTGGCACCACTGGGGATGCACTGCAGTGAGTCCACAGAGTGCACTGGAACCACTGAGAATGCACTTCAGTGAGTCCAGAGAGTGCATTGGCACCACTGGGGATGCAGTGCAGTGAGTCCAGAGAGTGCACTGGCACCACTGGGGATGCACTGCTGTGAGTCCAGAGAGTGCACTGGCAGCAGTGGGGATGCACTGCAGTGAGTCCACAGAGTGCACTGGCACCACTGGGGATGCACTGCAGTGAGTCCAGAGAGTGCAGTGGCACCACTGGGGATGCAGTGCAGTGAGTCCAGAGAGTGCACTGGCACCACTGGGGATGCAGCGCAGTGAGTCCAGAGAGTGCACTGGCACCACTGGGGATGCAGTGCAGTGAGTCCAGAGAGTGCACTGGCAGCACTGGGGATGCAGTGCAGTGAGTCCAGAGAGTGCACTGGCACCACTGGGGATGCACTGCAGTGAGTCCAGAGTGCGCACTGGCACCACTGGGGATGCACTGCAGTGAGTCCACAGAGTGCACTGGAACCACTGAGAATGCACTTCAGTGAGTCCAGAGAGTGCACTGGCACCACTGGGGATGCACTGCAGTGAGTCCAGAGAGTGCACTAACACCACTGGGGAATGCAGTGCAGTGAGTCCAGTGAGTACACTGGCACCACTGGGGATGCAGTGCAGTGAGTCAAGAGAGTGCACTGGCACCACTGGGGATGCACTGCAGTGAGCCCAGAGAGTGCACTGGCACCACTGGGGATGCGGTGCCGGGAGTCCAGAGAGTGCTTTGGCACCACTGGGGATGCACTGCAGTTACTCCAGAGAGTGCACTGGCAACACTGGGGATGCAGTACAGTGAGTCCAGAGAGTGCACGGGCTCCACTGGGGATGCAGTGCAGTGAGTCCAGAGAGTGCACTGGCACCACTTTGGATGCAGTGCAGTGAGTCGAGAGAGTGCACTGACACCACCGGGGATGCAGTGCAGTGAGTCCACAGAGTGCACTGGCACCACTGGGGATGCAGTGCAGTGAGTCCAGAGAGTGCACTGGCACCACTGGGGATGCAGTGTAGTGAGTGCAGAGAGTGCACTGGCTCCAGAGGGAATGCACTGCAGTGAGTCCAGTGAGTGCACGGGCACCACTGGGGATGCAGTGCAGTGAGTCCAGAGTGTGCAGTGGCACCACTGGGGATGCACTGCAGTGAGTTCAGAGATTGCACTGGCACCACTGGGGATGCACTGCAGTGAGTCCAGAGAATGCACTGGCACCACTGGGGATGCAGTGCAGTGAGTCCAGAGAGTGCACTGGCACCACTGGGGATGCAGTGCAGTGAGTCCAGAGAGTGCACTGGCACCAGAGGGAATGCACTGCAGTGAGTCCAGTGAGTGCACTGGCACCACTGTGGATGCACTGCAGTGAGTCCAGAGAGTGCACTGGCACCACTGGGGATGCAGTGCAGTGAGTCCAGAGAGTGCACTGTCACCACTGGGGATGCAGTACAGTGAGTCCACAGAGTGCACTGGTACCAGTGGGGATGCAGTACAGTGAGTCCAGAGAGTGCACTGGCACCACTGGGCATGCAGTGCAGTGAGTCCAGAGAGTGCACTGGCACCACTGGGGATGCACTTCAGTGACTCCAGAGAGTGCACTGGCACCACTGGGGATGCAGTGCAGTGAGTCCAAAGACTTCACTGGCAAAACTGGAGATGCAGTGCAGTGAGTCCAGAGAGTGCACTGGCACCACTGGGGATGCAGTGCAGTGAGTCCAGAGAGTGCACTGGCACCACTGGTGATGCAGTACAGTGAGTCCAGAGAATGCACTGGCACCACTGGGGATGCACTGCAGTGAGTCCAGAGAGTGCACTGGCACCACTGGGGATGCACTACAGTGAGTCCAGAGATTGCACTGGCACCACTGGGGATGCAGTGCACTGAGTCCAGAGAGTGCACTGGCACCACTGGGGATGCAGTGCATTGAGTCCAGAGAGTGCACTGGCACAACTGGGGATGCACTTCAGTGAGTCCAGAGAGTGCACTGACACCACTGGGGATGCAGTGCAGTGAGTCCAGAGAGTGCACTGGCACCACTGGGGATGCAGTGCAGTGAGTCCAGAGAGTGCTTTGGCACCACTGGGGATGCAGTGCAGTGAGTCCAGAGAGTACACTGGCACCACTGGGGATGCAGTGCAGTGAGTCTAGAGAGTTCACTGGCACCACTGGGGATGCAGTCCAGTGAGTCCAGTGAGTGCAGTGGCACCACTGGGGATGCAGTGCTGTGACTGCAGAGAGTACACTGGCACCACCGGGGATTCACTGCAGTGAGTCCAGAGAGTGCACTGGCACCACCTGTGATGCAGTGCAGTGAGTCCAGTGAGTGTACTGGCACCACTGGGGAAACACTGCAGTGAGTCCAGAGAGTGCACTGGCACCACTGAGAATGCCCTTCAGTGAGTCCAGAGAGTGCACTGGCACCACTGGGGATGCAGTGCAGTGAGTCCAGAGAGTGCACTAGCACCACTGGGGATGCACTTCAGTGAGTCCAGAGAGTGCACGCGCTCCACTGGGGATGCAGTACAGTGAGTACAGAGAGTGCACTGGCACCACTGGGGATGCAGTGCAGTGAGTCCAGAGAGTGCACTGGCAGCACAGAGGATGCAGTGCAGTGAGTCCAGAGAGTGCTCTGGCACCACTGGGGATGCAGTGCAGTGAGTCCAGAGAGTGCACTGGCACCACTGGGGATGCACTTCAGTGAGTCCAGAGAGTGCACTGGCACCACTGGTGATGCACTGCAGTGAGTCCAGAGAGTGCACTGGCACCACTGGGGATGCACTGCAGTGAGTCCAGAGAGTGCACTGGCACCACGGGGGATGCACTGCAGTGAGTCCAGAGAGTGCACTGGCTCCAGAGGGAATGCAATGCAGTGAGTCCAGTGAGTGCACGGGCACCACTGGGGATGCAGTGCAGTGAGTGCAGAGAGTGCACTGGCACCACTGGACATGCAGTGCAGTGAGTCCAGAGAGTGCAGTGGCACCACTGGGGATGCAGTGCAGTGAGTCCAGAGAGTGCACTGGCAGCACTGGGGATGCAGTGCAGTGAGTGCAGAGAGTGCACTGGCAATACTGGGGATGCAGTGCAGTGAGTCCAGAGAGTGCACTGGCACCACTGGGGATGCACTTCAGTGAGTCCAGAGAGTGCACTGGCACCACAGGTGATGCACTGCAGTGAGTCCGGAGAGTGCACTGGCAGCAGTGGGGATGCAGTGCAGTGAGTCCAGAGAGTGCACTGGCACCACTGGGGATGCAGTGCAGTGAGCCCAGAGAGTGCACTGGCACCACTGGGGATGCAGTGCAGTGAGTCCAGTGAGTGTACTGGCACCACTGGGGATGCACTGCAGTGAGTCCAGAGAGTGCACTGGCACCACTGAGAATGCACTTCAGTGAGTCCAGAGAGTGCACTGGCACCACTGGGGATGCAGTGCAGTGAGTCCAGAGAGTGCACTGGCACCACTGAGAATGCACTTCAGTGAGTCCAAAGAGTGCACTGGCACCACTGGGGATGCACTGCAGTGAGTCCAGAGAGTGCACTAGCACCACTGGGAATGCAGTACAGTGAGTCCAGTGAGTGCACTGGCACCACTGGGGATGTAGTGCAGTGACTCGAGAGAGTGCACTGGCACCACTAAGGATGCAGTGCAGTGAGTCCAGAGAGTGCACTGGTACCACTGGGGATGCAGTGCAGTGACTCCAGAGAGTGCACTGGCACCACTGGGGATGCAGTGCAGTGAGTCCAGAGAGTGCATTGGCACCACTGGGGATGCAGTGCAGTGAGTCCAGAGAGTGCACTGGCACCACTGGGGATGCACTGCAGTCACTCCAGAGAGTGCACTGGCACCACTGATGATGCAGTACAGTGAGTCCAGTGAGCGCACTGGCACCACTGGAGATGTAGTGCAGTGACTCGAGAGAGTGCACTGGCACCACTGGGGATGCAGTGCAGTGAGTCCAGAGAGTGCACTGGCACCACTTGGGATGCAGTGCAGTGAGTCCAGAGAGTGCACTGGCACCACTGGGGATGCAGTGCAGTGAGTCCAGAGAGTGCATTGGCACCACTGGGGATGCAGTGCAGTGAGTCCAGAGAGTGCACTGGCACCACTGGGGATGCACTGCTGTGAGTCCAGAGAGTGCACTGGCAGCAGTGGGGATGCACTGCAGTGAGTCCAGAGAGTGCACTGGCACCACTGGGGATGCACTGCAGTGAGTCCAGAGAGTGCAGTGGCACCACTAGGGATGCAGTGCAGTGAGTCCAGAGAGTGCACTGGCACCACTGGGGATGCACTGCAGTGAGTCCAGAGAGTGCACTGGCACCACTGGGGATGCAGTGCAGTGAGTCCAGAGAGTGCACTGGCAGCACTGGGGATGCAGTGCAGTGAGTCCAGAGAGTGCACTGGCACCACTGGGGATGCACTGCAGTGAGTCCAGAGAGCGCACTGGCACCACTGGGGATGCACTGCAGTGAGTCCACAGAGTGCACTGGAACCACTGAGAATGCACTTCAGTGAGTCCAGAGAGTGCATTGGCACCACTGGGGATTCAGTGCAGTGAGTCCAGAGAGTGCACTGGCACCACTGGGGATGCACTGCTGTGAGTCCAGAGAGTGCACTGGCACCAGTGGGGATGCACTACAGTGAGTCCACAGAGTGCACTGGAACCACTGAGAATGCACTTCAGTGAGTCCAGAGAGTGCATTGGCACCACTGGGGATGCAGTGCAGTGAGTCCAGAGAGTGCACTGGCACCACTGGGGATGCACTGCTGTGAGTCCAGAGAGTGCACTGGCAGCAGTGGGGATGCACTGCAGTGAGTCCACAGAGTGCACTGGCACCACTGGGGATGCACTGCAGTGAGTCCAGAGAGTGCAGTGGCACCACTGGGGATGCAGTGCAGTGAGTCCAGAGAGTGCACTGGCACCACTGGGGATGCACTGCAGTGAGTCCAGAGAGCGCACTGGCACCACTGGGGATGCACTGCAGTGAGTCCACAGAGTGCACTGGAACCACTGAGAATGCACTTCAGTGAGTCCAGAGAGTGCATTGGCACCACTGGGGATTCAGTGCAGTGAGTCCAGAGAGTGCACTGGCACCACTGGGGATGCACTGCTGTGAGTCCAGAGAGTGCACTGGCACCAGTGGGGATGCACTACAGTGAGTCCACAGAGTGCACTGGAACCACTGAGAATGCACTTCAGTGAGTCCAGAGAGTGCATTGGCACCACTGGGGATGCAGTGCAGTGAGTCCAGAGAGTGCACTGGCACCACTGGGGATGCACTGCTGTGAGTCCAGAGAGTGCACTGGCAGCAGTGGGGATGCACTGCAGTGAGTCCACAGAGTGCACTGGCACCACTGGGGATGCACTGCAGTGAGTCCAGAGAGTGCAGTGGCACCACTGGGGATGCAGTGCAGTGAGTCCAGAGAGTGCACTGGCACCACTGGGGATGCACTGCAGTGAGTCCAGAGAGTGCACTGGCACCACTGGGGATGCAGTGCAGTGAGTCCAGAGAGTGCACTGGCAGCACTGGGGATGCAGTGCAGTGAGTCCAGAGAGTGCACTGGCACCACTGGGGATGCACTGCAGTGAGTCCAGAGTGCGCACTGGCACCACTGGGGATGCACTGCAGTGAGTCCACAGAGTGCACTGGAACCACTGAGAATGCACTTCAGTGAGTCCAGAGAGTGCACTGGCACCACTGGGGATGCACTGCAGTGAGTCCAGAGAGTGCACTAACACCACTGGGGAATGCAGTGCAGTGAGTCCAGTGAGTACACTGGCACCACTGGGGATGCAGTGCAGTGAGTCAAGAGAGTGCACTGGCACCACTGGGGATGCACTGCAGTGAGCCCAGAGAGTGCACTGGCACCACTGGGGATGCGGTGCCGGGAGTCCAGAGAGTGCTTTGGCACCACTGGGGATGCACTGCAGTTACTCCAGAGAGTGCACTGGCAACACTGGGGATGCAGTACAGTGAGTCCAGAGAGTGCACGGGCTCCACTGGGGATGCAGTGCAGTGAGTCCAGAGAGTGCACTGGCACCACTGGGGATGCAGTGCAGTGAGTCCAGAGAGTGCACTGACACCACCGGAGATGCAGTGCAGTGAGTCCACAGAGTGCACTGGCACCACTGGGGATGCAGTGCAGTGAGTCCAGAGAGTGCACTGGCACCACTGGGGATGCAGTGTAGTGAGTGCAGAGAGTGCACTGGCTCCAGAGGGAATGCACTGCAGTGAGTCCAGTGAGTGCACGGGCACCACTGGGGATGCACTGCAGTGAGTCCAGAGAGTGCACTGGCACCACGGGGGATGCACTGCAGTGAGTCCAGAGAGTGCACTGGCACCACTGGGGATGCACTGCAGTGAGTCCAGAGAATGCACTGGCACCACTGGGGATGCAGTGCAGTGAGTCCAGAGAGTGCACTGGCACCACTGAGAATGCACTTCAGTGAGTCCAGAGAGTGCACTGGCACCAGAGGGAATGCACTGCAGTGAGTCCAGTGAGTGCACTGGCACCACTGTGGATGCACTGCAGTGAGTCCAGAGAGTGCACTGGCACCACTGGGTATGCAGTGCAGTGAGTCCAGAGAGTGCACTGGCACCACTGGGGATGCACTGCAGTGAGTCCAGAGAGTGCACTGGCACCACTGGGGATGCAGTGCAGTGAGTCCAGAGAGTGCACTGTCACCACTGGGGATGCAGTACAGTGAGTCCACAGAGTGCACTGGTACCAGTGGGGATGCAGTACAGTGAGTCCAGAGAGTGCACTGGCACCACTGGGCATGCAGTGCAGTGAGTCCAGAGAGTGCACTGGCACCACTGGGGATGCACTTCAGTGACTCCAGAGAGTGCACTGGCACCACTGGGGATGCAGTGCAGTGAGTCCAAAGACTTCACTGGCAAAACTGGAGATGCAGTGCAGTGAGTCCAGAGAGTGCACTGGCACCACTGGGGATGCAGTGCAGTGAGTCCAGAGAGTGCACTGGCACCACTGGTGATGCAGTACAGTGAGTCCAGAGAGTGCACTGGCACCACTGGGGATGCACTGCAGTGAGTCCAGAGAGTGCACTGGCACCACTGGGGATGCACTACAGTGAGTCCAGAGATTGCACTGGCACCACTGGGGATGCAGTGCACTGAGTCCAGAGAGTGCACTGGCACCACTGGGGATGCAGTGCATTGAGTCCAGAGAGTGCACTGGCACAACTGGGGATGCACTTCAGTGAGTCCAGAGAGTGCACTGACACCACTGGGGATGCAGTGCAGTGAGTCCAGAGAGTGCACTGGCACCACTGGGGATGCAGTGCAGTGAGTCCAGAGAGTGCTCTGGCACCACTGGGGATGCAGTGCAGTGAGTCCAGAGAGTACACTGGCACCACTGGGGATGCAGTGCAGTGAGTCCAGAGAGTTCTCTGGCACCACTGGGGATGCAGTCCAGTGAGTCCAGTGAGTGCAGTGGCACCGCTGGGGATGCAGTGCAGTGACTGCAGAGAGTGCACTGGCACCACAGGTGATGCACTGCAGTGAGTCCGGAGAGTGCACTGGCAGCAGTGGGGATGCAGTGCAGTGAGTCCAGAGAGTGCACTGGCACCACTGGGGATGCAGTGCAGTGAGTCCAGAGAGTGCACTGGCACCACTGGGGATGCAGTGCAGTGAGTCCAGTGAGTGTACTGGCACCACTGGGGATGCACTGCAGTGAGTCCAGAGAGTGCACTGGCACCACTGAGAATGCACTTCAGTGAGTCCAGAGAGTGCACTGGCACCACTGGGGATGCAGTGCAGTGAGTCCAGAGAGTGCACTGGCACCACTGAGAATGCACTTCAGTGAGTCCAAAGAGTGCACTGGCACCACTGGGGATGCACTGCAGTGAGTCCAGAGAGTGCACTAGCACCACTGGGAATGCAGTACAGTGAGTCCAGTGAGTGCACTGGCACCACTGGGGATGTAGTGCAGTGACTCGAGAGAGTGCACTGGCACCACTAAGGATGCAGTGCAGTGAGTCCAGAGAGTGCACTGGTACCACTGGGGATGCAGTGCAGTGACTCCAGAGAGTGCACTGGCACCACTGGGGATGCAGTGCAGTGAGTCCAGAGAGTGCATTGGCACCACTGGGGATGCAGTGCAGTGAGTCCAGAGAGTGCACTGGCACCACTGGGGATGCACTGCAGTCACTCCAGAGAGTGCACTGGCACCACTGATGATGCAGTACAGTGAGTCCAGTGAGCGCACTGGCACCACTGGAGATGTAGTGCAGTGACTCGAGAGAGTGCACTGGCACCACTGGGGATGCAGTGCAGTGAGTCCAGAGAGTGCACTGGCACCACTTGGGATGCAGTGCAGTGAGTCCAGAGAGTGCACTGGCACCACTGGGGATGCAGTGCAGTGAGTCCAGAGAGTGCATTGGCACCACTGGGGATGCAGTGCAGTGAGTCCAGAGAGTGCACTGGCACCACTGGGGATGCACTGCTGTGAGTCCAGAGAGTGCACTGGCAGCAGTGGGGATGCACTGCAGTGAGTCCAGAGAGTGCACTGGCACCACTGGGGATGCAGTGCAGTGAGTCCAGAGAGTGCAGTGGCACCACTAGGGATGCAGTGCAGTGAGTCCAGAGAGTGCACTGGCACCACTGGGGATGCACTGCAGTGAGTCCAGAGAGTGCACTGGCACCACTGGGGATGCAGTGCAGTGAGTCCAGAGAGTGCACTGGCAGCACTGGGGATGCAGTGCAGTGAGTCCAGAGAGTGCACTGGCACCACTGGGGATGCACTGCAGTGAGTCCAGAGAGCGCACTGGCACCACTGGGGATGCACTGCAGTGAGTCCACAGAGTGCACTGGAACCACTGAGAATGCACTTCAGTGAGTCCAGAGAGTGCATTGGCACCACTGGGGATTCAGTGCAGTGAGTCCAGAGAGTGCACTGGCACCACTGGGGATGCACTGCTGTGAGTCCAGAGAGTGCACTGGCACCAGTGGGGATGCACTACAGTGAGTCCACAGAGTGCACTGGAACCACTGAGAATGCACTTCAGTGAGTCCAGAGAGTGCATTGGCACCACTGGGGATGCAGTGCAGTGAGTCCAGAGAGTGCACTGGCACCACTGGGGATGCACTGCTGTGAGTCCAGAGAGTGCACTGGCAGCAGTGGGGATGCACTGCAGTGAGTCCACAGAGTGCACTGGCACCACTGGGGATGCACTGCAGTGAGTCCAGAGAGTGCAGTGGCACCACTGGGGATGCAGTGCAGTGAGTCCAGAGAGTGCACTGGCACCACTGGGGATGCACTGCAGTGAGTCCAGAGAGTGCACTGGCACCACTGGGGATGCAGTGCAGTGAGTCCAGAGAGTGCACTGGCAGCACTGGGGATGCAGTGCAGTGAGTCCAGAGAGTGCACTGGCACCACTGGGGATGCACTGCAGTGAGTCCAGAGTGCGCACTGGCACCACTGGGGATGCACTGCAGTGAGTCCACAGAGTGCACTGGAACCACTGAGAATGCACTTCAGTGAGTCCAGAGAGTGCACTGGCACCACTGGGGATGCACTGCAGTGAGTCCAGAGAGTGCACTAACACCACTGGGGAATGCAGTGCAGTGAGTCCAGTGAGTACACTGGCACCACTGGGGATGCAGTGCAGTGAGTCAAGAGAGTGCACTGGCACCACTGGGGATGCACTGCAGTGAGCCCAGAGAGTGCACTGGCACCACTGGGGATGCGGTGCCGGGAGTCCAGAGAGTGCTTTGGCACCACTGGGGATGCACTGCAGTTACTCCAGAGAGTGCACTGGCAACACTGGGGATGCAGTACAGTGAGTCCAGAGAGTGCACGGGCTCCACTGGGGATGCAGTGCAGTGAGTCCAGAGAGTGCACTGGCACCACTGGGGATGCAGTGCAGTGAGTCCAGAGAGTGCACTGACACCACCGGAGATGCAGTGCAGTGAGTCCACAGAGTGCACTGGCACCACTGGGGATGCAGTGCAGTGAGTCCAGAGAGTGCACTGGCACCACTGGGGATGCAGTGTAGTGAGTGCAGAGAGTGCACTGGCTCCAGAGGGAATGCACTGCAGTGAGTCCAGTGAGTGCACGGGCACCACTGGGGATGCACTGCAGTGAGTCCAGAGAGTGCACTGGCACCACGGGGGATGCACTGCAGTGAGTCCAGAGAGTGCACTGGCACCACTGGGGATGCACTGCAGTGAGTCCAGAGAATGCACTGGCACCACTGGGGATGCAGTGCAGTGAGTCCAGAGAGTGCACTGGCACCACTGGGGATGCAGTGCAGTGAGTCCAGAGAGTGCACTGGCACCAGAGGGAATGCACTGCAGTGAGTCCAGTGAGTGCACTGGCACCACTGTGGATGCACTGCAGTGAGTCCAGAGAGTGCACTGGCACCACTGGGTATGCAGTGCAGTGAGTCCAGAGAGTGCACTGGCACCACTGGGGATGCACTGCAGTGAGTCCAGAGAGTGCACTGGCACCACTGGGGATGCAGTGCATTGAGTCCAGAGAGTGCACTGTCACCACTGGGGATGCAGTACAGTGAGTCCACAGAGTGCACTGGTACCAGTGGGGATGCAGTACAGTGAGTCCAGAGAGTGCACTGGCACCACTGGGCATGCAGTGCAGTGAGTCCAGAGAGTGCACTGGCACCACTGGGGATGCACTTCAGTGACTCCAGAGAGTGCACTGGCACCACTGGGGATGCAGTGCAGTGAGTCCAAAGACTTCACTGGCAAAACTGGAGATGCAGTGCAGTGAGTCCAGAGAGTGCACTGGCACCACTGGGGATGCAGTGCAGTGAGTCCAGAGAGTGCACTGGCACCACTGGTGATGCAGTACAGTGAGTCCAGAGAGTGCACTGGCACCACTGGGGATGCACTGCAGTGAGTCCAGAGAGTGCACTGGCACCACTGGGGATGCACTACAGTGAGTCCAGAGATTGCACTGGCACCACTGGGGATGCAGTGCACTGAGTCCAGAGAGTGCACTGGCACCACTGGGGATGCAGTGCATTGAGTCCAGAGAGTGCACTGGCACAACTGGGGATGCACTTCAGTGAGTCCAGAGAGTGCACTGACACCACTGGGGATGCAGTGCAGTGAGTCCAGAGAGTGCACTGGCACCACTGGGGATGCAGTGCAGTGAGTCCAGAGAGTGCTCTGGCACCACTGGGGATGCAGTGCAGTGAGTCCAGAGAGTACACTGGCACCACTGGGGATGCAGTGCAGTGAGTCCAGAGAGTTCTCTGGCACCACTGGGGATGCACTGCAGTGAGTCCAGAGAGTGCACTGGCACCACTGGGGATGCACTGCAGTGAGTCCAGAGAGTGCACTGGCACCACTGGGGATGCACTACAGTGAGTCCAGAGATTGCACTGGCACCACTGGGGAAGCAGTGCAGTGAGTCCAGAGAGTGCACTGGCACCACTGGTGATGCAGTTTAGTGAGTCCAGAGAGTGCACTGGCACCACTGGGGATGCACTTCAGTGAGTCCAGAGAATGTACTGACACCACTGGGGATGCGGTGCAGTGAGTCCAGAGAGTGCACTGGCACCACTGGGGATGCAGTGCAGTGAGTCCAGAGAGTGCTCTGGCACCACTGGGGATGCACTGCAGTGAGTCCAGAGACTGCACTGGCACCACTGGGGATGCAGTGCAGTGAGTCCAGAGAGTGCATTGGCACCACTGGGGATGCAGTGCAGTGAGTCCAGAGAGTGCACTGGCACCACTGGTGATGCAGTCCAGTGAGTCCAGTGAATGCACTGGCACCACTGGGGATGCTGTGCAGTGAGTGCAGAGAGTGCACTGGCACCACCTGTGATGCAGTACAGTGTGTCCAGTGAGTGCACTGGCACCACTGGGAATGCAGTGCTGTGACTCCGGAGAGCGCACTGGCACCACTGGGGATGCAGTGCAGTCAGTCCAGTGAGTGCACTGGCACCACTGGGGATGCAGTGCAGTGAGTGCAGAGAGTGCAATGGCACCAATGGGGATGCAGTCCAGTGAGTCCAGAGAGTGCACTGGCACCACTGCGGATGCAGTGCAGTGAGTCCAGAGATTGCACTGGCACCACTGGGGATGCAGTGCTGTGACTCCAGAGAGCGCACTGGCACCACTGGGGATGCAGTGCAGTGAGTCCAGAGAGTGCACTGGCACCAGTGGGGATGCACTGCAGTGAGTCCAGAGAGTGCACTGGCACCACTGGGGATGCACTGCAGTGAGTCCAGAGAGTGCACTGGCACCACTGGGGATGCAGTGCAGTGAGTCCAGAGAGTGCACTGGCACCACTGGGGATGCACTGCAGTGAGTCCAGAGATTGCACTGGCACCACTGGGGATGCAGTGCAGTGAGTCCAGAGAGTGCACTGGCACCACTGGGGATGCTCTGCAGTGAGTCCAGAGATTGCACTGGCACCACTGGGGATGCAGTGCAGTGAGTGCAGAGAGTGCACTGGCACCACTGGGGATGCACTTCAGTGAGTTCAGAGAGTGCACTTGCACCACTGGGGATGCAGTGCAGTGAGTCCAGAGAGTGCACTGGCGCCACTGGGGATGCACTGCAGTGAGTCCAGAGAGTGCACTGGCACCACTGGGGATGCAGTGCAGTGAGTCCAGAGAGTGCACTGGCACCACTGGGGATGCTCTGCAGTGAGTCCAGAGATTGCACTGGCACCACTGGGGATGCAGTGCAGTGAGTGCAGAGAGTGCACTGGCACCACTGGGGATGCACTTCAGTGAGTTCAGAGAGTGCACTTGCACCACTGGGGATGGGTTTCAAGCCAACTGCATTAACCACTCATGCTTCTTTCTTATGAGACGTTAGTAAACCAATTACATAGCCTTGTCAAGACTAAATCACAGGTAAAAATCCTGTACATCTCATGTGGCCAACCACTCCCAACTAGGATTCCAAGAACCAGGAGGTTCGGTGAAAATAGGGCTAGTGCTATTAGAGGGGTGATTATTAGGGTAAGCCCTAAGCTGTCTTTAATGGAGAAGTATGGGTGGAATGGGATTTTGTCGCAGTCTGATACGATTCCTAGTGGGTTATTTGAGCCTGATTCGTGTAGGAAGGTTAGGTGGACTAGGGTGATTCCTGCAATTAGGAAGGGCAGTAGGAAGTGGATGGCGAAGAATCGGGTTAAGGTTGGATTGTCTACTGAGAATCCTCCTCAGGCTCATTCTACTAGAGTTTGCCCAATGTACGGGATGGCTGAGAATAGGTTGGTGATTACGGTGGCCCCTCAGAATGACATTTGTCCTCATGGTAGGACATACCCTACGAAGGCAGTTGCTATTAGGGTGAGTAGGAGGATTACTCCTGTGTTTCAGGTTTCTTTGTATAGGTAGGAGCCGTAGTAGAGGCCTCGTCCGATGTGTAAGTAGATGCAGATAAAGAAGAGCGAAGCACTGTTGGCGTGGAGGTTGCGGATGAGCCATCCGTACTGGACGTCTCGGCATGTGTGAGCTACTGAGGAGAAGGCGAGTGAAGTGTCTGCGGTGTAGTGTATGGCTAGTAGCAGGCCTGTTAGGATTTGTGTGGCTAAGCAGATGGCTAGAAGGGAGCCGAAGTTTCATCAGGCAGAGATGTTGGAGGGGGCGGGTAGGTCGATTAGGGAGTTGTTGATTATTTTTAGTAGGGGATGGGATTTGCGGATGTTAGGGGCCATTAGTGAGTCTGTGTGTTATTAGGATTATTACCAGGATGGAGAGGGCGAAGGATCCTAGGTAGGCCTTAATTAGCCCTGTGTGTATTGAGGTTGCGGCTTTGCTTGCGGCTACTTGTAGTTCAGCAAGGCCCTCTGGCCCTATTTTTTTGAGTCAGGAGAGGTCGATCAAGTGTAGGGCAATGTTTTGTCCCTTTTCTAGTAGGTTTTTGGAGAAGAATCGGTGTACTAGGGGGTTGAAGTACCCTAATGCAGAGGAGAAGTTTATGAGGGGGTTTGGTTTGGGGTGAGTGAGGGTGTGTGTTATGTTCGATAGTTCTAGGGCTAGGATGATTCCTAGGATTGTTATGAGGATGGCAGCGGTTTTGGTGATAAGGGGTATGGTTATTGGGGGGGTTTTGGTTGGTGTGATGAAAGAGGTAATGATTATTCCTGCTGTAATGCTGCCTAGGGCGAGTCGGGTTAGGGGGGCGGTGATTAGTGGGTTGTTTTCGTTTATTGATACTATTGGGGGGATTCGGGTTTGTCCAGCTTGGACTAGGATGGTTATGCGGATGCTGTAGGTTGCGGTGAATGCTGTGGCTATAAGGGTTAGGAGTAGGGCTCAAGTATTTAGGTATGATGTGTTTAAGCTTTCGATGATGAGGTCTTTTGAGTAGAATCCGGCTAGGAATGGGGTTCCTATCAGCGCCAGGTTTCCGATGGTTAGGCAGGAAGTAGTGACTGGGAGTATTTTCTGTAGGCCTCCTATCTTTCGGATATCTTGTTCTCCGTTTAGGTTGTGGATGATAGACCCTGAGCATAGGAATAGTATGGCTTTAAAGAAGGCATGGGTTGAGATGTGTAGGAAGGCTAGTTGTGGGAGGTTTAGTCCGATAGTGACTATTATTAGTCCTAGTTGGCTGGATGTTGAGAAAGCAATGATTTTTTTGATGTCATTTTGGGTTAGGGCGCATGTGGCAGCGAATAGGGTTGATAGAGCACCTAGGCATAGGCAGGCAGTTAGGGCTGTCTGGTTGGTGGCTAGCAGGGGGTGCATGCGGATGAGCAGGAAGATTCCGGCTACTACTATGGTACTGGAGTGCAGTAGGGCTGATACTGGGGTGGGGCCTTCTATTGCTGCGGGCAGTCATGGGTGGAGTCCAAATTGGGCGGATTTTCCTGCGGCTGCGAGGATTAATCCTATGAGGGGGAGGATTGGGGTTTGGTGGGGGTGTACGGCTTGTTGGATCTCTCAGGTGTTGAATGTTGAAGCTAGTCATGCTATGCTCAGGATCAGTCCGACGTCTCCGATTCGGTTGTAGATTACGGCTTGTAGGGCGGCGGTGTTGGCATCTGCTCGGCCTTGTCATCAGCCGATGAGAAGGAAGGACATGATTCGTACTCCTTCCCAGCCTACGAATAGGAGGAATATGTTGTTTGCGGTTGTTAGGAGGAGTATGGCGACTAGGAATGTCAGTAGGTAGGTGAAAAATTTTGTTACGTATGGCTCTGAGGCCATGTATCATATGGCGAATTGTAGGATTGATCATGTTACAAATAGGGCGATTGGAAGAAATGTTATTGAGTATTGGTCTATTTTTAGGCTCAGGGGGATTTTAAAGTTTATAATGAATTTTCACTCCCAGTGGCAGGTGACAGATTCTATTCCCGAGTAGATGAATGCGGTTGTAGGGGCTAGGCTAATTAGGAATGCGGTTTTAACAGCGCGGGTGGTGGCTTGTGGGGTGTTTTTAAAGTTTTTAAATAGAAATGGCAGGATGATTGGGGTTAGGAGGATTGTCAGCGTGAGTAGTGTGAGGGAGTTGATTAGTAGTGTGGGGTTCACTACTTTTACTTGGATTTGCACCAAGATGGGTGGTTCCTAAGACCAGTGGATTGCTGTTATCCTTTAAAAGTAAGGGGGCTGAGGTTTTAGGCTCAGATGTAAGAGTTAGCAGCTCTTGTTGGTTAAACCCTCCCCTCGGCAGGTAAGAAGGTTTGAACTTCTATTCTTAGAATCACAGTCTAATGTTTGGTTTAAACTATACTTGCATGAGGGGATTCCGGAGATCAGTTCGGGTTTGAGGATTAGGAGGAATATTGGGATAATGTGGAGTGTTATGAGCAGGTGTTCTCGCGTGGTTGAGTTTTGCATAGATGTGATGTGGGAGGGGATTGAGCCTCGTTGGGTCATTAGTAGTATGAATAAGGTGTAGGAGGCGGTTAGTAGGGTTGCGATTCCTGTTAGGATGATCGTGAAGGCAGATCAGTTGAATAAGGTGATTATAATGGTTAGCTCTGCTATGAGGTTTGTTGTTGGGGGTAAGGCTATGTTTGTTAGATTGGCCAGCAATCATCAGGTAGCTATGAGTGGTAGGAGAGGTTGTAGGCCTCGTGTGAGTAGTAGAATTCGGCTGTGCGTACGTTCATAGTTTGTGTTGGCTAGGCAGAATAGTATGGAGGAAGTTAGTCCATGGGAAATTATTAGGATCATTGCCCCTGAGAATGATCAGTGGGTTTGGATTATTCCTGCGGCGATAACTAGGCCTATGTGGCTAACGGATGAATAAGCGATTAGTGATTTTAGGTCTGTCTGTCGTAGGCAGATTGAGCTAGTCATTAGGGCGCCTCATAGGGCCAGGGTTAGGAAGGGGTAGTGCAGGAGGTTGGACAGTGGGCCCATAAATAGAGTGACTCGTATAATTCCGTATCCTCCTAGCTTTAGTAGTAGGGCGGCGAGGAGTATTGAGCCTGCGATGGGTGCTTCTACGTGGGCTTTTGGCAGTCAGAGGTGTAGGCCGTATAGTGGGGCTTTTACTATGAATGCTATGAGCAGTGCTAGACCTGATAGTATTCCTGTCCATGAGGTGGATAGGGTTGGGTGGGTTAGTTGTAGGGTTGGCAGGTGCAGGGTGCCAATTTTCACGTATAGGTGTATGATTGTGATTAGCAGGGGTAGAGAGCTTACTGGCGTGTAGAATAGCAGGTAGATGCCAGCGCTTAGGCGTTCTGGTTGGTTCCCCCATCGGGTGATTAAGATTAGGGTGGGAATGAGGGTTGCTTCAAATGAGATGTAAAATAGTGCTAGTTCTGTGGTGGAAAAGGCTAGTAGGATGAATGGCTGGACTGCGACTAAGGTTGAGATAAAGATTCGTTTGCGTTGTAGGGGTTCTTGTTGCAGGTGGTTTTGGCTTGCTATGATTATGAGTGGGAGTAGTCAGCAGGATAGTACTAGGAGGGGGGATGAGATTTGGTCAATTCCTGTTCAGTTGGATAAAAATTTGTAGGGGTAGTAGGTTGGGATTAATCACTGTAGGCTTAGGGCAGCGATTAGGAGGCTGTATAAGGTGGTGTTAGTCCATAGAAATTTTGGTGGAGACAGCAGGGCTGTTGGAAGAAGTATGATTGTGGGTAGGATGATTTTTAGCATTGCAGGAGGTTTAGGTTGTGTAGATGGTCGGAGCCATGTGTGCGGGTGGAGGCTACTAGGATGGCCAGGCCTGTGCCCGCCTCACACGCTGAGAAGGTTAGCATGAGAATTGGTACCATGGTGAATGAGGAGACTTGGTTTTCGATGGATCATATTGATAGGCCTACGAATATCGATAATATTATGCTTTCAAGGCATAGTAGGGCGGATACTAGGTGGGTTCGGTGGAAGGCTAGTCCTAGTCCGCTGAAAATGAAGGCTGAGTAGAAGCTTAAATGTAGGGGCGACATAAGTGTCCTGGTTCCAGTTAGGACAGAGTTAATGTTCCCTCATAGTAGCTGGTAGGGTGCTATGTTTTGGATTAGGATGAGAAGAGCGCTGATAACATGCTGATGTTTTAATTGTTGCAGAGCAGTGTTTACACCAGGCCAAGGACTTTTCGGCTTCTCGCTCTGTCCTGCCAGCGAGCAGGCTGGGGGTGCAGCAGGAGCTGGGAGGGGACAGACCCAGGACAGCTGACCCAAACTGGCCAAAGGGGTATTCCATACCATCTGACGTCATGCTAAACAATATATAGGGGTGGCTGGCCGGGGTGGGGGGGCCGGCTGCTCGGGAATAGGCTGGGCATCGGTCAGCGGGTGGTGAGCAATTGCATTGTGCATCACTTGTTTTCTTACACATTATTATTGTTAATACTATTACCATTATCACTATTATTATTATTATTGTTATTATTATTTTCCTGTCTTAATAAACTGTCTTTATCTCAACTCACAGGCTTCACTTTCCCGTTTCTCTCCCCCCATCCCAGAGAGGGAGGGGGGAGGGTGAGCGAACGGCTGTGTGGTGTTTAGCTGCCAGCCGGGTTAAACCACAACAATAAGAAAGTTACAGGGTTGGCTGTAATCTGCTGGGTCGAAACCAGCTATCTTTTTGGTTAGACTAACTTTCTGTTATTCTGCTCATTCTAGGCCCCCTTGAATTCACTCGTAGGCCAGTCCGAGTGTTAGGAGAAGGAGGATCGCTACAGTTCAGGTGAGGGTCATTAGGGGGGATTGGAGTTGGACGGCTCATGGCAGGGGGAGTAGGAGGGCGATTTCTAGGTCGAATAGGACGAACAGGATGGCTACTGAGGAAGAATCGGATTGAGAATGGTAATCGAGCAGATCCAAGTGGGTCGAATCCACATTCGTACGGTGAGAGTTTCTCTGAGTCGGGGTTTATTTGGGCGAGTCAGAAGTTTAATGCGGTTAGGGCGGCGCTTAGGATTGATGATAGGGCGAATATGAACATGAGTGCGTTCATTGCTCTCCTCTGGGTTTATACCAGATTCTAGAGATTGGAAGTCAATTGTAATTAATATACTAGAAGAGCAAGATCCTCATCAGTAGATGGTTATGTAGAGGAATAGTCAGATGACGTCTACGAAGTGTCAGTATCAGGCTGCTGCCTCGAATCCGAAGTGGTGGTCTGATGTAAAGTGGAACTTGATCAGTCGGAAGAGGCAGACGGTCAGGAAGGAGGATCCGATGATTACGTGGAGTCCGTGGAATCCAGTGGCAACGAAGAAGGTAGATCCGTAGACGCTATCGGCGATTGAGAATGGGGCTTCGTGGTATTCTATTGCTTGTAGGGCTGTGAAGTAGAATCCCAGGAGGATCGTTAGGGTTAGGGCGTGGATGGCGTGTTTTCGGTTTCCTTCTGTGATGCTGTGATGGGCTCACGTTACGGTAACGCCTGAGGCTAGTAGGATGGCTGTGTTTAGTAGGGGGACTTCTATCGGGTTGAGTGGTTTAATTCCTGTTGGGGGTCATTGGCCTCCTAGTTCTGGGGTTGGGGCCAGGCTCGAGTGGAAGAACGCTCAGAAGAACCCTAAGAAGAAGAATGCTTCGGATGTGATGAAAAGGATTATGCCGTATCGTAGGCCTTTTTGGACTGTGGGAGTGTGATGGCCTTGGAAGGTGCTTTCTCGTACAATGTCTCGTCATCATTGGAGTATTACTAGGAGTATTGAGATGAGGCCTAGGGTTAGTAGTATGGATGAGTTGTAGTGGAATCACATGATTAATCCTGAGGTTGTGAGTAGGGCGGCGGCTGCCCCGAAGATTGGTCAAGGGCTTGGGTCAACTATGTGGTATGAGTGTGCTTGGTGTGCCATTAGATGTTTTCTTGTAAGTATAGGCTTAGAAGGAGCACGAAGACGTAGGCCTGGATTATGGCTACTGCTACTTCTAGGATGGTTAGGAGTAGTAGGATGATTATTGTTAGGATGGATACTGCAGGAAGGGTGGGTATTAATGCAATGGAGGCTGTAGAGATGAGTTGGATGAGTAAGTGTCCTGCTGTAAGGTTGGCTGTAAGGCGGACTCCGAGGGCTAGGGGGCGGATTAGTAGGCTGGTTGTTTCGATCAGGATTAGTGCGGGGATTAGGGGTGTAGGGGTACCTTCGGGTAATAGGTGGGCTAAAGAGGCTGATGGTTGGTTTCGTAGGCCTGTTAGTAGTGTGGCGAGCCATAGTGGGAAGGCTAGGGCTATGTTCATAGATAGTTGGGTGGTTGGGGTGAATGTATATGGAAGGAGGCCTAGAAGGTTGATTGTAAGAAGTATGATTATTAGGGATGTAAATATTATGGCTCATTTGTGGCCATTTTTGTTGAGTGGGACTATTAGTTGTTTTGTGATTAGGTGAAGGAGTCATGTTTGGATAGTAGAAAGGCGGTTGTTGATTCATCGGTTGTTTGGGGACGGGAATAGTAGGGCTGGGAAGAGTAGGGATAGTAGGATTAAGGGGATGCCAAATAGATTGGGGCTGGAAAATTGGTCAAAGAAGCTTAGGTTCATGGTCAGGATCATGGTGTGGGTTTGGTAGTGAGGGAGGTCTTATTTGATGGGGGGTTGGTTGTGGTGAAGGCTAGTAGTTTTGGTTGGATGAGGAGTGCTAGGGTTAATCAGGTTATAATTATGATTGAAAATCATGGTGCGGGGTTAAGCTGTGGCATATCATTAAGGAGGGGGAAGTCCCTCTTTGGCTAGCTTAAAAGGCTAGTGCTGTTGCATAGCTTCTTAATGATTAGGATGATGATAGAAGGGACGATCAGGCCTCGAAATGTGGGAGTGGGGTTGATTCTACTACAATGGGTATGTAGCTGTGATTAGCCCCGCAAATTTCTGAGCATTGTCCGTAAAAAATCCCAGGCCGGGTGGTAATGAATGAAGTTTGGTTTAGTCGGCCTGGGATTGCGTCTGTTTTAACTCCGAGCGTTGGGACTGCTCAGGAGTGGAGTACGTCTCCTGCAGTAATGATCACGCGGATGGGGGATTCTATTGGGATAACTACGCGGTGGTCAACTTCTAGCAGTCGGAAGTGGCCGTTGGGTAAGTCTGGGGTGGGCACTATGTAGGAGTCGAATGATAGGTCTTTGAAGTCTGTGTATTCGTAGCTTCAGTATCATTGGTGGCCGATGGCTTTTAGGGTGAGGTCTGGTTCGTCGATTTTGTCCATTATGTAGAGGATTTGTAGGGATGGGAGGGCGAGGAGTACCAGGACGATAGCAGGTAGGATTGTCCAGATCAGCTCTACTTCTTGGGCGTCTACAGCATTGGACGAGAGTTTTTTCTGTTAGTATGTGGGCTAAAAGGTAGAGAACTAGGCTGCAGATAGCTAGGGCAACGATTAGGGCGTGGTCGTGGAATTCAACGATTTCTTCTATGATGGGTGATGAGGCGTCTTGGAATCCTAGTTGGGAGTGGTTGGCCACATGAGATGTACAGGATTTTTACCTGTGATTTAGTCTTGACAAGGCTATGTAATTGGTTTACTAACGTCTCATAAGAAAGAAGCATGAGCGGTTAATGCAGTTGGCTTGAAACCAGCATGTGAGGGTTCGATTCCTTCCTTTCTTGTACTTGGACGAAGGCCGGTTCCTCGAAAGTATGGTATGGGGGAGGGCAGCCGTGGATTCATTCAACGTTTGTGGTAGTTAGTTCTGGTTGTAGGACTTTTCGTTTGGCCGGAAAGGCTTCTCAGATGATGAATATTAGTATGATTACGGCTACTATTGAGATTAGGGAGCCGATGGAGGAAATGGTGTTTCATAGTGTGTAGGCGTCGGGATAGTCCGAGTATCGTCGGGGTATTCCTGCTAGGCCTAGGAAGTGCTGGGGGAAGAACGTTAGGTTTACTCCTGTAAATATTACCCCGAAGTGGGCTTTTGCTCATGTTTGGTGTAGGGTAAACCCAGTGAGTAGTGGGAATCAGTGAGTAAATCCTGCTAGAATGGCAAAGACGGCGCCTATGGATAGGACGTAGTGGAAGTGGGCAACTACGTAGTACGTGTCGTGCAGGGCGATGTCTAGGGAAGAGTTTGCAAGAACGATTCCTGTTAATCCTCCGATGGTAAATAGGAAGATAAATCCTAGAGCTCATAGTATTGGGGGGGTCTCATTTGATTGTTCCTCTGTGCAGGGTGGCTAGTCAGCTAAATACTTTGATTCCGGTAGGGATGGCAATGATTATAGTGGCTGATGTAAAGTAGGCTCGGGTATCAACGTCTATTCCTACTGTAAACATGTGGTGAGCTCAGACGATGAATCCTAGGAAGCCGATGGATAGTATGGCTCAGACTATTCCCATGTAGCCGAAGGGCTCCTTTTTGCCTGAGTAGTACGTGACTACGTGTGAGATGATTCCAAACCCCGGTAGGATCAGAATATAGACTTCTGGGTGTCCGAAGAATCAGAATAGGTGTTGGTACAGGATTGGGTCTCCTCCTCCAGCGGGGTCGAAGAATGTGGTGTTTAGGTTTCAATCAGTTAGTAATATTGTAATACCGGCGGCGAGTACGGGGAGTGATAGAAGGAGTAGGATGGCGGTAATTAGTACGGATCAGACAAATAGTGGGGTTTGGTATTGTGAGAGTGCGGGGGGTTTTATGTTGATGGCTGTGGTGATAAAGTTGATGGCCCCAAGGATGGAGGAGATACCGGCTAAGTGGAGTGAGAAGATAGCCAGGTCTACTGAAGCTCCGGCGTGGGCAAGGTTACCTGCTAGGGGAGGGTAGACAGTTCAGCCTGTGCCGGAGCCAGCTTCTACAGTGGATGAGGCTAGTAGGAGGAGGAATGATGGGGGGAGGAGTCAAAAGCTTATGTTGTTTATTCGCGGGAATGCTATGTCGGGGGCACCGATTATGAGGGGGACTAATCAGTTGCCGAATCCTCCGATCATGATGGGTATGACTATAAAGAAGCTTATTACAAAGGCGTGAGCGGTAACGATTACATTGTAAATTTGGTCGTCGCCTAGGAGAGTTCCTGGTTGTCCTAGTTCTGCGCGGATTAATAGGCTGAGTGCGGTGCCGACTATTCCTGCTCATGCCCCGAAGATGAGGTACAGGGTGCCAATATCCTTATGGTTAGTGGAAAATAGTCATCGGTTGATGAAGGTGACGGGTAAGATGGCTGAGTGTTGAAGCGTTAGGCTGTAGTCCTTTTTACAGAGGTTTAATTCCTCTTCTTATCGGCTCTGTAGTGAAATTCATGTTGAGTTGCAAGCTCATCGATGCGCACTAGGGTGCGTCAGGGTCTTTGTAGGCAGAAGCCAATTGGTTTAGGCATTTAGCTGTTAACTAGAGTTTTGTGGGATCGAAGCCCATCTGTCTAGGGAGGCTTTAGCTTAATTAAAGCGTCTGACTTGCATTCAGAAGATACAGGTTAATATTCTGTAAGTCTTAATGTGCAGAAACTAAGAGGGTTTAACTCTTATTTAAGGCTTTGAAGGCCTTCGGTTTGGGGTGTTATCCTAAGTTTCTAGACAATGGCATGTATTATTGGGGACAGGGGAAGTAAGAGGATTGATAGTGAGGCAAGGACCGCAGTAGGTGTGCTTGGGGCTTTGCTAGTGTATCATTGTTTTATGTGGTTAGAGGAGTTGGGGGGAAGGGTAATTGTTGAGTGGTATGCGAGGCGTAGGTAGAAGAAGAGGCTGAGCAGTGATAGCATGGCAATTGCCATGGCTGCTGGTGTTATTTCCTGTTTAGTTAGTTCTTGGATGATAAGTCACTTTGGTATAAAGCCTGTTAATGGGGGGAGGCCTGCTAGGGATAAAAGTACTAGTATTAGGGTGGCGTTTAGCACTGGGGTTTTTGTTCATGAGGTTGTGATCATGGATAGGTTAAGGGCTTTGATTTTGTTAAGGGCTAGGAATACGGCTGATGTTATGATTGTGTATAGGTAGAAGGTAAGTAAGGCCAATTTGGGGCTGTAAACTAGGATGATGGCGATTCAGCCTAAGTGGGAGATGGACGAGAAGGCTAGGATTTTGCGTGTTTGTGTTTGGTTCAGTCCTATTCAGCCTCCTAGTGCTGTTGAGGCTAGGGCCATGGCGGTGAGTAGAGCTGGGTCGAGGGATTTGGATGTTAGTAGGAGCAGGGTTAGTGGGGGGAATTTTATGAGGGTCGAGAGTAGCAGGGCTGTTATTAGTGGCGATCCTTGTAGTACTTCTGGGAATCAGAAGTGAAATGGCACTAGGCCCAGTTTAATAGCGATTGCTGCTGTCAGTAGTAGACAGGAGGTTGGGTGGTTTATTTGTGTGATGTCTCATTGGCCGGTGACTCAGGCATTGGTTATGCTAGAGAATAGGACCAGGGCGGAAGCAGCTGCTTGGGTTAGGAAGTATTTCGTTGCGGCTTCTACTGCTCGTGGGTGGTGGGATTTGGCAATTAGGGGAATGATGGCTAGTGCGTTGATCTCCAGTCCTGTCCAGGCCAGAACTCAGTGGTTGCTGGAAATTGTGATTGTGGTGCCCAAGATGAGGCTGAAGGTTATGATTGGGGTCGCGTAAGGGTTCATTAGTAGAGGAGGGGGTTAAACCATCATTTTCGGGGTATGGGCCCGATAGCTTGATTAGCTGACTCTACTAGAAAATAATATAAGGGAAGTATGGAGAATTTTGATTTCTCTTGTGTGGGTTCAATTCCTACTTTTCTAAGGTCAACAGGAAATGAGAGGGCTGTTATACCTCTATGTTCACTTTATCATAGTGACCCTTTGTAGTTCAGGCACATTTCCTTATGTAAGGAGGTAGGCCTGCATAGCAGATAGGTATGCTGATGTGTCAGAGGCACAGAGCTAGTGTGAGGGGTAGGAAGTTTTTTCATAGTAGGTGCATTAGTTGGTCATATCGGAATCGTGGGTATGAAGCTCGGACCCATAAGAAACCAGAAGATAGTAGGAGGACTTTTGTGGCTAGGATGACGGGGAATAGTTCTGTGGGTGGCCCTAGGGCGCTTGGGTTTAGGAATATGATGGCTGTAAGTGTATTTATTAGCATAATGTTCGCATATTCAGCTAGGAAGAATAAGGCGAAGGGTCCTGCGGCGTATTCAACGTTAAACCCTGAGACTAGCTCAGATTCACCCTCTGTGAGGTCAAAAGGAGCTCGGTTTGTCTCTGCTAGGGTGGATACGTATCATATTATTGCTAGGGGTCATGAGGAGAAAATGAAGTACAGAGGCTCCTGTGCGACGGCAAAGGAGCTGAGTGTGTAGCTTCCGCTTAGTATGATTATTGATAGCAGGATTATGGCCAGTGTCACTTCGTATGAAATGGTCTGTGCTACTGCCCGTAGGGCTCTGATTAGTGCGTATTTTGAGTTCGAGGCTCAGCCTGATCATAGGACTGAGTAGACGGCTAGGCTTGACATGGCTATTAGGAAGAGAACTCCGAGGTTTAGATCTGCTAGGGGAAATGGGAGTGGTAGTGGTGCTCAAGTGGTGAGGGCTAGGACAAGGGCTAGTATTGGTATCAGAATGAATAGAAGTGGGGAAGAGGTAGAGGGTCGGATGGGCTCTTTGGTAAATAGTTTCAGTCCGTCCGCAAATGGTTGAAGTAGGCCAAAAGGCCCGACAACGTTAGGGCCTTTGCGGGATTGTATGTAGCTTAGGATTTTCCGTTCTACTAGGGTTAGGAAGGCTACGGCAATCAGGATTGGGATGATGTATAGGAGGGATATAATGAGGCAGCTTAGTGTTGTTATTTGAATCATGGGTGAAGCTAGGGAGAGGATTTGAACCTCTGGGGAAAGGGCTTAAGCCTTCTGCACTTGCCGGGCTCTGCCACTCTAGCTGGTCCTTTTCTAGGATTGAAAGTGGTGGGGGAAGGCCCTCTTCACGGTTTAGTTGGTTTCACTGCTTAGAGGGGGGGGGCGTGCTTGTGGTATTGGCCCCACTTTCCCGGTCCTTTCGTACTGGGGAGAGTGTGTCATAGATAGAAACCGACCTGGATTGCTCCGGTCTGAACTCAGATCACGTAGGACTGTTAATCGTTGAACAAACGAACCCTTAATAGCGGCTGCACCATTAGGATGTCCTGATCCAACATCGAGGTCGTAAACCCCCCTGTCGATATGGGCTCTTGAGGGGGATTGCGCTGTTATCCCTGGGGTAGCTTGGTCCATTAATCAATTATATTGGGTCTGGTCACTGTTAGCACTTTGAGGGGTAGCTCTAGGTAAAGAGGTATGGTCTTGTTTTTGGAGGATTTGTTCTCCTCCAAGGTCGCCCCAACCGAAAAATATCGACCAGGCTCTGCGATGGTAGTGGCCCCAGTGGGGTTGATTGAGGATTCGCGGTGGTCGTTGATTTTTAAGTTCCACAGGGTCTTCTCGTCTTATGTTCACATCCCCGCTTTTGCACGGGGAGATCAATTTCACTGATTATCTGTGAGAGACAGTTAAGACCTCGTTTAGCCATTCATACAAGTCTCGATTTATGGGACAATTGATTGCGCTACCTTTGCACGGTTAGGATACCGCGGCCGTTAAACCTAAGTCACCGGGCAGGCATCACCTTCAATACTTGTTTAATTTGCTGAAGGCTATGTTTTTGGTAAACAGTCGGGCCTTATTAATTTGCCGAGTTCCTTTCACAGATTTTAATCGCTCTTATAGGCGCTCCTGAGTCGGGTTAACAGGGTTAGTTAATACGTGGTCTTGTAGGGGTTTTTGTATCTGTCTAGGTCTGTTAATAATGTTTCTATGTAAGCTTGCGCCGTTAGAGGGGTGTGGCCCTGAGTTACTTATTTTAGCATTAATTCTCCTATATTCATAGGTTGACCTGTTTGTGATAAGGGAATCATCTTATTTTGGTATTTTTAGGTGGTGGAGCTTTGACGCACTCTTTTTTGATGGCTGCTTTAGGGCCCACGGTAGGATCAGTAGTAAGAATTATCCGCTAGTCGAGGTTGTGTCCTTTTTTAATGGAGCTGTCCCTCCATTAAATAGCTCTTAATCATCTCATTAGGGTTCAGGATGTCCGGTAGGGAGGATTAAGGGGGAACTTAGATTCGTTTCACAGGTAACCAGCTATCACCCAGCTCGGTTGGCTTTTCACCTCTACTGACAAGTCATCCCACTCTTTTGCAACAGAGACGGGTTCGCTCTCTTTAACTGCTTGAAAGTAGCTCGCTTGGGTTTCGGGGGGGCAAACTTTAGTTCACTTTGCTTGGTTGTTCTCGCTAAACCATGATGCAAAAGGTACAAGGGTTGATCTTTGCTGTCTGTCGCTTTGATTGTTTCACTGCTATTTCATCTTTCCCTTACGGTACTGGGGTCTCTATCGCGTCTAAGTGTCTTTTCTATCGCCTATACTAAGACTGTAAAATGCTTTAGTTTAATTAGTTTAGTAAATTCTTTAGTTTTGGTGTACTATTTGTGTGGTTGAGCTAGAGGGGGGGCTTCAAGACGATCCGGTCTAGTAGATATCTTTCAGGTGTAAGCTGAACTGGAGGGGAGGTGTAAGCTGGACTGACTGCACTGCATCCCCAGTGGTGCCAGTGCACTCTCTGGACTCACTGCACTGCATCCCCACTGGTGCCAGTGCAATCTCTGGACTCACTGCACTGCATCCCCAGTGGTGCCAGTGCACTCTCTGGACTCACTGAAGTGCATTATCAGTGGTGCCAGTGCACTCTCTGGACTCACTGCACTGCATCCCCAGTGGTGCCAGTGCACTCTCTGGACTCACTGAACTGCATCCCCAGTGGTGCCAGTGCACTCTCTGGACTCACTGCACTGCATCCCCAGTGCTGCCAGTGCACTCTCTGGACTCACTGCACTGCATCCCTAGTGGTGCCAGTGCACTCTCTGGACTCACTGCACTGCTTCCCCAGTGGTGCCAGTGCACTCTCTGGACTCACTGCACTGCATCCCCAGTGGTGCCAGTGCACTCACTGGACTCACTGCAGTGCATCCCCAGTGGTGCCAGTGCACTCTCTGGACTCACTGCACTGCATCCCCAGTGGTTCCAGCGCACTCTCTGGACTCACTGCACTGCATCCCCAGTGGTGCTAGTGCACTCTGTGGACTCACTGCAGTGCATCCCCAGTGGTGCCACTGCACTCTCTGGACTCACTGCACTGCATCACATTGGTGCCAGTGTACTCTCTGGACTCACTGCAGTGCATCCCCAGTGGTGCCAGTGCACTCTCTGGACTCACTGCACTGCATCCCCAGTGGTGCCAGTGCACTCTCTGGACTCACTGCACTGCATCACATTGGTGCCAGTGTACTCTCTGGACTCACTGCAGTGCATCCCCAGTGGTGCCAGTGCACTCTCTGGACTCACTGCACTGCATCCCCAGTGGTGTCAGTGCACTCTCTGGACTCACTGAAGTTCATCCCCAGTTGTGCCAGTGCACTCTCTGGACTCAATGCACTGCATCCCCAGTGGTGCCAGTGCACTCTCTGGACTCACTGCACTGCATCCCCAGTGGTGCCAGTGCAATCTCTGGACTCACTGAAGTGCATCCCCAGTGGTGCCAGTGCACTCTCTGGACTCACTGCAGTGCATCCCCAGTGGTGCCAGTGCACTCTCTGGACTCACTGTACTGCATCACCAGTTGTGCCAGTGCACTCTCTGGACTCACTGCACTGCAGCCCCATTGGTGCCAGTGCACTCTCTGGACTCACTGCACTGCATCACAGGTGGTGCCAGTGCACTCTCTGGACTCACTGCACTGCATCCCCAGTGGTGCCAGTGCACTCTGGACTCACTGCACTGCATCCCCAGTGGTGCCAGTGCACTCTCTGCACTCACTTCTCTGCATTCCCAGTGGTGCCAGTGAAGTCTCTGGACTCACTGCACTGCATCCACAGTGGTGCCAGTGCAATCTCTGGACTCACTGCAGTGCATCACCAGTGGTGCCAGTGCACTCTCTGGACTCACTGCACTGCATCCCCAGTGGTGCCAGTGCACTCTCTGGACTCACTGCAGTGCATCCGCAGTGGTGCCATTGCACTCTCTGGACTCACTGCACTGCATCACCAGTGGTGCAAGTGCACTCTCTCGAATCACGGCACTACATAACCAGTGGTGACAGTGCACTCACTGGACTCACTGTACTGCATCATCTGTGGTGCCAGTGCACTCTCTGGACTCACTGCACTGCATCCCCAGTGGTGCCAGTGCACTCTCTGGACTCACTGCACTGCATCCCCAGTGGTGCCAGTGCACTCTCTGGACTCACTGCACTGTATCCCCAGTGGTGCCAGTGCACTCACTGAATTCACTGCAGTGCATCCCCAGTGGTGCCAGTGCACTCTCTGGACTCACTGCACTGCATCCCCAGTGCTGCCAGTGCACTCTCTGGACTCACTGCACTGCATCCCCAGTGGTGACAGTGCACTCTCTGGACTCACTGCAGTGCATCCCCAGTGGTGACAGTGCACTCTCTGGACTCACTGCAGTGCATCCCCAGTGGTGCCAGTGCACTCTCTGGACTCACTGCACTGCATGCCCAGTGGTGCCAGTGCACTCTCTGGAGTAACTGCAGTGCATCCCCACTGGTGCCAAAGCACTCTCTGGACTCCCGGCACCGCATCCCCAGTGGTGCCAGTGCACTCTCTGGACTCACTGCACTGCATCCCCAGTGGTGCCAGTGCACTCTCTGGAGTCACAGCACTGCATCCCCAGTGGTGCCAGTGCACTCTCTGAACTCACTGCAGTGCATCCCCAGTGGTGCCAGTGCACTCTCTGGACTCACTGAAGTGCATCCCCAGTGGTGCCAGTGCACTCTCTGGACTCACTGAAGTGCATTCTCAGTGGTGCCAGTGCACTCTCTGGACTCACTGCAGTGCATCCCCAGTGGTGCCAGTACACTCACTGGACTCACTGCACTGCATCCCCAGTGGTGCCAGTGCACTCTCTGGACTCACTGCACTGCATCACCAGTGGTGCCTCTGCACTCTCTGGACTCACTGCACTGCTTCCCCAGTGGTGCCAGTGCACTCACTGGACTCACTGCAGTGCATCCCCACTGGTGCCAGTGCACTCTCTGGGCTCACTGCAGGGCATCCCCAGTGGTGCCAGTGCACTCTCTGGACTCACTGCACTGCATCCCCAGTGGTGCCTGTGCGCTCTCTGGAGTCACAGCACTGCATCCCCAGTGGTGCCAGTGCAATCTCTGGACTCACTGCACTGCATCCCCAGTGGTGCCAGTGCACTCTCTGGACTCACTGAAGTGCATTCTCAGTGGTGCCAGTGCACTCTCTGGACTCACTACACTGCATCCCCAGTGGTGCCAGTGCACTCTCTGGACTCACTGCACTGCATCCCCAGTGCTGCCAGTTCACTCTCTGGACTCACTGCACTGCATCCCTAGTGGTGCCACTGCACTCTCTGGACTCACTGCACTGCTTCCCCAGTGGTGCCAGTGCACTCTCTGGACTCACTGCACTGCATCCCCAGTGGTGCCAGTGCACTCACTGGACTCACTGCAGTGCATCCCCAGTGGTGCCAGTGCACTCTCTGGACTCACTGCACTGCATCCCCAGTGGTGCCAGTGCACTCTCTGGACTCACTGCACTGCATCCCCAGTGGTTCCAGCGCACTCTCTGGACTCACTGCACTGCATCCCCAGTGGTGCTAGTGCACTCTGTGGAGTCACTGCAGTGCATCCCCAGTGGTGCCAGTGCACTCTCTGGACTCACTGTACTGCACCCCCAGTGGTGCCAGTGCACTCACTGGACTGACTGCACTGCATCCCCAGTGGTGCCAGTGCACTCTCTGGACTCACTGAAGTGCATCCCCAGTGGTGCCAGTGTACTCTCTGGACTCACTGCACTGCATCCCCAGTGGTGCCAGTGCACTCACTGGACTCACTGGACACATCCCCAGTGGTGCCAGTGCACTCTCTGGACTCACTGCAGTGCATCCCCAGTGGTGCCAGTGCACTCTCTGGACTCACTGCACTGCATCCACAGTGGTGCCAGTGTACTCTCTGGACTCACTGCAGTGCATCCCCAGTGGTGCAAGTGCACTCTCTGGACTCACTGTACTGCATCATCGGTGGTGCCAGTGCACTCTCTGGACTCACTGAAGTGCATCCCCAGTTGTGCCAGTGCACTCTCTGGACTCAATGCACTGCATCCCCAGTGGTGCCAGTGCACTCTCTGGACTCACTGCACTGCATCCACAGTGGTGCCAGTACAATCTCTGGACTCACTGAAGTGCATCCCCAGTTGTGCCAGTGCACTCTCTGGACTCACTGCAGTGCATCCCCAGTGGTGCCAGTGCACTCTCTGGACTCACTGCAGTGCATCACCAGTGGTGCCAGTGCACTCTCTGGACTCACTGCAGTGCATTCCCAGTGGTGCCAGTGCACTCTTTGGACTCACTGCACTGCAGCCCCATTGGTGCCAGTGCACTCTCTGGACTCACTGCACTGCATCCCCAGTGGCGGCAGTGCACTCTCTGCACTCACTTCTCTGCATTCCCAGTGGTGCCAGTGAAGTCTCTGGACTCACTGCACTGCATCCACAGTGGTGCCAGTGCAATCTCTGGACTCACTGCAGTGCATCACCAGTGGTGCCAGTGCACTCTCTGGACTCACTGCACTGCATCCCCAGTGGTGCCAGTGCACTCTCTGGACTCACTGCACTGCATCCCCAGTGGTGCCAGTGCACTCTCTGGACTCACTGCACTGCATCCCCAGTGGTGCAAGTGCACGCTCTCGAGTCACGGCACTACATCCCCAGTGGTGCCAGTGCACTCACTGGACTCACTGTACTGCATCATCTGTGGTGCCAGTGCACTCTCTGGACTCACTACAATGCATCCCCAGTGGTGCCAGTGCACTCTCTGGACTCACTGCACTGCATCTCCAGTGGTGCCAGTGCACTCTCTGGACTCACTGCACTGTATCCCCAGTGGTGCCAGTGCACTCACTGGATTCATTGCAGTGCATCCCCAGTGGTGCCAGTGCACTCTCTGGACTCACTGCACTGCATCCCCAGTGGTGCCAGTGCACTCACTGGACTCACTGCAGTGCATCCCCAGTGGTGCCAGTGCACTCTCTGGACTCACTGCACTGCATCCCCAGTGGTGCCAGTGCACTCTCTGGACTCACTGCACTGCATCCCCAGTGGTTCCAGCGCACTCTCTGGACTCACTGCACTGCATCCCCAGTGGTGCTAGTGCACTCTGTGGAGTCACTGCAGTGCATCCCCAGTGGTGCCAGTGCACTCTCTGGACTCACTGTACTGCACCCCCAGTGGTGCCAGTGCACTCACTGGACTGACTGCACTGCATCCCCAGTGGTGCCAGTGCACTCTCTGGACTCACTGAAGTGCATCCCCAGTGGTGCCAGTGTACTCTCTGGACTCACTGCACTGCATCCCCAGTGGTGCCAGTGCACTCACTGGACTCACTGGACACATCCCCAGTGGTGCCAGTGCACTCTCTGGACTCACTGCAGTGCATCCCCAGTGGTGCCAGTGCACTCTCTGGACTCACTGCACTGCATCCACAGTGGTGCCAGTGTACTCTCTGGACTCACTGCAGTGCATCCCCAGTGGTGCAAGTGCACTCTCTGGACTCACTGTACTGCATCATCGGTGGTGCCAGTGCACTCTCTGGACTCACTGAAGTGCATCCCCAGTTGTGCCAGTGCACTCTCTGGACTCAATGCACTGCATCCCCAGTGGTGCCAGTGCACTCACTGGACTCACTGTACTGCATCATCTGTGGTGCCAGTGCACTCTCTGGACTCACTGCAATGCATCCCCAGTGGTGCCAGTGCACTCTCTGGACTCACTGCACTGCATCTCCAGTGGTGCCAGTGCACTCTCTGGACTCACTGCACTGTATCCCCAGTGGTGCCAGTGCACTCACTGGATTCATTGCAGTGCATCCCCAGTGGTGCCAGTGCACTCTATGGACTCACTGCACTGCATCCCCAGTGGTGCCAGTGCACTCTCTGGACTCACTGCAGTGCATTCCCAGTGGTGCCAGTGCACTCTTTGGACTCACTGCACTGCAGCCCCATTGGTGCCAGTGCACTCTCTGGACTCACTGTACTGCATCACCAGTGGTGCCAGTGCACTCTCTGGACTCACTGCAGTGCATTCCCAGTGGTGCCAGTGCACTCCTTGGACTCACTGCACTGCAGCCCCATTGGTGCCAGTGCACTCTCTGGACTCACTGCACTGCATCACAGGTGGTGCCAGTGCACTCTCTGGACTCACTGCACTGCATCCCCAGTGGTACCAGTGCACTCTCTGGACTCACTGCACTGCATCCCCAGTGGTGCCAGTGCACTCTCTGCACTCACTTCTCTGCATTCCCAGTGGTGCCAGTGAAGTCTCTGGACTCACTGCACTGCATCCACAGTGGTGCCAGTGCAATCTCTGGACTCACTGCAGTGCATCACCAGTGGTGCCAGTGCACTTTCTGGACTCACTGCACTGCATCCCCAGTGGTGCCAGTGCACTCTCTGGACTCACTGCAGTGCATCCCCAGTGGTGCCAGTGCACTCTCTGGACTCACTGCACTGCATCCCCAGTGGTGCAAGTGCACTCTCTCGAGTCACGGCACTACATCCCCAGTGGTGCCAGTGCACTCACTGGACTCACTGCAGTGCATCCCCACTGGTGCCAGTGCACTCTCTGGGCTCACTGCAGGGCATCCCCAGTGGTGCCAGTGCACTCTCTGGACTCACTGCACTGCATCCCCAGTGGTGCCAGTGCACTCTCTGGACTCACTGCACTGTATCCCCAGTGGTGCCAGTGCACTCACTGGATTCACTGCAGTGCATCCCCAGTGGTGCCAGTGCACTCTCTGGACTCACTGCACTGCATCCCCAGTGGTGCCAGTGCACTCTGTGGACTCACTGCACTGCATCCCCAGTGGTGACAGTGCACTCTCTGGGCTCACTGCAGTGCATCCCCAGTGGTGCCAGTGCACTCTCTGGACTCACTGCAGTGCATCCCCAGTGGTGCCAGTGCACTCTCTGGACTCACTGCACTGCATCCCCAGTGGTGCCAGTGCAGTCTCTGGAGTAACTGCAGTGCATCCCCACTGGTGCCAAAGCACTCTCTGGACTCCCAGCACCGCATCCCCAGTGGTGCCAGTGCACTCTCTGGACTCACTGCACTGCATCCCCAGTGGTGCCAGTGCACCTTCTGGAGTCACAGCACTGCATCCCCAGTGGTGCCAGTGCACTCTCTGGACTCACTGCACTGCATCCCCACTGGTGCCAGTGCACTCTCTGTACTCACTGAAGTGCATTCTCAGTGGTGCCAGTGCACTCTCTGGACTCACTGCAGTGCATCCCCAGTGGTGCCAGTACACTCACTGGACTCACTGCACTGCATCCCCAGTGGTGCCAGTGCACTCTCTGGACTCACTGCACTGCATCACCAGTGGTGCCTCTGCACTCTCTGGACTCACTGCACTGCTTCCCCAGTGGTGCCAGTGCACTCACTGGACTCACTGCAGTGCATCCCCACTGGTGCCAGTGCACTCTCTGGGCTCACTGCAGTGCATCCCCAGTGGTGCCAGTGCACTCTCTGGACTCACTGCACTGCATCCCCAGTGGTGCCTGTGCGCTCTCTGGAGTCACAGCACTGCATCCCCACTGGTGCCAGTGCAATCTCTGGACTCACTGCAGTGCATCCCCAGTGGTGCCAGTGCACTCTCTGGACTCACTGAAGTGCATTCTCAGTGGTGCCAGTGCACTCTCTGGACTCACTGCACTGCATCCCCAGTGGTGCCAGTGCACTCTCTGGACTCACTGAACTGCATCCCCAGTGGTGCCAGTGCACTCTCTGGACTCACTGCACTGCATCCCCAGTGCTGCCAGTGCACTCTCTGGACTCACTGCACTGCATCCCTAGTCGTGCCACTGCACTCTCTGGACTCACTGCACTGCTTCCCCAGTGGTGCCAGTGCACTCTCTGGACTCACAGCACTGCATCCCCAGTGGTGCCAGTGCACTCACTGGACTCACTGCAGTGCATCCCCACTGGTGCCAGTGCACTATCTGGACTCACTGCA
The DNA here is from genome assembly GCF_964034855.1 of Anser brachyrhynchus. NCBI lineage: Eukaryota > Metazoa > Chordata > Aves > Anseriformes > Anatidae > Anser > Anser brachyrhynchus. The sequence goes on along the minus strand of NW_027663839.1, from coordinate 481,289 downwards.
CTGCATCCCCAGTGGTGCCAGTGCACTCACTGGACTCACTGTACTGCATCATCTGTGGTGCCAGTGCACTCTCTGGACTCACTACAATGCATCCCCAGTGGTGCCAGTGCACTCTCTGGACTCACTGCACTGCATCTCCAGTGGTGCCAGTGCACTCTCTGGACTCACTGCACTGTATCCCCAGTGGTGCCAGTGCACTCACTGGATTCATTGCAGTGCATCCCCAGTGGTGCCAGTGCACTCTCTGGACTCACTGCACTGCATCCCCAGTGGTGCCAGTGCACTCACTGGACTCACTGCAGTGCATCCCCAGTGGTGCCAGTGCACTCTCTGGACTCACTGCACTGCATCCCCAGTGGTGCCAGTGCACTCTCTGGACTCACTGCACTGCATCCCCAGTGGTTCCAGCGCACTCTCTGGACTCACTGCACTGCATCCCCAGTGGTGCTAGTGCACTCTGTGGAGTCACTGCAGTGCATCCCCAGTGGTGCCAGTGCACTCTCTGGACTCACTGTACTGCACCCCCAGTGGTGCCAGTGCACTCACTGGACTGACTGCACTGCATCCCCAGTGGTGCCAGTGCACTCTCTGGACTCACTGAAGTGCATCCCCAGTGGTGCCAGTGTACTCTCTGGACTCACTGCACTGCATCCCCAGTGGTGCCAGTGCACTCACTGGACTCACTGGACACATCCCCAGTGGTGCCAGTGCACTCTCTGGACTCACTGCAGTGCATCCCCAGTGGTGCCAGTGCACTCTCTGGACTCACTGCACTGCATCCACAGTGGTGCCAGTGTACTCTCTGGACTCACTGCAGTGCATCCCCAGTGGTGCAAGTGCACTCTCTGGACTCACTGTACTGCATCATCGGTGGTGCCAGTGCACTCTCTGGACTCACTGAAGTGCATCCCCAGTTGTGCCAGTGCACTCTCTGGACTCAATGCACTGCATCCCCAGTGGTGCCAGTGCACTCACTGGACTCACTGTACTGCATCATCTGTGGTGCCAGTGCACTCTCTGGACTCACTGCAATGCATCCCCAGTGGTGCCAGTGCACTCTCTGGACTCACTGCACTGCATCTCCAGTGGTGCCAGTGCACTCTCTGGACTCACTGCACTGTATCCCCAGTGGTGCCAGTGCACTCACTGGATTCATTGCAGTGCATCCCCAGTGGTGCCAGTGCACTCTATGGACTCACTGCACTGCATCCCCAGTGGTGCCAGTGCACTCTCTGGACTCACTGCAGTGCATTCCCAGTGGTGCCAGTGCACTCTTTGGACTCACTGCACTGCAGCCCCATTGGTGCCAGTGCACTCTCTGGACTCACTGTACTGCATCACCAGTGGTGCCAGTGCACTCTCTGGACTCACTGCAGTGCATTCCCAGTGGTGCCAGTGCACTCCTTGGACTCACTGCACTGCAGCCCCATTGGTGCCAGTGCACTCTCTGGACTCACTGCACTGCATCACAGGTGGTGCCAGTGCACTCTCTGGACTCACTGCACTGCATCCCCAGTGGTACCAGTGCACTCTCTGGACTCACTGCACTGCATCCCCAGTGGTGCCAGTGCACTCTCTGCACTCATTCTCTGCATTCCCAGTGGTGCCAGTGAAGTCTCTGGACTCACTGCACTGCATCCACAGTGGTGCCAGTGCAATCTCTGGACTCACTGCAGTGCATCACCAGTGGTGCCAGTGCACTTTCTGGACTCACTGCACTGCATCCCCAGTGGTGCCAGTGCACTCTCTGGACTCACTGCAGTGCATCCCCAGTGGTGCCAGTGCACTCTCTGGACTCACTGCACTGCATCCCCAGTGGTGCAAGTGCACTCTCTCGAGTCACGGCACTACATCCCCAGTGGTGCCAGTGCACTCACTGGACTCACTGCAGTGCATCCCCACTGGTGCCAGTGCACTCTCTGGGCTCACTGCAGGGCATCCCCAGTGGTGCCAGTGCACTCTCTGGACTCACTGCACTGCATCCCCAGTGGTGCCAGTGCACTCTCTGGACTCACTGCACTGTATCCCCAGTGGTGCCAGTGCACTCACTGGATTCACTGCAGTGCATCCCCAGTGGTGCCAGTGCACTCTCTGGACTCACTGCACTGCATCCCCAGTGGTGCCAGTGCACTCTGTGGACTCACTGCACTGCATCCCCAGTGGTGACAGTGCACTCTCTGGGCTCACTGCAGTGCATCCCCAGTGGTGCCAGTGCACTCTCTGGACTCACTGCAGTGCATCCCCAGTGGTGCCAGTGCACTCTCTGGACTCACTGCACTGCATCCCCAGTGGTGCCAGTGCAGTCTCTGGAGTAACTGCAGTGCATCCCCACTGGTGCCAAAGCACTCTCTGGACTCCCAGCACCGCATCCCCAGTGGTGCCAGTGCACTCTCTGGACTCACTGCACTGCATCCCCAGTGGTGCCAGTGCACCTTCTGGAGTCACAGCACTGCATCCCCAGTGGTGCCAGTGCACTCTCTGGACTCACTGCACTGCATCCCCACTGGTGCCAGTGCACTCTCTGTACTCACTGAAGTGCATTCTCAGTGGTGCCAGTGCACTCTCTGGACTCACTGCAGTGCATCCCCAGTGGTGCCAGTACACTCACTGGACTCACTGCACTGCATCCCCAGTGGTGCCAGTGCACTCTCTGGACTCACTGCACTGCATCACCAGTGGTGCCTCTGCACTCTCTGGACTCACTGCACTGCTTCCCCAGTGGTGCCAGTGCACTCACTGGACTCACTGCAGTGCATCCCCACTGGTGCCAGTGCACTCTCTGGGCTCACTGCAGTGCATCCCCAGTGGTGCCAGTGCACTCTCTGGACTCACTGCACTGCATCCCCAGTGGTGCCTGTGCGCTCTCTGGAGTCACAGCACTGCATCCCCACTGGTGCCAGTGCAATCTCTGGACTCACTGCAGTGCATCCCCAGTGGTGCCAGTGCACTCTCTGGACTCACTGAAGTGCATTCTCAGTGGTGCCAGTGCACTCTCTGGACTCACTGCACTGCATCCCCAGTGGTGCCAGTGCACTCTCTGGACTCACTGAACTGCATCCCCAGTGGTGCCAGTGCACTCTCTGGACTCACTGCACTGCATCCCCAGTGCTGCCAGTGCACTCTCTGGACTCACTGCACTGCATCCCTAGTCGTGCCACTGCACTCTCTGGACTCACTGCACTGCTTCCCCAGTGGTGCCAGTGCACTCTCTGGACTCACAGCACTGCATCCCCAGTGGTGCCAGTGCACTCACTGGACTCACTGCAGTGCATCCCCACTGGTGCCAGTGCACTATCTGGACTCACTGCACTGCATCCCCAGTGGTGCCAGTGCACTCTCTGGACTCACTGCACTGCATCCCCAGTGGTGCTAGTGCACTCTGTGGACTCACTGCACTGCATCCCCAGTGGTGACAGTGCACTCTCTGGACTCACTGAAGTGCATTCTCAGTGGTGCCAGTGCACTCTCTGGACTCACTTCAGTGCATCCCCAGTGGTGCCAGTACACTCTCTGGACTCACTGCAGTGCATCCCCAGTGGAGCCAGTGCACTCTCTGGACTCACTGCAGTGCATCCGCAGTGGTGCCATTGCACTCTCTGGACTCACTGCACTGCATCTCCAGTGGTGCCAGTGCACTCTCTGGACTCACTGCACTGCATCCCCAGTGCTGCCAGTGCACTCTCTTGAGTCACTGCACTGCATCCCCTGTGGTGCAAGAGCACTCTCTGGACTCACAGCAGTGCATGCCCAGTGGTGCCAGTGCACTCTCTGGACTCACTGCACTGCATCCCCAGTGGTGCCAGTGCACTCTCTGGACTCACTGCACTGCATCCCCAGTGGTGCTAGTGCACTGTGTGGACTCACTGTACTGCATCCCCAGTGGTGCCAGTGCAATCTCTGGACTCTCTGCAGTGCATCCCCAGTGGTGCCAGTGCACTCTCAGGACTCACTGCACTGCATCCCCAGTGGGGCCAGTGCACTCTCTGGACTCACTGCACTGCATCCCCAGTAGTGACAGTGCACTCTCTGGACTCAATGCAGTGCATCCCCAGTGGTGCCAGTGCACTCTCTGGACTCACTGCACTGCATCCCCAGTAGTGCCAGTGCACTCTCTGGACTCACTGCACTGCATCCCCAGTGCTGCCAGTGCACTCACTGGATTCACTGCACTGCATCCCCAGTGGTGCCAGTGCACTCTCTGGACTCACTGCAGTGCATCCCCAGTGGTGCCAGTGCACTCTCTGGACTCACTGCAGTGCATCCCCAGTGGTGCCAGTGCAGTCTCTGGAGTAACTGCAATGCATCCCCACTGGTGCCAAAGCACTCTCTGGACTCACTGCAGTGCATCCCCAGTGGTGCCACTGCACTCTCTGGACTCACTGCAGTGCATCCCCAGTGGTGCCAGTGCACTCTCTGGACTCATTGAAGTGCATTCTCAGTGGTGCCAGTGCACTCTCTGGACTCACTGCAGTGCATCCCCAGTGGTGCCAGTACACTCACTGGACTCACTGCACTGCATCCCCAGTGGTGCCAGTGCACTCTCTGGACTCACTAAACTGCATCCCCAGTGGTGCCACTGCACTCTCTGGACTCACTGCACTGCTTCCCCAGTGGTGCCAGTGCACTCACTGGACTCCCTGCAGTGCATCCCCACTGGTGCCAGTGCACTCTCTGGGCTCACTGCAGTGCATCCCCAGTGGTGCCAGTGCACTCTCTGGACTCACTGCACTGCATCCCCAGTGGTGCCAGTGCACTCTCTGGAGTCACAGCACTGCATCCCCAGTGGTGCCAGTGCAATCTCTGGACTCACTGCACTGCATCCCCAGTGGTGCCAGTGCACTCTCTGGACTCACTGCACTGCATCCCCGGTGGTGCCAGTGCAGTCTCTGGAGTAACTGCACTGCATCCCCACTGGTGCCAAAGCATTCTCTGGACTCCCAGCACCGCATCCCCAGTGGTGCCAGTGCACTCTCTGGACTCACTGCACTGCATCCCCAGTGGTGCCAGTGCACTCTCTGGACTCACTGCAGTGCATCCCCAGTGGTGCCAGTGCACTCTCTGGACTCACTGAAGTGCATTCTCAGTGGTGCCAGTGCACTCTCTGGACTCACTGCAGTGCATCCCCAGTGGTGCCAGTACACTCACTGGACTCACTGCACTGCATCCCCAGTGGTGCCAGTGCACTCTCTGGACTCACTGCACTGCATCACCAGTGGTGCCACTGCACTCTCTGGACTCACTGCACTGCTTCCCCCGTGGTGCCAGTGCACTCACTGGACTCACTGCAGTGCATCCCCACTGGTGCCAGTGCACTCTCTGGGCTCACTACAGTGCATCCCCAGTGGTGCCAGTGCACTCTCTGGACTCACTGCACTGCATCCCCAGTGGTGCCAGTGCGCTCTCTGGAGTCACAGCACTGCATCCCCAGTGGTGCCAGTGCAATCTCTGGACTCACTGCAGTGCATCCCCAGTGGTGCCAGTGCACTCTCTGGACTCACTGCAGTGCATCCCCGGTGGTGCCAGTGCAGTCTCTGGAGTAACTGCACTGCATCCCCACTGGTGCCAAAGCACTCTCTGGACTCACTGCACTGCATCCCCAGTGGTGCCAGTGCACTCTCTGGACTCACTGCACTGCATGCCCAGTGGTGCCAGTGCACTCTCTGGACTCACTGTACTGCATACCCACTGGTGCCAGTGCACTCTGTGGACTCACTGTACTGCATCCCCAGTGGTGACAGTGCACTCTCTGGACTCACTGCAGTGCATCCCCAGTGGTGCCAGTGCACTCTCTGGACTCACTGCACTGCATCCCCAGTGGTGCCAGTGCACTCTCTGGACTCACTGCAGTGCATCCCCAGTGGCGCCAGTGCACTCTCTGGACTCACTGCACTGCATCCCCAGTGGTGCCAGTGCACTCTCTGGACTCACTGCACTGCATCCCCAGTGGTGCCAGTGCACTATCTGGACTCACTGCAGGGCATCCCCAGTGGTGCCAGTGCACTGTCTGGACTCACTGCAGTGCATCCCCAGTGGTGCCAGTGCACTCTCTGGACTCACTGTACTGCAATCCCAGTGGTGCCAGTGCACTCACTGGACTGACTGCACTGCATCCCCAGTGGTGCCAGTGCACTCTCTGGACTCACTGCACTGCATCCCCACTGGTGCCAGTGTACTCTCTGGACTCACTGCAGTGCATCCCCAGTGGTGCCAGTGCACTCACTGGACTCACTGGACACATCCCCAGTGGTGCCAGTGCACTCTCTGGACTCACTGCAGTGCATCCCCAGTGGTGCCAGTGCACTCTCTGGACTCACTGCACTGCATCCCCACTGGTGCCAGTGTACTCTCTGGACTCACTGCAGTGCATCCCCACTGGTGCCAGTGCACTCTCTGGACTCACTGAAGTGCATCCCCAGTTGTGCCAGTGCACTCTCTGGACTCAATGCACTGCATCCCCAGTGGTGCCAGTGCACTCTCTGGACTCACTGCACTGCATCCCCAGTGGTGCCAGTGCAATCTCTGGACTCACTGTAGTGCATCCCCAGTGGTGCCAGTGCACTCACTGGACTCACTGCAGTGCATCCCCACTGGTGCCAGTGCACTCTCTGGACTCACTGCACTGCATCCCCAGTGGTGCCAGTGCACTCTCTGGACTCACTGCACTGTATCCCCAGTGGTGCCAGTGCACTCACTGGATTCACTGCACTGCATCCCCAGTGGTGCCAGTGCACTCTATGGACTCACTGCACTGCATCCCCAGTGGTGCCAGTGCACTCTGTGGACTCACTGCACTGCAGCCCCATTGGTGCCAGTGCACTCTCTGGACTCACTGCACTGCATCACAGGTAGTGCCAGTGCACTCTCTGGACTCACTGCACTGCATCCCCAGTGGTGCCAGTGCACTCTCTGGACTCACTGCACTGCTTCCCCAGTGGTGCCAGTGCACTCTCTGCACTCACTTCTCTGCATTCCCAGTGGTGCCAGTGAAGTCTCTGGACTCACTGCACTGCATCCCCAGTGGTGCCAGTGCAATCTCTGGACTCACTGCAGTGCATCACCAGTGGTGCCAGTGCACTCTCTGGACTCACTGCACTGCATCCCCAGTGGTGCCAGTGCACTCTCTGGACTCACTGCAGTGCATCCCCAGTGGTGCCAGTGCACTCTCTGGACTCACTGCAGTGCATCCCCAGTGGTGCCAGTGCACTCTCTGGACTCACTGCACTGCATCCCCAGTGGTGCAAGTGCACTCTCTCGAGTCACTGCACTACATCCCCAGTGGTGCCAGTGCACTCACTGGACTCACTGTACTGCATCATCTGTGGTGCCAGTGCACTCTCTGGACTCACTGAAATGCATCCCCAGTGGTGCCAGTGCACTCTCTGGACTCACTGCACTGTATCCCCAGTGGTGCCAGTGCACTCACTGGATTCACTGCAGTTCATCCCCAGTGGTGCCAGTGCACTCTCTGGACTCACTGCACTGCATCCCCAGTGGTGTCAGTGCACTCTGTGGACTCACTGCACTGCATCCCCAGTGGTGACAGTGCACTCTCTGGACTCACTGCAGTGCATCCCCAGTGGTGCCAGTGCACTCTCTGGACTCACTGCAGTGCATCCCCAGTGGTACCAGTGCACTCTCTGGACTCACTGCACTGCATCCCCAGTGGTGCCAGTGCAGTCTCTGGAGTAACTGCAGTGCATCCCCACTGGTGCCAAAGCACTCTCTGGACTCCCGGCACCGCATCCCCAGTGGTGCCAGTGCACTCTCTGGACTCACTGCACTGCATACCCAGTGGTGCCAGTGCACTCTCTGGAGTCAAAGCACTGCATCCCCAGTGGTGCCAGTGCACTCTCTGGACTCACTGCACTGCATCCCCAGTGGTGCCAGTGCACTCTCTGGACTCACTGAAGTGCATTCTCAGTGGTGCCAGTGCACTCTCTGGACTCACTGCAGTGCATCCCCAGTGGTGCCAGTACACTCACTGGACTCACTGCACTGCATCCCCAGTGGTGCCAGTGCGCTCTCTGGACTCACTAAACTGCATCACCAGTGGTGCCTCTGCACTCTCTGGACTCACTGCACTGCTTCCCCAGTGGTGCCAGTGCACTCACTGGACTCACTGCAGTGCATCCCCACTGGTGCCAGTGCACTCTCTGGGCTCACTGCAGTGCATCACCAGTGGTGCCAGTGCACTCTCTGGACTCACTGCACTGCATCCCCAGTGGTGCCTGTGCGCTCTCTGGAGTCACAGCACTGCATCCCCAGTAGTGACAGTGCACTCTCTGGACTCAATGCAGTGCATCCCCAGTGGTGCCAGTGCACTCTCTGGACTCACTGCACTGCATCCCCAGTAGTGCCAGTGCACTCTCTGGACTCACTGCACTGCATCCCCAGTGCTGCCAGTGCACTCACTGGATTCACTGCACTGCATCCCCAGTGGTGCCAGTGCACTCTCTGGACTCACTGCAGTGCATCCCCAGTGGTGCCAGTGCACTCTCTGGACTCACTGCAGTGCATCCCCAGTGGTGCCAGTGCAGTCTCTGGAGTAACTGCAGTGCATCCCCACTGGTGCCAAAGCACTCTCTGGACTCACTGCAGTGCATCCCCAGTGGTGCCACTGCACTCTCTGGACTCACTGCAGTGCATCCCCAGTGGTGCCAGTGCACTCTCTGGAATCATTGAAGTGCATTCTCAGTGGTGCCAGTGCACTCTCTGGACTCACTGCAGTGCATCCCCAGTGGTGCCAGTACACTCACTGGACTCACTGCACTGCATCCCCAGTGGTGCCAGTGCACTCTCTGGACTCACTAAACTGCATCCCCAGTGGTGCCACTGCACTCTCTGGACTCACTGCACTGCTTCCCCAGTGGTGCCAGTGCACTCACTGGACTCACTGCAGTGCATCCCCACTGGTGCCAGTGCACTCTCTGGGCTCACTGCAGTGCATCCCCAGTGGTGCCAGTGCACTCTCTGGACTCACTGCACTGCATCCCCAGTGGTGCCAGTGCGCTCTCTGGAGTCACAGCACTGCATCCCCAGTGGTGCCAGTGCAATCTCTGGACTCACTGCACTGCATCCCCAGTGGTGCCAGTGCACTCTCTGGACTCACTGCACTGCATCCCCGGTGGTGCCAGTGCAGTCTCTGGAGTAACTGCAGTGCATCCCCAGTGGTGCCAGTGCACTCTCTGGACTCACTGAAGTGCATTCTCAGTGGTGCCAGTGCACTCTCTGGACTCACTGCAGTGCATCCCCAGTGGTGCCAGTACACTCACTGGACTCACTGCACTGCATCCCCAGTGGTGCCAGTGCACTCTCTGGACTCACTAAACTGCATCACCAGTGGTGCCACTGCACTCTCTGGACTCACTGCACTGCTTCCCCCGTGGTGCCAGTGCACTCACTGGACTCACTGCAGTGCATCCCCACTGGTGCCAGTGCACTCTCTGGGCTCACTGCAGTGCATCCCCAGTGGTGCCAGTGCACTCTCTGGACTCACTGCACTGCATCCCCAGTGGTGCCAGTGCGCTCTCTGGAGTCACAGCACTGCATCCCCAGTGGTGCCAGTGCAATCTCTGGACTCACTGCAGTGCATCCCCAGTGGTGCCAGTGCACTCTCTGGACTCACTGCAGTGCATCCCCGGTGGTGCCAGTGCAGTCTCTGGAGTAACTGCACTGCATCCCCACTGGTGCCAAAGCACTCTCTGGACTCACTGCACTGCATCCCCAGTGGTGCCAGTGCACTCTCTGGACTCACTGCACTGCATGCCCAGTGGTGCCAGTGCACTCTCTGGACTCACTGTACTGCATACCCACTGGTGCCAGTGCACTCTGTGGACTCGCTGTACTGCATCCCCAGTGGTGACAGTGCACTCTCTGGACTCACTGCAGTGCATCCCCAGTGGTGCCAGTGCACGCTCTGGACTCACTGCACTGCATCCCCAGTGGTGCCAGTGCACTCTCTGGACTCACTGCACTGCATCCCCAGTGGCGCCAGTGCACTCTCTGGACTCACTGCACTGCATCCCCAGTGGTGCCAGTGCACTCTCTGGACTCACTGCACTGCATCCCCAGTGGTGCCAGTGCACTCTCTGGACTCACTGCAGGGCATCCCCAGTGGTGCCAGTGCACTGTCTGGACTCACTGCAGTGCATCCCCAGTGGTGCCAGTGCACTCTCTGGACTCACTGTACTGCACCCCCAGTGGTGCCAGTGCACTCACTGGACTGACTGCACTGCATCCCCAGTGGTGCCAGTGCACTCTCTGGACTCACTGCACTGCATCCCCACTGGTGCCAGTGTACTCTCTGGACTCACTGCACTGCATCCCCAGTGGTGCCAGTGCACTCACTGGACTCACTGGACACATCCCCAGTGGTGCCAGTGCACTCTCTGGACTCACTGCAGTGCATTCCCAGTGGTGCCAGTGCACTCTCTGGACTCACTGCACTGCATCCCCACTGGTGCCAGTGTACTCTCTGGACTCACTGCAGTGCATCCCCAGTGGTGCCAGTGCACTCTCTGGACTCACTGCACTGCATCCCCACTGGTGCCAGTGCACTCTCTGGACTCACTGAAGTGCATCCCCAGTTGTGCCAGTGCACTCTCTGGACTCAATGCACTGCATCCCCAGTGGTGCCAGTGCACTCTCTGGACTCACTGCACTGCATCCCCAGTGGTGCCAGTGCAATCTCTGGACTCACTGTAGTGCATCCCCAGTGGTGCCAGTGCACTCACTGGACTCACTGCAGGGCATCCCCACTGGTGCCAGTGCACTCTCTGGACTCACTGCACTGCATCCCCAGTGGTGCCAGTGCACTCTCTGGACTCACTGCACTGTATCCCCAGTGGTGCCAGTGCACTCACTGGATTCACTGCACTGCATCCCCAGTGGTGCCAGTGCACTCTCTGGACTCACTGCACTGCATCCCCAGTGGTGCCAGTGCACTCTGTGGTCTCACTGCACTGCAGCCCCATTGGTGCCAGTGCACTCTCTGGACTCACTGCACTGCATCACAGGTAGTGCCAGTGCACTCTCTGGACTCACTGCACTGCATCCCCAGTGGTGCCAGTGCACTCTCTGGACTCACTGCACTGCTTCCCCAGTGGTGCCAGTGCACTCTCTGCACTCACTTCTCTGCATTCCCTGTGGTGCCAGTGAAGTCTCTGGACTCACTGCACTGCATCCCCAGTGGTGCCAGTGCAATCTCTGGACTCACTGCAGTGCATCACCAGTGGTGCCAGTGCACTCTCTGGACTCACTGCACTGCATCCCCAGTGGTTCCAGTGCACTCTCTGGACTCACTGCAGTGCATCCCCAGTGGTGCCAGTGCACTCTCTGGACTCACTGCACTGCATCCCCAGTGGTGCAAGTGCACTCTCTCGAGTCACTGCACTACATCCCCAGTGGTGCCAGTGCACTCACTGGACTCACTGTACTGCATCATCTGTGGTGCCAGTGCACTCTCTGGACTCACTGCAATGCATCCCCAGTGGTGCCAGTGCACTCTCTGGACTCACTGCACTGCATCCCCAGTGGTGCCAGTGCACTCTCTGGACTCACTGCACTGTATCCCCAGTGGTGCCAGTGCACTCACTGGATTCACTGCAGTTCATCCCCAGTGGTGCCAGTGCACTCTCTGGACTCACTGCACTGCATCCCCAGTGGTGTCAGTGCACTCTGTGGACTCACTGCACTGCATCCCCAGTGGTGACAGTGCACTCTCTGGACTCACTGCAGTGCATCCCCAGTGGTGACAGTGCACTCTCTGGACTCACTGCAGTGCATCCCCAGTGGTACCAGTGCACTCTCTGGACTCACTGCACTGCATCCCCAGTGGTGCCAGTGCAGTCTCTGGAGTAACTGCAGTGCATCCCCACTGGTGCCAAAGCACTCTCTGGACTCCCGGCACCGCATCCCCAGTGGTGCCAGTGCACTCTCTGGACTCACTGCACTGCATCCCCAGTGGTGCCAGTGCACTCTCTGGAGTCAAAGCACTGCATCCCCAGTGGTGCCAGTGCACTCTCTGGACTCACTGAAGTGCATCCCCAGTGGTGCCAGTGCACTCTCTGGACTCACTGAAGTGCATTCTCAGTGGTGCCAGTGCACTCTCTGGACTCACTGCAGTGCATCCCCAGTGGTGCCAGTACACTCACTGGACTCACTGCACTGCATCCCCAGTGGTGCCAGTGCACTCTCTGGACTCACTAAACTGCATCACCAGTGGTGCCTCTGCACTCTCTGGACTCACTGCACTGCTTCCCCAGTGGTGCCAGTGCACTCACTGGACTCACTGCAGTGCATCCCCACTGGTGCCAGTGCACTCTCTGGGCTCACTGCAGTGCATCACCAGTGGTGCCAGTGCACTCTCTGGACTCAATGCACTGCATCCCCAGTGGTGCCAGTGCACTCTCTGGACTCACTGCACTGCATCCACAGTGGTGCCAGTACAATCTCTGGACTCACTGAAGTGCATCCCCAGTTGTGCCAGTGCACTCTCTGGACTCACTGCAGTGCATCCCCAGTGGTGCCAGTGCACTCTCTGGACTCACTGCAGTGCATCACCAGTGGTGCCAGTGCACTCTCTGGACTCACTGCAGTGCATTCCCAGTGGTGCCAGTGCACTCTTTGGACTCACTGCACTGCAGCCCCATTGGTGCCAGTGCACTCTCTGGACTCACTGCACTGCATCCCCAGTGGCGGCAGTGCACTCTCTGCACTCATTTCTCTGCATTCCCAGTGGTGCCAGTGAAGTCTCTGGACTCACTGCACTGCATCCACAGTGGTGCCAGTGCAATCTCTGGACTCACTGCAGTGCATCACCAGTGGTGCCAGTGCACTCTCTGGACTCACTGCACTGCATCCCCAGTGGTGCCAGTGCACTCTCTGGACTCACTGCACTGCATCCCCAGTGGTGCCAGTGCACTCTCTGGACTCACTGCACTGCATCCCCAGTGGTGCAAGTGCACGCTCTCGAGTCACGGCACTACATCCCCAGTGGTGCCAGTGCACTCACTGGACTCACTGTACTGCATCATCTGTGGTGCCAGTGCACTCTCTGGACTCACTGCAATGCATCCCCAGTGGTGCCAGTGCACTCTCTGGACTCACTGCACTGCATCTCCAGTGGTGCCAGTGCACTCTCTGGACTCACTGCACTGTATCCCCAGTGGTGCCAGTGCACTCACTGGATTCATTGCAGTGCATCCCCAGTGGTGCCAGTGCACTCTCTGGACTCACTGCACTGCATCCCCAGTGGTGCCAGTGCACTCTCTGGACTCACTGCAGTGCATTCCCAGTGGTGCCAGTGCACTCTTTGGACTCACTGCACTGCAGCCCCATTGGTGCCAGTGCACTCTCTGGACTCACTGTACTGCATCACCAGTGGTGCCAGTGCACTCTCTGGACTCACTGCAGTGCATTCCCAGTGGTGCCAGTGCACTCCTTGGACTCACTGCACTGCAGCCCCATTGGTGCCAGTGCACTCTCTGGACTCACTGCACTGCATCACAGGTGGTGCCAGTGCACTCTCTGGACTCACTGCACTGCATCCCCAGTGGTACCAGTGCACTCTCTGGACTCACTGCACTGCATCCCCAGTGGTGCCAGTGCACTCTCTGCACTCACTTCTCTGCATTCCCAGTGGTGCCAGTGAAGTCTCTGGACTCACTGCACTGCATCCACAGTGGTGCCAGTGCAATCTCTGGACTCACTGCAGTGCATCACCAGTGGTGCCAGTGCACTTTCTGGACTCACTGCACTGCATCCCCAGTGGTGCCAGTGCACTCTCTGGACTCACTGCAGTGCATCCCCAGTGGTGCCAGTGCACTCTCTGGACTCACTGCACTGCATCCCCAGTGGTGCAAGTGCACTCTCTCGAGTCACGGCACTACATCCCTAGTGGTGCCAGTGCACTCACTGGACTCACTGCAGTGCATCCCCACTGGTGCCAGTGCACTCTCTGGGCTCACAGCAGGGCATCCCCAGTGGTGCCAGTGCACTCTCTGGACTCACTGCACTGCATCCCCAGTGGTGCCAGTGCACTCTCTGGACTCACTGCACTGTATCCCCAGTGGTGCCAGTGCACTCACTGGATTCACTGCAGTGCATCCCCAGTGGTGCCAGTGCACTCTCTGGACTCACTGCACTGCATCCCCAGTGGTGCCAGTGCACTCTGTGGACTCACTGCACTGCATCCCCAGTGGTGACAGTGCACTCTCTGGGCTCACTGCAGTGCATCCCCAGTGGTGCCAGTGCACTCTCTGGACTCACTGCAGTGCATCCCCAGTGGTGCCAGTGCACTCTCTGGACTCACTGCACTGCATCCCCAGTGGTGCCAGTGCAGTCTCTGGAGTAACTGCAGTGCATCCCCACTGGTGCCAAAGCACTCTCTGGACTCCCGGCACCGCATCCCCAGTGGTGCCAGTGCACTCTCTGGACTCACTGCACTGCATCCCCAGTGGTGCCAGTGCACCTTCTGGAGTCACAGCACTGCATCCCCAGTGGTGCCAGTGCACTCTCTGGACTCACTGCACTGCATCCCCACTGGTGCCAGTGCACTCTCTGTACTCACTGAAGTGCATTCTCAGTGGTGCCAGTGCACTCTCTGGACTCACTGCAGTGCATCCCCAGTGGTGCCAGTACACTCACTGGACTCACTGCACTGCATCCCCAGTGGTGCCAGTGCACTCTCTGGACTCACTGCACTGCATCACCAGTGGTGCCTCTGCACTCTCTGGACTCACTGCACTGCTTCCCCAGTGGTGCCAGTGCACTCACTGGACTCACTGCAGTGCATCCCCACTGGTGCCAGTGCACTCTCTGGGCTCACTGCAGTGCATCCCCAGTGGTGCCAGTGCACTCTCTGGACTCACTGCACTGCATCCCCAGTGGTGCCTGTGCGCTCTCTGGAGTCACAGCACTGCATCCCCACTGGTGCCAGTGCAATCTCTGGACTCACTGCAGTGCATCCCCAGTGGTGCCAGTGCACTCTCTGGACTCACTGAAGTGCATTCTCAGTGGTGCCAGTGCACTCTCTGGACTCACTGCACTGCATCCCCAGTGGTGCCAGTGCACTCTCTGGACTCACTGAACTGCATCCCCAGTGGTGCCAGTGCACTCTCTGGACTCACTGCACTGCATCCCCAGTGCTGCCAGTGCACTCTCTGGACTCACTGCACTGCATCCCTAGTCGTGCCACTGCACTCTCTGGACTCACTGCACTGCTTCCCCAGTGGTGCCAGTGCACTCTCTGGACTCACAGCACTGCATCCCCAGTGGTGCCAGTGCACTCACTGGACTCACTGCAGTGCATCCCCACTGGTGCCAGTGCACTATCTGGACTCACTGCACTGCATCCCCAGTGGTGCCAGTGCACTCTCTGGACTCACTGCACTGCATCCCCAGTGGTGCTAGTGCACTCTGTGGACTCACTGCACTGCATCCCCAGTGGTGACAGTGCACTCTCTGGACTCACTGAAGTGCATTCTCAGTGGTGCCAGTGCACTCTCTGGACTCACTTCAGTGCATCCCCAGTGGTGCCAGTACACTCTCTGGACTCACTGCAGTGCATGCCCAGTGGTGCCAGTGCACTCTCTGGACTCACTGCACTGCATCCCCAGTGGTGCCAGTGCACTCTCTGGACTCACTGCACTGCATCCCCAGTGGTGCTAGTGCACTGTGTGGACTCACTGTACTGCATCCCCAGTGGTGCCAGTGCAATCTCTGGACTCTCTGCAGTGCATCCCCAGTGGTGCCAGTGCACTCTCAGGACTCACTGCACTGCATCCCCAGTGGGGCCAGTGCACTCTCTGGACTCACTGCACTGCATCCCCAGTAGTGACAGTGCACTCTCTGGACTCAATGCAGTGCATCCCCAGTGGTGCCAGTGCACTCTCTGGACTCACTGCACTGCATCCCCAGTAGTGCCAGTGCACTCTCTGGACTCACTGCACTGCATCCCCAGTGCTGCCAGTGCACTCACTGGATTCACTGCACTGCATCCCCAGTGGTGCCAGTGCACTCTCTGGACTCACTGCAGTGCATCCCCACTGGTGCCAGTGCACTCTCTGGAGTCACTGCAGTGCATCCCCAGTGGTGCCAGTGCAGTCTCTGGAGTAACTGCAGTGCATCCCCACTGGTGCCAAAGCACTCTCTGGACTCACTGCAGTGCATCCCCAGTGGTGCCACTGCACTCTCTGGACTCACTGCAGTGCATCCCCAGTGGTGCCAGTGCACTCTCTGGACTCATTGAAGTGCATTCTCAGTGGTGCCAGTGCACTCTCTGGACTCACTGCAGTGCATCCCCAGTGGTGCCAGTACACTCACTGGACTCACTGCACTGCATCCCCAGTGGTGCCAGTGCACTCTCTGGACTCACTAAACTGCATCCCCAGTGGTGCCACTGCACTCTCTGGACTCACTGCACTGCTTCCCCAGTGGTGCCAGTGCACTCACTGGACTCCCTGCAGTGCATCCCCACTGGTGCCAGTGCACTCTCTGGGCTCACTGCAGTGCATCCCCAGTGGTGCCAGTGCACTCTCTGGACTCACTGCACTGCATCCCCAGTGGTGCCAGTGCACTCTCTGGAGTCACAGCACTGCATCCCCAGTGGTGCCAGTGCAATCTCTGGACTCACTGCACTGCATCCCCAGTGGTGCCAGTGCACTCTCTGGACTCACTGCACTGCATCCCCGGTGGTGCCAGTGCAGTCTCTGGAGTAACTGCACTGCATCCCCACTGGTGCCAAAGCATTCTCTGGACTCCCAGCACCGCATCCCCAGTGGTGCCAGTGCACTCTCTGGACTCACTGCACTGCATCCCCAGTGGTGCCAGTGCACTCTCTGGACTCACTGCAGTGCATCCCCAGTGGTGCCAGTGCACTCTCTGGACTCATTGAAGTGCATTCTCAGTGGTGCCAGTGCACTCTCTGGACTCACTGCAGTGCATCCCCAGTGGTGCCAGTACACTCACTGGACTCACTGCACTGCATCCCCAGTGGTGCCAGTGCACTCTCTGGACTCACTAAACTGCATCACCAGTGGTGCCACTGCACTCTCTGGACTCACTGCACTGCTTCCCCCGTGGTGCCAGTGCACTCACTGGACTCACTGCAGTGCATCCCCACTGGTGCCAGTGCACTCTCTGGGCTCACTACAGTGCATCCCCAGTGGTGCCAGTGCACTCTCTGGACTCACTGCACTGCATCCTCAGTGGTGCCAGTGCGCTCTCTGGAGTCACAGCACTGCATCCCCAGTGGTGCCAGTGCAATCTCTGGACTCACTGCAGTGCATCCCCAGTGGTGCCAGTGCACTCTCTGGACTCACTGCAGTGCATCCCCGGTGGTGCCAGTGCAGTCTCTGGAGTAACTGCACTGCATCCCCACTGGTGCCAAAGCACTCTCTGGACTCACTGCACTGCATCCCCAGTGGTGCCAGTGCACTCTCTGGACTCACTGCACTGCATGCCCAGTGGTGCCAGTGCACTCTCTGGACTCACTGTACTGCATACCCACTGGTGCCAGTGCACTCTGTGGACTCACTGTACTGCATCCCCAGTGGTGACAGTGCACTCTCTGGACTCACTGCAGTGCATCCCCAGTGGTGCCAGTGCACTCTCTGGACTCACTGCAGTGCATCCCCAGTGGTGCCAGTGCACTCTCTGGACTCACTGCAGTGCATCCCCAGTGGCGCCAGTGCACTCTCTGGACTCACTGCACTGCATCCCCAGTGGTGCCAGTGCACTCTCTGGACTCACTGCACTGCATCCCCAGTGGTGCCAGTGCACTATCTGGACTCACTGCAGGGCATCCCCAGTGGTGCCAGTGCACTGTCTGGACTCACTGCAGTGCATCCCCAGTGGTGCCAGTGCACTCTCTGGACTCACTGTACTGCAATCCCAGTGGTGCCAGTGCACTCACTGGACTGACTGCACTGCATCCCCAGTGGTGCCAGTGCACTCTCTGGACTCACTGCACTGCATCCCCACTGGTGCCAGTGTACTCTCTGGACTCACTGCAGTGCATCCCCAGTGGTGCCAGTGCACTCACTGGACTCACTGGACACATCCCCAGTGGTGCCAGTGCACTCTCTGGACTCACTGCAGTGCATCCCCAGTGGTGCCAGTGCACTCTCTGGACTCACTGCACTGCATCCCCACTGGTGCCAGTGTACTCTCTGGACTCACTGCAGTGCATCCCCAGTGGTGCCAGTGCACTCTCTGGACTCACTGCACTGCATCCCCACTGGTGCCAGTGCACTCTCTGGACTCACTGAAGTGCATCCCCAGTTGTGCCAGTGCACTCTCTGGACTCAATGCACTGCATCCCCAGTGGTGCCAGTGCACTCTCTGGACTCACTGCACTGCATCCCCAGTGGTGCCAGTGCAATCTCTGGACTCACTGTAGTGCATCCCCAGTGGTGCCAGTGCACTCACTGGACTCACTGCAGTGCATCCCCACTGGTGCCAGTGCACTCTCTGGACTCACTGCACTGCATCCCCAGTGGTGCCAGTGCACTCTCTGGACTCACTGCACTGTATCCCCAGTGGTGCCAGTGCACTCACTGGATTCACTGCACTGCATCCCCAGTGGTGCCAGTGCACTCTATGGACTCACTGCACTGCATCCCCAGTGGTGCCAGTGCACTCTGTGGACTCACTGCACTGCAGCCCCATTGGTGCCAGTGCACTCTCTGGACTCACTGCACTGCATCACAGGTAGTGCCAGTGCACTCTCTGGACTCACTGCACTGCATCCCCAGTGGTGCCAGTGCACTCTCTGGACTCACTGCACTGCTTCCCCAGTGGTGCCAGTGCACTCTCTGCACTCACTTCTCTGCATTCCCAGTGGTGCCAGTGAAGTCTCTGGACTCACTGCACTGCATCCCCAGCGGTGCCAGTGCAATCTCTGGACTCACTGCAGTGCATCACCAGTGGTGCCAGTGCACTCTCTGGACTCACTGCACTGCATCCCCAGTGGTGCCAGTGCACTCTCTGGACTCACTGCAGTGCATCCCCAGTGGTGCCAGTGCACTCTCTGGACTCACTGCACTGCATCCCCAGTGGTGCAAGTGCACTCTCTCGAGTCACTGCACTACATCCCCAGTGGTGCCAGTGCACTCACTGGACTCACTGTACTGCATCATCTGTGGTGCCAGTGCACTCTCTGGACTCACTGAAATGCATCCCCAGTGGTGCCAGTGCACTCTCTGGACTCACTGCACTGCATCCCCAGTGGTGCCAGTGCACTCTCTGGACTCACTGCACTGTATCCCCAGTGGTGCCAGTGCACTCACTGGATTCACTGCAGTTCATCCCCAGTGGTGCCAGTGCACTCTCTGGACTCACTGCACTGCATCCCCAGTGGTGTCAGTGCACTCTGTGGACTCACTGCACTGCATCCCCAGTGGTGACAGTGCACTCTCTGGACTCACTGCAGTGCATCCCCAGTGGTGCCAGTGCACTCTCTGGACTCACTGCAGTGCATTCCCAGTGGTACCAGTGCACTCTCTGGACTCACTGCACTGCATCCCCAGTGGTGCCAGTGCAGTCTCTGGAGTAACTGCAGTGCATCCCCACTGGTGCCAAAGCACTCTCTGGACTCCCGGCACCGCATCCCCAGTGGTGCCAGTGCACTCTCTGGACTCACTGCACTGCATACCCAGTGGTGCCAGTGCACTCTCTGGAGTCAAAGCACTGCATCCCCAGTGGTGCCAGTGCACTCTCTGGACTCACTGCACTGCATCCCCAGTGGTGCCAGTGCACTCTCTGGACTCACTGAAGTGCATTCTCAGTGGTGCCAGTGCACTCTCTGGACTCACTGCAGTGCATCCCCAGTGGTGCCAGTACACTCACTGGACTCACTGCACTGCATCCCCAGTGGTGCCAGTGCGCTCTCTGGACTCACTAAACTGCATCACCAGTGGTGCCTCTGCACTCTCTGGACTCACTGCACTGCTTCCCCAGTGGTGCCAGTGCACTCACTGGACTCACTGCAGTGCATCCCCACTGGTGCCAGTGCACTCTCTGGGCTCACTGCAGTGCATCACCAGTGGTGCCAGTGCACTCTCTGGACTCACTGCACTGCATCCCCAGTGGTGCCTGTGCGCTCTCTGGAGTCACAGCACTGCATCCCCAGTAGTGACAGTGCACTCTCTGGACTCAATGCAGTGCATCCCCAGTGGTGCCAGTGCACTCTCTGGACTCACTGCACTGCATCCCCAGTAGTGCCAGTGCACTCTCTGGACTCACTGCACTGCATCCCCAGTGCTGCCAGTGCACTCACTGGATTCACTGCACTGCATCCCCAGTGGTGCCAGTGCACTCTCTGGACTCACTGCAGTGCATCCCCACTGGTGCCAGTGCACTCTCTGGACTCACTGCAGTGCATCCCCAGTGGTGCCAGTGCAGTCTCTGGAGTAACTGCAGTGCATCCCCACTGGTGCCAAAGCACTCTCTGGACTCACTGCAGTGCATCCCCAGTGGTGCCACTGCACTCTCTGGACTCACTGCAGTGCATCCCCAGTGGTGCCAGTGCACTCTCTGGAATCATTGAAGTGCATTCTCAGTGGTGCCAGTGCACTCTCTGGACTCACTGCAGTGCATCCCCAGTGGTGCCAGTACACTCACTGGACTCACTGCACTGCATCCCCAGTGGTGCCAGTGCACTCTCTGGACTCACTAAACTGCATCCCCAGTGGTGCCACTGCACTCTCTGGACTCACTGCACTGCTTCCCCAGTGGTGCCAGTGCACTCACTGGACTCACTGCAGTGCATCCCCACTGGTGCCAGTGCACTCTCTGGGCTCACTGCAGTGCATCCCCAGTGGTGCCAGTGCACTCTCTGGACTCACTGCACTGCATCCCCAGTGGTGCCAGTGCGCTCTCTGGAGTCACAGCACTGCATCCCCAGTGGTGCCAGTGCAATCTCTGGACTCACTGCACTGCATCCCCAGTGGTGCCAGTGCACTCTCTGGACTCACTGCACTGCATCCCCGGTGGTGCCAGTGCAGTCTCTGGAGTAACTGCAGTGCATCCCCAGTGGTGCCAGTGCACTCTCTGGACTCACTGAAGTGCATTCTCAGTGGTGCCAGTGCACTCTCTGGACTCACTGCAGTGCATCCCCAGTGGTGCCAGTACACTCACTGGACTCACTGCACTGCATCCCCAGTGGTGCCAGTGCACTCTCTGGACTCACTAAACTGCATCACCAGTGGTGCCACTGCACTCTCTGGACTCACTGCACTGCTTCCCCCGTGGTGCCAGTGCACTCACTGGACTCACTGCAGTGCATCCCCACTGGTGCCAGTGCACTCTCTGGGCTCACTGCAGTGCATCCCCAGTGGTGCCAGTGCACTCTCTGGACTCACTGCACTGCATCCCCAGTGGTGCCAGTGCGCTCTCTGGAGTCACAGCACTGCATCCCCAGTGGTGCCAGTGCAATCTCTGGACTCACTGCAGTGCATCCCCAGTGGTGCCAGTGCACTCTCTGGACTCACTGCAGTGCATCCCCGGTGGTGCCAGTGCAGTCTCTGGAGTAACTGCACTGCATCCCCACTGGTGCCAAAGCACTCTCTGGACTCACTGCACTGCATCCCCAGTGGTGCCAGTGCACTCTCTGGACTCACTGCACTGCATGCCCAGTGGTGCCAGTGCACTCTCTGGACTCACTGTACTGCATACCCACTGGTGCCAGTGCACTCTGTGGACTCGCTGTACTGCATCCCCAGTGGTGACAGTGCACTCTCTGGACTCACTGCAGTGCATCCCCAGTGGTGCCAGTGCACGCTCTGGACTCACTGCACTGCATCCCCAGTGGTGCCAGTGCACTCTCTGGACTCACTGCACTGCATCCCCAGTGGCGCCAGTGCACTCTCTGGACTCACTGCACTGCATCCCCAGTGGTGCCA
The DNA here is from genome assembly GCF_964034855.1 of Anser brachyrhynchus. Classification (NCBI taxonomy): domain Eukaryota; kingdom Metazoa; phylum Chordata; class Aves; order Anseriformes; family Anatidae; genus Anser; species Anser brachyrhynchus. The sequence continues at coordinate 459,387 of NW_027663839.1, read as the reverse complement.
GTGCACTCTCTGGACTCACTGCACTGCATCCCCAGTGGTGCCAGTGCACTCTCTGGACTCACTGCAGGGCATCCCCAGTGGTGCCAGTGCACTGTCTGGACTCACTGCAGTGCATCCCCAGTGGTGCCAGTGCACTCTCTGGACTCACTGTACTGCACCCCCAGTGGTGCCAGTGCACTCACTGGACTGACTGCACTGCATCCCCAGTGGTGCCAGTGCACTCTCTGGACTCACTGCACTGCATCCCCACTGGTGCCAGTGTACTCTCTGGACTCACTGCACTGCATCCCCAGTGGTGCCAGTGCACTCACTGGACTCACTGGACACATCCCCATTGGTGCCAGTGCACTCTCTGGACTCACTGCAGTGCATTCCCAGTGGTGCCAGTGCACTCTCTGGACTCACTGCACTGCATCCCCACTGGTGCCAGTGTACTCTCTGGACTCACTGCAGTGCATCCCCAGTGGTGCCAGTGCACTCTCTGGACTCACTGCACTGCATCCCCACTGGTGCCAGTGCACTCTCTGGACTCACTGAAGTGCATCCCCAGTTGTGCCAGTGCACTCTCTGGACTCAATGCACTGCATCCCCAGTGGTGCCAGTGCACTCTCTGGACTCACTGCACTGCATCCCCAGTGGTGCCAGTGCAATCTCTGGACTCACTGTAGTGCATCCCCAGTGGTGCCAGTGCACTCACTGGACTCACTGCAGTGCATCCCCACTGGTGCCAGTGCACTCTCTGGACTCACTGCACTGCATCCCCAGTGGTGCCAGTGCACTCTCTGGACTCACTGCACTGTATCCCCAGTGGTGCCAGTGCACTCACTGGATTCACTGCACTGCATCCCCAGTGGTGCCAGTGCACTCTCTGGACTCACTGCACTGCATCCCCAGTGGTGCCAGTGCACTCTGTGGTCTCACTGCACTGCAGCCCCATTGGTGCCAGTGCACTCTCTGGACTCACTGCACTGCATCACAGGTAGTGCCAGTGCACTCTCTGGACTCACTGCACTGCATCCCCAGTGGTGCCAGTGCACTCTCTGGACTCACTGCACTGCTTCCCCAGTGGTGCCAGTGCACTCTCTGCACTCACTTCTCTGCATTCCCTGTGGTGCCAGTGCACTCTCTGGACTCACTGCACTGCATCCCCAGTGGTGCCAGAGCAATCTCTGGACTCACTGCAGTGCATCACCAGTGGTGCCAGTGCACTCTCTGGACTCACTGCACTGCATCCCCAGTGGTTCCAGTGCACTCTCTGGACTCACTGCAGTGCATCCCCAGTGGTGCCAGTGCACTCTCTGGACTCACTGCACTGCATCCCCAGTGGTGCAAGTGCACTCTCTCGAGTCACTGCACTACATCCCCAGTGGTGCCAGTGCACTCACTGGACTCACTGTACTGCATCATCTGTGGTGCCAGTGCACTCTCTGGACTCACTGCAATGCATCCCCAGTGGTGCCAGTGCACTCTCTGGACTCACTGCACTGCATCCCCAGTGGTGCCAGTGCACTCTCTGGACTCACTGCACTGTATCCCCAGTGGTGCCAGTGCACTCACTGGATTCACTGCAGTTCATCCCCAGTGGTGCCAGTGCACTCTCTGGACTCACTGCACTGCATCCCCAGTGGTGTCAGTGCACTCTGTGGACTCACTGCACTGCATCCCCAGTGGTGACAGTGCACTCTCTGGACTCACTGCAGTGCATCCCCAGTGGTGACAGTGCACTCTCTGGACTCACTGCAGTGCATCCCCAGTGGTACCAGTGCACTCTCTGGACTCACTGCACTGCATCCCCAGTGGTGCCAGTGCAGTCTCTGGAGTAACTGCAGTGCATCCCCACTGGTGCCAAAGCACTCTCTGGACTCCCGGCACCGCATCCCCAGTGGTGCCAGTGCACTCTCTGGACTCACTGCACTGCATCCCCAGTGGTGCCAGTGCACTCTCTGGAGTCAAAGCACTGCATCCCCAGTGGTGCCAGTGCACTCTCTGGACTCACTGAAGTGCATCCCCAGTGGTGCCAGTGCACTCTCTGGACTCACTGAAGTGCATTCTCAGTGGTGCCAGTGCACTCTCTGGACTCACTGCAGTGCATCCCCAGTGGTGCCAGTACACTCACTGGACTCACTGCACTGCATCCCCAGTGGTGCCAGTGCACTCTCTGGACTCACTAAACTGCATCACCAGTGGTGCCTCTGCACTCTCTGGACTCACTGCACTGCTTCCCCAGTGGTGCCAGTGCACTCACTGGACTCACTGCAGTGCATCCCCACTGGTGCCAGTGCACTCTCTGGGCTCACTGCAGTGCATCACCAGTGGTGCCAGTGCACTCTCTGGACTCACTGCACTGCATCCCCAGTGGTGCCTGTGCGCTCTCTGGAGTCACAGCACTGCATCCCCAGTGGTGCCTGTGCAATCTCTGGACTCACTGCACTGCATCCCCAGTGGTGCCAGTGCACTCTCTGGACTCACTGAAGTGCATTCTCAGTGGTGCCAGTGCACTCTCTGGACTCACTGCACTGCATCCCCAGTGGTGCCAGTGCACTCTCTGGACTCACTGAACTGCATCCCCAGTGGTGCCAGTGCACTCTCTGGACTCACTGCACTGCATCCCCAGTGCTGCCAGTGCACTCTCTGGACTCACTGCACTGCATCCCTAGTGGTGCCACTGCACTCTCTGGACTCACTGCACTGCTTCCCCAGTGGTGCCAGTGCACTCTCTGGACTCACTGCACTGCATCCCCAGTGGTGCCAGTGCACTCACTGGACTCACTGCAGTGCATCCCCACTGGTGCCAGGGCACTCTCTGGACTCACTGCACTGCATCCCCAGTGGTGCCAGTGCACTCTCTGGACTCACTGCACTGCATCCCCAGTGGTTCCAGCGCACTCTCTGGACTCACTGCACTGTATCCCCAGTGGTGCCAGTACACTCTCTGGACTCACTGCAGTGCATCCCCAGTGGTGCCAGTGCACTCTCTGGACTCACTGCAGTGCATCCCCAGTGGTGCCAGTGCACTCTCTGGACTCACTGCAGTGCATCCGCAGTGGTGCCATTGCACTCTCTGGACTCACTGCACTGCATCCCCAGTGGTGCCAGTGCACTCTCTGGACTCACTGAAGTGCATCCCCAGTGGTGCCTGTGCGCTCTCTGGAGTCACAGCACTGCATCCCCAGTGGTGCCAGTGCACTCTCTGGACTCACTGAACTGCATCCCCAGTGGTGCCAGTGCACTCTCTGGACTCACTGCACTGCATCCCCAGTGCTGCCAGTGCACTCACTGGATTCACTGCACTGCATCCCCAGTGGTGCCAGTGCACTCTCTGGACTCACTGCAGTGCATCCCCACTGGTGCCAGTGCACTCTCTGGACTCACTGCAGTGCATCCCCAGTGGTGCCAGTGCAGTCTCTGGAGTAACTGCAGTTCATCCCCACTGGTGCCAAAGCACTCTCTGGACTCACTGCAGTGCATCCCCACTGGTGCCAGTGCACTCTCTGGACTCACTGCAGTGCATCCCCAGTGGTGCCAGTGCACTCTCTGGACTCATTGAAGTGCATTCTCAGTGGTGCCAGTGCACTCTCTGGACTCACTGCAGTGCATCCCCAGTGGTGCCAGTACACTCACTGGACTCACTGCACTGCATCCCCAGTGGTGCCAGTGCACTCTCTGGACTCACTAAACTGCATCCCCAGTGGTGCCACTGCACTCTCTGGACTCACTGCACTGCTTCCCCAGTGGTGCCAGTGCACTCACTGGACTCACTGCAGTGCATCCCCACTGGTGCCAGTGCACTCTCTGGGCTCACTGCAGTGCATCCCCAGTGGTGCCAGTGCACTCTCTGGACTCACTGCACTGCATCACCAGTGGTGCCAGTGCGCTCTCTGGAGTCACAGCACTGCATCCCCAGTGGTGCCAGTGCAATCTCTGGACTCACTGCACTGCATCCCCAGTGGTGCCAGTGCACTCTCTGGAGTCACAGCACTGCATCCCCACTGGTGCCAGTGCAGTCTCTGGAGTAACTGCACTGCATCCCCACTGGTGCCAAAGCACTCTCTGGACTCCCAGCACCGCATCCCCAGTGGTGCCAGTGCACTCTCTGGACTCACTGCACTGCATCCCCAGTGGTGCCAGTGCACTCTCTGGACTCACTGCAGTGCATCCCCAGTGGTGCCAGTGCACTCTCTGGACTCACTGAAGTGCATTCTCAGTGGTGCCAGTGCACTCTCTGGACTCACTGCAGTGCATCCCCAGTGGTGCCAGTACACTCACTGGACTCACTGCACTGCATCCCCAGTGGTGCCAGTGCACTCTCTGGACTCACTAAACTGCATCACCAGTGGTGCCACTGCACTCTCTGGACTCACTGCACTGCTTCCCCCGTGGTGCCAGTGCACTCACTGGACTCACTGCAGTGCATCCCCACTGGTGCCAGTGCACTCTCTGGGCTCACTACAGTGCATCCCCAGTGGTGCCAGTGCACTCTCTGGACTCACTGCACTGCATCCCCAGTGGTGCCAGTGCGCTCTCTGGAGTCACAGCACTGCATCCCCAGTGGTGCCAGTGCAATCTCTGGACTCACTGCAGTGCATCCCCAGTGGTGCCAGTGCACTCTCTGGACTCACTGCAGTGCATCCCCGGTGGTGCCAGTGCAGTCTCTGGAGTAACTGCACTGCATCCCCACTGGTGCCAAAGCACTCTCTGGACTCACTGCACTGCATCCCCAGTGGTGCCAGTGCACTCTCTGGACTCACTGCACTGCATGCCCAGTGGTGCCAGTGCACTCTCTGGACTCACTGTACTGCATACCCACTGGTGCCAGTGCACTCTGTGGACTCACTGTACTGCATCCCCAGTGGTGACAGTGCACTCTCTGGACTCACTGCAGTGCATCCCCAGTGGTGCCAGTGCACTCTCTGGACTCACTGCACTGCATCCCCAGTGGTGCCAGTGCACTCTCTGGACTCACTGCAGTGCATCCCCAGTGGCGCCAGTGCACTCTCTGGACTCACTGCACTGCATCCCCAGTGGTGCCAGTGCACTCTCTGGACTCACTGCACTGCATCCCCAGTGGTGCCAGTGCACTATCTGGACTCACTGCAGGGCATCCCCAGTGGTGCCAGTGCACTGTCTGGACTCACTGCAGTGCATCCCCAGTGGTGCCAGTGCACTCTCTGGACTCACTGTACTGCAATCCCAGTGGTGCCAGTGCACTCACTGGACTGACTGCACTGCATCCCCAGTGGTGCCAGTGCACTATCTGGACTCACTGCAGGGCATCCCCAGTGGTGCCAGTGCACTGTCTGGACTCACTGCAGTGCATCCCCAGTGGTGCCAGTGCACTCTCTGGACTCACTGCACTGCATCCCCAGTGGTGCCAGTGCACTCTCTGGACTCACTGCACTGTATCCCCAGTGGTGCCAGTGCACTCACTGGATTCACTGCAGTTCATCCCCAGTGGTGCCAGTGCACTCTCTGGACTCACTGCACTGCATCCCCAGTGGTGTCAGTGCACTCTGTGGACTCACTGCACTGCATCCCCAGTGGTGACAGTGCACTCTCTGGACTCACTGCAGTGCATCCCCAGTGGTGACAGTGCACTCTCTGGACTCACTGCAGTGCATCCCCAGTGGTACCAGTGCACTCTCTGGACTCACTGCACTGCATCCCCAGTGGTGCCAGTGCAGTCTCTGGAGTAACTGCAGTGCATCCCCACTGGTGCCAAAGCACTCTCTGGACTCCCGGCACCGCATCCCCAGTGGTGCCAGTGCACTCTCTGGACTCACTGCACTGCATCCCCAGTGGTGCCAGTGCACTCTCTGGAGTCAAAGCACTGCATCCCCAGTGGTGCCAGTGCACTCTCTGGACTCACTGAAGTGCATCCCCAGTGGTGCCAGTGCACTCTCTGGACTCACTGAAGTGCATTCTCAGTGGTGCCAGTGCACTCTCTGGACTCACTGCAGTGCATCCCCAGTGGTGCCAGTACACTCACTGGACTCACTGCACTGCATCCCCAGTGGTGCCAGTGCACTCTCTGGACTCACTAAACTGCATCACCAGTGGTGCCTCTGCACTCTCTGGACTCACTGCACTGCTTCCCCAGTGGTGCCAGTGCACTCACTGGACTCACTGCAGTGCATCCCCACTGGTGCCAGTGCACTCTCTGGGCTCACTGCAGTGCATCACCAGTGGTGCCAGTGCACTCTCTGGACTCACTGCACTGCATCCCCAGTGGTGCCTGTGCGCTCTCTGGAGTCACAGCACTGCATCCCCAGTGGTGCCTGTGCAATCTCTGGACTCACTGCACTGCATCCCCAGTGGTGCCAGTGCACTCTCTGGACTCACTGAAGTGCATTCTCAGTGGTGCCAGTGCACTCTCTGGACTCACTGCACTGCATCCCCAGTGGTGCCAGTGCACTCTCTGGACTCACTGAACTGCATCCCCAGTGGTGCCAGTGCACTCTCTGGACTCACTGCACTGCATCCCCAGTGCTGCCAGTGCACTCTCTGGACTCACTGCACTGCATCCCTAGTGGTGCCACTGCACTCTCTGGACTCACTGCACTGCTTCCCCAGTGGTGCCAGTGCACTCTCTGGACTCACTGCACTGCATCCCCAGTGGTGCCAGTGCACTCACTGGACTCACTGCAGTGCATCCCCACTGGTGCCAGGGCACTCTCTGGACTCACTGCACTGCATCCCCAGTGGTGCCAGTGCACTCTCTGGACTCACTGCACTGCATCCCCAGTGGTTCCAGCGCACTCTCTGGACTCACTGCACTGTATCCCCAGTGGTGCCAGTACACTCTCTGGACTCACTGCAGTGCATCCCCAGTGGTGCCAGTGCACTCTCTGGACTCACTGCAGTGCATCCCCAGTGGTGCCAGTGCACTCTCTGGACTCACTGCAGTGCATCCGCAGTGGTGCCATTGCACTCTCTGGACTCACTGCACTGCATCTCCAGTGGTGCCAGTGCACTCTCTGGACTCACTGCACTGCATCCCCAGTGCTGCCAGTGCACTCTCTTGAGTCACTGCACTGCATCTTCTGTGGTGCAAGAGCACTCTCTGGACTCACAGCAGTGCATCACCAGTGGTGCCAGTGCACTCTCTGGACTCACTGCACTGCATCCCCAGTGGTGCCAGTGCACTCTCTGGACTCACTGAAGTGCATCCCCAGTGGTGCCTGTGCGCTCTCTGGAGTCACAGCACTGCATCCCCAGTGGTGCCAGTGCACTCTCTGGACTCACTGAACTGCATCCCCAGTGGTGCCAGTGCACTCTCTGGACTCACTGCACTGCATCCCCAGTGCTGCCAGTGCACTCACTGGATTCACTGCACTGCATCCCCAGTGGTGCCAGTGCACTCTCTGGACTCACTGCAGTGCATCCCCACTGGTGCCAGTGCACTCTCTGGACTCACTGCAGTGCATCCCCAGTGGTGCCAGTGCAGTCTCTGGAGTAACTGCAGTTCATCCCCACTGGTGCCAAAGCACTCTCTGGACTCACTGCAGTGCATCCCCACTGGTGCCAGTGCACTCTCTGGACTCACTGCAGTGCATCCCCAGTGGTGCCAGTGCACTCTCTGGACTCATTGAAGTGCATTCTCAGTGGTGCCAGTGCACTCTCTGGACTCACTGCAGTGCATCCCCAGTGGTGCCAGTACACTCACTGGACTCACTGCACTGCATCCCCAGTGGTGCCAGTGCACTCTCTGGACTCACTAAACTGCATCCCCAGTGGTGCCACTGCACTCTCTGGACTCACTGCACTGCTTCCCCAGTGGTGCCAGTGCACTCACTGGACTCACTGCAGTGCATCCCCACTGGTGCCAGTGCACTCTCTGGGCTCACTGCAGTGCATCACCAGTGGTGCCAGTGCGCTCTCTGGAGTCACAGCACTGCATCCCCAGTGGTGCCAGTGCAATCTCTGGACTCACTGCACTGCATCCCCAGTGGTGCCAGTGCACTCTCTGGAGTCACAGCACTGCATCCCCACTGGTGCCAGTGCAGTCTCTGGAGTAACTGCACTGCATCCCCACTGGTGCCAAAGCACTCTCTGGACTCCCAGCACCGCATCCCCAGTGGTGCCAGTGCACTCTCTGGACTCACTGCACTGCATCCCCAGTGGTGCCAGTGCACTCTCTGGACTCACTGCAGTGCATCCCCAGTGGTGCCAGTGCACTCTCTGGACTCACTGAAGTGCATTCTCAGTGGTGCCAGTGCACTCTCTGGACTCACTGCAGTGCATCCCCAGTGGTGCCAGTACACTCACTGGACTCACTGCACTGCATCCCCAGTGGTGCCAGTGCACTCTCTGGACTCACTAAACTGCATCACCAGTGGTGCCACTGCACTCTCTGGACTCACTGCACTGCTTCCCCCGTGGTGCCAGTGCACTCACTGGACTCACTGCAGTGCATCCCCACTGGTGCCAGTGCACTCTCTGGGCTCACTACAGTGCATCCCCAGTGGTGCCAGTGCACTCTCTGGACTCACTGCACTGCATCCCCAGTGGTGCCAGTGCGCTCTCTGGAGTCACAGCACTGCATCCCCAGTGGTGCCAGTGCAATCTCTGGACTCACTGCAGTGCATCCCCAGTGGTGCCAGTGCACTCTCTGGACTCACTGCAGTGCATCCCCGGTGGTGCCAGTGCAGTCTCTGGAGTAACTGCACTGCATCCCCACTGGTGCCAAAGCACTCTCTGGACTCACTGCACTGCATCCCCAGTGGTGCCAGTGCACTCTCTGGACTCACTGCACTGCATGCCCAGTGGTGCCAGTGCACTCTCTGGACTCACTGTACTGCATACCCACTGGTGCCAGTGCACTCTGTGGACTCACTGTACTGCATCCCCAGTGGTGACAGTGCACTCTCTGGACTCACTGCAGTGCATCCCCAGTGGTGCCAGTGCACTCTCTGGACTCACTGCACTGCATCCCCAGTGGTGCCAGTGCACTCTCTGGACTCACTGCAGTGCATCCCCAGTGGCGCCAGTGCACTCTCTGGACTCACTGCACTGCATCCCCAGTGGTGCCAGTGCACTCTCTGGACTCACTGCACTGCATCCCCAGTGGTGCCAGTGCACTATCTGGACTCACTGCAGGGCATCCCCAGTGGTGCCAGTGCACTGTCTGGACTCACTGCAGTGCATCCCCAGTGGTGCCAGTGCACTCTCTGGACTCACTGTACTGCAATCCCAGTGGTGCCAGTGCACTCACTGGACTGACTGCACTGCATCCCCAGTGGTGCCAGTGCACTCTCTGGACTCACTGCACTGCATCCCCACTGGTGCCAGTGTACTCTCTGGACTCACTGCAGTGCATCCCCAGTGGTGCCAGTGCACTCACTGGACTCACTGGACACATCCCCAGTGGTGCCAGTGCACTCTCTGGACTCACTGCAGTGCATCCCCAGTGGTGCCAGTGCACTCTCTGGACTCACTGCACTGCATCCCCACTGGTGCCAGTGTACTCTCTGGACTCACTGCAGTGCATCCCCAGTGGTGCCAGTGCACTCTCTGGACTCACTGCACTGCATCCCCACTGGTGCCAGTGCACTCTCTGGACTCACTGAAGTGCATCCCCAGTTGTGCCAGTGCACTCTCTGGACTCAATGCACTGCATCCCCAGTGGTGCCAGTGCACTCTCTGGACTCACTGCACTGCATCCCCAGTGGTGCCAGTGCAATCTCTGGACTCACTGTAGTGCATCCCCAGTGGTGCCAGTGCACTCACTGGACTCACTGCAGTGCATCCCCACTGGTGCCAGTGCACTCTCTGGACTCACTGCACTGCATCCCCAGTGGTGCCAGTGCACTCTCTGGACTCACTGCACTGTATCCCCAGTGGTGCCAGTGCACTCACTGGATTCACTGCACTGCATCCCCAGTGGTGCCAGTGCACTCTATGGACTCACTGCACTGCATCCCCAGTGGTGCCAGTGCACTCTGTGGACTCACTGCACTGCAGCCCCATTGGTGCCAGTGCACTCTCTGGACTCACTGCACTGCATCACAGGTAGTGCCAGTGCACTCTCTGGACTCACTGCACTGCATCCCCAGTGGTGCCAGTGCACTCTCTGGACTCACTGCACTGCTTCCCCAGTGGTGCCAGTGCACTCTCTGCACTCACTTCTCTGCATTCCCAGTGGTGCCAGTGAAGTCTCTGGACTCACTGCACTGCATCCCCAGTGGTGCCAGTGCAATCTCTGGACTCACTGCAGTGCATCACCAGTGGTGCCAGTGCACTCTCTGGACTCACTGCACTGCATCCCCAGTGGTGCCAGTGCACTCTCTGGACTCACTGCAGTGCATCCCCAGTGGTGCCAGTGCACTCTCTGGACTCACTGCACTGCATCCCCAGTGGTGCAAGTGCACTCTCTCGAGTCACTGCACTACATCCCCAGTGGTGCCAGTGCACTCACTGGACTCACTGTACTGCATCATCTGTGGTGCCAGTGCACTCTCTGGACTCACTGAAATGCATCCCCAGTGGTGCCAGTGCACTCTCTGGACTCACTGCACTGCATCCCCAGTGGTGCCAGTGCACTCTCTGGACTCACTGCACTGTATCCCCAGTGGTGCCAGTGCACTCACTGGATTCACTGCAGTTCATCCCCAGTGGTGCCAGTGCACTCTCTGGACTCACTGCACTGCATCCCCAGTGGTGTCAGTGCACTCTGTGGACTCACTGCACTGCATCCCCAGTGGTGACAGTGCACTCTCTGGACTCACTGCAGTGCATCCCCAGTGGTGCCAGTGCACTCTCTGGACTCACTGCAGTGCATCCCCAGTGGTACCAGTGCACTCTCTGGACTCACTGCACTGCATCCCCAGTGGTGCCAGTGCAGTCTCTGGAGTAACTGCAGTGCATCCCCACTGGTGCCAAAGCACTCTCTGGACTCCCGGCACCGCATCCCCAGTGGTGCCAGTGCACTCTCTGGACTCACTGCACTGCATACCCAGTGGTGCCAGTGCACTCTCTGGAGTCAAAGCACTGCATCCCCAGTGGTGCCAGTGCACTCTCTGGACTCACTGCACTGCATCCCCAGTGGTGCCAGTGCACTCTCTGGACTCACTGAAGTGCATTCTCAGTGGTGCCAGTGCACTCTCTGGACTCACTGCAGTGCATCCCCAGTGGTGCCAGTACACTCACTGGACTCACTGCACTGCATCCCCAGTGGTGCCAGTGCGCTCTCTGGACTCACTAAACTGCATCACCAGTGGTGCCTCTGCACTCTCTGGACTCACTGCACTGCTTCCCCAGTGGTGCCAGTGCACTCACTGGACTCACTGCAGTGCATCCCCACTGGTGCCAGTGCACTCTCTGGGCTCACTGCAGTGCATCACCAGTGGTGCCAGTGCACTCTCTGGACTCACTGCACTGCTTCCACAGTGGTGCCTGTGCGCTCTCTGGAGTCACAGCACTGCATCCCCAGTAGTGACAGTGCACTCTCTGGACTCAATGCAGTGCATCCCCAGTGGTGCCAGTGCACTCTCTGGACTCACTGCACTGCATCCCCAGTAGTGCCAGTGCACTCTCTGGACTCACTGCACTGCATCCCCAGTGCTGCCAGTGCACTCTCTGGACTCACTGCACTGCATCACCAGTGGTGCCAGTGCACTCTCTGGACTCACTGCACTGTATCCCCAGTGGTGCCAGTGCACTCACTGGATTCACTGCACTGCATCCCCAGTGGTGCCAGTGCACTCTATGGACTCACTGCACTGCATCCCCAGTGGTGCCAGTGCACTCTGTGGACTCACTGCACTGCAGCCCCATTGGTGCCAGTGCACTCTCTGGACTCACTGCACTGCATCACAGGTAGTGCCAGTGCACTCTCTGGACTCACTGCACTGCATCCCCAGTGGTGCCAGTGCACTCTCTGGACTCACTGCACTGCTTCCCCAGTGGTGCCAGTGCACTCTCTGCACTCACTTCTCTGCATTCCCAGTGGTGCCAGTGAAGTCTCTGGACTCACTGCACTGCATCCCCAGTGGTGCCAGTGCAATCTCTGGACTCACTGCAGTGCATCCCCAGTGGTGCCAGTGCACTCTCTGGACTCACTGCACTGCATCCCCAGTGGTGCCAGTGCACTCTCTGGACTCACTGCAGTGCATCCCCAGTGGTGCCAGTGCACTCTCTGGACTCACTGCACTGCATCCCCAGTGGTGCAAGTGCACTCTCTCGAGTCACTGCACTACATCCCCAGTGGTGCCAGTGCACTCACTGGACTCACTGTACTGCATCATCTGTGGTGCCAGTGCACTCTCTGGACTCACTGAAATGCATCCCCAGTGGTGCCAGTGCACTCTCTGGACTCACTGCACTGCATCCCCAGTGGTGCCAGTGCACTCTCTGGACTCACTGCACTGTATCCCCAGTGGTGCCAGTGCACTCACTGGATTCACTGCAGTTCATCCCCAGTGGTGCCAGTGCACTCTCTGGACTCACTGCACTGCATCCCCAGTGGTGTCAGTGCACTCTGTGGACTCACTGCACTGCATCCCCAGTGGTGACAGTGCACTCTCTGGACTCACTGCAGTGCATCCCCAGTGGTGCCAGTGCACTCTCTGGACTCACTGCAGTGCATCCCCAGTGGTACCAGTGCACTCTCTGGACTCACTGCACTGCATCCCCAGTGGTGCCAGTGCAGTCTCTGGAGTAACTGCAGTGCATCCCCACTGGTGCCAAAGCACTCTCTGGACTCCCGGCACCGCATCCCCAGTGGTGCCAGTGCACTCTCTGGACTCACTGCACTGCATACCCAGTGGTGCCAGTGCACTCTCTGGAGTCAAAGCACTGCATCCCCAGTGGTGCCAGTGCACTCTCTGGACTCACTGCACTGCATCCCCAGTGGTGCCAGTGCACTCTCTGGACTCACTGAAGTGCATTCTCAGTGGTGCCAGTGCACTCTCTGGACTCACTGCAGTGCATCCCCAGTGGTGCCAGTACACTCACTGGACTCACTGCACTGCATCCCCAGTGGTGCCAGTGCGCTCTCTGGACTCACTAAACTGCATCACCAGTGGTGCCTCTGCACTCTCTGGACTCACTGCACTGCTTCCCCAGTGGTGCCAGTGCACTCACTGGACTCACTGCAGTGCATCCCCACTGGTGCCAGTGCACTCTCTGGGCTCACTGCAGTGCATCACCAGTGGTGCCAGTGCACTCTCTGGACTCACTGCACTGCATCCCCAGTGGTGCCTGTGCGCTCTCTGGAGTCACAGCACTGCATCCCCAGTAGTGACAGTGCACTCTCTGGACTCAATGCAGTGCATCCCCAGTGGTGCCAGTGCACTCTCTGGACTCACTGCACTGCATCCCCAGTAGTGCCAGTGCACTCTCTGGACTCACTGCACTGCATCCCCAGTGCTGCCAGTGCACTCACTGGATTCACTGCACTGCATCCCCAGTGGTGCCAGTGCACTCTCTGGACTCACTGCAGTGCATCCCCACTGGTGCCAGTGCACTCTCTGGACTCACTGCAGTGCATCCCCAGTGGTGCCAGTGCAGTCTCTGGAGTAACTGCAGTGCATCCCCACTGGTGCCAAAGCACTCTCTGGACTCACTGCAGTGCATCCCCAGTGGTGCCACTGCACTCTCTGGACTCACTGCAGTGCATCCCCAGTGGTGCCAGTGCACTCTCTGGAATCATTGAAGTGCATTCTCAGTGGTGCCAGTGCACTCTCTGGACTCACTGCAGTGCATCCCCAGTGGTGCCAGTACACTCACTGGACTCACTGCACTGCATCCCCAGTGGTGCCAGTGCACTCTCTGGACTCACTAAACTGCATCCCCAGTGGTGCCACTGCACTCTCTGGACTCACTGCACTGCTTCCCCAGTGGTGCCAGTGCACTCACTGGACTCACTGCAGTGCATCCCCACTGGTGCCAGTGCACTCTCTGGGCTCACTGCAGTGCATCCCCAGTGGTGCCAGTGCACTCTCTGGACTCACTGCACTGCATCCCCAGTGGTGCCAGTGCGCTCTCTGGAGTCACAGCACTGCATCCCCAGTGGTGCCAGTGCAATCTCTGGACTCACTGCACTGCATCCCCAGTGGTGCCAGTGCACTCTCTGGACTCACTGCACTGCATCCCCGGTGGTGCCAGTGCAGTCTCTGGAGTAACTGCAGTGCATCCCCAGTGGTGCCAGTGCACTCTCTGGACTCACTGAAGTGCATTCTCAGTGGTGCCAGTGCACTCTCTGGACTCACTGCAGTGCATCCCCAGTGGTGCCAGTACACTCACTGGACTCACTGCACTGCATCCCCAGTGGTGCCAGTGCACTCTCTGGACTCACTAAACTGCATCACCAGTGGTGCCACTGCACTCTCTGGACTCACTGCACTGCTTCCCCCGTGGTGCCAGTGCACTCACTGGACTCACTGCAGTGCATCCCCACTGGTGCCAGTGCACTCTCTGGGCTCACTGCAGTGCATCCCCAGTGGTGCCAGTGCACTCTCTGGACTCACTGCACTGCATCCCCAGTGGTGCCAGTGCGCTCTCTGGAGTCACAGCACTGCATCCCCAGTGGTGCCAGTGCAATCTCTGGACTCACTGCAGTGCATCCCCAGTGGTGCCAGTGCACTCTCTGGACTCACTGCAGTGCATCCCCGGTGGTGCCAGTGCAGTCTCTGGAGTAACTGCACTGCATCCCCACTGGTGCCAAAGCACTCTCTGGACTCACTGCACTGCATCCCCAGTGGTGCCAGTGCACTCTCTGGACTCACTGCACTGCATGCCCAGTGGTGCCAGTGCACTCTCTGGACTCACTGTACTGCATACCCACTGGTGCCAGTGCACTCTGTGGACTCGCTGTACTGCATCCCCAGTGGTGACAGTGCACTCTCTGGACTCACTGCAGTGCATCCCCAGTGGTGCCAGTGCACGCTCTGGACTCACTGCACTGCATCCCCAGTGGTGCCAGTGCACTCTCTGGACTCACTGCACTGCATCCCCAGTGGCGCCAGTGCACTCTCTGGACTCACTGCACTGCATCCCCAGTGGTGCCAGTGCACTCTCTGGACTCACTGCACTGCATCCCCAGTGGTGCCAGTGCACTCTCTGGACTCACTGCAGGGCATCCCCAGTGGTGCCAGTGCACTGTCTGGACTCACTGCAGTGCATCCCCAGTGGTGCCAGTGCACTCTCTGGACTCACTGTACTGCACCCCCAGTGGTGCCAGTGCACTCACTGGACTGACTGCACTGCATCCCCAGTGGTGCCAGTGCACTCTCTGGACTCACTGCACTGCATCCCCACTGGTGCCAGTGTACTCTCTGGACTCACTGCACTGCATCCCCAGTGGTGCCAGTGCACTCACTGGACTCACTGGACACATCCCCATTGGTGCCAGTGCACTCTCTGGACTCACTGCAGTGCATTCCCAGTGGTGCCAGTGCACTCTCTGGACTCACTGCACTGCATCCCCACTGGTGCCAGTGTACTCTCTGGACTCACTGCAGTGCATCCCCAGTGGTGCCAGTGCACTCTCTGGACTCACTGCACTGCATCCCCACTGGTGCCAGTGCACTCTCTGGACTCACTGAAGTGCATCCCCAGTTGTGCCAGTGCACTCTCTGGACTCAATGCACTGCATCCCCAGTGGTGCCAGTGCACTCTCTGGACTCACTGCACTGCATCCCCAGTGGTGCCAGTGCAATCTCTGGACTCACTGTAGTGCATCCCCAGTGGTGCCAGTGCACTCACTGGACTCACTGCAGTGCATCCCCACTGGTGCCAGTGCACTCTCTGGACTCACTGCACTGCATCCCCAGTGGTGCCAGTGCACTCTCTGGACTCACTGCACTGTATCCCCAGTGGTGCCAGTGCACTCACTGGATTCACTGCACTGCATCCCCAGTGGTGCCAGTGCACTCTCTGGACTCACTGCACTGCATCCCCAGTGGTGCCAGTGCACTCTGTGGTCTCACTGCACTGCAGCCCCATTGGTGCCAGTGCACTCTCTGGACTCACTGCACTGCATCACAGGTAGTGCCAGTGCACTCTCTGGACTCACTGCACTGCATCCCCAGTGGTGCCAGTGCACTCTCTGGACTCACTGCACTGCTTCCCCAGTGGTGCCAGTGCACTCTCTGCACTCACTTCTCTGCATTCCCTGTGGTGCCAGTGCACTCTCTGGACTCACTGCACTGCATCCCCAGTGGTGCCAGAGCAATCTCTGGACTCACTGCAGTGCATCACCAGTGGTGCCAGTGCACTCTCTGGACTCACTGCACTGCATCCCCAGTGGTTCCAGTGCACTCTCTGGACTCACTGCAGTGCATCCCCAGTGGTGCCAGTGCACTCTCTGGACTCACTGCACTGCATCCCCAGTGGTGCAAGTGCACTCTCTCGAGTCACTGCACTACATCCCCAGTGGTGCCAGTGCACTCACTGGACTCACTGTACTGCATCATCTGTGGTGCCAGTGCACTCTCTGGACTCACTGCAATGCATCCCCAGTGGTGCCAGTGCACTCTCTGGACTCACTGCACTGCATCCCCAGTGGTGCCAGTGCACTCTCTGGACTCACTGCACTGTATCCCCAGTGGTGCCAGTGCACTCACTGGATTCACTGCAGTTCATCCCCAGTGGTGCCAGTGCACTCTCTGGACTCACTGCACTGCATCCCCAGTGGTGTCAGTGCACTCTGTGGACTCACTGCACTGCATCCCCAGTGGTGACAGTGCACTCTCTGGACTCACTGCAGTGCATCCCCAGTGGTGACAGTGCACTCTCTGGACTCACTGCAGTGCATCCCCAGTGGTACCAGTGCACTCTCTGGACTCACTGCACTGCATCCCCAGTGGTGCCAGTGCAGTCTCTGGAGTAACTGCAGTGCATCCCCACTGGTGCCAAAGCACTCTCTGGACTCCCGGCACCGCATCCCCAGTGGTGCCAGTGCACTCTCTGGACTCACTGCACTGCATCCCCAGTGGTGCCAGTGCACTCTCTGGAGTCAAAGCACTGCATCCCCAGTGGTGCCAGTGCACTCTCTGGACTCACTGAAGTGCATCCCCAGTGGTGCCAGTGCACTCTCTGGACTCACTGAAGTGCATTCTCAGTGGTGCCAGTGCACTCTCTGGACTCACTGCAGTGCATCCCCAGTGGTGCCAGTACACTCACTGGACTCACTGCACTGCATCCCCAGTGGTGCCAGTGCACTCTCTGGACTCACTAAACTGCATCACCAGTGGTGCCTCTGCACTCTCTGGACTCACTGCACTGCTTCCCCAGTGGTGCCAGTGCACTCACTGGACTCACTGCAGTGCATCCCCACTGGTGCCAGTGCACTCTCTGGGCTCACTGCAGTGCATCACCAGTGGTGCCAGTGCACTCTCTGGACTCACTGCACTGCATCCCCAGTGGTGCCTGTGCGCTCTCTGGAGTCACAGCACTGCATCCCCAGTGGTGCCTGTGCAATCTCTGGACTCACTGCACTGCATCCCCAGTGGTGCCAGTGCACTCTCTGGACTCACTGAAGTGCATTCTCAGTGGTGCCAGTGCACTCTCTGGACTCACTGCACTGCATCCCCAGTGGTGCCAGTGCACTCTCTGGACTCACTGCACTGCATCCCCAGTGGTGCCAGTGCACTCTCTGGACTCACTGCACTGCATCCCCAGTGCTGCCAGTGCACTCTCTGGACTCACTGCACTGCATCCCTAGTGGTGCCACTGCACTCTCTGGACTCACTGCACTGCTTCCCCAGTGGTGCCAGTGCACTCTCTGGACTCACTGCACTGCATCCCCAGTGGTGCCAGTGCACTCACTGGACTCACTGCAGTGCATCCCCACTGGTGCCAGGGCACTCTCTGGACTCACTGCACTGCATCCCCAGTGGTGCCAGTGCACTCTCTGGACTCACTGCACTGCATCCCCAGTGGTTCCAGCGCACTCTCTGGACTCACTGCACTGTATCCCCAGTGGTGCCAGTACACTCTCTGGACTCACTGCAGTGCATCCCCAGTGGTGCCAGTGCACTCTCTGGACTCACTGCAGTGCATCCCCAGTGGTGCCAGTGCACTCTCTGGACTCACTGCAGTGCATCCGCAGTGGTGCCATTGCACTCTCTGGACTCACTGCACTGCATCTCCAGTGGTGCCAGTGCACTCTCTGGACTCACTGCACTGCATCCCCAGTGCTGCCAGTGCACTCTCTTGAGTCACTGCACTGCATCTTCTGTGGTGCAAGAGCACTCTCTGGACTCACAGCAGTGCATCACCAGTGGTGCCAGTGCACTCTCTGGACTCACTGCACTGCATCCCCAGTGGTGCCAGTGCACTCTCTGGACTCACTGAAGTGCATCCCCAGTGGTGCCTGTGCGCTCTCTGGAGTCACAGCACTGCATCCCCAGTGGTGCCAGTGCACTCTCTGGACTCACTGAACTGCATCCCCAGTGGTGCCAGTGCACTCTCTGGACTCACTGCACTGCATCCCCAGTGCTGCCAGTGCACTCACTGGATTCACTGCACTGCATCCCCAGTGGTGCCAGTGCACTCTCTGGACTCACTGCAGTGCATCCCCACTGGTGCCAGTGCACTCTCTGGACTCACTGCAGTGCATCCCCAGTGGTGCCAGTGCAGTCTCTGGAGTAACTGCAGTTCATCCCCACTGGTGCCAAAGCACTCTCTGGACTCACTGCAGTGCATCCCCACTGGTGCCAGTGCACTCTCTGGACTCACTGCACTGCATCCCCAGTGGTGCCAGTGCACTCTCTGGACTCATTGAAGTGCATTCTCAGTGGTGCCAGTGCACTCTCTGGACTCACTGCAGTGCATCCCCAGTGGTGCCAGTACACTCACTGGACTCACTGCACTGCATCCCCAGTGGTGCCAGTGCACTCTCTGGACTCACTAAACTGCATCCCCAGTGGTGCCACTGCACTCTCTGGACTCACTGCACTGCTTCCCCAGTGGTGCCAGTGCACTCACTGGACTCACTGCAGTGCATCCCCACTGGTGCCAGTGCACTCTCTGGGCTCACTGCAGTGCATCCCCAGTGGTGCCAGTGCACTCTCTGGACTCACTGCACTGCATCAGCAGTGGTGCCAGTGCGCTCTCTGGAGTCACAGCACTGCATCCCCAGTGGTGCCAGTGCAATCTCTGGACTCACTGCACTGCATCCCCAGTGGTGCCAGTGCACTCTCTGGAGTCACAGCACTGCATCCCCACTGGTGCCAGTGCAGTCTCTGGAGTAACTGCACTGCATCCCCACTGGTGCCAAAGCACTCTCTGGACTCCCAGCACCGCATCCCCAGTGGTGCCAGTGCACTCTCTGGACTCACTGCACTGCATCCCCAGTGGTGCCAGTGCACTCTCTGGACTCACTGCAGTGCATCCCCAGTGGTGCCAGTGCACTCTCTGGACTCACTGAAGTGCATTCTCAGTGGTGCCAGTGCACTCTCTGGACTCACTGCAGTGCATCCCCAGTGGTGCCAGTACACTCACTGGACTCACTGCACTGCATCCCCAGTGGTGCCAGTGCACTCTCTGGACTCACTAAACTGCATCACCAGTGGTGCCACTGCACTCTCTGGACTCACTGCACTGCTTCCCCCGTGGTGCCAGTGCACTCACTGGACTCACTGCAGTGCATCCCCAGTGGTGCCAGTGCACTCTCTGGGCTCACTGCAGTGCATCCCCAGTGGTGCCAGTGCACTCTCTGGACTCACTGCACTGCATCCCCAGTGGTGCCAGTGCGCTCTCTGGAGTCACAGCACTGCATCCCCAGTGGTGCCAGTGCAATCTCTGGACTCACTGCAGTGCATCCCCAGTGGTGCCAGTGCACTCTCTGGACTCACTGAAGTGCATCCCCGGTGGTGCCAGTGCAGTCTCTGGAGTAACTGCACTGCATCCCCACTGGTGCCAAAGCACTCTCTGGACTCACTGCACTGCATCCCCAGTGGTGCCAGTGCACTCTCTGGACTCACTGCACTGCATGCCCAGTGGTGCCAGTGCACTCTCTGGACTCACTGTACTGCATACCCACTGGTGCCAGTGCACTCAGTGGACTCACTGTACTGCATCCCCAGTGGTGACAGTGCACTCTCTGGACTCACTGCAGTGCATCCCCAGTGGTGCCAGTGCACTCTCTGGACTCACTGCACTGCATCCCCAGTGGTGCCAGTGCACTCTCTGGACTCACTGCAGTGCATCCCCAGTGGCGCCAGTGCACTCTCTGGACTCACTGCACTGCATCCCCAGTGGTGCCAGTGCACTCTCTGGACTCACTGCACTGCATCCCCAGTGGTGCCAGTGCACTATCTGGACTCACTGCAGGGCATCCCCAGTGGTGCCAGTGCACTGTCTGGACTCACTGCAGTGCATCCCCAGTGGTGCCAGTGCACTCTCTGGACTCACTGTACTGCACCCCCAGTGGTGCCAGTGCACTCACTGGACTGACTGCACTGCATCCCCAGTGGTGCCAGTGCACTCTCTGGACTCACTGCACTGCATCCCCACTGGTGCCAGTGTACTCTCTGGACTCACTGCACTGCATCCCCAGTGGTGCCAGTGCACTCACTGGACTCACTGGACACATCCCCAGTGGTGCCAGTGCACTCTCTGGACTCACTGCAGTGCATCCCCAGTGGTGCCAGTGCACTCTCTGGACTCACTGCACTGCATCCCCACTGGTGCCAGTGTACTCTCTGGACTCACTGCAGTGCATCCCCAGTGGTGCCAGTGCACTCTCTGGACTCACTGCACTGCATCCCCACTGGTGCCAGTGCACTCTCTGGACTCACTGAAGTGCATCCCCAGTTGTGCCAGTGCACTCTCTGGACTCAATGCACTGCATCCCCAGTGGTGCCAGTGCACTCTCTGGACTCACTGCACTGCATCCCCAGTGGTGCCAGTGCAATCTCTGGACTCACTGTAGTGCATCCCCAGTGGTGCCAGTGCACTCACTGGACTCACTGCAGTGCATCCCCACTGGCGCCAGTGCACTCTCTGGACTCACTGCACTGCATCCCCAGTGGTGCCAGTGCACTCTCTGGACTCACTGCACTGTATCCCCAGTGGTGCCAGTGCACTCACTGGATTCACTGCACTGCATCCCCAGTGGTGCCAGTGCACTCTCTGGACTCACTGCACTGCATCCCCAGTGGTGCCAGTGCACTCTGTGGACTCACTGCACTGCAGCCCCATTGGTGCCAGTGCACTCTCTGGACTCACTGCACTGCATCACAGGTAGTGCCAGTGCACTCTCTGGACTCACTGCACTGCATCCCCAGTGGTGCCAGTGCACTCTCTGGACTCACTGCACTGCTTCCCCAGTGGTGCCAGTGCACTCTCTGGACTCACTGCACTGCATCCCCAGTGGTGCCAGTGCACTCTCTGGACTCACTGCACTGCATCCCCAGTGGTTCCAGCGCACTCTCTGGACTCACTGCACTGCATCCCCAGTGGTGCTAGTGCACTCTGTGGACTCACTGCAGTGCATCCCCACTGGTGCCAGTGCACTCTCTGGACTCACTGAAGTGCATTCTCAGTGGTGCCAGTGCACTCTCTGGACTCACTTCAGTGCATCCCCAGTGGTGCAAGTGCACTCTCTCGAGTCACTGCACTACATCCCCAGTGGTGCCAGTGCACTTACTGGATTCACTGTACTGCATCATCTGTGGTGCCAGTGCACTCTCTGGACTCACTGCAATGCATCCCCAGTGGTGCCAGTGCACGCTCTGGACTCACTGCACTGCATCCCCAGTGGTGCCAGTGCACTCTCTGGACTCACTGCACTGTATCCCCAGTGGTGCCAGTGCACTCACTGGATTCACTGCAGTTCATCCCCAGTGGTGCCAGTGCACTCTCTGGACTCACTGCACTGCATCCCCAGTGTTGTCAGTGCACTCTGTGGACTCACTGCACTGCATCCCCAGTGGTGACAGTGCACTCTCTGGACTCACTGCAGTGCATCCCCAGTGGTGCCAGTGCACTCTCTGGACTCACTGCAGTGCATCCCCAGTGGTACCAGTGCACTCTCTGGACTCACTGCACTGCATCCCCAGTGGTGCCAGTGCAGTCTCTGGAGTAACTGCAGTGCATCCCCACTGGTGCCAAAGCACTCTCTGGACTCCCGGCACCGCATCCCCAGTGGTGCCAGTGCACTCTCTGGACTCACTGCACTGCATCCCCAGTGGTGCCAGTGCACTCTCTGGAGTCAAAGCACTGCATCCCCAGTGGTGCCAGTGCACTCTCTGGACTCACTGAAGTGCATCCCCAGTGGTGCCAGTGCACTCTCTGGACTCACTGAAGTGCATTCTCAGTGGTGCCAGTGCACTCTCTGGACTCACTGCAGTGCATCCCCAGTGGTGCCAGTACGCTCACTGGACTCACTGCACTGCATCCCCAGTGGTGCCAGTGCACTCTCTGGACTCACTAAACTGCATCACCAGTGGTGCCTCTGCACTATCTGGACTCACTGCACTGCTTCCCCAGTGGTGCCAGTGCACTCACTGGACTCACTGCAGTGCATCCCCACTGGTGCCAGTGCACTCTCTGGGCTCACTGCAGTGCATCACCAGTGGTGCCAGTGCACTCTCTGGACTCACTGCACTGCATCCCCAGTGGTGCCTGTGCGCTCTCTGGAGTCACAGCACTGCATCCCCAGTGGTGCCTGTGCAATCTCTGGACTCACTGCACTGCATCCCCAGTGGTGCCAGTGCACTCTCTGGACTCACTGAAGTGCATTCTCAGTGGTGCCAGTGCACTCTCTGGACTCACTGCAGTGCATCCCCAGTGGTGCCAGTGCACTCTCTGGACTCACTGAACTGCATCCCCAGTGGTGCCAGTGCACTCTCTGGACTCACTGCACTGCATCCCCAGTGCTGCCAGTGCACTCTCTGGACTCACTGCACTGCATCCCTAGTGGTGCCACTGCACTCTCTGGACTCACTGCACTGCTTCCCCAGTGGTGCCAGTGCACTCTCTGGACTCACTGCACTGCATCCCCAGTGGTGCCAGTGCACTCACTGGACTCACTGCAGTGCATCCCCACTGGTGCCAGTGCACTCTCTGGACTCACTGCACTGCATCCCCAGTGGTGCCAGTGCACTCTCTGGACTCACTGCACTGCATCCCCAGTGGTTCCAGCGCACTCTCTGGACTCACTGCACTGTATCCCCAGTGGTGCCAGTACACTCTCTGGACTCACTGCAGTGCATCCCCAGTGGTGCCAGTGCACTCTCTGGACTCACTGCAGTGCATCCCCAGTGCAGCCAGTGCACTCTCTGGACTCACTGCAGTGCATCCGCAGTGGTGCCAGTGCACTCTCTGGACTCACTGCACTGCATCTCCAGTGGTGCCAGTGCACTCTCTGGACTCACTGCACTGCATCCCCAGTGCTGCCAGTGCACTCTCTTGAGTCACTGCACTGCATCCCCTGTGGTGCAAGAGCACTCTCTGGACTCACTGCAGTGCATCACCAGTGGTGCCAGTGCACTCTCTGGACTCACTGCACTGCATCCCCAGTGGTGCCAGGGCACTCTCTGGAGTCACAGCACTGCATCCCCAGTGGTGCCTGTGCGCTCTCTGGAGTCACAGCACTGCATCCCCAGTGGTGCCAGTGCACTCTCTGGACTCACTGAACTGCATCCCCAGTGGTGCCAGTGCACTCTCTGGACTCACTGCACTGCATCCCCAGTGCTGCCAGTGCACTCTCTGGACTCACTGCACTGCATTCCTAGTGGTGCCACTGCACTCTCTGGACTCACTGCACTGCTTCCCCAGTGGTGCCAGTGCACTCTCTGGACTCACTGCACTGCATCCCCAGTGGTGCCAGTGCACTCACTGGACTCACTGCAGTGCATCCCCACTGGTGCCAGTGCACTCTCTGGACTCACTGCACTGCATCCCCAGTGGTGCCAGTGCACTCTCTGGACTCACTGAAGTGCATTCTCAGTGGTGCCAGTGCACTCTCTGGACTCACTTCAGTGCATCCCCAGTGGTGCCAGTACACTCTCTGGACTCACTGCAGTGCATCCCCAGTGGTGCCAGTGCACTCTCTGGACTCACTGCAGTGCATCCCCAGTGCAGCCAGTGCACTCTCTGGACTCACTGCAGTGCATCCGCAGTGGTGCCATTGCACTCTCTGGACTCACTGCACTGCATCCCCAGTGGTGCCAGTGCACTCTCTGGACTCACTGCACTGCATCCCCAGTGCTGCCAGTGCACTCTCTTGAGTCACTGCACTGCATCCCCTGTGGTGCAAGAGCACTCTCTGGACTCACAGCAGTGCATCACCAGTGGTGCCAGTGCACTCTCTGGACTCACTGCACTGCATCCCCAGTGGTGCCAGTGCACTCTCTGGACTCACTGCACTGCATCCCCAGTGGTGCTAGTGCACTGTGTGGACTCACTGTACTGCATCCCCAGTGGTGCCAGTGCAATCTCTGGACTCACTGCAGTGCATGCCCAGTGGTTCCAGCGCACTCTCTGGACTCAATGCACTGCATCCCCAGTGGTGCTAGTGCACTCTGTGGACTCACTGCAGTGCATCCCCAGTGGTGCCAGTGCACTCTCTGGACTCACTGAAGTGCATTCTCAGTGGTGCCAGTGCACTCTCTGGACTCACTAAACTGCATCACCAGTGGTGCCTCTGCACTCTCTGGACTCACTGCACTGCTTCCCCAGTGGTGCCAGTGCACTCACTGGACTCACTGCAGTGCATCCCCACTGGTGCCAGTGCACTCTCTGGGCTCACTGCACTGCATCCCCAGTGGTGCCTGTGCGCTCTCTGGAGTCACTGCAGTGCATCCGCAGTGGTGCCATTGCAATCTCTGGACTCACTGCACTGCATCCCCAGTGGTGCCAGTGCACTCTCTGGACTCACTGAAGTGCATTCTCAGTGGTGCCAGTGCACTCTCTGGACTCACTGCACTGCATCCCCAGTGGTGCCAGTGCACTCTCTGGACTCACTGAACTGCATCCCCAGTGGTGCCAGTGCACTCTCTGGACTCACTGCACTGCATCCCCAGTGGTGCCAGTGCACTCACTGGACTCACTGCAGTGCATCCCCACTGGTGCCAGTGCACTCTCTGGACTCACTGCACTGCATCCCCAGTGGTGCCAGTGCACTCTCTGGACTCACTGCACTGCATGCCCAGTGGTTCCAGCGCACTCTCTGGACTCAATGCACTGCATCCCCAGTGGTGCTAGTGCACTCTGTGGACTCACTGCAGTGCATCCCCAGTGGTGCCAGTGCACTCTCTGGACTCACTGAAGTGCATTCTCAGTGGTGCCAGTGCACTCTCTGGACTCACTTCAGTGCATCCCCAGAGGTGCCAGTACACTCTCTGGACTCACTGCAGTGCATCCCCAGTGGTGCCAGTGCACTCTCTGGACTCACTGCAGTGCATCCCCAGTGCAGCCAGTGCACTCACTGGACTCACTGCAGTGCATCCCCACTGGTGCCAGTGCACTCTCTGGGCTCACTGCAGTGCATCCCCACTGGTGCCAGTGCACTCTCTGGACTCACTGCACTGCATCCCCACTGGTGCCAGTGCGCTCTCTGGAGTCACAGCACTGCATCCCCACTGGTGCCAGTGCAATCTCTGGACTCACTGCACTGCATCCCCAGTGGTGCCAGTGCACTCTCTGGACTCACTGCACTGCATCCCCGGTGGTGCCAGTGCAGTCTCTGGAGTAACTGCACTGCATCCCCACTGGTGCCAAAGCACTCTCTGGACTCCCAGCACCGCATCCCCAGTGGTGCCAGTGCACTCTCTGGACTCACTGCACTGCATCACCAGTGGTGCCACTGCACTCTCTGGACTCACTGCACTGCTTCCCCAGTGGTGCCAGTGCACTCACTGGACTGACTGCAGTGCATCCCCACTGGTGCCAGTGCACTCTCTGGGCTCACTGCAGTGCATCACCAGTGGTGCCAGTGCACTCTCTGGACTCACTGCACTGCATCCCCAGTGGTGCCTGTGCGCTCTCTGGAGTCACAGCACTGCATTCTCAGTGGTGCCAGTGCACTCTCTGGACTCACTGCACTGCATCCCCAGTGGTGCCAGTGCACTCTCTGGACTCACTGAACTGCATCCCCAGTGGTGCCAGTGCACTCTCTGGACTCACTGCACTGCATCCCCAGTGGTGCCAGTGCACTCTCTGGACTCACTGAAGTGCATTCTCAGTGGTGCCACTGCACTCTCTGGACTCACTTCAGTGCATCCCCAGTGGTTCCAGCGCACTCTCTGGACTCACTGCACTGCATCCCCAGTGGTGTTAGTGCACTCTGTGGACTCACTGCAGTGCATCCCCAGTGGTGCCAGTGCACTCTCTGGACTCACTGAAGTGCATTCTCAGTGGTGCCAGTGCACTCTCTGGACTCACTGCAGTGCATCCCCAGTGCAGCCAGTGCACTCTCTGGACTCGCTGCACTGCATCCCCAGTGGTGCCAGTGCACTCTCTGGACTCACTGCACTGCATCTCCAGTGTTGCCAGTGCACTCTCTGGACTCACTGCACTGCATCCCCAGTGCTGCCAGTGCACTCTCTTGAGTCACTGCACTGCATCCCCTGTGGTGCAAGAGCACTCTCTGGACTCACAGCAGTGCATCACCAGTGGTGCCAGTGCACTCTCTGGACTCACTGCACTGCATCCCCAGTGGTGCCAGTGCACTCTCTGGACTCACTGCACTGCAACCCCAGTGGTGCTAGTGCACTGTGTGGACTCACTGTACTGCATCCCCAGTGGTGCCAGTGCAATCTCTGGACTCACTGCAGTGCATCCCCATTGGTGCCAGTGCACTCTCAGGACTCACTGCACTGCATCCCCAGTGGGGCCAGTGCACTCTCTGGACTCACTGCACTGCATCCCCAGTAGTGACAGTGCACTCTCTGGACTCACTGCAGTGCATCCCCAGTGGTGCCAGTGCACTCTCTGGACTCACTGCACTGCATCCCCAGTAGTGCCAGTGCACTCTCTGGACTCACTGCACTGCATCCCCAGTGCTGCCAGTGCACTCACTGGATTCACTGCAGTGCATCCCCAGTGGTGCCAGTGCACTCTCTGGACTCACTGCACTGCATCCCCAGTGGTGCCAGTGCACTCTCTGGACTCACTGCACTGCATCCCCACTGGTGCCAGTGCACTCTCTGGACTCACTGCAGTGCATCCCCAGTGGTGCCACTGCACTCTCTGGACTCACTGCAGTGCATCCCCAGTGGTGCCAGTGCACTCTCTGGACTCATTGAAGTGCATTCTCAGTGGTGCCAGTGCACTCTCTGGACTCACTGCAGTGCATCCCCAGTGGTGCCAGTACACTCACTGGACTCACTGCACTGCATCCCCAGTGGTGCCAGTGCACTCTCTGGACTCACTAAACTGCATCCCCAGTGGTGCCACTGCACTCTCTGGACTCACTGCACTGCTTCCCCAGTGGTGCCAGTGCACTCACTGGACTCACTGCAGTGCATCCCCACTGGTGCCAGTGCACTCTCTGGGCTCACTGCAGTGCATCCCCAGTGGTGCCAGTGCACTCTCTGGACTCACTGCACTGCATCCCCAGTGGTTCCAGCGCACTCTCTGGACTCACTGCACTGCATCCCCAGTGGTGCTAGTGCACTCTGTGGACTCACTGCAGTGCATCCCCAGTGGTGCCAGTGCACTCTCTGGACTCACTGAAGTGCATTCTCAGTGGTGCCAGTGCACTCTCTGGACTCACTTCAGTGCATCCCCAGTGGTGCCAGTACACTCTCTGGACTCACTGCAGTGCATCCCCATTGGTGCCAGTGCACTCTCAGGACTCACTGCACTGCATCCCCAGTGGGGCCAGTGCACTCTCTGGACTCACTGCACTGCATCCCCAGTAGTGACAGTGCACTCTCTGGACTCACTGCAGTGCATCCCCAGTGGTGCCAGTGCACTCTCTGGACTCACTGCACTGCATCCCCAGTAGTGCCAGTGCACTCTCTGGACTCACTGCACTGCATCCCCAGTGCTGCCAGTGCACTCACTGGATTCACTGCAGTGCATCCCCAGTGGTGCCAGTGCACTCTCTGGACTCACTGCACTGCATCCCCAGTGGTGCCAGTGCACTCTCTGGACTCACTGCACTGCATCCCCACTGGTGCCAGTGCACTCTCTGGACTCACTGCAGTGCATCCCCAGTGGTGCCAGTGCAGTCTCTGGAGTAACTGCAGTGCATCCCCACTGGTGCCAAAGCACTCTCTGGACTCACTGCACTGCATCCCCAGTGGTGCCACTGCACTCTCTGGACTCACTGCAGTGCATCCCCAGTGGTGCCAGTGCACTCTCTGGACTCATTGAAGTGCATTCTCAGTGGTGCCAGTGCACTCTCTGGACTCACTGCAGTGCATCCCCAGTGGTGCCAGTACACTCACTGGACTCACTGCACTGCATCCCCAGTGGTGCCAGTGCACTCTCTGGACTCACTAAACTGCATCCCCAGTGGTGCCACTGCACTCTCTGGACTCACTGCACTGCTTCCCCAGTGGTGCCAGTGCACTCACTGGACTCACTGCAGTGCATCCCCACTGGTGCCAGTGCACTCTCTGGGCTCACTGCAGTGCATCCCCAGTGGTGCCAGTGCACTCTCTGGACTCACTGCACTGCATCCCCAGTGGTTCCAGCGCACTCTCTGGACTCACTGCACTGCATCCCCAGTGGTGCTAGTGCACTCTGTGGACTCACTGCAGTGCATCCCCAGTGGTGCCAGTGCACTCTCTGGACTCACTGAAGTGCATTCTCAGTGGTGCCAGTGCACTCTCTGGACTCACTTCAGTGCATCCCCAGTGGTGCCAGTACACTCTCTGGACTCACTGCAGTGCATCCCCATTGGTGCCAGTGCACTCTCAGGACTCACTGCACTGCATCCCCAGTGGGGCCAGTGCACTCTCTGGACTCACTGCACTGCATCCCCAGTAGTGACAGTGCACTCTCTGGACTCACTGCAGTGCATCCCCAGTGGTGCCAGTGCACTCTCTGGACTCACTGCACTGCATCCCCAGTAGTGCCAGTGCACTCTCTGGACTCACTGCACTGCATCCCCAGTGCTGCCAGTGCACTCACTGGATTCACTGCAGTGCATCCCCAGTGGTGCCAGTGCACTCTCTGGACTCACTGCACTGCATCCCCAGTGGTGCCAGTGCACTCTCTGGACTCACTGCACTGCATCCCCACTGGTGCCAGTGCACTCTCTGGACTCACTGCAGTGCATCCCCAGTGGTGCCAGTGCAGTCTCTGGAGTAACTGCAGTGCATCCCCACTGGTGCCAAAGCACTCTCTGGACTCACTGCACTGCATCCCCAGTGGTGCCACTGCACTCTCTGGACTCACTGCAGTGCATCCCCAGTGGTGCCAGTGCACTCTCTGGACTCATTGAAGTGCATTCTCAGTGGTGCCAGTGCACTCTCTGGACTCACTGCAGTGCATCCCCAGTGGTGCCAGTACACTCACTGGACTCACTGCACTGCATCCCCAGTGGTGCCAGTGCACTCTCTGGACTCACTAAACTGCATCCCCAGTGGTGCCACTGCACTCTCTGGACTCACTGCACTGCTTCCCCAGTGGTGCCAGTGCACTCACTGGACTCACTGCAGTGCATCCCCACTGGTGCCAGTGCACTCTCTGGGCTCACTGCAGTGCATCCCCAGTGGTGCCAGTGCACTCTCTGGACTCACTGCACTGCATCCCCAGTGGTTCCAGCGCACTCTCTGGACTCACTGCACTGCATCCCCAGTGGTGCTAGTGCACTCTCTGGACTCACTGCAGTGCATCCCCAGTGGTGCCAGTGCACTCTCTGGACTCACTGAAGTGCATTCTCAGTGGTGCCAGTGCACTCTCTGGACTCACTTCAGTGCATCCCCAGTGGTGCCAGTACACTCTCTGGACTCACTGCAGTGCATCCCCAGTGGTGCCAGTGCACTCTCTGGACTCACTGCACTGCATCACCAGTGGTGCCAGTGCACTCTCTGGACTCACTGCACTGCTTCCCCAGTGGTGCCAGTGCACTCTCTGGACTCACTGAACTGCATCCCCAGTGGTGCCAGTGCACTCTCTGCACTCACTTCACTGCATCCCCAGTGGTGCCAGTGCACTCTCTGGACTCACTGCACTGCATCCCCAGTGGTGCCAGTGCACTCTCTGGACTCACTGCACTGCTTCCCCAGTGGTGCCAGTGCACTCTCTGGACTCACTGCACTGCATCCCCAATGGTGCCAGTGCACTCACTGGACTCACTGCAGTGCATCCCCAGTGGTGCCAGTGCACTCTCTGGACTCACTGCACTGCTTCCCCAGTGGTGCCAGTGCACTCTCTGGACTCACTGCACTGCATCCCCAGTGGTTCCAGCGCACTCTCTGGACTCACTGCACTGCATCCCCAGTGGTGCCAGTGCACTCTCTGGGCTCACTGCAGTGCATCCCCAGTGGTGCCAGTGCACTCTCTGGACTCACTGCACTGCATCCCCAGTGGTGCCAGTGCGCTCTCTGGAGTCACAGCACTGCATCCCCAGTGGTGCCAGTGCAATCTCTGGACTCACTGCACTGCATCCCCAGTGGTGCCAGTGCACTCTCTGGACTCACTGCACTGCATCCCCGGTGGTGACAGTGCAGTCTCTGGAGTAACTGCACTGCATCCCCACTGGTGCCAAAGCACTCTCTGGACTCCCGGCACCGCATCCCCAGTGGTGCCAGTGCACTCTCTGGACTCACTGCACTGCATCACCAGTGGTGCCAGTGCACTCTCTGGACTCACTGCACTGCTTCCCCAGTGGTGCCAGTGCACTCACTGGACTGACTGCAGTGCATCCCCACTGGTGCCAGTGCACTCTCTTGGCTCACTGCAGTGCATCCCCAGTGGTGCCAGTGCACTCTCTGGACTCACTGCACTGCATCCCCAGTGGTGCCTGTGCGCTCTCTGGAGTCACAGCACTGCATTCTCAGTGGTGCCAGTGCACTCTCTGGACTCACTGCACTGCATCCCCAGTGGTTCCAGTGCACTCTCTGGACTCACTGAACTGCATCCCCAGTGGTGCCAGTGCACTCTCTGGACTCACTGCACTGCATCCCCAGTGCTGCCAGTGCACTCTCTGGACTCACTGCACTGCATCCCCAGTGGTGCCACTGCACTCTCTGGACTCACTGCACTGCTTCCCCAGTGGTGCCAGTGCACTCTCTGGACTCACTGCACTGCATCCCCAGTGGTGCCAGTGCACTCACTGGACTCACTGCAGTGCATCCCCAGTGGTGCCAGTGCACTCTCTGGACTCACTGCAGTGCATCCCCAGTGGTGCCAGTGCACTCTCTGGACTCACTGCACTGCATCCCCAGTGGTGCCAGTGCACTCTCTGGACTCACTGAAGTGCATTCTCAGTGGTGCCACTGCACTCTCTGGACTCACTGAAGTGCATCCCCAGTGGTGCCAGTACACTCTCTGGACTCACTGCAGTGCATCCCCAGTGGTGCCAGAGCACTCTCTGGACTCACTGCACTGCATCCCCAGTGGAGCCAGTGCACTCTCTGGACTCACTGCAGTGCATCCGCAGTGGTGCCATTGCACTCTCTGGACTCATCGCACTGCATCCCCAGTGGTGCCAGTGCACTCTCTGGACTCACTGCACTGCATCCCCAGTGCTGCCAGTGCACTCTCTTGAGTCACTGCGCTGCATCCCCTGTGGTGCAAGAGCACTCTCTGGACTCACAGCAGTGCATCACCAGTGGTGCCAGTGCACTCTCTGGACTCACTGCACTGCATCCCCAGTGGAGCCAGTGCACTCTCTGGACTCACTGCACTGCATCCCCAGTGGTGCTAGTGCACTGTGTGGACTCACTGTACTGCATCCCCACTGGTGCCAGTGCACTCTCTGGGCTCACTGCAGTGCATCCCCAGTGGTGCCAGTGCACTCTCTGGACTCACTGAAGTGCATTCTCAGTGGTGCCAGTGCACTCTCTGGACTCACTGCACTGCATCCCCACTGGTGCCAGTGTACTCTCTGGACTCACTGAACTGCATCCCCAGTGGTGCCAGTGCAATCTCTGGACTCACTGCACTGCTTCCCCAGTGGTGCCAGTGCACTCTTTCGAGTCACTGCAGTGCATCCCCAGTGGTGCCAGTGCACTCTCTGTACTCCCTGCAGTGCATCACCAGTGGTGCCAGTGCGCTCTCTGGAGTCACAGCACTGCATCCCCAGTGGTGCCAGCGCAATCTCTAGACTCACTGCACTGCATCCCCAGTGGTGCCAGTGCACTCTCTGGACTCACTGCACTGCATTCTCAGTGGTGCCAGTGCACTCTCTGGACTCACTGCACTGCATCCCCAGTGGTGCCAGTGCACTCTCTGGACTCACTGAACTGCATCCCCAGTGGTGCCAGTGCAATCTCTGGACTCACTGCAGTGCATCCCCAGTGGTGCCAGTGCACTCTCTGGACTCACTGAAGTGCATTATCAGTGGTGCCAGTGCACTCTCTGGACTCACTGCACTGCATCCCCAGTAGTGACAGTGCACTCTCTGGACTCACTGCAGTGCATCCCCAGTGGTGCCAGTGCACTCTCTGGACTCACTGTACTGCACCCCCAGTGGTGCCAGTGCACTCACTGGACTGACTGCACTGCATCCCCAGTGGTGCCAGTGCACTCTCTGGACTCACTGCACTGCATCCCCACTGGTGCCAGTGTACTCTCTGGACTCACTGCACTGCATCCCCAGTGGTGCCAGTGCACTCACTGGACTCACTGCACTGCATCCCCACTGGTGCCAGTGTACTCTCTGGACTCACTGCACTGCATCCCCAGTGGTGCCAGTGCACTCTCTGGACTCACTGCACTGCATCCCCACTGGTGCCAGTGCACTCTCTGGACTCACTGAAGTGCATCCCCAGTTGTGCCAGTGCACTCTCTGGACTCAATGCACTGCATCCCCAGTGGTGCCAGTGCACTCTCTGGACTCACTGCACTGCATCCCCAGTGGTGCCAGTGCAATCTCTGGACTCACTGTAGTGCATCCCCAGTGGTGCCAGTGCACTCACTGGACTCACTGCAGTGCATCCCCACTGGTGCCAGTGCACTCTCTGGACTCACTGCACTGCATCCCCAGTGGTGCCAGTGCACTCTCTGGACTCACTGCACTGTATCCCCAGTGGTGCCAGTGCACTCACTGGATTCACTGCACTGCATCCCCAGTGGTGCCAGTGCACTCTCTGGACTCACTGCACTGCATCCCCAGTGGTGCCAGTGCACTCTGTGGACTCACTGCACTGCAGCCCCATTGGTGCCAGTGCACTCTCTGGACTCACTGCACTGCATCACAGGTAGTGCCAGTGCACTCTCTGGACTCACTGCACTGCATCCCCAGTGGTGCCAGTGCACTCTCTGCACTCACTTCTCTGCATTCCCAGTGGTGCCAGTGAAGTCTCTGGACTCACTGCACTGCATCCCCAGTGGTGCCAGTGCAATCTCTGGACTCACTGCAGTGCATCACCAGTGGTGCCAGTGCACTCTCTGGACTCACTGCACTGCATCCCCAGTGGTGCCAGTGCACTCTCTGGACTCACTGCAGTGCATCCCCAGTGGTGCCAGTGCACTCTCTGGACTCACTGCACTGCATCCCCAGTGGTGCAAGTGCACTCTCTCGAGTCACTGCACTACATCCCCAGTGGTGCCAGTGCACTCACTGGACTCAGTGTACTGCATCATCTGTGGTGCCAGTGCA
This sequence comes from Anser brachyrhynchus, assembly GCF_964034855.1. Classification (NCBI taxonomy): domain Eukaryota; kingdom Metazoa; phylum Chordata; class Aves; order Anseriformes; family Anatidae; genus Anser; species Anser brachyrhynchus. Next base: position 425,717 of record NW_027663839.1, on the reverse strand, counting down.
CTCTCTGGAGTCACTGCACTGCATCCCCAGTGGTGCCAGTGCACTCTCTGGACTCACTGCACTGCATCCCCAGTGGTGCCAGTGCACTCTCTGGACTCACTGCACTGTATCCCCAGTGGTGCCAGTGCACTCACTGGATTCACTGCAGTTCATCCCCAGTGGTGCCAGTGCACTCTCTGGACTCACTGCAGTGCATCCCCAGTGGTACCAGTGCACTCTCTGGACTCACTGCACTGCATCCCCAGTGGTGCCAGTGCAGTCTCTGGAGTAACTGCAGTGCATCCCCACTGGTGCCAAAGCACTCTCTGGACTCCCGGCACCGCATCCCCAGTGGTGCCAGTGCACTCTCTGGACTCACTGCACTGCATCCCCAGTGGTGCCAGTGCACTCTCTGGAGTCAAAGCACTGCATCCCCAGTGGTGCCAGTGCACTCTCTGGACTCACTGAAGTGCATCCCCAGTGGTGCCAGTGCACTCTCTGGACTCACTGAAGTGCATTCTCAGTGGTGCCAGTGCACTCTCTGGACTCACTGCAGTGCATCCCCAGTGGTGCCAGTACACTCACTGGACTCACTGCACTGCATCCCCAGTGGTGCCAGTGCACTCTCTGGACTCACTAAACTGCATCACCAGTGGTGCCTCTGCACTCTCTGGACTCACTGCACTGCTTCCCCAGTGGTGCCAGTGCACTCACTGGACTCACTGCAGTGCATCCCCACTGGTGCCAGTGCACTCTCTGGGCTCACTGCAGTGCATCACCAGTGGTGCCAGTGCACTCTCTGGACTCACTGCACTGCATCCCCAGTGGTGCCTGTGCGCTCTCTGGAGTCACAGCACTGCATCCCCAGTGGTGCCTGTGCAATCTCTGGACTCACTGCACTGCATCCCCAGTGGTGCCAGTGCACTCTCTGGACTCACTGAAGTGCATTCTCAGTGGTGCCAGTGCACTCTCTGGACTCACTGCACTGCATCCCCAGTGGTGCCAGTGCACTCTCTGGACTCACTGAACTGCATCCCCAGTGGTGCCAGTGCACTCTCTGGACTCACTGCACTGCATCCCCAGTGCTGCCAGTGCACTCTCTGGACTCACTGCACTGCATCCCTAGTGGTGCCACTGCACTCTCTGGACTCACTGCACTGCTTCCCCAGTGGTGCCAGTGCACTCTCTGGACTCACTGCACTGCATCCCCAGTGGTGCCAGTGCACTCACTGGACTCACTGCAGTGCATCCCCACTGGTGCCAGTGCACTCTCTGGACTCACTGCACTGCATCCCCAGTGGTGCCAGTGCACTCTCTGGACTCACTGCACTGCATCCCCAGTGGTTCCAGCGCACTCTCTGGACTCACTGCACTGTATCCCCAGTGGTGCCAGTACACTCTCTGGACTCACTGCAGTGCATCCCCAGTGGTGCCAGTGCACTCTCTGGACTCACTGCAGTGCATCCCCAGTGCAGCCAGTGCACTCTCTGGACTCACTGCAGTGCATCCGCAGTGGTGCCATTGCACTCTCTGGACTCACTGCACTGCATCTCCAGTGGTGCCAGTGCACTCTCTGGACTCACTGCACTGCATCCCCAGTGCTGCCAGTGCACTCTCTTGAGTCACTGCACTGCATCCCCTGTGGTGCAAGAGCACTCTCTGGACTCACAGCAGTGCATCACCAGTGGTGCCAGTGCACTCTCTGGACTCACTGCACTGCATCCCCAGTGGTGCCAGTGCACTCTCTGGACTCACTGAAGTGCATCCCCAGTGGTGCCTGTGCGCTCTCTGGAGTCACAGCACTGCATCCCCAGTGGTGCCAGTGCAATCTCTGGACTCACTGCACTGCTTCCTCAGCGGTGCCAGTGCACTCTCTGGACTCACTGAAGTGCATTCTCAGTGGTGCCAGTGCACTCTCTGGACTCACTGCACTGCTTCCCCAGTGGTGCCAGTGCACTCTCTGGACTCACTGCACTGCATCCCCAGTGGTGCCAGTGCACTCACTGGACTCACTGCAGTGCATCCCCACTGGTGCCAGTGCACTCTCTGGACTCACTGCACTGCATCCCCAGTGGTGCCAGTGCACTCTCTGGACTCACTGCACTGCATTCTCAGTGGTGCCAGTGCACTCTCTGGACTCACTTCAGTGCATCCCCAGTGGTGCCAGTACACTCTCTGGACTCACTGCAGTGCATCCCCAGTGGTGCCAGTGCACTCTCTGGACTCACTGCAGTGCATCCCCAGTGCAGCCAGTGCACTCTCTGGACTCACTGAACTGCATCCCCAGTGGTGCCAGTGCACTCTCTGGACTCACTGCACTGCATCACCAGTGGTGCCAGTGCACTCTCTGGACTCACTGCACTGCATCCCTAGTGGTGCCACTGCACTCTCTGGACTCACTGCACTGCTTCCCCAGTGGTGCTAGTGCACTCTCTGGACTCACTGCACTGCATCCCCAGTGGTGCCAGTGCACTCACTGGACTCACTGCAGTGCATCCCCAGTGGTGCCAGTGCACTCTCTGGACTCACTGCACTGCATCCCCAGTGGTGCCAGTGCACTCTCTGGACTCACTGCACTGCATCCCCAGTGGTTCCAGCGCACTCTCTGGACTCACTGCACTGTATCCCCAGTGGTGCCAGTACACTCTCTGGACTCACTGCAGTGCATCCCCAGTGGTGCCAGTGCACTCTCTGGACTCACTGCAGTGCATCCCCAGTGCAGCCAGTGCACTCTCTGGACTCACTGCAGTGCATCCGCAGTGGTGCCATTGCACTCTCTGGACTCACTGCACTGCATCTCCAGTGGTGCCAGTGCACTCTCTGGACTCACTGCACTGCATCCCCAGTGCTGCCAGTGCACTCTCTTGAGTCACTGCACTGCATCCCCTGTGGTGCAAGAGCACTCTCTGGACTCACAGCAGTGCATCACCAGTGGTGCCAGTGCACTCTCTGGACTCACTGCACTGCATCCCCAGTGGTGCCAGTGCACTCTCTGGACTCACTGAAGTGCATCCCCAGTGGTGCCTGTGCGCTCTCTGGAGTCACAGCACTGCATCCCCAGTGGTGCCAGTGCAATCTCTGGACTCACTGCACTGCATCCTCAGCGGTGCCAGTGCACTCTCTGGACTCACTGAAGTGCATTCTCAGTGGTGCCAGTGCACTCTCTGGACTCACTGCACTGCTTCCCCAGTGGTGCCAGTGCACTCTCTGGACTCACTGCACTGCATCCCCAGTGGTGCCAGTGCACTCACTGGACTCACTGCAGTGCATCCCCACTGGTGCCAGTGCACTCTGTGGACTCACTGCAGTGCATCCCCAGTGGTGCCAGTGCACTCTCTGGACTCACTGAAGTGCATTCTCAGTGGTGCCAGTGCACTCTCTGGACTCACTTCAGTGCATCCCCAGTGGTGCCAGTACACTCTCTGGACTCACTGCAGTGCATCCCCAGTGGTGCCAGTGCACTCTCTGGACTCACTGCAGTGCATCCCCAGTGCAGCCAGTGCACTCTCTGGACTCACTGCAGTGCATCCGCAGTGGTGCCATTGCACTCTCTGGACTCACTGCACTGCATCCCCAGTGGTGCCAGTGCACTCTCTGGACTCACTGCACTGCATCCCCAGTGCTGCCAGTGCACTCTCTTGAGTCACTGCACTGCATCCCCTGTGGTGCAAGAGCACTCTCTGGACTCACAGCAGTGCTTCCCCAGTGGTGCCAGTGCACTCACTGGACTCACTGCAGTGCATCCCCACTGGTGCCAGTGCACTCTCTGGGCTCACTGCAGTGCATCCCCAGTGGTGCCAGTGCACTCTCTGGACTCACTGCACTGCATCCCCAGTGGTGCCTGTGCGCTCTCTGGAGTCACTGCAGTGCATCCGCAGTGGTGCCATTGCAATCTCTGGACTCACTGCACTGCATCCCCAGTGGTGCCAGTGCACTCTCTGGACTCACTGAACTGCATCCCCAGTGGTGCCAGTGCACTCTCTGGACTCACTGCACTGCATCCCCAGTGGTGCCATTGCACTCACTGGACTCACTGCAGTGCATCCACACTGGTGCCAGTGCACTCTCTGGACTCACTGCACTGCATCCCCAGTGGTGCCAGTGCACTCTCTGGACTCACTGCACTGCATCCCCAGTGGTTCCAGCGCACTCTCTGGACTCAATGCACTGCATCCCCAGTGGTGCTAGTGCACTCTGTGGACTCACTGCAGTGCATCCCCAGTGGTGCCAGTGCACTCTCTGGACTCACTGAAGTGCATTCTCAGTGGTGCCAGTGCACTCTCTGGACTCACTTCAGTGCATCCCCAGAGGTGCCAGTACACTCTCTGGACTCACTGCAGTGCATCCCCAGTGGTGCCAGTGCACTCTCTGGACTCACTGCAGTGCATCCCCAGTGCAGCCAGTGCACTCACTGGACTCACTGCAGTGCATCCCCACTGGTGCCAGTGCACTCTCTGGGCTCACTGCAGTGCATCCCCACTGGTGCCAGTGCACTCTCTGGACTCACTGCACTGCATCCCCAGTGGTGCCAGTGCGCTCTCTGGAGTCACAGCACTGCATCCCCACTGGTGCCAGTGCAATCTCTGGACTCACTGCACTGCATCCCCAGTGGTGCCAGTGCACTCTCTGGACTCACTGCACTGCATCCCCAGTGCTGCCAGTGCAGTCTCTGGAGTAACTGCACTGCATCCCCACTGGTGCCAAAGCACTCTCTGGACTCTCAGCACCGCATCCCCACTGGTGCCAGTGCACTCTCTGGACTCACTGCACTGCATCACCAGTGGTGCCACTGCACTCTCTGGACTCACTGCACTGCTTCCCCAGTGGTGCCAGTGCACTCACTGGACTGACTGCAGTGCATCCCCACTGGTGCCAGTGCACTCTCTGGGCTCACTGCAGTGCATCACCAGTGGTGCCAGTGCACTCTCTGGACTCACTGCACTGCATCCCCGGTGGTGCCTGTGCGCTCTCTGGAGTCACAGCACTGCATTCTCAGTGGTGCCAGTGCACTCTCTGGACTCACTGCACTGCATCCCCAGTGGTGCCAGTGCACTCTCTGGACTCACTGCAGTGCATCCCCAGTGGTGCCAGTGCACTCTCTGGACTCACTGCACTGCATCCCCAGTGGTGCCAGTGCACTCTCTGGACTCACTGAAGTGCATTCTCAGTGGTGCCACTGCACTCTCTGGACTCACTTCAGTGCATCCCCAGTGGTTCCAGCGCACTCTCTGGACTCACTGCACTGCATCCCCAGTGGTGCTAGTGCACTCTGTGGACTCACTGCAGTGCATCCCCAGTGGTGCCAGTGCACTCTCTGGACTCACTGAAGTGCATTCTCAGTGGTGCCAGTGCACTCTCTGGACTCACTGCAGTGCATCCCCAGTGCAGCCAGTGCACTCTCTGGACTCGCTGCACTGCATCCCCAGTGGTGCCAGTGCACTCTCTGGACTCACTGCACTGCATCTCCAGTGGTGCCAGTGCACTCTCTGGACTCACTGCACTGCATCCCCAGTGCTGCCAGTGCACTCTCTTGAGTCACTGCACTGCATCCCCTGTGGTGCAAGAGCACTCTCTGGACTCACAGCAGTGCATCACCAGTGGTGCCAGTGCACTCTCTGGACTCACTGCACTGCATCCCCAGTGGTGCCAGTGCACTCTCTGGACTCACTGCAGTGCATCCCCAGTGGTGCCAGTACACTCACTGGACTCACTGCACTGCATCCCCAGTGGTGCCAGTGCACTCTCTGGACTCACTAAACTGCATCACCAGTGGTGCCTCTGCACTCTCTGGACTCACTGCACTGCTTCCCCAGTGGTGCCAGTGCACTCACTGGACTCACTGCAGTGCATCCCCACTGGTGCCAGTGCACTCTCTGGGCTCACTGCAGTGCATCACCAGTGGTGCCAGTGCACTCTCTGGACTCACTGCACTGCATCCCCAGTGGTGCCTGTGCGCTCTCTGGAGTCACAGCACTGCATCCCCAGTGGTGCCTGTGCAATCTCTGGACTCACTGCACTGCATCCCCAGTGGTGCCAGTGCACTCTCTGGACTCACTGAAGTGCATTCTCAGTGGTGCCAGTGCACTCTCTGGACTCACTGCACTGCATCCCCAGTGGTGCCAGTGCACTCTCTGGACTCACTGAACTGCATCCCCAGTGGTGCCAGTGCACTCTCTGGACTCACTGCACTGCATCCCCAGTGCTGCCAGTGCACTCTCTGGACTCACTGCACTGCATCCCTAGTGGTGCCACTGCACTCTCTGGACTCACTGCACTGCTTCCCCAGTGGTGCCAGTGCACTCTCTGGACTCACTGCACTGCATCCCCAGTGGTGCCAGTGCACTCACTGGACTCACTGCAGTGCATCCCCACTGGTGCCAGTGCACTCTCTGGACTCACTGCACTGCATCCCCAGTGGTGCCAGTGCACTCTCTGGACTCACTGCACTGCATCCCCAGTGGTTCCAGCGCACTCTCTGGACTCACTGCACTGTATCCCCAGTGGTGCCAGTACACTCTCTGGACTCACTGCAGTGCATCCCCAGTGGTGCCAGTGCACTCTCTGGACTCACTGCAGTGCATCCCCAGTGCAGCCAGTGCACTCTCTGGACTCACTGCAGTGCATCCGCAGTGGTGCCATTGCACTCTCTGGACTCACTGCATTGCATCTCCAGTGGTGCCAGTGCACTCTCTGGACTCACTGCACTGCATCCCCAGTGCTGCCAGTGCACTCTCTTGAGTCACTGCACTGCATCCCCTGTGGTGCAAGAGCACTCTCTGGACTCACAGCAGTGCATCACCAGTGGTGCCAGTGCACTCTCTGGACTCACTGCACTGCATCCCCAGTGGTGCCAGTGCACTCTCTGGACTCACTGAAGTGCATCCCCAGTGGTGCCTGTGCGCTCTCTGGAGTCACAGCACTGCATCCCCAGTGGTGCCAGTGCAATCTCTGGACTCACTGCACTGCATCCTCAGCGGTGCCAGTGCACTCTCTGGACTCACTGAAGTGCATTCTCAGTGGTGCCAGTGCACTCTCTGGACTCACTGCACTACTTCCCCAGTGGTGCCAGTGCACTCTCTGGACTCACTGCACTGCATCCCCAGTGGTGCCAGTGCACTCACTGGACTCACTGCAGTGCATCCCCACTGGTGCCAGTGCACTCTGTGGACTCACTGCAGTGCATCCCCAGTGGTGCCAGTGCACTCTCTGGACTCACTGAAGTGCATTCTCAGTGGTGCCAGTGCACTCTCTGGACTCACTTCAGTGCATCCCCAGTGGTGCCAGTACACTCTCTGGACTCACTGCAGTGCATCCCCAGTGGTGCCAGTGCACTCTCTGGACTCACTGCAGTGCATCCCCAGTGCAGCCAGTGCACTCTCTGGACTCACTGAACTGCATCCCCAGTGGTGCCAGTGCACTCTCTGGACTCACTGCACTGCATCCCCAGTGCTGCCAGTGCACTCTCTGGACTCACTGCACTGCATCCCTAGTGGTGCCACTGCACTCTCTGGACTCACTGCACTGCTTCCCCAGTGGTGCCAGTGCACTCTCTGGACTCACTGAAGTGCATCCCCACTGGTGCCAGTGCACTCACTGGACTCACTGCAGTGCATCCCCACTGGTGCCAGTGCACTCTCTGGACTCACTGCACTGCATCCCCAGTGGTGCCAGTGCACTCTCTGGACTCACTGCACTGCATCCCCAGTGGTTCCAGCGCACTCTCTGGACTCACTGCACTGTATCCCCAGTGGTGCCAGTACACTCTCTGGACTCACTGCAGTGCATCCCCAGTGGTGCCAGTGCACTCTCTGGACTCACTGCAGTGCATCCCCAGTGCAGCCAGTGCACTCTCTGGACTCACTGCAGTGCATCCGCAGTGGTGCCATTGCACTCTCTGGACTCACTGCACTGCATCTCCAGTGGTGCCAGTGCACTCTCTGGACTCACTGCACTGCATCCCCAGTGCTGCCAGTGCACTCTCTTGAGTCACTGCACTGCATCCCCTGTGGTGCAAGAGCACTCTCTGGACTCACAGCAGTGCATCACCAGTGGTGCCAGTGCACTCTCTGGACTCACTGCACTGCATCCCCAGTGGTGCCAGTGCACTCTCTGGACTCACTGCACTGCTTCCCCAGTGGTGCCAGTGCACTCACTGGACTGACTGCAGTGCATCCCCACTGGTGCCAGTGCACTCTCTGGGCTCACTGCAGTGCATCACCAGTGGTGCCAGTGCACTCTCTGGACTCACTGCACTGCATCCCCAGTGGTGCCTGTGCGCTCTCTGGAGTCACAGCACTGCATTCTCAGTGGTGCCAGTGCACTCTCTGGACTCACTGCACTGCATCCCCAGTGGTGCCAGTGCACTCTCTGGACTCACTGAACTGCATCCCCAGTGGTGCCAGTGCACTCTCTGGACTCACTGCACTGCATCCCCAGTGGTGCCAGTGCACTCTCTGGACTCACTGAAGTGCATTCTCAGTGGTGCCACTGCACTCTCTGGACTCACTTCAGTGCATCCCCAGTGGTTCCAGCGCACTCTCTGGACTCACTGCACTGCATCTCCAGTGGTGTTAGTGCACTCTGTGGACTCACTGCAGTGCATCCCCAGTGGTGCCAGTGCACTCTCTGGACTCACTGAAGTGCATTCTCAGTGGTGCCAGTGCACTCTCTGGACTCACTGCAGTGCATCCCCAGTGCAGCCAGTGCACTCTCTGGACTCGCTGCACTGCATCCCCAGTGGTGCCAGTGCACTCTCTGGACTCACTGCACTGCATCTCCAGTGTTGCCAGTGCACTCTCTGGACTCACTGCACTGCATCCCCAGTGCTGCCAGTGCACTCTCTTGAGTCACTGCACTGCATCCCCTGTGGTGCAAGAGCACTCTCTGGACTCACAGCAGTGCATCACCAGTGGTGCCAGTGCACTCTCTGGACTCACTGCACTGCATCCCCAGTGGTGCCAGTGCACTCTCTGGACTCACTGCACTGCAACCCCAGTGGTGCTAGTGCACTGTGTGGACTCACTGTACTGCATCCCCAGTGGTGCCAGTGCAATCTCTGGACTCACTGCAGTGCATCCCCATTGGTGCCAGTGCACTCTCAGGACTCACTGCACTGCATCCCCAGTGGGGCCAGTGCACTCTCTGGACTCACTGCACTGCATCCCCAGTAGTGACAGTGCACTCTCTGGACTCACTGCAGTGCATCCCCAGTGGTGCCAGTGCACTCTCTGGACTCACTGCACTGCATCCCCAGTAGTGCCAGTGCACTCTCTGGACTCACTGCACTGCATCCCCAGTGCTGCCAGTGCACTCACTGGATTCACTGCAGTGCATCCCCAGTGGTGCCAGTGCACTCTCTGGACTCACTGCACTGCATCCCCAGTGGTGCCAGTGCACTCTCTGGACTCACTGCACTGCATCCCCACTGGTGCCAGTGCACTCTCTGGACTCACTGCAGTGCATCCCCAGTGGTGCCAGTGCAGTCTCTGGAGTAACTGCAGTGCATCCCCACTGGTGCCAAAGCACTCTCTGGACTCACTGCACTGCATCCCCAGTGGTGCCACTGCACTCTCTGGACTCACTGCAGTGCATCCCCAGTGGTGCCAGTGCACTCTCTGGACTCATTGAAGTGCATTCTCAGTGGTGCCAGTGCACTCTCTGGACTCACTGCAGTGCATCCCCAGTGGTGCCAGTACACTCACTGGACTCACTGCACTGCATCCCCAGTGGTGCCAGTGCACTCTCTGGACTCACTAAACTGCATCCCCAGTGGTGCCACTGCACTCTCTGGACTCACTGCACTGCTTCCCCAGTGGTGCCAGTGCACTCACTGGACTCACTGCAGTGCATCCCCACTGGTGCCAGTGCACTCTCTGGGCTCACTGCAGTGCATCCCCAGTGGTGCCAGTGCACTCTCTGGACTCACTGCACTGCATCCCCAGTGGTTCCAGCGCACTCTCTGGACTCACTGCACTGCATCCCCAGTGGTGCTAGTGCACTCTGTGGACTCACTGCAGTGCATCCCCAGTGGTGCCAGTGCACTCTCTGGACTCACTGAAGTGCATTCTCAGTGGTGCCAGTGCACTCTCTGGACTCACTTCAGTGCATCCCCAGTGGTGCCAGTACACTCTCTGGACTCACTGCAGTGCATCCCCATTGGTGCCAGTGCACTCTCAGGACTCACTGCACTGCATCCCCAGTGGGGCCAGTGCACTCTCTGGACTCACTGCACTGCATCCCCAGTAGTGACAGTGCACTCTCTGGACTCACTGCAGTGCATCCCCAGTGGTGCCAGTGCACTCTCTGGACTCACTGCACTGCATCCCCAGTAGTGCCAGTGCACTCTCTGGACTCACTGCACTGCATCCCCAGTGCTGCCAGTGCACTCACTGGATTCACTGCAGTGCATCCCCAGTGGTGCCAGTGCACTCTCTGGACTCACTGCACTGCATCACCAGTGGTGCCAGTGCACTCTCTGGACTCACTGCACTGCATCCCCACTGGTGCCAGTGCACTCTCTGGACTCACTGCAGTGCATCCCCAGTGGTGCCAGTGCAGTCTCTGGAGTAACTGCAGTGCATCCCCACTGGTGCCAAAGCACTCTCTGGACTCACTGCACTGCATCCCCAGTGGTGCCACTGCACTCTCTGGACTCACTGCAGTGCATCCCCAGTGGTGCCAGTGCACTCTCTGGACTCATTGAAGTGCATTCTCAGTGGTGCCAGTGCACTCTCTGGACTCACTGCAGTGCATCCCCAGTGGTGCCAGTACACTCACTGGACTCACTGCACTGCATCCCCAGTGGTGCCAGTGCACTCTCTGGACTCACTAAACTGCATCCCCAGTGGTGCCACTGCACTCTCTGGACTCACTGCACTGCTTCCCCAGTGGTGCCAGTGCACTCACTGGACTCACTGCAGTGCATCCCCACTGGTGCCAGTGCACTCTCTGGGCTCACTGCAGTGCATCCCCAGTGGTGCCAGTGCACTCTCTGGACTCACTGCACTGCATCCCCAGTGGTTCCAGCGCACTCTCTGGACTCACTGCACTGCATCCCCAGTGGTGCTAGTGCACTCTCTGGACTCACTGCAGTGCATCCCCAGTGGTGCCAGTGCACTCTCTGGACTCACTGAAGTGCATTCTCAGTGGTGCCAGTGCACTCTCTGGACTCACTTCAGTGCATCCCCAGTGGTGCCAGTACACTCTCTGGACTCACTGCAGTGCATCCCCAGTGGTGCCAGTGCACTCTCTGGACTCACTGCACTGCATCACCAGTGGTGCCAGTGCACTCTCTGGACTCACTGCACTGCTTCCCCAGTGGTGCCAGTGCACTCTCTGGACTCACTGAACTGCATCCCCAGTGGTGCCAGTGCACTCTCTGCACTCACTTCACTGCATCCCCAGTGGTGCCAGTGCACTCTCTGGACTCACTGCACTGCATCCCCAGTGGTGCCAGTGCACTCTCTGGACTCACTGCACTGCTTCCCCAGTGGTGCCAGTGCACTCTCTGGACTCACTGCACTGCATCCCCAATGGTGCCAGTGCACTCACTGGACTCACTGCAGTGCATCCCCAGTGGTGCCAGTGCACTCTCTGGACTCACTGCACTGCTTCCCCAGTGGTGCCAGTGCACTCTCTGGACTCACTGCACTGCATCCCCAGTGGTTCCAGCGCACTCTCTGGACTCACTGCACTGCATCCCCAGTGGTGCCAGTGCACTCTCTGGGCTCACTGCAGTGCATCCCCAGTGGTGCCAGTGCACTCTCTGGACTCACTGCACTGCATCACCAGTGGTGCCAGTGCACTCTCTGGACTCACTGCACTGCTTCCCCAGTGGTGCCAGTGCACTCACTGGACTGACTGCAGTGCATCCCCACTGGTGCCAGTGCACTCTCTTGGCTCACTGCAGTGCATCCCCAGTGGTGCCAGTGCACTCTCTGGACTCACTGCACTGCATCCCCAGTGGTGCCTGTGCGCTCTCTGGAGTCACAGCACTGCATTCTCAGTGGTGCCAGTGCACTCTCTGGACTCACTGCACTGCATCCCCAGTGGTTCCAGTGCACTCTCTGGACTCACTGAACTGCATCCCCAGTGGTGCCAGTGCACTCTCTGGACTCACTGCACTGCATCCCCAGTGCTGCCAGTGCACTCTCTGGACTCACTGCACTGCATCCCCAGTGGTGCCACTGCACTCTCTGGACTCACTGCACTGCTTCCCCAGTGGTGCCAGTGCACTCTCTGGACTCACTGCACTGCATCCCCAGTGGTGCCAGTGCACTCACTGGACTCACTGCAGTGCATCCCCAGTGGTGCCAGTGCACTCTCTGGACTCACTGCAGTGCATCCCCAGTGGTGCCAGTGCACTCTCTGGACTCACTGCACTGCATCCCCAGTGGTGCCAGTGCACTCTCTGGACTCACTGAAGTGCATTCTCAGTGGTGCCACTGCACTCTCTGGACTCACTGAAGTGCATCCCCAGTGGTGCCAGTACACTCTCTGGACTCACTGCAGTGCATCCCCAGTGGTGCCAGAGCACTCTCTGGACTCACTGCACTGCATCCCCAGTGGAGCCAGTGCACTCTCTGGACTCACTGCAGTGCATCCGCAGTGGTGCCATTGCACTCTCTGGACTCATCGCACTGCATCCCCAGTGGTGCCAGTGCACTCTCTGGACTCACTGCACTGCATCCCCAGTGCTGCCAGTGCACTCTCTTGAGTCACTGCGCTGCATCCCCTGTGGTGCAAGAGCACTCTCTGGACTCACAGCAGTGCATCACCAGTGGTGCCAGTGCACTCTCTGGACTCACTGCACTGCATCCCCAGTGGAGCCAGTGCACTCTCTGGACTCACTGCACTGCATCCCCAGTGGTGCTAGTGCACTGTGTGGACTCACTGTACTGCATCCCCAGTGGTGCCAGTGCACTCTCTGGACTCACTGCACTGCATCCCCAGTGGTTCCAGCGCACTCTCTGGACTCACTGCACTGCATCCCCAGTGGTGCTAGTGCACTCTGTGGACTCACTGCAGTGCATCCCCAGTGGTGCCAGTGCACTCTCTGGACTCACTGAAGTGCATTCTCAGTGGTGCCAGTGCACTCTCTGGACTCACTTCAGTGCATCCCCAGTGGTGCCAGTACACTCTCTGGACTCACTGCAGTGCATCCCCATTGGTGCCAGTGCACTCTCAGGACTCACTGCACTGCATCCCCAGTGGGGCCAGTGCACTCTCTGGACTCACTGCACTGCATCCCCAGTAGTGACAGTGCACTCTCTGGACTCACTGCAGTGCATCCCCAGTGGTGCCAGTGCACTCTCTGGACTCACTGCACTGCATCCCCAGTAGTGCCAGTGCACTCTCTGGACTCACTGCACTGCATCCCCAGTGCTGCCAGTGCACTCACTGGATTCACTGCAGTGCATCCCCAGTGGTGCCAGTGCACTCTCTGGACTCACTGCACTGCATCCCCAGTGGTGCCAGTGCACTCTCTGGACTCACTGCACTGCATCCCCACTGGTGCCAGTGCACTCTCTGGACTCACTGCAGTGCATCCCCAGTGGTGCCAGAGCAGTCTCTGGAGTAACTGCAGTGCATCCCCACTGGTGCCAAAGCACTCTCTGGACTCACTGCACTGCATCCCCAGTGGTGCCACTGCACTCTCTGGACTCACTGCAGTGCATCCCCAGTGGTGCCAGTGCACTCTCTGGACTCATTGAAGTGCATTCTCAGTGGTGCCAGTGCACTCTCTGGACTCACTGCAGTGCATCCCCAGTGGTGCCAGTACACTCACTGGACTCACTGCACTGCATCCCCAGTGGTGCCAGTGCACTCTCTGGACTCACTAAACTGCATCCCCAGTGGTGCCACTGCACTCTCTGGACTCACTGCACTGCTTCCCCAGTGGTGCCAGTGCACTCACTGGACTCACTGCAGTGCATACCCACTGGTGCCAGTGCACTCTCTGGGCTCACTGCAGTGCATCCCCAGTGGTGCCAGTGCACTCTCTGGACTCACTGCACTGCATCCCCAGTGGTTCCAGCGCACTCTCTGGACTCACTGCACTGCATCCCCAGTGGTGCTAGTGCACTCTCTGGACTCACTGCAGTGCATCCCCAGTGGTGCCAGTGCACTCTCTGGACTCACTGAAGTGCATTCTCAGTGGTGCCAGTGCACTCTCTGGACTCACTTCAGTGCATCCCCAGTGGTGCCAGTACACTCTCTGGACTCACTGCAGTGCATCCCCAGTGGTGCCAGTGCACTCTCTGGACTCACTGCACTGCATCACCAGTGGTGCCAGTGCACTCTCTGGACTCACTGCACTGCTTCCCCAGTGGTGCCAGTGCACTCTCTGGACTCACTGAACTGCATCCCCAGTGGTGCCAGTGCACTCTCTGCACTCACTTCACTGCATCCCCAGTGGTGCCAGTGCACTCTCTGGACTCACTGCACTGCATCCCCAGTGGTGCCAGTGCACTCTCTGGACTCACTGCACTGCTTCCCCAGTGGTGCCAGTGCACTCTCTGGACTCACTGCACTGCATCCCCAATGGTGCCAGTGCACTCACTGGACTCACTGCAGTGCATCCCCAGTGGTGCCAGTGCACTCTCTGGACTCACTGCACTGCTTCCCCAGTGGTGCCAGTGCACTCTCTGGACTCACTGCACTGCATCCCCAGTGGTTCCAGCGCACTCTCTGGACTCACTGCACTGCATCCCCAGTGGTGCCAGTGCACTCTCTGGGCTCACTGCAGTGCATCCCCAGTGGTGCCAGTGCACTCTCTGGACTCACTGCACTGCATCCCCAGTGGTGCCAGTGCGCTCTCTGGAGTCACAGCACTGCATCCCCAGTGGTGCCAGTGCAATCTCTGGACTCACTGCACTGCATCCCCAGTGGTGCCAGTGCACTCTCTGGACTCACTGCACTGCATCCCCGGTGGTGACAGTGCAGTCTCTGGAGTAACTGCACTGCATCCCCACTGGTGCCAAAGCACTCTCTGGACTCCCGGCACCGCATCCCCAGTGGTGCCAGTGCACTCTCTGGACTCACTGCACTGCATCACCAGTGGTGCCAGTGCACTCTCTGGACTCACTGCACTGCTTCCCCAGTGGTGCCAGTGCACTCACTGGACTGACTGCAGTGCATCCCCACTGGTGCCAGTGCACTCTCTTGGCTCACTGCAGTGCATCCCCAGTGGTGCCAGTGCACTCTCTGGACTCACTGCACTGCATCCCCAGTGGTGCCTGTGCGCTCTCTGGAGTCACAGCACTGCATTCTCAGTGGTGCCAGTGCACTCTCTGGACTCACTGCACTGCATCCCCAGTGGTTCCAGTGCACTCTCTGGACTCACTGAACTGCATCCCCAGTGGTGCCAGTGCACTCTCTGGACTCACTGCACTGCATCCCCAGTGCTGCCAGTGCACTCTCTGGACTCACTGCACTGCATCCCCAGTGGTGCCACTGCACTCTCTGGACTCACTGCACTGCTTCCCCAGTGGTGCCAGTGCACTCTCTGGACTCACTGCACTGCATCCCCAGTGGTGCCAGTGCACTCACTGGACTCACTGCAGTGCATCCCCAGTGGTGCCAGTGCACTCTCTGGACTCACTGCAGTGCATCCCCAGTGGTGCCAGTGCACTCTCTGGACTCACTGCACTGCATCCCCAGTGGTGCCAGTGCACTCTCTGGACTCACTGAAGTGCATTCTCAGTGGTGCCACTGCACTCTCTGGACTCACTGAAGTGCATCCCCAGTGGTGCCAGTACACTCTCTGGACTCACTGCAGTGCATCCCCAGTGGTGCCAGAGCACTCTCTGGACTCACTGCACTGCATCCCCAGTGGAGCCAGTGCACTCTCTGGACTCACTGCAGTGCATCCGCAGTGGTGCCATTGCACTCTCTGGACTCATCGCACTGCATCCCCAGTGGTGCCAGTGCACTCTCTGGACTCACTGCACTGCATCCCCAGTGCTGCCAGTGCACTCTCTTGAGTCACTGCGCTGCATCCCCTGTGGTGCAAGAGCACTCTCTGGACTCACAGCAGTGCATCACCAGTGGTGCCAGTGCACTCTCTGGACTCACTGCACTGCATCCCCAGTGGAGCCAGTGCACTCTCTGGACTCACTGCACTGCATCCCCAGTGGTGCTAGTGCACTGTGTGGACTCACTGTACTGCATCCCCAGTGGTGCCAGTGCAATCTCTGGACTCACTGCACTGCATCCCCAGTGGTGCCAGTGCACTCTCTGGACTCACTGAAGTGCATTCTCAGTGGTGCCAGTGCACTCTCTGGACTCACTGCACTGCATCCCCAGTGGTGCCAGTGTACTCTCTGGACTCACTGAACTGCATCCCCAGTGGTGCCAGTGCAATCTCTGGACTCACTGCACTGCTTCCCCAGTGGTGCCAGTGCACTCTTTCGAGTCACTGCAGTGCATCCCCAGTGGTGCCAGTGCACTCTCTGTACTCCCTGCAGTGCATCACCAGTGGTGCCAGTGCGCTCTCTGGAGTCACAGCACTGCATCCCCAGTGGTGCCAGCGCAATCTCTGGACTCACTGCACTGCATCCCCAGTGGTGCCAGTGCACTCTCTGGACTCACTGAAGTGCATTCTCAGTGGTGCCAGTGCACTCTCTGGACTCACTGCACTGCATCCCCAGTGGTGCCAGTGCACTCTCTGGACTCACTGAACTGCATCCCCAGTGGTGCCAGTGCAATCTCTGGACTCACTGCAGTGCATCCCCAGTGGTGCCAGTGCACTCTCTGGACTCACTGAAGTGCATTATCAGTGGTGCCAGTGCACTCTCTGGACTCACTGCACTGCATCCCCAGTAGTGACAGTGCACTCTCTGGACTCACTGCAGTGCATCCCCAGTGGTGCCAGTGCACTCTCTGGACTCACTGTACTGCACCCCCAGTGGTGCCAGTGCACTCACTGGACTGACTGCACTGCATCCCCAGTGGTGCCAGTGCACTCTCTGGACTCACTGCACTGCATCCCCACTGGTGCCAGTGTACTCTCTGGACTCACTGCACTGCATCCCCAGTGGTGCCAGTGCACTCACTGGACTCACTGCACTGCATCCCCACTGGTGCCAGTGTACTCTCTGGACTCACTGCACTGCATCCCCAGTGGTGCCAGTGCACTCTCTGGACTCACTGCACTGCATCCCCACTGGTGCCAGTGCACTCTCTGGACTCACTGAAGTGCATCCCCAGTTGTGCCAGTGCACTCTCTGGACTCAATGCACTGCATCCCCAGTGGTGCCAGTGCACTCTCTGGACTCACTGCACTGCATCCCCAGTGGTGCCAGTGCAATCTCTGGACTCACTGTAGTGCATCCCCAGTGGTGCCAGTGCACTCACTGGACTCACTGCAGTGCATCCCCACTGGTGCCAGTGCACTCTCTGGACTCACTGCACTGCATCCCCAGTGGTGCCAGTGCACTCTCTGGACTCACTGCACTGTATCCCCAGTGGTGCCAGTGCACTCACTGGATTCACTGCACTGCATCCCCAGTGGTGCCAGTGCACTCTCTGGACTCACTGCACTGCATCCCCAGTGGTGCCAGTGCACTCTGTGGACTCACTGCACTGCAGCCCCATTGGTGCCAGTGCACTCTCTGGACTCACTGCACTGCATCACAGGTAGTGCCAGTGCACTCTCTGGACTCACTGCACTGCATCCCCAGTGGTGCCAGTGCACTCTCTGCACTCACTTCTCTGCATTCCCAGTGGTGCCAGTGAAGTCTCTGGACTCACTGCACTGCATCCCCAGTGGTGCCAGTGCAATCTCTGGACTCACTGCAGTGCATCACCAGTGGTGCCAGTGCACTCTCTGGACTCACTGCACTGCATCCCCAGTGGTGCCAGTGCACTCTCTGGACTCACTGCAGTGCATCCCCAGTGGTGCCAGTGCACTCTCTGGACTCACTGCACTGCATCCCCAGTGGTGCAAGTGCACTCTCTCGAGTCACTGCACTACATCCCCAGTGGTGCCAGTGCACTCACTGGACTCACTGTACTGCATCATCTGTGGTGCCAGTGCACTCTCTGGAGTCACTGCACTGCATCCCCAGTGGTGCCAGTGCACTCTCTGGACTCACTGCACTGCATCCCCAGTGGTGCCAGTGCACTCTCTGGACTCACTGCACTGTATCCCCAGTGGTGCCAGTGCACTCACTGGATTCACTGCAGTTCATCCCCAGTGGTGCCAGTGCACTCTCTGGACTCACTGCAGTGCATCCCCAGTGGTACCAGTGCACTCTCTGGACTCACTGCACTGCATCCCCAGTGGTGCCAGTGCAGTCTCTGGAGTAACTGCAGTGCATCCCCACTGGTGCCAAAGCACTCTCTGGACTCCCGGCACCGCATCCCCAGTGGTGCCAGTGCACTCTCTGGACTCACTGCACTGCATCCCCAGTGGTGCCAGTGCACTCTCTGGAGTCAAAGCACTGCATCCCCAGTGGTGCCAGTGCACTCTCTGGACTCACTGAAGTGCATCCCCAGTGGTGCCAGTGCACTCTCTGGACTCACTGAAGTGCATTCTCAGTGGTGCCAGTGCACTCTCTGGACTCACTGCAGTGCATCCCCAGTGGTGCCAGTACACTCACTGGACTCACTGCACTGCATCCCCAGTGGTGCCAGTGCACTCTCTGGACTCACTAAACTGCATCACCAGTGGTGCCTCTGCACTCTCTGGACTCACTGCACTGCTTCCCCAGTGGTGCCAGTGCACTCACTGGACTCACTGCAGTGCATCCCCACTGGTGCCAGTGCACTCTCTGGGCTCACTGCAGTGCATCACCAGTGGTGCCAGTGCACTCTCTGGACTCACTGCACTGCATCCCCAGTGGTGCCTGTGCGCTCTCTGGAGTCACAGCACTGCATCCCCAGTGGTGCCTGTGCAATCTCTGGACTCACTGCACTGCATCCCCAGTGGTGCCAGTGCACTCTCTGGACTCACTGAAGTGCATTCTCAGTGGTGCCAGTGCACTCTCTGGACTCACTGCACTGCATCCCCAGTGGTGCCAGTGCACTCTCTGGACTCACTGAACTGCATCCCCAGTGGTGCCAGTGCACTCTCTGGACTCACTGCACTGCATCCCCAGTGCTGCCAGTGCACTCTCTGGACTCACTGCACTGCATCCCTAGTGGTGCCACTGCACTCTCTGGACTCACTGCACTGCTTCCCCAGTGGTGCCAGTGCACTCTCTGGACTCACTGCACTGCATCCCCAGTGGTGCCAGTGCACTCACTGGACTCACTGCAGTGCATCCCCACTGGTGCCAGTGCACTCTCTGGACTCACTGCACTGCATCCCCAGTGGTGCCAGTGCACTCTCTGGACTCACTGCACTGCATCCCCAGTGGTTCCAGCGCACTCTCTGGACTCACTGCACTGTATCCCCAGTGGTGCCAGTACACTCTCTGGACTCACTGCAGTGCATCCCCAGTGGTGCCAGTGCACTCTCTGGACTCACTGCAGTGCATCCCCAGTGCAGCCAGTGCACTCTCTGGACTCACTGCAGTGCATCCGCAGTGGTGCCATTGCACTCTCTGGACTCACTGCACTGCATCTCCAGTGGTGCCAGTGCACTCTCTGGACTCACTGCACTGCATCCCCAGTGCTGCCAGTGCACTCTCTTGAGTCACTGCACTGCATCCCCTGTGGTGCAAGAGCACTCTCTGGACTCACAGCAGTGCATCACCAGTGGTGCCAGTGCACTCTCTGGACTCACTGCACTGCATCCCCAGTGGTGCCAGTGCACTCTCTGGACTCACTGAAGTGCATCCCCAGTGGTGCCTGTGCGCTCTCTGGAGTCACAGCACTGCATCCCCAGTGGTGCCAGTGCAATCTCTGGACTCACTGCACTGCATCCTCAGCGGTGCCAGTGCACTCTCTGGACTCACTGAAGTGCATTCTCAGTGGTGCCAGTGCACTCTCTGGACTCACTGCACTGCTTCCCCAGTGGTGCCAGTGCACTCTCTGGACTCACTGCACTGCATCCCCAGTGGTGCCAGTGCACTCACTGGACTCACTGCAGTGCATCCCCACTGGTGCCAGTGCACTCTCTGGACTCACTGCACTGCATCCCCAGTGGTGCCAGTGCACTCTCTGGACTCACTGAAGTGCATTCTCAGTGGTGCCAGTGCACTCTCTGGACTCACTTCAGTGCATCCCCAGTGGTGCCAGTACACTCTCTGGACTCACTGCAGTGCATCCCCAGTGGTGCCAGTGCACTCTCTGGACTCACTGCAGTGCATCCTCAGTGCAGCCAGTGCACTCTCTGGACTCACTGAACTGCATCCCCAGTGGTGCCAGTGCACTCTCTGGACTCACTGCACTGCATCACCAGTGGTGCCAGTGCACTCTCTGGACTCACTGCACTGCATCCCTAGTGGTGCCACTGCACTCTCTGGACTCACTGCACTGCTTCCCCAGTGGTGCTAGTGCACTCTCTGGACTCACTGCACTGCATCCCCAGTGGTGCCAGTGCACTCACTGGACTCACTGCAGTGCATCCCCAGTGGTGCCAGTGCACTCTCTGGACTCACTGCACTGCATCCCCAGTGGTGCCAGTGCACTCTCTGGACTCACTGCACTGCATCCCCAGTGGTTCCAGCGCACTCTCTGGACTCACTGCACTGTATCCCCAGTGGTGCCAGTACACTCTCTGGACTCACTGCAGTGCATCCCCAGTGGTGCCAGTGCACTCTCTGGACTCACTGCAGTGCATCCCCAGTGCAGCCAGTGCACTCTCTGGACTCACTGCAGTGCATCCGCAGTGGTGCCATTGCACTCTCTGGACTCACTGCACTGCATCTCCAGTGGTGCCAGTGCACTCTCTGGACTCACTGCACTGCATCCCCAGTGCTGCCAGTGCACTCTCTTGAGTCACTGCACTGCATCCCCTGTGGTGCAAGAGCACTCTCTGGACTCACAGCAGTGCATCACCAGTGGTGCCAGTGCACTCTCTGGACTCACTGCACTGCATCCCCAGTGGTGCCAGTGCACTCTCTGGACTCACTGAAGTGCATCCCCAGTGGTGCCTGTGCGCTCTCTGGAGTCACAGCACTGCATCCCCAGTAGTGCCAGTGCAATCTCTGGACTCACTGCACTGCATCCTCAGCGGTGCCAGTGCACTCTCTGGACTCACTGAAGTGCATTCTCAGTGGTGCCAGTGCACTCTCTGGACTCACTGCACTGCTTCCCCAGTGGTGCCAGTGCACTCTCTGGACTCACTGCACTGCATCCCCAGTGGTGCCAGTGCACTCACTGGACTCACTGCAGTGCATCCCCACTGGTGCCAGTGCACTCTGTGGACTCACTGCAGTGCATCCCCAGTGGTGCCAGTGCACTCTCTGGACTCACTGAAGTGCATTCTCAGTGGTGCCAGTGCACTCTCTGGACTCACTTCAGTGCATCCCCAGTGGTGCCAGTACACTCTCTGGACTCACTGCAGTGCATCCCCAGTGGTGCCAGTGCACTCTCTGGACTCACTGCAGTGCATCCCCAGTGCAGCCAGTGCACTCTCTGGACTCACTGCAGTGCATCCGCAGTGGTGCCATTGCACTCTCTGGACTCACTGCACTGCATCCCCAGTGGTGCCAGTGCACTCTCTGGACTCACTGCACTGCATCCCCAGTGCTGCCAGTGCACTCTCTTGAGTCACTGCACTGCATCCCCTGTGGTGCAAGAGCACTCTCTGGACTCACAGCAGTGCTTCCCCAGTGGTGCCAGTGCACTCACTGGACTCACTGCAGTGCATCCCCACTGGTGCCAGTGCACTCTCTGGGCTCACTGCAGTGCATCCCCAGTGGTGCCAGTGCACTCTCTGGACTCACTGCACTGCATCCCCAGTGGTGCCTGTGCGCTCTCTGGAGTCACTGCAGTGCATCCGCAGTGGTGACAGTGCACTCTCTGGACTCACTGCACTGCATCCCCAGTGGTGCCAGTGCACTCTCTGGACTCACTGAACTGCATCCCCAGTGGTGCCAGTGCACTCTCTGGACTCACTGCACTGCATCCCCAGTGGTGCCATTGCACTCACTGGACTCACTGCAGTGCATCCACACTGGTGCCAGTGCACTCTCTGGACTCACTGCACTGCATCCCCAGTGGTGCCAGTGCACTCTCTGGACTCACTGCACTGCATCCCCAGTGGTTCCAGCGCACTCTCTGGACTCAATGCACTGCATCCCCAGTGGTGCTAGTGCACTCTGTGGACTCACTGCAGTGCATCCCCAGTGGTGCCAGTGCACTCTCTGGACTCACTGAAGTGCATTCTCAGTGGTGCCAGTGCACTCTCTGGACTCACTTCAGTGCATCCCCAGAGGTGCCAGTACACTCTCTGGACTCACTGCAGTGCATCCCCAGTGGTGCCAGTGCACTCTCTGGACTCACTGCAGTGCATCCCCAGTGCAGCCAGTGCACTCACTGGACTCACTGCAGTGCATCCCCACTGGTGCCAGTGCACTCTCTGGGCTCACTGCAGTGCATCCCCACTGGTGCCAGTGCACTCTATGGACTCACTGCACTGCATCCCCAGTGGTGCCAGTGCGCTCTCTGGAGTCACAGCACTGCATCCCCACTGGTGCCAGTGCAATCTCTGGACTCACTGCACTGCATCCCCAGTGGTGCCAGTGCACTCTCTGGACTCACTGCACTGCATCCCCAGTGCTGCCAGTGCAGTCTCTGGAGTAACTGCACTGCATCCCCACTGGTGCCAAAGCACTCTCTGGACTCCCAGCACCGCATCCCCACTGGTGCCAGTGCACTCTCTGGACTCACTGCACTGCTTCCCCAGTGGTGCCAGTGCACTCACTGGACTGACTGCAGTGCATCCCCACTGGTGCCAGTGCACTCTCTGGGCTCACTGCAGTGCATCACCAGTGGTGCCAGTGCACTCTCTGGACTCACTGCACTGCATCCCCGGTGGTGCCTGTGCGCTCTCTGGAGTCACAGCACTGCATTCTCAGTGGTGCCAGTGCACTCTCTGGACTCACTGCACTGCATCCCCAGTGGTGCCAGTGCACTCTCTGGACTCACTGCAGTGCATCCCCAGTGGTGCCAGTGCACTCTCTGGACTCACTGCACTGCATCCCCAGTGGTGCCAGTGCACTCTCTGGACTCACTGAAGTGCATTCTCAGTGGTGCCACTGCACTCTCTGGACTCACTTCAGTGCATCCCCAGTGGTTCCAGCGCACTCTCTGGACTCACTGCACTGCATCCCCAGTGGTGCTAGTGCACTCTGTGGACTCACTGCAGTGCATCCCCAGTGGTGCCAGTGCACTCTCTGGACTCACTGAAGTGCATTCTCAGTGGTGCCAGTGCACTCTCTGGACTCACTGC
Organism: Anser brachyrhynchus; assembly: GCF_964034855.1. Classification (NCBI taxonomy): domain Eukaryota; kingdom Metazoa; phylum Chordata; class Aves; order Anseriformes; family Anatidae; genus Anser; species Anser brachyrhynchus. The sequence goes on along the minus strand of NW_027663839.1, from coordinate 402,394 downwards.
AGTGCATCCCCAGTGCAGCCAGTGCACTCTCTGGACTCGCTGCACTGCATCCCCAGTGGTGCCAGTGCACTCTCTGGACTCACTGCACTGCATCTCCAGTGGTGCCAGTGCACTCTCTGGACTCACTGCACTGCATCCCCAGTGCTGCCAGTGCACTCTCTTGAGTCACTGCACTGCATCCCCTGTGGTGCAAGAGCACTCTCTGGACTCACAGCAGTGCATCACCAGTGGTGCCAGTGCACTCTCTGGACTCACTGCACTGCATCCCCAGTGGTGCCAGTGCACTCTCTGGACTCACTGCAGTGCATCCCCAGTGGTGCCAGTACACTCACTGGACTCACTGCACTGCATCCCCAGTGGTGCCAGTGCACTCTCTGGACTCACTAAACTGCATCACCAGTGGTGCCTCTGCACTCTCTGGACTCACTGCACTGCTTCCCCAGTGGTGCCAGTGCACTCACTGGACTCACTGCAGTGCATCCCCACTGGTGCCAGTGCACTCTCTGGGCTCACTGCAGTGCATCACCAGTGGTGCCAGTGCACTCTCTGGACTCACTGCACTGCATCCCCAGTGGTGCCTGTGCGCTCTCTGGAGTCACAGCACTGCATCCCCAGTGGTGCCTGTGCAATCTCTGGACTCACTGCACTGCATCCCCAGTGGTGCCAGTGCACTCTCTGGACTCACTGAAGTGCATTCTCAGTGGTGCCAGTGCACTCTCTGGACTCACTGCACTGCATCCCCAGTGGTGCCAGTGCACTCTCTGGACTCACTGAACTGCATCCCCAGTGGTGCCAGTGCACTCTCTGGACTCACTGCACTGCATCCCCAGTGCTGCCAGTGCACTCTCTGGACTCACTGCACTGCATCCCTAGTGGTGCCACTGCACTCTCTGGACTCACTGCACTGCTTCCCCAGTGGTGCCAGTGCACTCTCTGGACTCACTGCACTGCATCCCCAGTGGTGCCAGTGCACTCACTGGACTCACTGCAGTGCATCCCCACTGGTGCCAGTGCACTCTCTGGACTCACTGCACTGCATCCCCAGTGGTGCCAGTGCACTCTCTGGACTCACTGCACTGCATCCCCAGTGGTTCCAGCGCACTCTCTGGACTCACTGCACTGTATCCCCAGTGGTGCCAGTACACTCTCTGGACTCACTGCAGTGCATCCCCAGTGGTGCCAGTGCACTCTCTGGACTCACTGCAGTGCATCCCCAGTGCAGCCAGTGCACTCTCTGGACTCACTGCAGTGCATCCGCAGTGGTGCCATTGCACTCTCTGGACTCACTGCACTGCATCTCCAGTGGTGCCAGTGCACTCTCTGGACTCACTGCACTGCATCCCCAGTGCTGCCAGTGCACTCTCTTGAGTCACTGCACTGCATCCCCTGTGGTGCAAGAGCACTCTCTGGACTCACAGCAGTGCATCACCAGTGGTGCCAGTGCACTCTCTGGACTCACTGCACTGCATCCCCAGTGGTGCCAGTGCACTCTCTGGACTCACTGAAGTGCATCCCCAGTGGTGCCTGTGCGCTCTCTGGAGTCACAGCACTGCATCCCCAGTGGTGCCAGTGCAATCTCTGGACTCACTGCACTGCATCCTCAGCGGTGCCAGTGCACTCTCTGGACTCACTGAAGTGCATTCTCAGTGGTGCCAGTGCACTCTCTGGACTCACTGCACTGCTTCCCCAGTGGTGCCAGTGCACTCTCTGGACTCACTGCACTGCATCCCCAGTGGTGCCAGTGCACTCACTGGACTCACTGCAGTGCATCCCCACTGGTGCCAGTGCACTCTGTGGACTCACTGCAGTGCATCCCCAGTGGTGCCAGTGCACTCTCTGGACTCACTGAAGTGCATTCTCAGTGGTGCCAGTGCACTCTCTGGACTCACTTCAGTGCATCCCCAGTGGTGCCAGTACACTCTCTGGACTCACTGCAGTGCATCCCCAGTGGTGCCAGTGCACTCTCTGGACTCACTGCAGTGCATCCCCAGTGCAGCCAGTGCACTCTCTGGACTCACTGAACTGCATCCCCAGTGGTGCCAGTGCACTCTCTGGACTCACTGCACTGCATCCCCAGTGCTGCCAGTGCACTCTCTGGACTCACTGCACTGCATCCCTAGTGGTGCCACTGCACTCTCTGGACTCACTGCACTGCTTCCCCAGTGGTGCCAGTGCACTCTCTGGACTCACTGCACTGCATCCCCACTGGTGCCAGTGCACTCACTGGACTCACTGCAGTGCATCCCCACTGGTGCCAGTGCACTCTCTGGACTCACTGCACTGCATCCCCAGTGGTGCCAGTGCACTCTCTGGACTCACTGCACTGCACCCCCAGTGGTTCCAGCGCACTCTCTGGACTCACTGCACTGTATCCCCAGTGGTGCCAGTACACTCTCTGGACTCACTGCAGTGCATCCCCAGTGGTGCCAGTGCACTCTCTGGACTCACTGCAGTGCATCCCCAGTGCAGCCAGTGCACTCTCTGGACTCACTGCAGTGCATCCGCAGTGGTGCCATTGCACTCTCTGGACTCACTGCACTGCATCTCCAGTGGTGCCAGTGCACTCTCTGGACTCACTGCACTGCATCCCCAGTGCTGCCAGTGCACTCTCTTGAGTCACTGCACTGCATCCCCTGTGGTGCAAGAGCACTCTCTGGACTCACAGCAGTGCATCACCAGTGGTGCCAGTGCACTCTCTGGACTCACTGCACTGCATCCCCAGTGGTGCCAGTGCACTCTCTGGACTCACTGAAGTGCATCCCCAGTGGTGCCTGTGCGCTCTCTGGAGTCACAGCACTGCATCCCCAGTGGTGCCAGTGCAATCTCTGGACTCACTGCACTGCATCCTCAGCGGTGCCAGTGCACTCTCTGGACTCACTGAAGTGCATTCTCAGTGGTGCCAGTGCACTCTCTGGACTCACTGCACTGCTTCCCCAGTGGTGCCAGTGCACTCTCTGGACTCACTGCACTGCATCCCCAGTGGTGCCAGTGCACTCACTGGACTCACTGCAGTGCATCCCCACTGGTGCCAGTGCACTCTGTGGACTCACTGCAGTGCATCCCCAGTGGTGCCAGTGCACTCTCTGGACTCACTGAAGTGCATTCTCAGTGGTGCCAGTGCACTCTCTGGACTCACTTCAGTGCATCCCCAGTGGTGCCAGTACACTCTCTGGACTCACTGCAGTGCATCCCCAGTGGTGCCAGTGCACTCTCTGGACTCACTGCACTGCATCCCCAGTGGTGCCAGTGCACTCTCTGGACTCACTGCACTGCATCCCCAGTGCTGCCAGTGCACTCTCTTGAGTCACTGCACTGCATCCCCTGTGGTGCAAGAGCACTCTCTGGACTCACAGCAGTGCATCACCAGTGGTGCCAGTGCACTCTCTGGACTCACTGCACTGCATCCCCAGTGGTGCCAGTGCACTCTCTGGACTCACTGCACTGCATCCCCAGTGGTGCTAGTGCACTGTGTGGACTCACTGTACTGCATCCCCAGTGGTGCCAGTGCAATCTCTGGACTCACTGCAGTGCATCCCCAGTGGTGCCAGTGCACTCTCAGGACTCACTGAAGGGCATCCCCAGTGGTGCCAGTGCACTCTCTGGACTCACTGCACTGCATCCCCAGGAGTGACAGTGCACTCTCTGGACTCACTGCAGTGCATCCCCAGTGGTGCCAGTGCACTCTCTGGACTCACTGCACTGCATCCCCAGTAGTGCCAGTGCACTCTCTGGACTCACTGCACTGCATCCCCAGTGGTGCCAGTGCACTCTCTGGACTCACTGCACTGCATCACCAGTGGTGCCTCTGCACTCTCTGGACTCACTGCACTGCTTCCCCAGTGGTGCCAGTGCACTCTCTGGACTCACTGAAGTGCATTCTCAGTGGTGCCAGTGCACTCTCTGGACTCACTTCAGTGCATCCCCAGTGGTGCCAGTACACTCTCTGGACTCACTGCAGTGCATCCCCAGTGGTGCCAGTGCACTCTCTGGACTCACTGCAGTGCATCCCCAGTGCAGCCAGTACACTCTCTGGACTCACTGCAGTGCATCCGCAGTGGTGCCATTGCACTCTCTGGACTCACTGCACTGCATCCCCAGTGGTGCCAGTGCACTCTCTGGACTCACTGCACTGCATCCCCAGTGCTGCCAGTGCACTCTCTTGAGTCACTGCACTGCATCCCCTGTGGTGCAAGAGCACTCTCTGGACTCACAGCAGTGCTTCCCCAGTGGTGCCAGTGCACTCACTGGACTCACTGCAGTGCATCCCCACTGGTGCCAGTGCACTCTCTGGGCTCACTGCAGTGCATCCCCAGTGGTGCCAGTGCACTCTCTGGACTCACTGCACTGCATCCCCAGTGGTGCCTGTGCGCTCTCTGTAGTCACTGCAGTGCATCCGCAGTGGTGCCATTGCAATCTCTGGACTCACTGCACTGCATCCCCAGTGGTGCCAGTGCACTCTCTGGACTCACTGAAGTGCATTCTCAGTGGTGCCAGTGCACTCTCTGGACTCACTGCACTGCATCCCCAGTGGTGCCAGTGCACTCTCTGGACTCACTGAACTGCATCCCCAGTGGTGCCAGTGCACTCTCTGGACTCACTGCAGTGCATCCCCAGTGGTGCCAGTGCACTCACTGGACTCACTGCAGTGCATCCACCCTGGTGCCAGTGCACTCTCTGGACTCACTGCACTGCATCCCCAGTGGTGCCAGTGCACTCTCTGGACTCACTGCACTGCATCCCCAGTGGTTCCAGCGCACTCTCTGGACTCAATGCACTGCATCCCCAGTGGTGCTAGTGCACTCTGTGGACTCACTGCAGTGCATCCCCAGTCGTGCCAGTGCACTCTCTGGACTCACTGAAGTGCATTCTCAGTGGTGCCAGTGCACTCTCTGGACTCACTTCAGTGCATCCCCAGAGGTGCCAGTACACTCTCTGGACTCACTGCAGTGCATCCCCAGTGGTGCCAGTGCACTCTCTGGACTCACTGCAGTGCATCCCCAGTGCAGCCAGTGCACTCACTGGACTCACTGCAGTGCATCCCCACTGGTGCCAGTGCACTCTCTGGGCTCACTGCAGTGCATCCCCACTGGTGCCAGTGCACTCTCTGGACTCACTGCACTGCATCCCCAGTGGTGCCAGTGCGCTCTCTGGAGTCACAGCACTGCATCCCCACTGGTGCCAGTGCAATCTCTGGACTCACTGCACTGCATCCCCAGTGGTGCCAGTGCACTCTCTGGACTCACTGAAGTGCATCCCCAGTGGTGCCAGTGCACTCTCTGGACTCACTGAAGTGCATCCCCAGTGGTGCCTGTGCGCTCTCTGGAGTCACAGCACTGCATCCCCAGTGGTGCCAGTGCAATCTCTGGACTCACTGCACTGCATCCTCAGCGGTGCCAGTGCACTCTCTGGACTCACTGAAGTGCATTCTCAGTGGTGCCAGTGCACTCTCTGGACTCACTGCACTGCTTCCCCAGTGGTGCCAGTGCACTCTCTGGACTCACTGCACTGCATCCCCAGTGGTGCCAGTGCACTCACTGGACTCACTGCAGTGCATCCCCACTGGTGCCAGTGCACTCTGTGGACTCACTGCAGTGCATCCCCAGTGGTGCCAGTGCACTCTCTGGACTCACTGAAGTGCATTCTCAGTGGTGCCAGTGCACTCTCTGGACTCACTGAAGTGCATCCCCAGTGGTGCCAGTACACTCTCTGGACTCACTGCAGTGCATCCCCAGTGGTGCCAGTGCACTCTCTGGACTCACTGCACTGCATCCCCAGTGGTGCCAGTGCACTCTCTGGACTCACTGCACTGCATCCCCAGTGCTGCCAGTGCACTCTCTTGAGTCACTGCACTGCATCCCCTGTGGTGCAAGAGCACTCTCTGGACTCACAGCAGTGCATCACCAGTGGTGCCAGTGCACTCTCTGGACTCACTGCACTGCATCCCCAGTGGTGCCAGTGCACTCTCTGGACTCACTGCACTGCATCCCCAGTGGTGCTAGTGCACTGTGTGGACTCACTGTACTGCATCCCCAGTGGTGCCAGTGCAATCTCTGGACTCACTGCAGTGCATCCCCAGTGGTGCCAGTGCACTCTCAGGACTCACTGCAGGGCATCCCCAGTGGTGCCAGTGCACTCTCTGGACTCACTGCACTGCATCCCCAGGAGTGACAGTGCACTCTCTGGACTCACTGCAGTGCATCCCCAGTGGTGCCAGTGCACTCTCTGGACTCACTGCACTGCATCCCCAGTAGTGCCAGTGCACTCTCTGGACTCACTGCACTGCATCCCCAGTGGTGCCAGTGCACTCTCTGGACTCACTGCACTGCATCACCAGTGGTGCCTCTGCACTCTCTGGACTCACTGCACTGCTTCCCCAGTGGTGCCAGTGCACTCTCTGGACTCACTGAAGTGCATTCTCAGTGGTGCCAGTGCACTCTCTGGACTCACTTCAGTGCATCCCCAGTGGTGCCAGTGCACTCTCTGGACTCACTGCAGTGCATCCCCAGTGGTGCCAGTGCACTCTCTGGACTCACTGCAGTGCATCCCCAGTGCAGCCAGTACACTCTCTGGACTCACTGCAGTGCATCCGCAGTGGTGCCATTGCACTCTCTGGACTCACTGCACTGCATCCCCAGTGGTGCCAGTGCACTCTCTGGACTCACTGCACTGCATCCCCAGTGCTGCCAGTGCACTCTCTTGAGTCACTGCACTGCATCCCCTGTGGTGCAAGAGCACTCTCTGGACTCACAGCAGTGCTTCCCCAGTGGTGCCAGTGCACTCACTGGACTCACTGCAGTGCATCCCCACTGGTGCCAGTGCACTCTCTGGGCTCACTGCAGTGCATCCCCAGTGGTGCCAGTGCACTCTCTGGACTCACTGCACTGCATCCCCAGTGGTGCCTGTGCGCTCTCTGGAGTCACTGCAGTGCATCCGCAGTGGTGCCATTGCAATCTCTGGACTCACTGCACTGCATCCCCAGTGGTGCCAGTGCACTCTCTGGACTCACTGAAGTGCATTCTCAGTGGTGCCAGTGCACTCTCTGGACTCACTGCACTGCATCCCCAGTGGTGCCAGTGCACTCTCTGGACTCACTGAACTGCATCCCCAGTGGTGCCAGTGCACTCTCTGGACTCACTGCAGTGCATCCCCAGTGGTGCCAGTGCACTCACTGGACTCACTGCAGTGCATCCACACTGGTGCCAGTGCACTCTCTGGACTCACTGCACTGCATCCCCAGTGGTGCCAGTGCACTCTCTGGACTCACTGCACTGCATCCCCAGTGGTTCCAGCGCACTCTCTGGACTCAATGCACTGCATCCCCAGTGGTGCTAGTGCACTCTGTGGACTCACTGCAGTGCATCCCCAGTGGTGCCAGTGCACTCTCTGGACTCACTGAAGTGCATTTTCAGTGGTGCCAGTGCACTCTCTGGACTCACTTCAGTGCATCCCCAGAGGTGCCAGTACACTCTCTGGACTCACTGCAGTGCATCCCCAGTGGTGCCAGTGCACTCTCTGGACTCACTGCAGTGCATCCCCAGTGCAGCCAGTGCACTCACTGGACTCACTGCAGTGCATCCCCACTGGTGCCAGTGCACTCTCTGGGCTCACTGCAGTGCATCCCCACTGGTGCCAGTGCACTCTCTGGACTCACTGCACTGCATCCCCAGTGGTGCCAGTGCGCTCTCTGGAGTCACAGCACTGCATCCCCACTGGTGCCAGTGCAATCTCTGGACTCACTGCACTGCATCCCCAGTGGTGCCAGTGCACTCTCTGGACTCACTGCACTGCATCCCCAGTGCTGCCAGTGCAGTCTCTGGAGTAACTGCACTGCATCCCCACTGGTGCCAAAGCACTCTCTGGACTCCCAGCACCGCATCCCCACTGGTGCCAGTGCACTCTCTGGACTCACTGCACTGCATCACCAGTGGTGCCACTGCACTCTCTGGACTCACTGCACTGCTTCCCCAGTGGTGCCAGTGCACTCTCTGGACTCACTGCACTGCATCCCCAGTGGTGCCAGTGCACTCTCTGGGCTCACTGCAGTGCATCACCAGTGGTGCCAGTGCACTCTCTGGACTCACTGCACTGCATCCCCGGTGGTGCCTGTGCGCTCTCTGGAGTCACAGCACTGCATTCTCAGTGGTGCCAGTGCACTCTCTGGACTCACTGCACTGCATCCCCAGTGGTGCCAGTGCACTCTCTGGACTCACTGAACTGCATCCCCAGTGGTGCCAGTGCACTCTCTGGACTCACTGCACTGCATCCCCAGTGGTGCCAGTGCACTCTCTGGACTCACTGAAGTGCATTCTCAGTGGTGCCACTGCACTCTCTGGACTCACTTCAGTGCATCCCCAGTGGTTCCAGCGCACTCTCTGGACTCACTGCACTGCATCCCCAGTGGTGCTAGTGCACTCTGTGGACTCACTGCAGTGCATCCCCAGTGGTGCCTGTGCACTCTCTGGACTCACTGAAGTGCATTCTCAGTGGTGCCAGTGCACTCTCTGGACTCACTGCAGTGCATCCCCAGTGCAGCCAGTGCACTCTCTGGACTCGCTGCACTGCATCCCCAGTGGTGCCAGTGCACTCTCTGGACTCACTGCACTGCATCTCCAGTGGTGCCAGTGCACTCTCTGGACTCACTGCACTGCATCCCCAGTGCTGCCAGTGCACTCTCTTGAGTCACTGCACTGCATCCCCTGTGGTGCAAGAGCACTCTCTGGACTCACAGCAGTGCATCACCAGTGGTGCCAGTGCACTCTCTGGACTCACTGCACTGCATCCCCAGTGGTGCCAGTGCACTCTCTGGACTCACTGCACTGCAACCCCACTGGTGCTAGTGCACTGTGTGGACTCACTGTACTGCATCCCCAGTGGTGCCAGTGCAATCTCTGGACTCACTGCAGTGCATCCCCATTGGTGCCAGTGCACTCTCAGGACTCACTGCACTGCATCCCCAGTGGGGCCAGTGCACTCTCTGGACTCACTGCACTGCATCCCCAGTAGTGACAGTGCACTCTCTGGACTCACTGCAGTGCATCCCCAGTGGTGCCAGTGCACTCTCTGGACTCACTGCACTGCATCCCCAGTAGTGCCAGTGCACTCTCTGGACTCACTGCACTACATCCCCAGTGCTGCCAGTGCACTCACTGGATTCACTGCACTGCATCCCCAGTGGTGCCAGTGCACTCTCTGGACTCACTGCACTGCATCCCCAGTGGTGCCAGTGCACTCTCTGGACTCACTGCACTGCATCCCCACTGGTGCCAGTGCACTCTCTGGACTCACTGCAGTGCATCCCCAGTGGTGCCAGTGCAGTCTCTGGAGTAACTGCAGTGCATCCCCAGTGGTGCCAAAGCACTCTCTGGACTCACTGCACTGCATCCCCAGTGGTGCCACTGCACTCTCTGGACTCACTGCAGTGCATCCCCAGTGGTGCCAGTGCACTCTCTGGACTCATTGAAGTGCATTCTCAGTGGTGCCAGTGCACTCTCTGGACTCACTGCAGTGCATCCCCAGTGGTGCCAGTACACTCACTGGACTCACTGCACTGCATCCCCAGTGGTGCCAGTGCACTCTCTGGACTCACTGCACTGCATCCCCAGTGGTGCCACTGCACTCTCTGGACTCACTGCACTGCTTCCCCAGTGGTGCCAGTGCACTCACTGGACTCACTGCAGTGCATCCCCACTGGTGCCAGTGCACTCTCTGGGCTCACTGCAGTGCATCCCCAGTGGTGCCAGTGCACTCTCTGGACTCACTGCACTGCATCCCCAGTGGTGCCAGTGCGCTCTCTGGAGTCACAGCACTGCATCCCCAGTGGTGCCAGTGCAATCTCTGGACTCACTGCACTGCATCCCCAGTGGTGACAGTGCACTCTCTGGACTCACTGCACTGCATCCCCGGTGGTGCCAGTGCAGTCTCTGGAGTAACTGCACTGCATCCCCACTGGTGCCAAAGCACTCTCTGGACTCCCGGCACCGCATCCCCAGTGGTGCCAGTGCACTCTCTGGACTCACTGCACTGCATCACCAGTGGTGCCAGTGCACTCTCTGGACTCACTGCACTGCTTCCCCAGTGGTGCCAGTGCACTCTCTGGACTCACTGAACTGCATCCCCAGTGGTGCCAGTGCACTCTCTGCACTCACTTCACTGCATCCCCAGTGGTGCCAGTGCACTCTCTGGACTCACTGCACTGCATCCCCAGTGGTGCCACTGCACTCTCTGGACTCACTGCACTGCTTCCCCAGTGGTGCCAGTGCACTCTCTGGACTCACTGCACTGCATCCCCAATGGTGCCAGTGCACTCACTGGACTCACTGCAGTGCATCCCCAGTGGTGCCAGTGTACTCTCTGGACTCACTGCACTGCTTCCCCAGTGGTGCCAGTGCACTCTCTGGACTCACTGCACTGCATCCCCAGTGGTTCCAGCGCACTCTCTGGACTCACTGCACTGCATCCCCAGTGGTGCCAGTGCACTCTCTGGGCTCACTGCAGTGCATCCCCAGTGGTGCCAGTGCACTCTCTGGACTCACTGCACTGCATCCCCAGTGGTGCCAGTGCGCTCTCTGGAGTCACAGCACTGCATCCCCAGTGGTGCCAGTGCAATCTCTGGACTCACTGCACTGCATCCCCAGTGGTGCCAGTGCACTCTCTGGACTCACTGCACTGCATCCCCGGTGGTGACAGTGCAGTCTCTGGAGTAACTGCACTGCATCCCCACTGGTGCCAAAGCACTCTCTGGACTCCCGGCACCGCATCCCCAGTGGTGCCAGTGCACTCTCTGGACTCACTGCACTGCATCACCAGTGGTGCCAGTGCACTCTCTGGACTCACTGCACTGCTTCCCCAGTGGTGCCAGTGCACTCACTGGACTGACTGCAGTGCATCCCCACTGGTGCCAGTGCACTCTCTTGGCTCACTGCAGTGCATCCCCACTGGTGCCAGTGCACTCTCTGGACTCACTGCACTGCATCCCCAGTGGTGCCTGTGCGCTCTCTGGAGTCACAGCACTGCATTCTCAGTGGTGCCAGTGCACTCTCTGGACTCACTGCACTGCATCCCCAGTGGTTCCAGTGTACTCTCTGGACTCACTGAACTGCATCCCCAGTGGTGCCAGTGCACTCTCTGGACTCACTGCACTGCATCCCCAGTGCTGCCAGTGCACTCTCTGGACTCACTGCACTGCATCCCCAGTGGTGCCACTGCACTCTCTGGACTCACTGCACTGCTTCCCCAGTGGTGCCAGTGCACTCTCTGGACTCACTGCACTGCATCCCCAGTGGTGCCAGTGCACTCACTGGACTCACTGCAGTGCATCCCCAGTGGTGCCAGTGCACTCTCTGGACTTACTGCAGTGCATCCCCAGTGGTGCCAGTGCACTCTCTGGACTCACTGCACTGCATCCCCAGTGGTGCCAGTGCACTCTCTGGACTCACTGAAGTGCATTTTCAGTGGTGCCACTGCACTCTCTGGACTCACTGAAGTGCATCCCCAGTGGTGCCAGTACACTCTCTGGACTCACTGCAGTGCATCCCCAGTGGTGCCAGTGCACTCTCTGGACTCACTGCACTGCATCCCCAGTGGAGCCAGTGCACTCTCTGGACTCACTGCAGTGCATCCGCAGTGGTGCCATTGCACTCTCTGGACTCATCGCACTGCATCCCCAGTGGTGCCAGTGCACTCTCTGGACTCACTGCAGTGCATCCCCAGTGCAGCCAGTGCACTCTCTGGACTCACTGCAGTGCATCCGCAGTGGTGCCATTGCACTCTCTGGACTCACTGCACTGCATCTCCAGTGGTGCCAGTGCACTCTCTGGACTCACTGCACTGCATCCCCAGTGCTGCCAGTGAACTCTCTTGAGTCACTGCACTGCATCCCCTGTGGTGCAAGAGCACTCTCTGGACTCACTGCACTGCATCCCCAGTGGTGCCAGTGCACTCTCTGGACTCACTGCACTGCATCCCCAGTGGTGCCAGTGCACTCTCTGGACTCACTGCACTGCATCCCCAGTGGTGCTAGTGCACTGTGTGGACTCACTGTACTGCATCCCAGTGGTGCCAGTGCAATATCTGGACTCACTGGAGTGCATCCCCAGTGGTGCCAGTGCACTCTCAGGACTCACTGCACTGCATCCCCAGTAGTGACAGTGCACTCTCTGGACTCACTGCAGTGCATCCCCAGTGGTGCCAGTGCACTCTCTGGACTCACTGCACTGCATCCCCAGTAGTGCCAGTGCACTCTCTGGACTCACTGCACTGCATCCCCAGTGGTGCCAGTGCACTTCTCTGGACTCACTAAACTGCATCACCAGTGGTGCCTCTGCACACTCTGGACTCACTGCACTGCTTCCCCAGTGGTGCCAGTGCACTCACTGGACTCACTGAAGTGCACCCCACTGGTGCCAGTGCACTCTCTGGGCTCACTGCAGTGCATCCCCAGTGGTGCCAGTGCACTCTCTGGACTCACTGCACTGCATCCCCAGTGGTGCCTGTGCGCTCTCTGGAGTCACAGCACTGCATCCCCAGTGGTGCCAGTGCACTCTCTGGACTCACTGCAGTGCATTCCCAGTGGTGCCAGTGCACTCTCTGGACTCACTGAAGTGCATTCTCAGTGGTGCCAGTGCACACTCTGGACTCACTGCACTGCATCCCCAGTAGTGCCAGTGCACTCTCTGGACTCACTGAACTGCATCCCCAGTGGTGCCAGTGCACTCTCTGGACTCACTGCACTGCATCCCCAGTGGTGCCAGTGCACTCACTGGACTCACTGCAGTGCATCCCCACTGGTGCCAGTGCACTCTCTGGACTCACTGCACTGCATCTCCAGTGGTGCCAGTGCACTCTGTGGACTCACTGCACTGCATCCCCAGTGGTGACAGTGCACTCTCTGGACTCACTGCAGTGCATCCCCAGTGGTGCCAGTGCACTCTCTGGACTTACTGCAGTGCATCCCCACTGGTGCCAGTGCAGTCTCTGGAGTAACTGCAGTGCATCCCCACTGGAGCCAAAGCACTCTCTGGACTCACTGCAGTGCATCCCCAGAGGTGCCACTGCACTCACTGGACTCACTGCAGTGCATCCACAGTGGTGCCAGTGCACTCTCTGGACTCATTGAAGTGCATTCTCAGTGGTGCCAGTGCACTCTCTGGACTCACTGCAGTGCATCCCCAGTGGTGCCAGTGCACTCTCTGGACTCACTGCACTGCATCCCCAGTGGTGCCAGTGCACTCTCTGGACTCACTAAACTGCATCCCCAGTGGTGCCACTGCACTCTCTGGACTCACTGCACTGCTTCCCCAGTGGTGCCAGTGCACTCTCTGGACTCACTGCAGTGCATCCCCACTGGTGCCAGTGCACTCTCTGGGCTCACTGCAGTGCATCCCCAGTGGTGCCAGTGCACTCTCTGGACTCACTGCACTGCATCCCCAGTGGTGCCAGTGCGCTCTCTGGAGTCACAGCACTGCATCCCCAGTGGTGCCAGTGCAATCTCTGGACTCACTGCACTGCATCCCCAGTGGTGCCAGTGCACTCTCTGGACTCACTGCACTGCATCCCCGGTGGTGCCAGTGCAGTCTCTGGAGTAACTGCACTGCATCCCCACTGGTGCCAAAGCACTCTCTGAACTCCCAGCACCGCATCCCCAGTGGTGCCAGTGCACTCTCTGGACTCACTGCACTGCATCCCCAGTGGTGCCAGTGCACTCTCTGGACTCACTGCACTGCATCCCCAGTGGTGCCAGTGCACTCTCTGGACTCACTGCAGTGCATCCCCAGTGGTGCCAGTGCACTCTCTGGACTCACTGAAGTGCATTCTCAGTGGTGCCAGTGCACTCTCTGGACTCACTGCAGTGCATCCCCAGTGGTGCCAGTACACTCACTGGACTCACTGCACTGCATCCCCAGTGGTGCCAGTGCACTCTCTGGACTCACTAAACTGCATCACCAGTGGTGCCACTGCACTCTCTGGACTCACTGCACTGCTTCCCCCGTGGTGCCAGTGCACTCACTGGACTCACTGCAGTGCATCCCCACTGGTGCCAGTGCACTCTCTGGGCTCACTGCAGTGCATCCCCAGTGGTGCCAGTGCACTCTCTGGACTCACTGCACTGCATCCCCAGTGGTGCCAGTGCGCTCTCTGGAGTCACAGCACTGCATCCCCAGTGGTGCCAGTGCAATCTCTGGACTCACTGCACTGAATCCCCAGTGGTGCCAGTGCACTCTCTGGACTCACTGCAGTGCATCCCCAGTGGTGCCAGTGCACTCTCTGGACTCACTGCACTGCATCCCCAGTAGTGCCAGTGCACTCTCTGGACTCACTGCACTACATCCCCAGTGCTGCCAGTGCACTCACTGGATTCACTGCACTGCATCCCCAGTGGTGCCAGTGCACTCTCTGGACTCACTGCACTGCATCCCCAGTGGTGCCAGTGCACTCTCTGGACTCACTGCACTGCATCCCCACTGGTGCCAGTGCACTCTCTGGACTCACTGCAGTGCATCCCCAGTGGTGCCAGTGCAGTCTCTGGAGTAACTGCAGTGCATCCCCACTGGTGCCAAAGCACTCTCTGGACTCACTGCACTGCATCCCCAGTGGTGCCACTGCACTCTCTGGACTCACTGCAGTGCATCCCCAGTGGTGCCAGTGCACTCTCTGGACTCATTGAAGTGCATTCTCAGTGGTGCCAGTGCACTCTCTGGACTCACTGCAGTGCATCCCCAGTGGTGCCAGTACACTCACTGGACTCACTGCACTGCATCCCCAGTGGTGCCAGTGCACTCTCTGGACTCACTGCACTGCATCCCCAGTGGTGCCACTGCACTCTCTGGACTCACTGCACTGCTTCCCCAGTGGTGCCAGTGCACTCACTGGACTCACTGCAGTGCATCCCCACTGGTGCCAGTGCACTCTCTGGGCTCACTGCAGTGCATCCCCAGTGGTGCCAGTGCACTCTCTGGACTCACTGCACTGCATCCCCAGTGGTGCCAGTGCGCTCTCTGGAGTCACAGCACTGCATCCCCAGTGGTGCCAGTGCAATCTCTGGACTCACTGCACTGCATCCCCAGTGGTGACAGTGCACTCTCTGGACTCACTGCACTGCATCCCCGGTGGTGCCAGTGCAGTCTCTGGAGTAACTGCACTGCATCCCCACTGGTGCCAAAGCACTCTCTGGACTCCCGGCACCGCATCCCCAGTGGTGCCAGTGCACTCTCTGGACTCACTGCACTGCATCACCAGTGGTGCCAGTGCACTCTCTGGACTCACTGCACTGCTTCCCCAGTGGTGCCAGTGCACTCTCTGGACTCACTGAACTGCATCCCCAGTGGTGCCAGTGCACTCTCTGCACTCACTTCACTGCATCCCCAGTGGTGCCAGTGCACTCTCTGGACTCACTGCACTGCATCCCCAGTGGTGCCACTGCACTCTCTGGACTCACTGCACTGCTTCCCCAGTGGTGCCAGTGCACTCTCTGGACTCACTGCACTGCATCCCCAATGGTGCCAGTGCACTCACTGGACTCACTGCAGTGCATCCCCAGTGGTGCCAGTGTACTCTCTGGACTCACTGCACTGCTTCCCCAGTGGTGCCAGTGCACTCTCTGGACTCACTGCACTGCATCCCCAGTGGTTCCAGCGCACTCTCTGGACTCACTGCACTGCATCCCCAGTGGTGCCAGTGCACTCTCTGGGCTCACTGCAGTGCATCCCCAGTGGTGCCAGTGCACTCTCTGGACTCACTGCACTGCATCCCCAGTGGTGCCAGTGCGCTCTCTGGAGTCACAGCACTGCATCCCCAGTGGTGCCAGTGCAATCTCTGGACTCACTGCACTGCATCCCCAGTGGTGCCAGTGCACTCTCTGGACTCACTGCACTGCATCCCCGGTGGTGACAGTGCAGTCTCTGGAGTAACTGCACTGCATCCCCACTGGTGCCAAAGCACTCTCTGGACTCCCGGCACCGCATCCCCAGTGGTGCCAGTGCACTCTCTGGACTCACTGCACTGCATCACCAGTGGTGCCAGTGCACTCTCTGGACTCACTGCACTGCTTCCCCAGTGGTGCCAGTGCACTCACTGGACTGACTGCAGTGCATCCCCACTGGTGCCAGTGCACTCTCTTGGCTCACTGCAGTGCATCCCCACTGGTGCCAGTGCACTCTCTGGACTCACTGCACTGCATCCCCAGTGGTGCCTGTGCGCTCTCTGGAGTCACAGCACTGCATTCTCAGTGGTGCCAGTGCACTCTCTGGACTCACTGCACTGCATCCCCAGTGGTTCCAGTGTACTCTCTGGACTCACTGAACTGCATCCCCAGTGGTGCCAGTGCACTCTCTGGACTCACTGCACTGCATCCCCAGTGCTGCCAGTGCACTCTCTGGACTCACTGCACTGCATCCCCAGTGGTGCCACTGCACTCTCTGGACTCACTGCACTGCTTCCCCAGTGGTGCCAGTGCACTCTCTGGACTCACTGCACTGCATCCCCAGTGGTGCCAGTGCACTCACTGGACTCACTGCAGTGCATCCCCAGTGGTGCCAGTGCACTCTCTGGACTTACTGCAGTGCATCCCCAGTGGTGCCAGTGCACTCTCTGGACTCACTGCACTGCATCCCCAGTGGTGCCAGTGCACTCTCTGGACTCACTGAAGTGCATTTTCAGTGGTGCCACTGCACTCTCTGGACTCACTGAAGTGCATCCCCAGTGGTGCCAGTACACTCTCTGGACTCACTGCAGTGCATCCCCAGTGGTGCCAGTGCACTCTCTGGACTCACTGCACTGCATCCCCAGTGGAGCCAGTGCACTCTCTGGACTCACTGCAGTGCATCCGCAGTGGTGCCATTGCACTCTCTGGACTCATCGCACTGCATCCCCAGTGGTGCCAGTGCACTCTCTGGACTCACTGCAGTGCATCCCCAGTGCAGCCAGTGCACTCTCTGGACTCACTGCAGTGCATCCGCAGTGGTGCCATTGCACTCTCTGGACTCACTGCACTGCATCTCCAGTGGTGCCAGTGCACTCTCTGGACTCACTGCACTGCATCCCCAGTGCTGCCAGTGCACTCTCTGGACTCACTGCACTGCATCCCCAGTGGTGCCAGTGCACTCTCTGGACTCACTGCACTGCATCCCCAGTGGTGCCAGTGCACTCTCTGGACTCACTGCACTGCATCCCCAGTGGTGCTAGTGCACTGTGTGGACTCACTGTACTGCATCCCAGTGGTGCCAGTGCAATATCTGGACTCACTGGAGTGCATCCCCAGTGGTGCCAGTGCACTCTCAGGACTCACTGCACTGCATCCCCAGTAGTGACAGTGCACTCTCTGGACTCACTGCAGTGCATCCCCAGTGGTGCCAGTGCACTCTCTGGACTCACTGCACTGCATCCCCAGTAGTGCCAGTGCACTCTCTGGACTCACTGCACTGCATCCCCAGTGGTGCCAGTGCACTTCTCTGGACTCACTAAACTGCATCACCAGTGGTGCCTCTGCACACTCTGGACTCACTGCACTGCTTCCCCAGTGGTGCCAGTGCACTCACTGGACTCACTGAAGTGCACCCCACTGGTGCCAGTGCACTCTCTGGGCTCACTGCAGTGCATCCCCAGTGGTGCCAGTGCACTCTCTGGACTCACTGCACTGCATCCCCAGTGGTGCCTGTGCGCTCTCTGGAGTCACAGCACTGCATCCCCAGTGGTGCCAGTGCACTCTCTGGACTCACTGCAGTGCATTCCCAGTGGTGCCAGTGCACTCTCTGGACTCACTGAAGTGCATTCTCAGTGGTGCCAGTGCACACTCTGGACTCACTGCACTGCATCCCCAGTAGTGCCAGTGCACTCTCTGGACTCACTGAACTGCATCCCCAGTGGTGCCAGTGCACTCTCTGGACTCACTGCAGTGCATCCCCAGTGCTGCCAGTGCACTCTCTGGACTCACTGCACTGCATCCCCAGTGGTGCCAGTGCACTCACTGGACTCACTGCAGTGCATCCCCACTGGTGCCAGTGCACTCTCTGGACTCACTGCACTGCATCTCCAGTGGTGCCAGTGCACTCTGTGGACTCACTGTACTGCATCCCCAGTGGTGACAGTGCACTCTCTGGACTCACTGCAGTGCATCCCCAGTGGTGCCAGTGCACTCTCTGGACTTACTGCAGTGCATCCCCACTGGTGCCAGTGCAGTCTCTGGAGTAACTGCAGTGCATCCCCACTGGAGCCAAAGCACTCTCTGGACTCACTGCAGTGCATCCCCAGAGGTGCCACTGCACTCACTGGACTCACTGCAGTGCATCCACAGTGGTGCCAGTGCACTCTCTGGACTCATTGAAGTGCATTCTCAGTGGTGCCAGTGCACTCTCTGGACTCACTGCAGTGCATCCCCAGTGGTGCCAGTGCACTCTCTGGACTCACTGCACTGCATCCCCAGTGGTGCCAGTGCACTCTCTGGACTCACTAAACTGCATCCCCAGTGGTGCCACTGCACTCTCTGGACTCACTGCACTGCTTCCCCAGTGGTGCCAGTGCACTCTCTGGACTCACTGCAGTGCATCCCCACTGGTGCCAGTGCACTCTCTGGGCTCACTGCAGTGCATCCCCAGTGGTGCCAGTGCACTCTCTGGACTCACTGCACTGCATCCCCAGTGGTGCCAGTGCGCTCTCTGGAGTCACAGCACTGCATCCCCAGTGGTGCCAGTGCAATCTCTGGACTCACTGCACTGCATCCCCAGTGGTGCCAGTGCACTCTCTGGACTCACTGCACTGCATCCCCGGTGGTGCCAGTGCAGTCTCTGGAGTAACTGCACTGCATCCCCACTGGTGCCAAAGCACTCTCTGAACTCCCAGCACCGCATCCCCAGTGGTGCCAGTGCACTCTCTGGACTCACTGCACTGCATCCCCAGTGGTGCCAGTGCACTCTCTGGACTCACTGCACTGCATCCCCAGTGGTGCCAGTGCACTCTCTGGACTCACTGCAGTGCATCCCCAGTGGTGCCAGTGCACTCTCTGGACTCACTGAAGTGCATTCTCAGTGGTGCCAGTGCACTCTCTGGACTCACTGCAGTGCATCCCCAGTGGTGCCAGTACACTCACTGGACTCACTGCACTGCATCCCCAGTGGTGCCAGTGCACTCTCTGGACTCACTAAACTGCATCACCAGTGGTGCCACTGCACTCTCTGGACTCACTGCACTGCTTCCCCCGTGGTGCCAGTGCACTCACTGGACTCACTGCAGTGCATCCCCACTGGTGCCAGTGCACTCTCTGGGCTCACTGCAGTGCATCCCCAGTGGTGCCAGTGCACTCTCTGGACTCACTGCACTGCATCCCCAGTGGTGCCAGTGCGCTCTCTGGAGTCACAGCACTGCATCCCCAGTGGTGCCAGTGCAATCTCTGGACTCACTGCACTGAATCCCCAGTGGTGCCAGTGCACTCTCTGGACTCACTGCACTGCATCCCCGGTGGTGCCAGTGCAGTCTCTGGAGTAACTGCACTGCATCCCCACTGGTGCCAAAGCACTCTCTGGACTCACTGCACTGCATCCCCAGTGGTGCCAGTGCACTCTCTGGACTCACTGCACTGCATGCCCAGTGGTGCCAGTGCACTCTCTGGACTCACTGTACTGCATACCCACTGGTGCCAGTGCACTCTGTGGACTCACTGTACTGCATCCCCAGTGGTGACAGTGCACTCTCTGGACTCACTGCAGTGCATCCCCAGTGGTGCCAGTGCACTCTCTGGACTCACTGCAGTGCATCCCCAGTGGTGCCAGTGCACTCTCTGGACTCACTGCACTGCATCCCCACTGGTGCCAGTGTACTCTCTGGACTCACTGCAGTGCATCCCCAGTGGTGCCAGTGCACTCTCTGGACTCACTGCACTGCATCCCCACTGGTGCCAGTGCACTCTCTGGACTCACTGCAATGCATCCCCAGTTGTGCCAGTGCACTCTCTGGACTCAATGCACTGCATCCCCAGTGGTGCCAGTGCACTCTCTGGACTCACTGCACTGCATCCCCAGTGGTGCCAGTGCAATCTCTGGACTCACTGTAGTGCATCCCCAGTGGTGCCAGTGCACTCTCTGGACTCACTGCAGTGCATCCCCTGTGGTGCCAGTGCACTCTCTGGACTCACTGCACTGCAGCCCCATTGGTGCCAGTGCACTCTCTGGACTCACTGCACTGCATCACAGGTAGTGCCAGTGCACTCTCTGGACTCACTGCACTGCATCCCCAGTGGTGCCAGTGCACTCTCTGGACTCACTGCACTGCATCCCCAGTGGTGCCAGTGCACTCTCTGCACTCACTTCTCTGCATTCCCAGTGGTGCCAGTGAAGTCTCTGGACTCACTGCACTGCATCCCCAGTGGTGCCAGTGCAATCTCTGGACTCACTGCAGTGCATCACCAGTGGTGCCAGTGCACTCTCTGGACTCACTGCACTGCATCCCCAGTGGTGCCAGTGCACTCTCTGGACTCACTGCAGTGCATCCCCAGTGGTGCCAGTGCACTCTCTGGACTCACTGCACTGCATCCCCAGTGGTGCAAGTACACTCTCTCGAGTCACTGCACTACATCCCCAGTGGTGCCAGTGCACTCACTGGACTCACTGTACTGCATCATCTGTGGTGCCAGTGCACTCTCTGGACTCACTGCAATGCATCCCCAGTGGTGCCAGTGCACTCTCTGGACTCACTGCACTGTATCCCCAGTGGTGCCAGTGCACTCACTGGATTCACTGCAGTGCATCCCCAGTGGTGCCAGTGCACTCTCTGGACTCACTGCAGTGCATCCCCAGTGGTGACAGTGCACTCTCTGGACTCACTGCACTGCATCCCCAGTGGTGACAGTGCACTCTCTGGACTCACTGCAGTGCATCCCCAGTGGTGACAGTGCACTCTCTGGACTCACTGCAGTGCATCCCCAGTGGTGCCAGTGCACTCTCTGGACTCACTGCACTGCATCCCCAGTGGTGACAGTGCAGTCTCTGGAGTAACTGCAGTGCATCCCCAGTGGTGCCAAAGCACTCTCTGGACTCCCGGCACCGCATCCCCAGTGGTGCCAGTGCACTCTCTGGACTCACTGCACTGCATCCCCAGTGGTGCCAGTGCACTCTCTGGAGTCACAGCACTGCATCCCCAGTGGTGCCAGTGCACTCTCTGGACTCACTGAAGTGCATCCCCAGTGGTGCCAGTGCACTCTCTGGACTCACTGAAGTGCATTCTCAGTGGTGCCAGTGCACTCTCTGGACTCACTGCAGTGCATCCCCAGTGGTGCCAGTACACTCACTGGACTCACTGCACTGCATCCCCAGTGGTGCCAGTGCACTCTCTGGACTCACTAAACTGCATCCCCAGTGGTGCTAGTGCACTCTCTGGACTCACTGCACTGCTTCCCCAGTGGTGCCAGTGCACTCACTGGACTCACTGCAGTGCATCCCCACTGGTGCCAGTGCACTCCCTGGGCTCACTGCAGTGCATCCCCAGTGGTGCCAGTGCACTCTCTGGACTCACTGCACTGCATCCCCAGTGGTGCCTGTGCGCTCTCTGGAGTCACAGCACTGCATTCCCAGTGGTGCCAGTGCAATCTCTGGACTCACTGCACTGCATCCCCAGTGGTGCCAGTGCACTCTCTGGACTCACTGAAGTGCATTCTCAGTGGTGCCAGTGCACTCTCTGGACTCACTGCAGTGCATCCCCAGTGGTGCCAGTGCACTCTCTGGACTCACTGCACTGCATCCCCAGTGGTGCCAGTGCACTCTCTGGACTCACTGCACTGCATCCCCAGTAGTGACAGTGCACTCTCTGGACTCACTGCAGTGCATCCCCAGTGGTGCCAGTGCACTCTCTGGACTCACTGCACTGCATCCCCAGTAGTGCCAGTGCACTCTCTGGACTCACTGCACTGCATCCCCAGTGGTGCCAGTGCACTCTCTGGACTCACTAAACTGCATCACCAGTGGTGCCTCTGCACTCTCTGGACTCACTGCACTGCTTCCCCAGTGGTGCCAGTGCACTCACTGGACTCACTGCAGTACATCCCCACTGGTGCCAGTGCACTCTCTGGGCTCACTGCAGTGCATCCCCAGTGGTGCCAGTGCACTCTCTGGACTCACTGCACTGCATCCCCAGTGGTGCCTGTGCGCTCTCTGGAGTCACAGCACTGCATCCCCAGTGGTGCCAGTGCAATCTCTGGACTCACTGCACTGCATCCCCAGTGGTGCCAGTGCACTCTCTGGACTCACTGAACTGCATTCTCAGTGGTGCCAGTGCACTCTCTGGACTCACTGCAGTGCATCCCCAGTGGTGCCAGTGCACTCTCTGGACTCACTGCACTGCATCCCCAGTGGTGCCAGTGCACTCTCTGGACTCACTGCACTGCATCCCCAGTGCTGCCAGTGCACTCTCTGGACTCACTGCACTGCATCACAGGTAGTGCCAGTGCACTCTCTGGACTCACTGCACTGCATCCCCAGTGGTGCCAGTGCACTCACTGGACTCACTGCAGTGCATCCCCACTGGTGCCAGTGCACTCTCTGGACTCACTGCACTGCATCCCCAGTGGTGCCAGTGCACTCTCTGGACTCACTGAAGTGCATTCTCAGTGGTGCCAGTGCACTCTCTGGACTCACTGCAGTGCATCCCCAGTGGTGCCAGTACACTCTCTGGACTCACTGCAGTGCATCCCCAGTGGTGCCAGTGCACTCTCTGGACTCACTGCAGTGCATCCCCAGTGCAGCCAGTGCACTCTCTGGACTCACTGCAGTGCATCCGCAGTGGTGCCATTGCACTCTCTGGACTCACTGCACTGCATCTCCAGTGGTGCCAGTGCACTCTCTGGACTCACTGCACTGCATCCCCAGTGCTGCCAGTGCACTCTCTTGAGTCACTGCACTGCATCCCCTGTGGTGCAAGAGCACTCTCTGGACTCACAGCAGTGCATCACCAGTGGTGCCAGGGCACTCTCTGGACTCACTGCACTGCATCCCCAGTGGTGCCAGTGCACTCTCTGGACTCACTGCACTGCATCCCCAGTGGTGCTAGTGCACTGTGTGGACTCACTGTACTGCATCCCCAGTGGTGCCAGTGCAATCTCTGGACTCACTGCAGTGCATCCCCAGTGGTGCCAGTGCACTCTCAGGACTCACTGCACTGCATCCCCAGTGGGGCCAGTGCACTCTCTGGACTCACTGCACTGCATCCCCAGTAGTGACAGTGCACTCTCTGGACTCACTGCAGTGCATCCCCAGTGGTGCCAGTGCACTCTCTGGACTCACTGCACTGCATCCCCAGTGGTGCCAGTGCACTCTCTGGACTCACTGCACTGCATCCCCAGTGGTGCCAGTGCACTCTCTGGACTCACTAAACTGCATCACCAGTGGTGCCTCTGCACTCTCTGGACTCACTGCACTGCTTCCCCAGTGGTGCCAGTGCACTCACTGGACTCACTGCAGTACATCCCCACTGGTGCCAGTGCACTCTCTGGGCTCACTGCAGTGCATCCCCAGTGGTGCCAGTGCACTCTCTGGACTCACTGCACTGCATCCCCAGTGGTGCCTGTGCGCTCTCTGGAGTCACAGCACTGCATCCCCAGTGGTGCCAGTGCAATCTCTGGACTCACTGCACTGCATCCCCAGTGGTGCCAGTGCACTCTCTGGACTCACTGCAGTGCATCCCCAGTGGTGCCAGTGCACTCTCTGGACTCACTGCAGTGCATCCCCAGTGCTGCCAGTGCACTCTCTGGACTCACTGCACTGCATCACCAGTGGTGCCAGTGCACTCACTGGACTCACTGCAGTGCATCCCCACTGGTGCCAGTGCACTCTCTGGACTCACTGCACTGCATCCCCAGTGGTGCCAGTGCACTCTCTGGACTCACTGCACTGCATCCCCAGTGGTTCCAGCGCACTCTCTGGACTCACTGCACTGCATCCCCAGTGGTGCTAGTGCACTCTGTGGACTCACTGCAGTGCATCCCCAGTGGTGCCAGTGCACTCTCTGGACTCACTGAAGTGCATTCTCAGTGGTGCCAGTGCACTCTCTGGACTCACTTCAGTGCATCCCCAGTGGTGCCAGTACACTCTCTGGACTCACTGCAGTGCATCCCCAGTGGTGCCAGTGCACTCTCTGGACTCACTGCAGTGCATCCCCAGTGCAGCCAGTGCACTCTCTGGACTCACTGCAGTGCATCCGCAGTGGTGCCATTGCACTCTCTGGACTCACTGCACTGCATCTCCAGTGGTGCCAGTGCACTCTCTGGACTCACTGCACTGCATCCCCAGTGCTGCCAGTGCACTCTCTTGAGTCACTGCACTGCATCCCCTGTGGTGCAAGAGCACTCTCTGGACTCACAGCAGTGCATCACCAGTGGTGCCAGTGCACTCTCTGGACTCACTGCACTGCATCCCCAGTGGTGCCAGAGCACTCTCTGGACTCACTGCACTGCATCCCCAGTGGTGCTAGTGCACTGTGTGGACTCACTGTACTGCATACCCAGTGGTGCCAGTGCAATCTCCGGACTCACTGCAGTGCATCCCCAGTGGTGCCAGTGCACTCTCAGGACTCACTGCACTGCATCTCCAGTGGGGCCAGTGCACTCTCTGGACTCACTGCACTGCATCCCCAATAGTGACAGTGCACTCTCTGGACTCACTGCAGTGCATCCCCAGTGGTGCCAGTGCACTCTCTGGACTCACTGCACTGCATCCCCAGTAGTGCCAGTGCACTCTCTGGACTCACTGCACTGCATCCCCAGTGCTGCCAGTGCACTCACTGGATTCACTGCACTGCATCCCCAGTGGTGCCAGTGCACTCTGTGGACTCACTGTACTGCATCCCCACTGGTGCCAGTGCACTCTGTGGACTCACTGTACTGCATCCCCAGTGGTGACAGTGCACTCTCTGGACTCACTGTGCTGCATCCCCAGTGGTGCCAGTGCACTCTCTGGACTCACTGCAGTGCATCCCCAGTTGTGCCAGTGCACTCTCTGGACTCACTGCAGTGCATCCCCAGTGGTGCCAGTGCAGTCTCTGGAGTAACTGCACTGCATCCCCAGTGCTGCCAGTGCACTCTCTGGACTCACTGCACTGCATCACAGGTAGTGCCAGTGCACTCTCTGGACTCACTGCACTGCATCCCCAGTGGTGCCAGTGCACTCACTGGACTCACTGCAGTGCATCCCCACTGGTGCCAGTGCACTCTGTGGACTCACTGCACTGCATCCCCAGTGGTGCTAGTGCACTCTCTGGACTCACTGCACTGCATCCCCAGTGGTTCGAGCGCACTCTCTGGACTCACTGAACTGCATCCCCAGTGGTGCCAGTACACTCTCTGGACTCACTGCAGCGCATCCCCAGTGGTGCCAGTGCACTCTCTGGACTCACTGCAGTGCATCCCCAGTGCAGCCAGTGCACTCTCTGGACTCACTGCAGTGCATCCGCAGTGGTGCCATTGCACTCTGTGGACTCACTGCACTGCATCTCCAGTGGTGCCAGTGCACTCTCTGGACTCACTGCACTGCATCCCCAGTGCTGGCAGTGCACTCTCTTGAGTCACTGAACTGCATCCCCTGTGGTCCAAGAGCACTCTCTGGACTCACAGCAGTGCATCACCAGTGGTGCCAGTGCACTCTCTGGACTCACTGCACTGCATCCCCAGTGGTGCCAGTGCACTCTCTGGACTCACTGAAGTGCATCCCCAGTGGTGCCTGTGCGCTCTCTGGAGTCACAGCACTGCATCCCCAGTGGTGCCAGTGCAATCTCTGGACTCACTGCACTGCATCCCCAGTGGTGCCAGTGCACTCTCTGGACTCACTGAAGTGCATTCTCAGTGGTGCCAGTGCACTCTCTGGACTCACTGCACTGCATCCCCAGTGGTGCCAGTGCACTCTCTGGACTCACTGAACTGCATCCCCAGTGGTGCCAGTGCACTCTCTGGACTCACTGCACTGCATCCCCAGTGCTGCCAGTGCACTCTCTGGACTCACTGCACTGCATCCCTAGTGGTGCCACTGCACTCTCTGGACTCACTGCACTGCTTCCCCAGTGGTGCCAGTGCACTCTCTGGACTCACTGCACTGCATCCCCAGTGGTGCCAGGGCACTCTCTGGACTCACTGCAGTGCATCCCCAGTGGTGCCAGTGCACTCTCTGGACTCACTGCAGTGCATCCCCAGTGGTGCCAGTGCACTCTCTGGACTCACTGAAGTGCATTCTCAGTGGTGCCAGTGCACTCTCTGGACTCACTGCAGTGCATCCCCAGTGGTGCCAGTACACTCTCTGGACTCACTGCAGTGCATCCCCAGTGGTGCCAGTGCACTCTCTGGACTCACTGCAGTGCATCCCCAGTGCAGCCAGTGCACTCTCTGGACTCACTGCAGTGCATCCGCAGTGGTGCCATTGCACTCTCTGGACTCACTGCACTGCATCTCCAGTGGTGCCAGTGCACTCTCTGGACTCACTGCACTGCATCCCCAGTGCTGCCAGTGCACTCTCTTGAGTCACTGCACTGCATCCCCTGTGGTGCAAGAGCACTCTCTGGACTCACAGCAGTGCATCACCAGTGGTGCCAGTGCACTCTCTGGAGTCACAGCACTGCATCCCCAGTGGTGCCAGTGCACTCTCTGGACTCACTGCACTGCATCCCCAGTGGTGCTAGTGCACTGTGTGGACTCACTGTACTGCATCCCCAGTGGTGCCAGTGCAATCTCTGGACTCACTGCAGTGCATCCCCAGTGGTGCCAGTGCACTCTCAGGACTCACTGCACTGCATCCCCAGTGGGGCCAGTGCACTCTCTGGACTCACTGCACTGCATCCCCAGTAGTGACAGTGCACTCTCTGGACTCACTGCAGTGCATCCCCAGTGGTGCCAGTGCACTCTCTGGACTCACTGCACTGCATCCCCAGTAGTGCCAGTGCACTCTCAGGACTCACTGCACTGCATCCCCAGTGGTGCCAGTGCACTCTCTGGACTCACTGCACTGCTTCCCCAGTGGTGCCAGTGCACTCACTGGACTCACTGCAGTACATCCCCACTGGTGCCAGTGCACTCTCTGGGCTCACTGCAGTGCATCCCCAGTGGTGCCAGTGCACTCTCTGGACTCACTGCACTGCATCCCCAGTGGTGCCTGTGCGCTCTCTGGAGTCACAGCACTGCATCCCCAGTGGTGCCAGTGCAATCTCTGGACTCACTGCACTGCATCCCCAGTGGTGCCAGTGCACTCTCTGGACTCACTGAACTGCATTCTCAGTGGTGCCAGTGCACTCTCTGGACTCACTGCACTGCATCCCCAGTGGTGCCAGTGCACTCTCTGGACTCACTGAACTGCATCCCCAGTGGTGCCAGTGCACTCTCTGGACTCACTGCAGTGCATCCCCAGTGCTGCCAGTGCACTCTCTGGACTCACTGCACTGCATCACCAGTGGTGCCAGTGCACTCACTGGACTCACTGCAGTGCATCCCCACTGGTGCCAGTGCACTCTCTGGACTCACTGCACTGCATCCCCAGTGGTGCCAGTGCACTCTCTGGACTCACTGCACTGCATCCCCAGTGGTTCCAGCGCACTCTCTGGACTCACTGCACTGCATCCCCAGTGGTGCTAGTGCACTCTGTGGACTCACTGCAGTGCATCCCCAGTGGTGCCAGTGCACTCTCTGGACTCACTGAAGTGCATTCTCAGTGGTGCCAGTGCACTCTCTGGACTCACTTCAGTGCATCCCCAGTGGTGCCAGTACACTCTCTGGACTCACTGCAGTGCATCCCCAGTGGTGCCAGTGCACTCTCTGGACTCACTGCAGTGCATCCCCAGTGCAGCCAGTGCACTCTCTGGACTCACTGCAGTGCATCCGCAGTGGTGCCATTGCACTCTCTGGACTCACTGCACTGCATCTCCAGTGGTGCCAGTGCACTCTCTGGACTCACTGCACTGCATCCCCAGTGCTGCCAGTGCACTCTCTTGAGTCACTGCACTGCATCCCCTGTGGTGCAAGAGCACTCTCTGGACTCACAGCAGTGCATCACCAGTGGTGCCAGTGCACTCTCTGGACTCACTGCACTGCATCCCCAGTGGTGCCAGAGCACTCTCTGGACTCACTGCACTGCATCCCCAGTGGTGCTAGTGCACTGTGTGGACTCACTGTACTGCATACCCAGTGGTGCCAGTGCAATCTCCGGACTCACTGCAGTGCATCCCCAGTGGTGCCAGTGCACTCTCAGGACTCACTGCACTGCATCTCCAGTGGGGCCAGTGCACTCTCTGGACTCACTGCACTGCATCCCCAATAGTGACAGTGCACTCTCTGGACTCACTGCAGTGCATCCCCAGTGGTGCCAGTGCACTCTCTGGACTCACTGCACTGCATCCCCAGTAGTGCCAGTGCACTCTCTGGACTCACTGCACTGCATCCCCAGTGCTGCCAGTGCACTCACTGGATTCACTGCACTGCATCCCCAGTGGTGCCAGTGCACTCTGTGGACTCACTGTACTGCATCCCCACTGGTGCCAGTGCACTCTGTGGACTCACTGTACTGCATCCCCAGTGGTGACAGTGCACTCTCTGGACTCACTGTGCTGCATCCCCAGTGGTGCCAGTGCACTCTCTGGACTCACTGCAGTGCATCCCCAGTTGTGCCAGTGCACTCTCTGGACTCACTGCAGTGCATCCCCAGTGGTGCCAGTGCAGTCTCTGGAGTAACTGCAGTGCATCCCCACTGGTGCCAAAGCACTCTCTGGACTCACTGCAGTGCATCCCCAGTGGTGCCACTGCACTCTCTGGACTCACTGCAGTGCATCCCCAGTGGTGCCAGTGCACTCTCTGGACTCATTGAAGTGCATTCTCAGTGGTGCCAGTGCACTCTCTGGACTCACTGCAGTGCATCCCCAGTGGTGCCAGTGCACTCTCTGGACTCACTAAACTGCATCCCCAGTGGTGCCACTGCACGCTCTGGACTCACTGCACTCCTTCCCCAGTGGTGCCAGTGCACTCACTGGACTCACTGCAGTGCATCCCCACTGCTGCCAGTGCACTCTCTGGGCTCACTGCAGTGCATCCCCAGTGGTGCCAGTGCACTCTCTGGACTCACTGCACTGCATCCCCAGTGGTGCCAGTGCGCTCTCTGGAGTCACAGCACTGCATCCCCAGTGGTGCCAGTGCAATCTCTGGACTCACTGCACTGCATCCCCGGTGGTGCCAGTGCAGTCTGTGGAGTAACTGCACTGCATCCCCACTGGTGCCAAAGCACTCTCTGGACTCCCAGCACCGCATCCCCAGTGGTGCCAGTGCACTCTCTGGACTCACTGCACTGCATCACCAGTGGTGCCACTGCACTCTCTGGACTCACTGCACTGCTTCCCCAGTGGTGCCAGTGCACTCACTGGACTGACTGCAGTGCATCCCCACTGGTGCCAGTGCACTCTCTGGGCTCACTGCAGTGCATCCCCAGTGGTGCCAGTGCACTCTCTGGACTCACTGCACTGCATCCCCAGTGGTGCCTGTGCGCTCTCTGGAGACACAGCACTGCATTCTCAGTGGTACCAGTGCACTCTCTGGACTCACTGCACCTCATCCCCAGTGGTGCCAGTGCACTCTCTGGACTCACTGCACTGCATCCCCAGTGCTGCCAGTGCACTCTCTGGACTCACTGCACTGCATCCCCAGTGGTGCCACTGCACTCTCTGGACTCACTGCACTGCTTCCCCAGTGGTGCCAGTGCACTCTCTGGACTCACTGCACTGCATCCCCAGTGGTGCCAGTGCACTCACTGGACTCACTGCAGTGCATCCCCAGTGGTGCCAGTGCACTCTCTGGAGTCACTGCACTGCATCCCCAGTGGTGCCAGTGCACTCTCTGGAGTCACTGCACTGCATCCCCAGTGGTTCCAGCGCACTCTCTGGACTCACTGCACTGCATCCCCAGTAGCGCTAGTGCACTCTGTGGACTCACTGCACTGCATCCCCAGTGGTGCCAGTGCACTCTCTGGACTCACTGCACTGCATCCCCAGTGCTGCCAGTGCACTCTCTGGACTCACTGCACTGTATCCCCAGTGGTGCCAGTGCACTCACTGGATTCACTGCAGTGCATCCCCAGTGGTGCCAGTGCACTCTCTGGACTCACTGCACTGCATCCCCAGTGGTGCCAGTGCACTCTGTGGACTCACTGCACTGCATCCCCAGTGGTGACAGTGCACTCTCTGGACTCACTGCAGTGCATCCCCAGTGGTGACAGTGCACTCTCTGGACTCACTGCACTGCATCCCCAGTGGTGCCAGTGCACTCTCTGGACTCACTGCACTGCATCCCCAGTGGTGCCAGTGCAGTCTCTGGAGTAACTGCAGTGCATCCCCAGTGGTGCCAAAGCACTCTCTGGACTCACTGCACTGCATCCCCAGTGGTGCCAGTGCACTCTCTGGAGTCACAGCACTGCATCCCCAGTGGTGCCAGTGCACTCTCTGGACTCACTGAAGTGCATCCCCAGTGGTGCCAGTGCACTCTCTGGACTCACTGAAGTGCATTCTCAGTGGTGCCAGTGCACTCTCTGGACTCACTGCAGTGCATCCCCAGTGGTGCCAGTACACTCACTGGACTCACTGCACTGCATCCCCAGTTGTGCCAGTGCACTCTCTGGACTCACTAAACTGCATCACCTGTGGTGCCTCTGCACTCTCTGGACTCACTGCACTGCTTCCCCAGTGGTGCCAGTGCACTCACTGGACTCACTGCAGTGCATCCCCACTGGTGCCAGTGCACTCCCTGGGCTCACTGCAGTGCATCCCCAGTGGTGCCAGTGCACTCTCTGGACTCACTGCACTGCATCCCCAGTGGTGCCTGTGCGCTCTCTGGAGTCACAGCACTGCATCCCCAGTGGTGCCAGTGCAATCTCTGGACTCACTGCACTGCATCCCCAGTGGTGCCAGTGCACTCTCTGGACTCACTGAAGTGCATTCTCAGTGGTGCCAGTGCACTCTCTGGACTCACTGCAGTGCATCCCCAGTGGTGCCAGTGCACTCTCTGGACTCACTGAACTGCATCCCCAGTGGTGCCAGTGCACTCTCTGGAGTCACTGCACTGCATCCCCAGTGCTGCCAGTGCACTCTCTGGACTCACTACACTGCATCCCTAGTGGTGCCACTGCACTCTCTGGACTCACTGCACTGCTTCCCCAGTGGTGCCAGTGCACTCTCTGGACTCACTGCACTGCATCCCCAGTGGTGCCAGTGCACTCACTAAACTCACTGCAGTGCATCCCCACTGGTGCCAGTGCACTCTGTGGACTCACTGCACTGCATCCCCAGTGGTGCTAGTGCACTCTCTGGACTCACTGCACTGCATCCCCAGTGGTTCGAGCGCACTCTCTGGACTCACTGAACTGCATCCCCAGTGGTGCCAGTACACTCTCTGGACTCACTGCAGCGCATCCCCAGTGGTGCCAGTGCACTCTCTGGACTCACTGCAGTGCATCCCCAGTGCAGCCAGTGCACTCTCTGGACTCACTGCAGTGCATCCGCAGTGGTGCCATTGCACTCTGTGGACTCACTGCACTGCATCTCCAGTGGTGCCAGTGCACTCTCTGGACTCACTGCACTGCATCCCCAGTGCTGGCAGTGCACTCTCTTGAGTCACTGCACTGCATCCCCTGTGGTGCAAGAGCACTCTCTGGACTCACAGCAGTGCATCACCAGTGGTGCCAGTGCACTCTCTGGACTCACTGCACTGCATCCCCAGTGGTGCCAGTGCACTCTCTGCACTCACTGCACTGCATCCCCAGTGGTGCCAGTGCAATCTCTGGACTCACTGCACTGCATCCCCAGTGGTGCCACTGCACTCTCTGGACTCACTGAAGTGCATTCTCAGTGGTGCCAGTGCACTCTCTGGACTCACTGCACTGCATCCCCAGTGGTGCCAGTGCACTCTCTGGACTCACTGCACTGCATCCCCAGTGGTGCCAGTGCACTCTCTGGACTCACTGCACTGCATCCCCAGTGCTGCCAGTGCACTCTCTGGACTCACTGCACTGCATCCCTAGTGGTGCCACTGCACTCTCTGGACTCACTGCACTGCTTCCCCAGTGGTGCCAGTGCACTCTCTGGACTCACTGCACTGCATCCCCAGTGGTGCCAGGGCACTCACTGGACTCACTGCAGTGCATCCCCACTGGTGCCAGTGCACTCTCTGGACTCACTGCAGTGCATCCCCAGTGGTGCCAGTGCACTCTCTGGACTCACTGAAGTGCATTCTCAGTGGTGCCAGTGCACTCTCTGGACTCACTGCACTGCATCCCCAGTGGTGCCAGGGCACTCACTGGATTCACTGCAGTGCATCCCCAGTGGTGCCAGTGCACTCTCTGGACTCACTGCACTGCATCCCCACTGGTGCCAGTGCACTCTGTGGACTCACTGCACTGCATCCCCAGTGGTGACAGTGCACTCTCTGGACTCACTGCAGTGCATCCCCAGTGGTGCCAGTGCACTCTCTGGACTCACTGCAGTGCATCCCCAGTGGTGCCAGTGCACTCTCTGGACTCACTGCACTGCATCCCCAGTGGTGCCAGTGCAGTCTCTGGAATAACTGCAGTGCATCCCCAGTGGTGCCAAAGCACTCTCTGGACTCCCGGCACCGCATCCCCAGTGGTGCCAGTGCACTCTCTGGACTCACTGCACTGCATCCACAGTGGTGCCAGTGCACTCTCTGGAGTCACAGCACTGCATCCCCAGTGGTGCCAGTGCACTCTCTGGACTCACTGAAGTGCATCCCCAGTGGTGCCAGTGCACTCTCTGGACTCACTGCACTGCTTCCCCAGTGGTGCCAGTGCACTCACTGGACTCACTGCAGTGCATCCCCACTGGTGCCAGTGCACTCCCTGAGCTCACTGCAGTGCATCCCCAGTGGTGCCAGTGCACTCTCTGGACTCACTGCACTGCATCCCCAGTGGTGACAGTGCACTCTCTGGACTCACTGCACTGCATCCCCAGTGCTGCCAGTGCACTCTCTGGACTCACTGCACTGCATCCCCAGTGGTGCCACTGCACTCTCTGGACTCACTGCACTGCTTCCCCAGTGGTACCAGTGCACTCTCTGGACTCACTGCACTGCATCCCCAGTGGTGCCAGTGCACTCACTGGACTCACTGCAGTGCATCCCCAGTGGTGCCAGTGCACTCTCTGGAGTCACTGCACCGCATCCCCAGTGGTGCCAGTGCACTCTCTGGACTCACTGCACTGCATCCCCAGTGGTGCCAGTGCACTCTCTGGAGTCACAGCACTGCATCCCCAGTGGTGCCACTGCACTCTCTGGACTCACTGAAGTGCATCCCCAGTGGTGCCAGTGCACTCTCTGGACTCACTGAAGTGCATTCTCAGTGGTGCCAGTGCACTCTCTGGACTCACTGCAGTGCATCCCCAGTGGTGCCAGTACACTCACTGGACTCACTGCACTGCATCCCCAGTGGTGCCAGTGCACTCTCTGGACTCACTAAACTGCATCACCTGTGGTGCCTCTGCACTCTCTGGACTCACTGCACTGCTTCCCCAGTGGTGCCAGTGCACTCACTGGACTCACTGCAGTGCATCCCCACTGGTGCCAGTGCACTCCCTGAGCTCACTGCAGTGCATCCCCAGTGGTGCCAGTGCACTCTCTGGACTCACTGCACTGCATCCCCAGTAGTGCCAGTGCACTCTCTGGACTCACTGCACTGCATCCCCAGTGGTGCCAGTGCAATCTCTGGACTCACTGCACTGCATCCCTAGTGGTGCCAGTGCACTCTCTGGACTCACTGAAGTGCATTCTCAGTGGTGCCAGTGCACTCTCTGGACTCACTGCAGTGCATCCGCAGTGGTGCCATTGCACTCTCTGGACTCACTGAACTGCATCCCCAGTGGTGCCAGTGCACTCTCTGGACTCACTGCACTGCATCCCCAGTGCTGCCAGTGCACTCTCTGGACTCACTACACTGCATCCCTAGTGGTGCCACTGCACTCTCTGGACTCACTGCACTGCTTCCCCAGTGGTGCCAGTGCACTCTCTGGACTCACTGCACTGCATCCCCAGTGGTGCCAGTGCACTCACTAAACTCACTGCAGTGCATCCCCACTGGTGCCAGTGCACTCTCTGGACTCACTGCACTGCATCCCCAGTGGTGCCAGTGCACTCTGTGGACTCACTGCACTGCATCCCCAGTGGTGACAGTGCACTCTCTGGACTCACTGCAGTGCATCCCCAGTGGTGACAGTGCACTCTCTGGACTCACTGCACTGCATCCCCAGTGGTGCCAGTGCACTCTCTGGACTCACTGCACTGCATCCCCAGTGGTGCCAGTGCAGTCTCTGGAGTAACTGCAGTGCATCCCCAGTGGTGCCAAAGCACTCTCTGGACTCACTGCACTGCATCCCCAGTGGTGCCAGTGCACTCTCTGGAGTCACAGCACTGCATCCCCAGTGGTGCCAGTGCACTCTCTGGACTCACTGAAGTGCATCCCCAGTGGTGCCAGTGCACTCTCTGGACTCACTGAAGTGCATTCTCAGTGGTGCCAGTGCACTCTCTGGACTCACTGCAGTGCATCCCCAGTGGTGCCAGTACACTCACTGGACTCACTGCACTGCATCCCCAGTTGTGCCAGTGCACTCTCTGGACTCACTAAACTGCATCACCTGTGGTGCCTCTGCACTCTCTGGACTCACTGCACTGCTTCCCCAGTGGTGCCAGTGCACTCACTGGACTCACTGCAGTGCATCCCCACTGGTGCCAGTGCACTCCCTGGGCTCACTGCAGTGCATCCCCAGTGGTGCCAGTGCACTCTCTGGACTCACTGCACTGCATCCCCAGTGGTGCCTGTGCGCTCTCTGGAGTCACAGCACTGCATCCCCAGTGGTGCCAGTGCAATCTCTGGACTCACTGCACTGCATCCCCAGTGGTGCCAGTGCACTCTCTGGACTCACTGAAGTGCATTCTCAGTGGTGCCAGTGCACTCTCTGGACTCACTGCAGTGCATCCCCAGTGGTGCCAGTGCACTCTCTGGACTCACTGAACTGCATCCCCAGTGGTGCCAGTGCACTCTCTGGAGTCACTGCACTGCATCCCCAGTGCTGCCAGTGCACTCTCTGGACTCACTACACTGCATCCCTAGTGGTGCCACTGCACTCTCTGGACTCACTGCACTGCTTCCCCAGTGGTGCCAGTGCACTCTCTGGACTCACTGCACTGCATCCCCAGTGGTGCCAGTGCACTCACTAAACTCACTGCAGTGCATCCCCACTGGTGCCAGTGCACTCTGTGGACTCACTGCACTGCATCCCCAGTGGTGCTAGTGCACTCTCTGGACTCACTGCACTGCATCCCCAGTGGTTCGAGCGCACTCTCTGGACTCACTGAACTGCATCCCCAGTGGTGCCAGTACACTCTCTGGACTCACTGCAGCGCATCCCCAGTGGTGCCAGTGCACTCTCTGGACTCACTGCAGTGCATCCCCAGTGCAGCCAGTGCACTCTCTGGACTCACTGCAGTGCATCCGCAGTGGTGCCATTGCACTCTGTGGACTCACTGCACTGCATCTCCAGTGGTGCCAGTGCACTCTCTGGACTCACTGCACTGCATCCCCAGTGCTGGCAGTGCACTCTCTTGAGTCACTGCACTGCATCCCCTGTGGTGCAAGAGCACTCTCTGGACTCACAGCAGTGCATCACCAGTGGTGCCAGTGCACTCTCTGGACTCACTGCACTGCATCCCCAGTGGTGCCAGTGCACTCTCTGCACTCACTGCACTGCATCCCCAGTGGTGCCAGTGCAATCTCTGGACTCACTGCACTGCATCCCCAGTGGTGCCACTGCACTCTCTGGACTCACTGAAGTGCATTCTCAGTGGTGCCAGTGCACTCTCTGGACTCACTGCACTGCATCCCCAGTGGTGCCAGTGCACTCTCTGGACTCACTGCACTGCATCCCCAGTAGTGCCAGTGCACTCTCTGGACTCACTGCACTGCATCCCCAGTGCTGCCAGTGCACTCTCTGGACTCACTGCACTGCATCCCTAGTGGTGCCACTGCACTCTCTGGACTCACTGCACTGCTTCCCCAGTGGTGCCAGTGCACTCTCTGGACTCACTGCACTGCATCCCCAGTGGTGCCAGGGCACTCACTGGACTCACTGCAGTGCATCCCCACTGGTGCCAGTGCACTCTCTGGACTCACTGCAGTGCATCCCCAGTGGTGCCAGTGCACTCTCTGGACTCACTGAAGTGCATTCTCAGTGGTGCCAGTGCACTCTCTGGACTCACTGCACTGCATCCCCAGTGGTGCCAGGGCACTCACTGGATTCACTGCAGTGCATCCCCAGTGGTGCCAGTGCACTCTCTGGACTCACTGCACTGCATCCCCACTGGTGCCAGTGCACTCTGTGGACTCACTGCACTGCATCCCCAGTGGTGACAGTGCACTCTCTGGACTCACTGCAGTGCATCCCCAGTGGTGCCAGTGCACTCTCTGGACTCACTGCAGTGCATCCCCAGTGGTGCCAGTGCACTCTCTGGACTCACTGCACTGCATCCCCAGTGGTGCCAGTGCAGTCTCTGGAATAACTGCAGTGCATCCCCAGTGGTGCCAAAGCACTCTCTGGACTCCCGGCACCGCATCCCCAGTGGTGCCAGTGCACTCTCTGGACTCACTGCACTGCATCCACAGTGGTGCCAGTGCACTCTCTGGAGTCACAGCACTGCATCCCCAGTGGTGCCAGTGCACTCTCTGGACTCACTGAAGTGCATCCCCAGTGGTGCCAGTGCACTCTCTGGACTCACTGCACTGCTTCCCCAGTGGTGCCAGTGCACTCACTGGACTCACTGCAGTGCATCCCCAGTGCTGCCAGTGCACTCCCTGAGCTCACTGCAGTGCATCCCCAGTGGTGCCAGTGCACTCTCTGGACTCACTGCACTGCATCCCCAGTGGTGACAGTGCACTCTCTGGACTCACTGCACTGCATCCCCAGTGCTGCCAGTGCACTCTCTGGACTCACTGCACTGCATCCCCAGTGGTGCCACTGCACTCTCTGGACTCACTGCACTGCTTCCCCAGTGGTACCAGTGCACTCTCTGGACTCACTGCACTGCATCCCCAGTGGTGCCAGTGCACTCACTGGACTCACTGCAGTGCATCCCCAGTGGTGCCAGTGCACTCTCTGGAGTCACTGCACCGCATCCCCAGTGGTGCCAGTGCACTCTCTGGACTCACTGCACTGCATCCCCAGTGGTGCCAGTGCACTCTCTGGAGTCACAGCACTGCATCCCCAGTGGTGCCAGTGCACTCTCTGGACTCACTGAAGTGCATCCCCAGTGGTGCCAGTGCACTCTCTGGACTCACTGAAGTGCATTCTCAGTGGTGCCAGTGCACTCTCTGGACTCACTGCAGTGCATCCCCAGTGGTGCCAGTACACTCACTGGACTCACTGCACTGCATCCCCAGTGGTGCCAGTGCACTCTCTGGACTCACTAAACTGCATCACCTGTGGTGCCTCTGCACTCTCTGGACTCACTGCACTGCTTCCCCAGTGGTGCCAGTGCACTCACTGGACTCACTGCAGTGCATCCCCACTGGTGCCAGTGCACTCCCTGAGCTCACTGCAGTGCATCCCCAGTGGTGCCAGTGCACTCTCTGGACTCACTGCACTGCATCCCCAGTAGTGCCAGTGCACTCTCTGGACTCACTGCACTGCATCCCCAGTGGTGCCAGTGCAATCTCTGGACTCACTGCACTGCATCCCTAGTGGTGCCAGTGCACTCTCTGGACTCACTGAAGTGCATTCTCAGTGGTGCCAGTGCACTCTCTGGACTCACTGCAGTGCATCCGCAGTGGTGCCATTGCACTCTCTGGACTCACTGAACTGCATCCCCAGTGGTGCCAGTGCACTCTCTGGACTCACTGCACTGCATCCCCAGTGCTGCCAGTGCACTCTCTGGACTCACTACACTGCATCCCTAGTGGTGCCACTGCACTCTCTGGACTCACTGCACTGCTTCCCCAGTGGTGCCAGTGCACTCTCTGGACTCACTGCACTGCATCCCCAGTGGTGCCAGTGCACTCACTAAACTCACTGCAGTGCATCCCCACTGGTGCCAGTGCACTCTGTGGACTCACTGCACTGCATCCCCAGTGGTGCTAGTGCACTCTCTGGACTCACTGCACTGCATCCCCAGTGGTTCGAGCGCACTCTCTGGACTCACTGAACTGCATCCCCAGTGGTGCCAGTACACTCTCTGGACTCACTGCAGCGCATCCCCAGTGGTGCCAGTGCACTCTCTGGACTCACTGAACTGCATCCCCAGTGCAGCCAGTGCACTCTCTGGACTCACTGCAGTGCAGCCGCAGTGGTGAGATTGCACTCTGTGGACTCACTGCACTGCATCTCCAGTGGTGCCAGTGCACTCTCTGGACTCACTGCACTGCATCCCCAGTGCTGGCAGTGCACTCTCTTGAGTCACTGCACTGCATCCCCTGTGGTGCAAGAGCACTCTCTGGACTCACAGCAGTGCATCACCAGTGGTGCCAGTGCACTCTCTGGACTCACTGCACTGCATCCCCAGTGGTGCCAGTGCACTCTCTGGACTCACTGCACTGCATCCCCAGTGGTGCCAGTGCAATCACTGGACTCACTGCACTGCATCCCCAGTGGTGCCAGTGCACTCTCTGGACTCACTGCAGTGCATCCCCACTGGTGCCAGTGCACTCTGTGGACTCACTGCAGTGCATCCCCAGTGATCCAGTGCACTCTCTGGACTCACTGAAGTGCATTCTCAGTGGTGCCAGTGCACTCTCTGGACTCACTGCAGTGCATCCCCAGTGGTGCCAGTGCACTCTCTGGACTCACTGCAGTGCATCCCCAGTGCAGCCAGTGCACTCTCTGGACTCACTGCAGTGCATCCGCAGTGGTGCCATTGCACTCTCTGGACTCACTGCACTGCATCTCCAGTGGTGCCAGTGCACTCTCTGGACTCACTGCACTGCATCTCCAGTGCTGCCAGTGCACTCTCTTGAGTCACTGCACTGCATCCCCTGTGGTGCAAGAGCACTCTCTGGACTCACAGCAGTGCATCACCAGTGGTGCCAGTGCACTCTCTGGACTCACTGCACTGCATCCCCAGTGGTGCCAGTGCACTCTCTGGACTCACTGCACTGCATCCCCAGTGGTGCTAGTGCACTGTGTGGACTCACTGTACTGCATCATCTGTGGTGCCAGTGCACTCTCTGGACTCACGGCAATGCATCCCCAGTGGTGCCAGTGCACTCTCTGGACTCACTGCACTGCATCCCCAGTGGTGCCAGTGCACTCACTGGATTCACTGCAGTGCATCTCCAGTGGTGCCAGTGCACTATCTGGACTCACTGCACTGCATCCCCAGTGGTGCCAGTGCACTCT
Source organism: Anser brachyrhynchus (assembly GCF_964034855.1). Taxonomy (NCBI): domain Eukaryota; kingdom Metazoa; phylum Chordata; class Aves; order Anseriformes; family Anatidae; genus Anser; species Anser brachyrhynchus. The sequence goes on along the minus strand of NW_027663839.1, from coordinate 363,022 downwards.
CTGGACTCACTGCACTGCATCCCCAGTGGTGCCAGTGCACTCTCTGGACTCACTGCACTGCATCCCCAGTGGTGCCAGTGCACTCTCTGGACTCACTGAAGTGCATCCCCAGTGGTGCCTGTGCGCTCTCTGGACTCACAGCACTGCATCCCCAGTGGTGCGAGTGCAATCTCTGGACTCACTGCACTGCATCCCCAGTGGTGCCAGTGCACTCTCTGGACTCACTGAAGTGCATTCTCAGTGGTGCCAGTGCACTCTCTGGACTCACTGCACTGCATCCCCAGTGGTGCCAGTGCACTCTCTGGACTCACTGAACTGCATCCCCAGTGGTGCCAGTGCACTCTCTGGACTCACTGCACTGCATCCCCAGTGCTGCCGGTGCACTCTCTGGACTCACTGCACTGCATCCCTAGTGGTGCCACTGCACTCTCTGGACTCACTGCACTGCTTCCCCAGTGGTGCCAGTGCACTCTCTGGACTCACTGCACTGCATCCCCAGTGGTGCCAGGGCACTCACTGGACTCACTGCAGTGCATCCCCACTGGTGCCAGTGCACTCTGTGGACTCACCGCAGTGCATCCCCAGTGGTGCCAGTGCACTCTCTGGACTCACTGAAGTGCATTCTCAGTGGTGCCAGTGCACTCTCTGGAGTCACTGCACTGCATCCCCAGTGGTGCCAGTACACTCTCTGGACTCACTGCACTGCATCCCCAGTGGTGCCAGTGCACTCTCTGGACTCACTGCAGTGCATCCCCAGTGCAGCCAGGGCACTCTCTGGACTCACTGCAGTGCATCCGCAGTGGTCCCATTGCACTCTCTGGACTCACTGCACTGCATCTCCAGTGGTGCCAGTGCACTCTCTGGACTCACTGCACTGCATCCCCAGTGCTGCCAGTGCACTCTCTTGAGTCACTGCACTGCATCCCCAGTGGTGCTAGTGCACTGTGTGGACTCACTGTACTGCATCATCTGTGGTGCCAGTGCACTCTCTGGACTCACTGCAATGCATCCCCAGTGGTGCCAGTGCACTCTCTGGACTCACTGCACTGCATACCCAGTGGTGCCAGTGCACTCTCTGGACTCACTGCACTGCATCCCCAGTGGTGCTAGTGCACTGTGTGGACTCACTGTACTGCATCATCTGTGGTGCAAGAGCACTCTCTGGACTCACAGCAGTGCATCACCAGTGGTGCCAGTGCACTCTCTGGACTCACTGCACTGCATCCCCAGTGGTGCCAGTGCACTCTCTGGACTCACTGCACTGCATCCCCAGTGGTGCTAGTGCACTGTGTGGACTCACTGTACTGCATCATCTGTGGTGCCAGTGCACTCTCTGGACTCACTGCAATGCATCCCCAGTGGTGCCAGTGCACTCTCTGGACTCACTGCACTGCATCCCCAGTGGTGCCAGTGCACTCTCTGGACTCACTGCACTGTATCCCCAGTGGTGCCAGTGCACTCACTGGATTCACTGCAGTGCATCCCCAGTGGTGCCAGTGCACTCTCTGGACTCACTGCACTGCATCCCCAGTGGTGCCAGTGCACTCTGTGGACTCACTGCACTGCATCCCCAGTGGTGACAGTGCACTCTCTGGACTCACTGCAGTGCATCCCCAGTGGTGACAGTGCACTCTCTGGACTCACTGAAGTGCATCCCCAGTGGTGCCAGTGCACTCTCTGGACTCACTGCACTGCATCCCCAGTGGTGCCAGTGCACTCTCTGGAGTAACTGCAGTGCATCCCCAGTGGTGCCAAAGCACTCTCTGGACTCCCGGCACCGCATCCCCAGTGGTGCCAGTGCACTCTCTGGACTCACTGCACTGCATCCCCAGTGGTGCCAGTGCACTCTCTGGAGTCACAGCACTGCATCCCCAGTGGTGCCAGTGCACTCTCTGGACTCACTGAAGTGCATTCTCAGTGGTGCCAGTGCACTCTCTGGACTCACTGCAGTGCATCCCCAGTGGTGCCAGTACACTCACTGGACTCACTGCACTGCATCCCCAGTGGTGCCAGTGCACTCTCTGGACTCACTAAACTGCATCACCAGTGGTGCCTCTGCACTCTCTGGACTCACTGCACTGCTTCCCCAGTGGTGCCAGTGCACTCACTGGACTCACTGCAGTGCATCCCCACTGGTGCCAGTGCACTCCCTGGGCTCACTGCAGTGCATCCCCAGTGGTGCCAGTGCACTCTCTGGACTCACTGCACTGCATCCCCAGTGGTGCCTGTGCGCTCTCTGGAGTCACAGCACTGCATCCCCAGTGGTGCCAGTGCAATCTCTGGACTCACTGCACTGCATCCCCAGTGGTGCCAGTGCACTCTCTGGACTCACTGAAGTGCATTCTCAGTGGTGCCAGTGCACTCTCTGGACTCACTGCAGTGCATCCCCAGTGGTGCCAGTGCACTCTCTGGACTCACTGAACTGCATCCCCAGTGGTGCCAGTGCACTCTCTGGACTCACTGCACTGCATCCCCAGTGCTGCCAGTGCACTCTCTGGACTCACTACACTGCATCCCTAGTGGTGCCACTGCACTCTCTGGACTCACTGCACTGCTTCCCCAGTGGTGCCAGTGCACTCTCTGGACTCACTGCACTGCATCCCCAGTGGTGCCAGTGCACTCACTGGACTCACTGCAGTGCATCCCCACTGGTGCCAGTGCACTCTGTGGACTCACTGCACTGCATCCCCAGTGGTGCTAGTGCACTCTCTGGACTCACTGCACTGCATCCCCAGTGGTTCGAGCGCACTCTCTGGACTCACTGAACTGCATCCCCAGTGGTGCGAGTACACTCTCTGGACTCACTGCAGCGCATCCCCAGTGGTGCCAGTGCACTCTCTGGACTCACTGCAGTGCATCCCCAGTGCAGCCAGTGCACTCTCTGGACTCACTGCAGTGCATCCGCAGTGGTGCCATTGCACTCTGTGGACTCACTGCACTGCATCTCCAGTGGTGCCAGTGCACTCTCTGGACTCACTGCACTGCATCCCCAGTGCTGGCAGTGCACTCTCTTGAGTCACTGCACTGCATCCCCTGTGGTGCAAGAGCACTCACTGGACTCACTGTGCTGCATCCCCAGTGGTGCCAGTGCACTCTCTGGACTCACTGCACTGCATCCCCAGTGGTGCCAGTGCACTCTCTGGACTCACTGAAGTGCATCCCCAGTGGTGCCTGTGCGCTCTCTGGAGTAACAGCACTGCATCCCCAGTGGTGCCAGTGCAATCTCTGGACTCACTGCACTGCATCCCCAGTGGTGCCAGTGCACTCTCTGGACTCACTGAAGTGCATTCTCAGTGGTGCCAGTGCACTCTCTGGACTCACTGCACTGCATCCCCAGTGGTGCCAGTGCACTCTCTGGACTCACTGAACTGCATCCCCAGTGGTGCCAGTGCACTCTCTGGACTCACTGCACTGCATCCCCAGTGCTGCCAGTGCACTCTCTGGACTCACTGCACTGCATCCCTAGTGGTGCCACTGCACTCTCTGGACTCACTGCACTGCTTCCCCAGTGGTGCCAGTGCACTCTCTGGACTCACTGCACTGCATCCCCAGTGGTGCCAGGGCACTCACTGGACTCACTGCAGTGCATCCCCACTGGTGCCAGTGCACTCTGTGGACTCACGGCAGTGCATCCCCAGTGGTGCCAGTGCACTCTCTGGACTCACTGCACTGCATCCCCAGTGGTGCCAGTGCACTCTCTGGACTCACTGAAGTGCATCCCCAGTGGTGCCTGTGCGCTCTCTGGAGTAACAGCACTGCATCCCCAGTGGTGCCAGTGCAATCTCTGGACTCACTGCACTGCATCCCCAGTGGTGCCAGTGCACTCTCTGGACTCACTGAAGTGCATTCTCAGTGGTGCCAGTGCACTCTCTGGACTCACTGCACTGCATCCCCAGTGGTGCCAGTGCACTCTCTGGACTCACTGAACTGCATCCCCAGTGGTGCCAGTGCACTCTCTGGACTCACTGCACTGCATCCCCAGTGCTGCCAGTGCACTCTCTGGACTCACTGCACTGCATCCCTAGTGGTGCCACTGCACTCTCTGGACTCACTGCACTGCTTCCCCAGTGGTGCCAGTGCACTCTCTGGACTCACTGCACTGCATCCCCAGTGGTGCCAGGGCACTCACTGGACTCACTGCAGTGCATCCCCACTGGTGCCAGTGCACTCTGTGGACTCACTGCAGTGCATCCCCAGTGGTGCCAGTGCACTCTCTGGACTCACTGAAGTGCATTCTCAGTGGTGCCAGTGCACTCTCTGGACTCACTGCAGTGCATCCCCAGTGGTGCCAGTACACTCTCTGGACTCACTGCAGTGCATCCCCAGTGGTGCCAGTGCACTCTCTGGACTCACTGCAGTGCATCCCCAGTGCAGCCAGTGCACTCTCTGGACTCACTGCAGTGCATCCGCAGTGGTGCCATTGCACTCTCTGGACTCACTGCACTGCATCTCCAGTGGTGCCAGTGCACTCTCTGGACTCACTGCACTGCATCCCCAGTGCTGCCAGTGCACTCTCTTGAGTCACTGCACTGCATCCCCTGTGGTGCAAGAGCACTCTCTGGACTCACAGCAGTGCATCACCAGTGGTTCCAGTGCACTCTCTGGACTCACTGCACTGCATCCCCAGTGGTGCCAGTGCACTCTCTGGACTCACTGCACTGCATCCCCAGTGGTGCTAGTGCACTGTGTGGACTCACTGTACTGCATCCCCAGTGGTGCCAGTGCAATCTCTGGACTCACTGCAGTGCATCCCCAGTGGTGCCAGTGCACTCTCTGGACTCACTGCACTGAATCCCCAGTGGGGCCAGTGCACTCTCTGGACTCACTGCACTGCATACCCAGTAGTGACAGTGCACTCTCTGGACTCACTGCAGTGCATCCCCAGTGGTGCCAGTGCACTCTCTGGACTCACTGCACTGCATCCCCAGTAGTGCCAGTGCACTCTCTGGACTCACTGCACTGCATCCCCAGTGGTGCCAGTGCACTCTCTCGACTCACTAAACTGCATCACCAGTGGTGCCTCTGCACTCTCTGGACTCACTGCACTGCTTCCCCAGTGGTGCCAGTGCACTCACTGGACTCACTGCAGTGCATCCCCACTGGTGCCAGTGCACTCTCTGGGCTCACTGCAGTGCATCCCCAGTGGTGCCAGTGCACTCTCTGGACTCACTGCACTGCATCCCCAGTGGTGCCTGTGCGCTCTCTGGAGTCACAGCACTGCATCCCCAGTGGTGCCAGTGCAATCTCTGGACTCACTGCACTGCATCCCCAGTGGTGCCAGTGCACTCTCTGGACTCACTGAAGTGCATTCTCAGTGGTGCCAGTGCACTCTCTGGACTCACTGCACTGCATCCCCAGTGGTGCCAGTGCACTCTCTGGACTCACTGAACTGCATCCCCAGTGGTGCCAGTGCACTCTCTGGACTCACTGCAGTGCATCCCCAGTGCTGCCAGTGCACTCTGTGGACTCACTGCACTGCATCCCCAGTGGTGCCAGTGCACTCACTGGACTCACTGCAGTGCATCCCCACTGGTGCCAGTGCACTCTCTGGACTCACTGCACTGCATCCCCAGTGGTGCCAGTGCACTCTCTGGACTCACTGCACTGCATCCCCAGTGGTTCCAGCGCACTCTCTGGACTCACTGCACTGCATCCCCAGTGGTGCTAGTGCACTCTGTGGACTCACTGCAGTGCATCCCCAGTGGTGCCAGTGCACTCTCTGGACTCACTGCACTGCATCCCCAGTAGTGCCAGTGCACTCTCTGGACTCACTGCACTGCATCCCCAGTGGTGCCAGTGCACTCTCTGGACTCACTAAACTGCATCACCAGTGGTGCCTCTGCACTCTCTGGACTCACTGCACTGCTTCCCCAGTGGTGCCAGTGCACTCACTGGACTCACTGCAGTGCATCCCCACTGGTGCCAGTGCACTCTCTGGGCTCACTGCAGTGCATCCCCAGTGGTGCCAGTGCACTCTCTGGACTCACTGCACTGCATCCCCAGTGGTGCCAGTGCGCTCTCTGGAGTCACAGCACTGCATCCCCAGTGGTGCCAGTGCAATCTCTGGACTCACTGCACTGCATCCCCAGTGGTGCCAGTGCACTCTCTGGACTCACTGCACTGCATCCCCAGTGGTTCCAGCGCACTCTCTGGACTCACTGCACTGCATCCCCAGTGGTGCTAGTGCACTCTGTGGACTCACTGCAGTGCATCCCCAGTGGTGCCAGTGCACTCTGTGGACTCACTGAAGTGCATTCTCAGTGGTGCCAGTGCACTCTCTGGACTCACTTCAGTGCATCCCCAGTGGTGCCAGTACACTCTCTGGACTCACTGCAGTGCATCCCCAGTGGTGCCAGTGCACTCTCTGGACTCACTGCAGTGCATCCCCAGTGCAGCCAGTGCACTCTCTGGACTCACTGCACTGCATACCCAGTGGTGCCATTGCACTCTCTGGACTCACTGCACTGCATCTCCAGTGGTGCCAGTGCACTCTCTGGACTCACTGCACTGCATCCCCAGTGGTGCCAGTGCACTCTCTTGAGTCACTGCACTGCATCCCCTGTGGTGCAAGAGCATTCTCTGGACTCACTGCACTGCATCCCCAGTGCTGCCAGTGCACTCTCTGGACTCACTGCACTGCATCCCCAGTAGTGCCAGTGCACTCTCTGGACTCACTGCACTGCATCCCCAGTGGTGCTAGTGCACTGTGTGGACTCACTGTACTGCATACCCAGTGGTGCCAGTGCAATCTCTGGACTCACTGCAGTGCATCCCCAGTGGTGGCAGTGCACTCTCTGGACTCACTGCACTGCATCCCCAGTGGGGCCAGTGCACTCTCTGGACTCACTGCACTGCATCCCCAATAGTGACAGTGCACTCTCTGGACTCACTGCAGTGCATCCCCAGTGGTGCCAGTGCACTCTCTGGACTCACTGCACTGCATCCCCAGTAGTGTCAGTGCACTCTCTGGACTCACTGCACTGCATCCCCAGTGCTGCCAGTGCACTCACTGGATTCACTGCACTGCATCCCCAGTTGTGCCAGTGCACTCTGTGGACTCACTGTACTGCATCCCCAGTGGTGCCAGTGCACTCTGTGGACTCACTGTACTGCATCCCCAGTGGTGACAGTGCACTCTCTGGACTCACTGTGCTGCATCCCCAGTGGTGCCAGTGCACTCTCTGGACTCACTGCAGTGCATCCCCACTGGTGCCAGTGCACTCTCTGGACTCACTGCAGTGCATCCCCAGTGGTGCCAGTGCAGTCTCTGGAGTAACTGCAGTGCATCCCCACTGGTGACAAAGCACTCTCTGGACTCACTGCAGTGCATCCCCAGTGGTGCCACTGCACTCTCTGGACTCACTGCAGTGCATCCCCAGTGGTGCCAGTGCACTCTCTGGACTCATTGAAGTGCATTCTCAGTGGTGCCAGTGCACTCTCTGGACTCACTGCAGTGCATCCCCAGTGGTGCCAGTGCACTCTCTGGACTCACTGCACTGCATCCCCAGTAGTGCCAGTGCACTCTCTGGACTCACTGCAGTGCATCCCCAGTGGTGCCAGTGCACTCTCTGGACTCACTAAACTGCATCACCAGTGGTGCCTCTGCACTCTCTGGACTCACTGCACTGCTTCCCCAGTGGTGCCAGTGCACTCACTGGACTCACTGCAGTGCATCCCCACTGGTGCCAGTGCACTCTCTGGGCTCACTGCAGTGCATCCCCAGTGGTGCCAGTGCACTCTCTGGACTCACTGCACTGCATCCCCAGTGGTGCCTGTGCGCTCTCTGGAGTCACAGCACTGCATCCCCAGTGGTGCCAGTGCACTCTCTGGACTCACTGAAGTGCATTCTCAGTGGTGCCAGTGCACTCTCTGGACTCACTGCACTGCATCCCCAGTGGTGCCAGTGCACTCTCTGGACTCACTGAACTGCATCCCCAGTGGTGCCAGTGCACTCTCTGGACTCACTGTAGTGCATCCCCAGTGCTGCCAGTGCACTCTCTGGACTCACTGCACTGCATCCCCAGTGGTGCCAGTGCACTCACTGGACTCACTGCAGTGCATCCCCACTGGTGCCAGTGCACTCTCTGGACTCACTGCACTGATTCCATAGTGGTGCCAGTGCACTCTCTGGACTCACTGCACTGCATCCCCAGTGGTTCCAGCGCACTCTCTGGACTCACTGCACTGCATCCCCAGTGGTGCTAGTGCACTCTGTGGACTCACTGCAGTGCATCCCCAGTGGTGCCAGTGCACTCTCTGGACTCACTGAAGTGCATTCTCAGTGGTGCCAGTGCACTCTCTGGACTCACTTCAGTGCATCCCCAGTGGTGCCAGTACACTCTCTGGACTCACTGCAGTGCATCCCCAGTGGTGCCAGTGCACTCTCTGGACTCACTGCAGTGCATCCCCAGTGCAGCCAGTGCACTCTCTGGACTCACTGCAGTGCATCCGCAGTGGTGCCATTGCACTCTCTGGACTCACTGCACTGCATCTCCAGTGGTGCCAGTGCACTCTCTGGACTCACTGCACTGCATCCCCAGTGCTGCCAGTGCACTCTCTTGAGTCACTGCACTGCATCCCCTGTGGTGCAAGAGCACTCTCTGGACTCACTGAACTGCATCCCCAGTGGTGCCAGTGCACTCTCTGGACTCACTGCACTGCATCCCCAGTGGTGCCAGTGCACTCTCTGGACTCACTGCACTGCATCCCCAGTGGTGCTAGTGCACTGTGTGGACTCACTGTACTGCATACCCAGTGGTGCCAGTGCAATCTCTGGACTCACTGCAGTGCATCCCCAGTGGTGCCAGTGCACTCTCAGGACTCACTGCACTGCATCCCCAGTGGTGCCAGTGCACTCTCTGGACTCACTGCACTGCATCCCCAGTGCTGCCAGTGCACTCTCTGGACTCACTGCACTGCATCCCTAGTGGTGCCACTGCACTCTCTGGACTCACTGCACTGCTTCCCCAGTGGTGCCAGTGCACTCTCTGGACTCACTGCACTGCATCCCCAGCGGTGCCAGGGCACTCACTGGACTCACTGCAGTGCATCCCCACTGGTGCCAGTGCACTCTGTGGACTCACTGCAGTGCATTCCCAGTGGTGCCAGTGCACTCTGTGGACTCACTGAAGTGCATTCTCAGTGGTGCCAGTGCACTCTCTGGACTCACTGCAGTGCATCCCCAGTGGTGCCAGTACACTCTCTGGACTCACTGCAGTGCATCCCCAGTGGTGCCAGTGCACTCTCTGGACTCACTGCAGTGCATCCCCAGTGCAGACAGTGCACTCTCTGGACTCACTGCAGTGCATCCGCAGTGGTGCCATTGCACTCTCTGGACTCACTGCACTGCATCTCCAGTGGTGCCAGTGCACTCTCTGGACTCACTGCACTGCATCCCCAGTGCTGCCAGTGCACTCTCTTGAGTCACTGCACTGCATCCCCTGTGGTGCAAGAGCACTCTCTGGACTCACAGCAGTGCATCACCAGTGGTTCCAGTGCACTCTCTGGACTCACTGCACTGCATCCCCAGTGGTGCCAGTGCACTCTCTGGACTCACTGCAGTGCATCCCCAGTGGTGCTAGTGCACTGTGTGGACTCACTGTACTGCATCCCCAGTGGTGCCAGTGCAATCTCTGGACTCACTGCAGTGCATCCCCAGTGGTGCCAGTGCACTCTCAGGACTCACTGCACTGCATCCCCAGTGGGGCCAGTGCACTCTCTGGACTCACTGCACTGCATCCCCAGTAGTGACAGTGCACTCTCTGGACTCACTGCAGTGCATCCCCAGTGGTGCCAGTGCACTCTCTGGACTCACTGCACTGCATCCCCAGTAGTGCCAGTGCACTCTCTGGACTCACTGCACTGCATCCCCAGTGGTGCCAGTGCACTCTCTCGACTCACTAAACTGCATCACCAGTGGTGCCTCTGCACTCTCTGGACTCACTGCACTGCTTCCCCAGTGGTGCCAGTGCACTCACTGGACTCACTGCAGTGCATCCCCACTGGTGCCAGTGCACTCTCTGGGCTCACTGCAGTGCATCCCCAGTGGTGCCAGTGCACTCTCTGGACTCACTGCACTGCATCCCCAGTGGTGCCTGTGCGCTCTCTGGAGTCACAGCACTGCATCCCCAGTGGTGCCAGTGCAATCTCTGGACTCACTGCACTGCATCCCCAGTTGTGCCAGTGCACTCTCTGGACTCACTGAAGTGCATTCTCAGTGGTGCCAGTGCACTCTCTGGACTCACTGCACTGCATCCCCAGTGGTGCCAGTGCACTCTCTGGACTCACTGAACTGCATCCCCAGTGGTGCCAGTGCACTCTCTGGACTCACTGCAGTGCATCCCCAGTGCTGCCAGTGCACTCTCTGGACTCACTGCACTGCATCCCCAGTGGTGCCAGTGCACTCACTGGACTCACTGCAGTGCATCCCCACTGGTGCCAGTGCACTCTCTGGACTCACTGCACTGCATCCCCAGTGGTGCCAGTGCACTCTCTGGACTCACTGCACTGCATCCCCAGTGGTTCCAGCGCACTCTCTGGACTCACTGCACTGCATCCCCAGTGGTGCTAGTGCACTCTGTGGACTCACTGCAGTGCATCCCCAGTGGTGCCAGTGCACTCTCTGGACTCACTGCACTGCATCCCCAGTAGTGCCAGTGCACTCTCTGGACTCACTGCACTGCATCCCCAGTGGTGCCAGTGCACTCTCTGGACTCACTAAACTGCATCACCAGTGGTGCCTCTGCACTCTCTGGACTCACTGCACTGCTTCCCCAGTGGTGCCAGTGCACTCACTGGACTCACTGCAGTGCATCCCCACTGGTGCCAGTGCACTCTCTGGACTCACTGCACTGCATCCCCAGTGGTGCCTGTGCGCTCTCTGGAGTCACAGCACTGCATCCCCAGTGGTGCCAGTGCAATCTCTGGACTCACTGCACTGCATCCCCAGTGGTGCCAGTGCACTCTCTGGACTCACTGAACTGCATCCCCAGTGGTGCCAGTGCACTCTCTGGACTCACTGCAGTGCATCCCCAGTGCTGCCAGTGCACTCTCTGGACTCACTGCACTGCATCCCCAGTGGTGCCAGTGCACTCACTGGACTCACTGCAGTGCATCCCCACTGGTGCCAGTGCACTCTCTGGACTCACTGCACTGCATCCCCAGTGGTGCCAGTGCACTCTCTGGACTCACTGCACTGCATCCCCAGTGGTTCCAGCGCACTCTCTGGACTCACTGCACTGCATCCCCAGTGGTGCTAGTGCACTCTGTGGACTCACTGCAGTGCATCCCCAGTGGTGCCAGTGCACTCTCTGGACTCACTGAAGTGCATTCTCAGTGGTGCCAGTGCACTCTCTGGACTCACTTCAGTGCATCCCCAGTGGTGCCAGTACACTCTCTGGACTCACTGCAGTGCATCCCCAGTGGTGCCAGTGCACTCTCTGGACTCACTGCAGTGCATCCCCAGTGCAGCCAGTGCACTCTCTGGACTCACTGCACTGCATACCCAGTGGTGCCATTGCACTCTCTGGACTCACTGCACTGCATCTCCTATGGTGCCAGTGCACTCTCTGGACTCACTGCACTGCATCCCCAGTGGTGCCAGTGCACTCTCTTGAGTCACTGCACTGCATCCCCTGTGGTGCAAGAGCATTCTCTGGACTCACTGCACTGCATCCCCAGTGCTGCCAGTGCACTCTCTGGACTCACTAAACTGCATCACCAGTGGTGCCTCTGCACTCTCTGGACTCACTGCACTGCTTCCCCAGTGGTGCCAGTGCACTCACTGGACTCACTGCAGTGCATCCCCACTGGTGCCAGTGCACTCTCTGGACTCACTGCAGTGCATCCCCAGTGGTGCCAGTGCACTCTCTGGACTCACTGCACTGCATCCCCAGTGGGGCCAGTGCACTCTCTGGACTCACTGCACTGCATCCCCAATAGTGACAGTGCACTCTCTGGACTCACTGCAGTGCATCCCCAGTGGTGCCAGTGCACTCTCTGGACTCACTGCACTGCATCCCCAGTAGTGCCAGTGCACTCTCTGGACTCACTGCACTGCATCCCCAGTGCTGCCAGTGCACTCACTGGATTCACTGCACTGCATCCCCAGTTGTGCCAGTGCACTCTGTGGACTCACTGTACTGCATCCCCAGTGGTGCCAGTGCACTCTGTGGACTCACTGTACTGCATCCCCAGTGGTGACAGTGCACTCTCTGGACTCACTGCAGTGCATCCCCAGTGCAGCCAGTGCACTCTCTGGACTCACTGCAGTGCATCCCCACTGGTGCCAGTGCAGTCTCTGGAGTAACTGCAGTGCATCCCCACTGGTGACAAAGCACTCTCTGGACTCACTGCAGTGCATCCCCAGTGGTGCCAGTGCACTCTCTGGACTCACTGCAGTGCATCCCCAGTGGTGCCAGTGCACTCTCTGGACTCATTGAAGTGCATTCTCAGTGGTGCCAGTGCACTCTCTGGACTCACTGCAGTGCATCCCCAGTGGTGCCAGTGCACTCTCTGGACTCACTGCACTGCATCCCCAGTAGTGCCAGTGCACTCTCTGGACTCACTGCACTGCATCCCCAGTGGTGCCAGTGCACTCTCTGGACTCACTAAACTGCATCACCAGTGGTGCCTCTGCACTCTCTGGACTCACTGCACTGCTTCCCCAGTGGTGCCAGTGCACTCACTGGACTCACTGCAGTGCATCCCCACTGGTGCCAGTGCACTCTCTGGGCTCACTGCAGTGCATCCCCAGTGGTGCCAGTGCACTCTCTGGACTCACTGCACTGCATCCCCAGTAGTGCCAGTGCACTCTCTGGACTCACTGCACTGCATCCCCAGTGGTGCTAGTGCACTGTGTGGACTCACTGTACTGCATACCCAGTGGTGCCAGTGCAATCTCTGGACTCACTGCAGTGCATCCCCAGTGGTGCCAGTGCACTCTCTGGACTCACTGCACTGCATCCCCAGTGGGGCCAGTGCACTCTCTGGACTCACTGCACTGCATCCCCAATAGTGACAGTGCACTCTCTGGACTCACTGCAGTGCATCCCCAGTGGTGCCAGTGCACTCTCTGGACTCACTGCACTGCATCCCCAGTAGTGCCAGTGCACTCTCTGGACTCACTGCACTGCATCCCCAGTGCTGCCAGTGCACTCACTGGATTCACTGCACTGCATCCCCAGTTGTGCCAGTGCACTCTGTGGACTCACTGTACTGCATCCCCAGTGGTGCCAGTGCACTCTGTGGACTCACTGTACTGCATCCCCAGTGGTGACAGTGCACTCTCTGGACTCACTGCAGTGCATCCCCAGTGCAGCCAGTGCACTCTCTGGACTCACTGCAGTGCATCCCCACTGGTGCCAGTGCAGTCTCTGGAGTAACTGCAGTGCATCCCCACTGGTGACAAAGCACTCTCTGGACTCACTGCAGTGCATCCCCAGTGGTGCCAGTGCACTCTCTGGACTCACTGCAGTGCATCCCCAGTGGTGCCAGTGCACTCTCTGGACTCATTGAAGTGCATTCTCAGTGGTGCCTGTGCGCTCTCTGGAGTCACAGCACTGCATCCCCAGTGGTGCCAGTGCACTCTCTGGACTCACTGAAGTGCATTCTCAGTGGTGCCAGTGCACTCTCTGGACTCACTGCACTGCATCCCCAGTGGTGCCAGTGCACTCTCTGGACTCACTGAACTGCATCCCCAGTGGTGCCAGTGCACTCTCTGGACTCACTGTAGTGCATCCCCAGTGCTGCCAGTGCACTCTCTGGACTCACTGCACTGCATCCCCAGTGGTGCCAGTGCACTCACTGGACTCACTGCAGTGCATCCCCACTGGTGCCAGTGCACTCTCTGGACTCACTGCACTGCATCCCCAGTGGTGCCAGTGCACTCTCTGGACTCACTGCACTGCATCCCCAGTGGTTCCAGCGCACTCTCTGGACTCACTGCACTGCATCCCCAGTGGTGCTAGTGCACTCTGTGGACTCACTGCAGTGCATCCCCAGTGGTGCCAGTGCACTCACTGGACTCACTGAAGTGCATTCTCAGTGGTGCCAGTGCACTCTCTGGGCTCACTGCAGTGCATCCCCAGTGGTGCCAGTGCACTCTCTGGACTCACTGCACTGCATCCCCAGTAGTGCCAGTGCACTCTCTGGACTCACTGCACTGCATCCCCAGTGGTGCTAGTGCACTGTGTGGACTCACTGTACTGCATACCCAGTGGTGCCAGTGCAATCTCTGGACTCACTGCACTGCATCTCCAGTGGTGCCAGTGCACTCTCTGGACTCACTGCACTGCATCCCCAGTGCTGCCAGTGCACTCTCTTGAGTCACTGCACTGCATCCCCTGTGGTGCAAGAGCACTCTCTTGACTCACTGAACTGCATCCCCAGTGGTGCCAGTGCACTCTCTGGACTCACTGCACTGCATCCCCAGTGGTGCCTGTGCGCTCTCTGGACTCACTGCACTGCATCCCCAGTGGTGCTAGTGCACTGTGTGGACTCACTGTACTGCATACCCAGTGGTGCCAGTGCAATCTCTGGACTCACTGCAGTGCATCCCCAGTGGTGCCAGTGCACTCTCAGGACTTACTGCACTGCATCCCCAGTGGGGCCTCTGCACTCTCTGGACTCACTGCACTGCATCCCCAATAGTGACAGTGCACTCTCTGGACTCACTGCAGTGCATCCCCAGTGGTGCCAGTGCACTCTCTGGACTCACTGCACTGCATCCCCAGTAGTGCCAGTGCACTCTCTGGACTCACTGCACTGCATCCCCAGTGCTGCCAGTGCACTCACTGGATTCACTGCACTGCATCCCCAGTGGTGCCAGTGCACTCTGTGGACTCACTGTACTGCATCCCCAGTGGTGCCAGTGCACTCTGTGGACTCACTGTACTGCATCCCCAGTGGTGCCAGTGCACTCTCTGGACTCACTGTGCTGCATCCCCAGTGGTGCCAGTGCACTCTCTGGACTCACTGAAGTGCATCCCCACTGGTGCCAGTGCACTCTCTGGACTCACTGCAGTGCATCCCCAGTGGTGCCAGTGCAGTCTCTGGAGTAACTGCAGTGCATCCCCACTGGTGCCAAAGCACTCTCTGGACTCACTGCAGTGCATCCCCAGTGGTGCCACTGCACTCTCTGGACTCACTGCAGTGCATCCCCAGTGGTGCCAGTGCACTCTCTGGACTCATTGAAGTGCATTCTCAGTGGTGCCAGTGCACTCTCTGGACTCACTGCAGTGCATCCCCAGTGGTGCCAGTGCACTCTCTGGACTCACTAAACTGCATCCCCAGTGGTGCCACTGCACTCTCTGGACTCACTGCACTCCTTCCCCAGTGGTGCCAGTGCACTCACTGGACTCATTGAAGTGCATTCTCAGTGGTGCCAGTGCACTCTCTGGACTCACTGCAGTGCATCCCCAGTGGTGCCAGTGCACTCTCTGGACTCACTAAACTGCATCCCCAGTGGTGCCACTGCACGCTCTGGACTCACTGCACTCCTTCCCCAGTGGTGCCAGTGCACTCACTGGGCTCACTGCAGTGCATCCCCACTGGTGCCAGTGCACTCTCTGGACTCACTGCACTGCATCCCCAGTGGTGCCAGTGCGCTCTCTGGAGTCACAGCACTGCATTCCCAGTGGTGCCAGTGCAATCTCTGGACTCACTGCACTGCATCCCCGGTGGTGCCAGTGCAGTCTGTGGAATAACTGCACTGCATCCCCACTGGTGCCAAAGCACTCTCTGGACTCCCAGCACCGCATCCCCAGTGGTGCCAGTGCACTCTCTGGACTCACTGCACTGCATCACCAGTGGTGCCACTGCACTCTCTGGACTCACTGCACTGCTTCCCCAGTGGTGCCAGTGCACTCACTGGACTGACTGCAGTGCATCCCCACTGGTGCCAGTGCACTCTCTGGGCTCACTGCAGTGCATCCCCAGTGGTGCCAGTGCACTCTCTGGACTCACTGCACTGCATCCCCAGTGGTGCCTGTGCGCTCTCTGGAGTCACAGCACTGCATTCTCAGTGGTGCCAGTGCACTCTCTGGACTCACTGCACCTCATCCCCAGTGGTGCCAGTGCACTCTCTGGACTCACTGAACTGCATCCCCAGTGGTGCCAGTGCACTCTCTGGACTCACTGCACTGCATCCCCAGTGCTGCCAGTGCACTCTCTGGACTCACTGCACTGCATCCCCAGTGGTGCCAGTGCACTCTCTGGACTCACTGAAGTGCATCCCCACTGGTGCCAGTGCACTCTCTGGACTCACTGCAGTGCATCCCCAGTGGTGCCAGTGCAGTCTCTGGAGTAACTGCAGTGCATCCCCACTGGTGCCAAAGCACTCTCTGGACTCACTGCAGTGCATCCCCAGTGGTGCCACTGCACTCTCTGGACTCACTGCAGTGCATCCCCAGTGGTGCCAGTGCACTCTCTGGACTCATTGAAGTGCATTCTCAGTGGTGCCAGTGCACTCTCTGGACTCACTGCAGTGGATCCCCAGTGGTGCCAGTGCACTCTCTGGACTCACTAAACTGCATCCCCAGTGGTGCCACTGCACTCTCTGGACTCACTGCACTCCTTCCCCAGTGGTGCTAGTGCACTCACTGGGCTCACTGCAGTGCATCCCCACTGGTGCCAGTGCACTCTCTGGACTCACTGCACTGCATCCCCAGTGGTGCCAGTGCGCTCTCTGGAGTCACAGCACTGCATCCCCAGTGGTGCCAGTGCAATCTCTGGACTCACTGCACTGCATCCCCGGTGGTGCCAGTGCAGTCTGTGGAGTAACTGCACTGCATCCCCACTGGTGCCAAAGCACTCTCTGGACTCCCAGCACCGCATCCCCAGTGGTGCCAGTGCACTCTCTGGACTCACTGCACTGCATCACCAGTGGTGCCACTGCACTCTCTGGACTCACTGCACTGCTTCCCCAGTGGTGCCAGTGCACTCACTGGACTGACTGCAGTGCATCCCCACTGGTGCCAGTGCACTCTCAGGGCTCACTGCAGTGCATCCCCAGTGGTGCCAGTGCACTCTCTGGACTCACTGCACTGCATCCCCAGTGGTGCCTGTGCGCTCTCTGGAGTCACAGCACTGCATTCTCAGTGGTGCCAGTGCACTCTCTGGACTCACTGCACCTCATCCCCAGTGGTGCCAGTGCACTCTCTGGACTCACTGAACTGCATCCCCAGTGGTGCCAGTGCACTCTCTGGACTCACTGCACTGCATCCCCAGTGCTGCCAGTGCACTCTCTGGACTCACTGCACTGCATCCCCAGTGGTGCCAGTGCACTCTCTGGACTCACTGCACTGCATCCCCAGTGGTGCCTGTGCGCTCTCTGGAGTCACAGCACTGCATCCCCAGTGGTGCCAGTGCACTCTCTGGACTCACTGCACTGCATCCCCAGTGGTGCCAGTGCACTCTCTGGACTCACTAAACTGCATCACCAGTGGTGCCAGTGCACTCTCTGGACTCACTGCACTGCTTCCCCAGTGGAGCGCGTGCACTCACTGGACTCACTGCAGTGCATCCCCACTGGTGCCAGTGCACTCTCTGGGCTCACTGCAGTGCATCCCCAGTGGTGCCAGTGCACTCTCTGGACTCACTGCACTGCATCCCCAGTGGTGCCTGTGCGCTCTCTGGAGTCACAGCACTGCATCCCCAGTGGTGCCAGTGCAATCTCTGGACTCACTGCACTGCATCCCCAGTGGAGCCAGTGCACTCTCTGGACTCACTGAAGTGCATTCTCAGTGGTGCCAGTGCACTCTCTGGACTCACTGCACTGCATCCCCAGTGGTGCCTGTGCACTCTCTGGACTCACTGAACTGCATCCCCAGTTGTGCCAGTGCACTCTCTGGACTCACTGCAGTGCATCCCCAGTGGTGCCAGTGCACTCTCAGGACTCACTGCACTGCATCCCCAGTGGTGCCAGTGCACTCACTGGACTCACTGCAGTGCATCCCCACTGGTGCCAGTGCACTCTCTGGACTCACTGCAGTGCATCCCCAGTGGTGCCAGTGCACTCTCTGGACTCACTGCACTGCATCCCCAGTGGTTCCAGCGCACTCTCTGGACTCACTGCAGTGCATCCCCAGTGGTGCTAGTGCACTCTGTGGACTCACTGCAGTGCATCCCCAGTGGTGCCAGTGCACTCTCTGGACTCACTGAAGTGCATTCTCAGTGGTGCCAGTGCACTCTCTGGACTCACTTCAGTGCATCCCCAGTGGTGCCAGTACACTCTCTGGACTCACTGCAGTGCATCCCCAGTGGTGCCAGTGCACTCTCTGGACTCACTGCAGTGCATCCCCAGTGCAGCCAGTGCACTCTCTGGACTCACTGCAGTGCATCCTCAGTGGTGCCAGTGCACTCTCTGGACTCACTGCACTGCATCTCCAGTGGTGCCAGTGCACTCTCTGGACTCACTGCACTGCATCCCCAGTAGTGCTAGTGCATTCTGTGGACTCACTGCACTGCATCCCCAGTGGTGCCAGTGCACTCTCTGGACTCACTGAAGTGCATTCTCAGTGGTGCCACTGCACTCTCTGGACTCACTTCAGTGCATCCCCAGTGGTGCCAGTACACTCTCTGGACTCACTGCAGTGCATCCCCAGTGGTGCCAGTGCACTCTCTGGACTCACTGCACTGCATCCCCAGTGGAGCCAGTGCACTCTCTGGACTCACTGCAGTGCATCCGCAGTGGTGCCATTGCACTCTCTGGAGTCATCGCACTGCATCCCCAGTGGTGCCAGTGCACTCTCTGGACTCACTGCACTGCATCCCCAGTGCTGCCAGTGCACTCTCTTGAGTCACTGCGCTGCACCCCCTGTGGTGCAAGAGCACTCTCTGGACTCACAGCAGTGCATCACCAGTGGTGCCAGTGCACTCTCTGGACTCACTGCAGTGCATCCCCAGTGGAGCCAGTGCACTCTCTGGACTCACTGCACTGCATCCCCAGTGGTGCTAGTGCACTGTGTGGACTCACTGTACTGCATCCCCAGTGGTGCCAGTGCAATCTCTGGACTCACTGCAGTGCATCCCCAGTGGTGCCAGTGCACTCTGGACTCACTGAAGTGCATTCTCAGTGGTGCCAGTGCACTCTCTGGACTCACTGCACTGCATCCCCAGTAGTGACAGTGCACTCTCTGGACTCACTGCAGTGCATCCCCAGTGGTGCCAGTGCACTCTCTGGACTCACTGCACTGCTTCCCCAGTGGTGCCAGTGCACTCTTTCGAGTCACTGCAGTGCATCCCCAGTGGTGCCAGTGCACTCTCTGTACTCACTGCAGTGCATCCCCAGTGGTGCCAGTGCGCTCTCTGGAGTCACAGCACTGCATCCCCAGTGGTGCCAGTGCAATCTCTGGACTCACTGCACTGCATCCCCAGTGGTGCCAGTGCACTCTCTGGACTCACTGAAGTGCATTCTCAGTGGTGCCAGTGCACTCTCTGGACTCACTGCACTGCATCCCCAGTGGTGCCAGTGCACTCTCTGGACTCACTGAACTGCATCCCCAGTGGTGCCAGTGCAATCTCTGGACTCACTGCAGTGCATCCCCAGTGGTGCCAGTGCACTCTCTGGACTCACTGAAGTGCATTATCAGTGGTGCCAGTGCACTCTCTGGACTCACTGCACTGCATCCCCAGTAGTGACAGTGTACTCTCTGGACTCACTGCAGTGCATCCCCAGTGGGGCCAGTGCACTCTCTGGACTCACTGCACTGCATCCCCAGTGGTGCTAGTGCACTGTGTGGACTCACTGTACTGCATCCCCAGTGGTGCCAGTGCGCTCTCTGGACTCACTGCAGTGCATCCCCAGTGGTGCCAGTGCACTCTCTGGAGTCACAGCACTGCATTCTCAGTGGGGCCAGTGCACTCTCTGGACTCACTGCACTGCATCTCCAGTAGTGACAGTGCACTCTCTGGACTCACTGCAGTGCATCCCCAGTGGTGCCAGTGCACTCTCTGGACTCACTGCACTGCATCCCCAGTAGTGCCAGTGCACTCTCTGGACTCACTGCACTGCATCCCCAGTGGTGCCAGTGCACTCTCTGGACTCACTAAACTGCATCACCAGTGGTGCCTCTGCACTCTCTGGACTCACTGCAGTGCATCCCCAGTGGTGCCAGTGCACTCTCTGGACTCATTGAAGTGCATTCTCAGTGGTGCCAGTGCACTCTCTGGACTCACTGCAGTGCATCCCCAGTGGTGCCAGTGCACTCTCTGGACTCACTAAACTGCATCCCCAGTGGTGCCACTGCACTCTCTGGACTCACTGCACTGCTTCCCCAGTGGTGCCAGTGCACTCACTGGACTCACTGCAGTGCATCCCCACTGGTGCCAGTGCACTCTCTGGGCTCACTGCAGTGCATCCCCAGTGGTGCCAGTGCACTCTCTGGACTCACTGCACTGCATCCCCAGTGGTGCCAGTGCGCTCTCTGGAGTCACAGCACTGCATCCCCAGTGGTGCCAGTGCAATCTCTGGACTCACTGCACTGCATCCCCGGTGGTGCCAGTGCAGTCTCTGGAGTAACTGCACTGCATCCCCACTGGTGCCAAAGCACTCTCTGGACTCCCAGCACCGCATCCCCAGTGGTGCCAGTGCACTCTCTGGACTCACTGCACTGCATCACCAGTGGTGCCATTGCACTCTCTGGACTCACTGCACTGCTTCCCCAGTGGTGCCAGTGCACTCACTGGACTGACTGCAGTGCATCCCCACTGGTGCCAGTGCACTCTCTGGGCTCACTGCAGTGCATCCCCAGTGGTGCCAGTGCACTCTCTGGACTCACTGCACTGCATCCCCAGTGGTGCCTGTGCGCTCTCTGGAGTCACAGCACTGCATTCTCAGTGGTGCCAGTGCACTCTCTGGACTCACTGTACCTCATCCCCAGTGGTGCCAGTGCACTCTCTGGACTCACTGAACTGCATCCCCAGTGGTGCCAGTGCACTCTCTGGACTCACTGCACTGCATCCCCAGTGCTGCCAGTGCACTCTCTGGACTCACTGCACTGCATCCCCAGTGGTGCCACTGCACTCTCTGGACTCACTGCACTGCTTCCCCAGTGGTGCCAGTGCACTCACTGGACTCACTGCAGTGCATCCCCAGTGGTGCCAGTGCACTCTCTGGAGTCACTGCACTGCATCCCCAGTGGTGCCAGTGCACTCTCTGGACTCACTGCACTGCATCCCCAGTGGTTCCAGCGCACTCTCCGGACTCACTGCACTGCATCCCCAGTAGTGCTAGTGCACTATGTGGACTCACTGCACTGCATCCCCAGTGGTGCCAGTGCACTCTCTGGACTCACTGAAGTGCATTCTCAGTGGTGCCACTGCACTCTCTGGACTCACTTCAGTGCATCCCCAGTGGTGCCAGTACGCTCTCTGGACTCACTGAACTGCATCCCCAATGGTGCCAGTGCACTCTCTGGACTCACTGCACTGCATCCCCAGTGGAGCCAGTGCACTCTCTGGACTCACTGCAGTGCATCCGCAGTGGTGCCATTGCACTCTCTGGACTCATCGCACTGCATCCCCAGTGGTGCCAGTGCACTCTCTGGACTCACTGCACTGCATCCCCAGTGCTGCCAGTGCACTCTCTTGAGTCACTGCGCTGCATCCCCTGTGGTGCAAGAGCACTCTCTGGACTCACAGCAGTGCATCACCAGTGGTGCCAGTGCACTCTCTGGACTCACTGCAGTGCATCCCCAGTGGAGCCAGTGCACTCTCTGGACTCACTGCACTGCATCCCCAGTGGTGATAGTGCACTGTGTGGACTCACTGTACTGCATCCCCAGTGGTGCCAGTGCAATCTCTGGACTCACTGCAGTGCATCCCCAGTGGTGCCAGTGCACTCTCTGGACTCACTGAAGTGCATTCTCAGTGGTTCCAGTGCACTCTCTGGACTCACTGCACTGCATCCCCAGTAGTGACAGTGCACTCTCTGGACTCACTGCAGTGCATCCCCAGTGGTGCCAGTGCACTCTCTGGACTCACTGCACTGCTTCCCCAGTGGTGCCAGTGCACTCTTTCGAGTCACTGCAGTGCATCCCCAGTGGGGCCAGTGCACTCTCTGGACTCACTGCACTGCATCCCCAGTAGTGACAGTGCACTCTCTGGACTCACTGCAGTGCATCCCCAGTGGTGCCAGTGCACTCTCTGGACTCACTGCACTGCATCCCCAGTAGTGCCAGTGCACTCTCTGGACTCACTGCACTGCATCCCCAGTGGTGCCAGTGCACTCTCTGGACTCACTAAACTGCATCACCAGTGGTGCCTCTGCACTCTCTGGACTCACTGCACTGCTTCCCCAGTGGTGCCAGTGCACTCACTGGACTCACTGCAGTGCATCCCCACTGGTGCCAGTGCACTCTCTGGGCTGACTGCAGTGCATCCCCAGTGGTGCCAGTGCACTCTCTGGACTCACTGCACTGCATCCCCAGTGGTGCCTGTGCGCTCTCTGGAGTCACAGCACTGCATCCCCAGTGGTGCCAGTGCAATCTCTGGACTCACTGCACTGCATCCCCAGTGGTGCCAGTGCACTCTCTGGACTCACTGAAGTGCATTCTCAGTGGTGCCAGTGCACTCTCTGGACTCACTGCACTGCATCCCCAGTGGTGCCAGTGCACTCTCTGGACTCACTGAACTGCATCCCCAGTGGTGCCAGTGCACTCTCTGGACTCACTGCAGTGCATCCCCAGTGCTGCCAGTGCACTCTCTGGACTCACTGCACTGCATCCCTAGTGGTGCCACTGCACTCTCTGGACTCACTGCACTGCTTCCCCAGTGGTGCCAGTGCACTCTCTGGACTCACTGCACTGCATCCCCAGTGGTGCCAGTGCACTCACTGGACTCACTGCAGTGCATCCCCACTGGTGCCAGTGCACTCTCTGGGCTCACTGCAGTGCATCCCCAGTGGTGCCAGTGCACTCTCTGGACTCACTGCACTGCATCCCCAGTGGTGCCAGTGCGCTCTCTGGAGTCACAGCACTGCATCCCCAGTGCTGCCAGTGCAATCTCTGGACTCACTGCACTGCATCCCCGGTGGTGCCAGTGCAATCTCTGGAGTAACTGCACTGCATCCCCACTGGTGCCAAAGCACTCTCTGGACTCCCAGCACCGCACCCCCAGTGGTGCCAGTGCACTCTCTGGACTCACTGCACTGCATCCCCAGTAGTGACAGTGCACTCTCTGGACTCACTGCAGTGCATCCCCAGTGGGGCCAGTGCACTCTCTGGACTCACTGCACTGCATCCCCAGTGGTGCTAGTGCACTGTGTTGACTCACTGTACTGCATCCCCAGTGGTGCCAGTGCAATCTCTGGACTCACTGCAGTGCATCCCCAGTGGTGCCAGTGCACTCTCAGGACTCACTGCACTGCATCCCCAGTGGGGCCAGTGCACTCTCTGGACTCACTGCACTGCATCCCCAGTAGTGACAGTGCACTCTCTGGACTCACTGCAGTGCATCCCCAGTGGTGCCAGTGCACTCTCTGGACTCACTGCACTGCATCCCCAGTAGTGCCAGTGCACTCTCTGGACTCACTGCACTGCATCCCCAGTGGTGCCAGTGCACTCTCTGGACTCACTAAACTGCATCACTAGTGGTGCCTCTGCACTCTCTGGACTCACTGCACTGCTTCCCCAGTGGTGCCAGTGCACTCACTGGACTCACTGCAGTGCATCCCCACTGGTGCCAGTGCACTCTCTGGGCTGACTGCAGTGCATCCCCAGTGGTGCCAGTGCACTCTCTGGACTCACTGCAGTGCATCCCCAGTGGTGCCTGTGCGCTCTCTGGAGTCACAGCACTGCATCCCCAGTGTTGCCAGTGCAATCTCTGGACTCACTGCACTGCATCCCCAGTGGTGCCAGTGCACTCTCTGGACTCACTGAAGTGCATTCTCAGTGGTGCCAGTGCACTCTCTGGACTCACTGCACTGCATCCCCAGTGGTGCCAGTGCACTCTCTGGACTCACTGAACTGCATCCCCAGTGGTGCCAGTGCACTCTCTGGACTCACTGCAGTGCATCCCCAGTGCTGCCAGTGCACTCTCTGGACTCACTGCACTGCATCCCTAGTGGTGCCACTGCACTCTCTGGACTCACTGCACTGCTTCCCCAGTGGTGCCAGTGCACTCTCTGGACTCACTGCACTGCATCCCCAGTGGTGCCAGTGCACTCACTGGACTCACTGCAGTGCATCCCCACTGGTGCCAGTGCACTCTCTGGGCTCACTGCAGTGCATCCCCAGTGGTGCCAGTGCACTCTCTGGACTCACTGCACTGCATCCCCAGTGGTGCCAGTGCGCTCTCTGGAGTCACAGCACTGCATCCCCAGTGGTGCCAGTGCAATCTCTGGACTCACTGCACTGCATCCCCGGTGGTGCCAGTGCAATCTCTGGAGTAACTGCACTGCATCCCCACTGGTGCCAAAGCACTCTCTGGACTCCCAGCACCGCATCCCCAGTGGTGCCAGTGCACTCTCTGGACTCTCTGCACTGCATCACCAGTGGTGCCACTGCACTCTCTGGACTCACTGCACTGCTTCCACAGTGGTGCCAGTGCACTCACTGGACTGACTGCAGTGCATCCCCACTGGTGCCTGTGCACTCTCTGGGCTCACTGCAGTGCATCCCCAGTGGTGCCAGTGCACTCTCTGGACTCACTGCACTGCATCCCCAGTGGTGCCTGTGCGCTCTCTGGAGTCACAGCACTGCATTCTCAGTGGTGCCAGTGCACTCTCTGGACTCACTGCACCTCATCCCCAGTGATGCCAGTGCACTCTCTGGACTCACTGAACTGCATCCCCAGTGGTGCCAGTGCACTCTCTGGACTCACTGTACTGCATCCCCAGTGCTGCCAGTGCACTCTCTGGACTCACTGCACTGCATCCCCAGTGGTGCCACTGCACTCTCTGGACTCACTGCACTGCTTCCCCAGTGGTGCCAGTGCACTCTCTGGACTCACTGCACTGCATCCCCAGTGGTGCCAGTGCACTCACTGGACTCACTGCACCGGATCCCCAGTGGTGCCAGTGCACTCTCTGGAGTCACTGCACTGCATCCCCAGTGGTGCCAGTGCACTCTCTGGACTCACTGCACTGCATCCCCAGTGGTTCCAGCGCACTCTCTGGACTCACTGCACTGCATCCCCAGTAGTGCTAGTGCACTCTGTGGACTCACTGCACTGCATCCCCAGTGGTGCCAGTGCACTCTCTGGACTCACTGCACTGCATCCCCAGTGGTTCGAGCGCACTCTCTGGACTCACTTCAGTGCATCCCCAGTGGTGCCAGTACACTCTCTGGACTCACTGCAGTGCATCCCCAGTGGTGCCAGTGCACTCTCTGGACTCACTGCACTGCATCCCCAGTGGAGCCAGTGCACTCTCTGGACTCACTGCAGTGCATCCGCAGTGGTGCCATTGCACTCTCTGGATTCATCGCACTGCATCCCCAGTGGTGCCAGTGCACTCTCTGGACTCACTGCACTGCATCCCCAGTGCTGCCAGTGCACTCTCTTGAGTCACTGCGCTGCATCCCCTGTGGTGCAAGAGCACTCTCTGGACTCACAGCAGTGCATCACCAGTGGTGCCAGTGCACTCTCTGGACTCACTGCAGTGCATCCCCAGTGGAGCCAGTGCACTCTCTGGACTCACTGCACTGCATCACCAGTGGTGCTAGTGCACTCTGTGGACTCACTGTACTGCATCCCCAGTGGTGCCAGTGCAATCTCTGGACTCACTGCAGTGCATCCCCAGTGGTGCCAGTGCACTCTCTGGACTCACTGAAGTGCATTCTCAGTGGTGCCAGTGCACTCTCTGGACTCACTGCACTGCATCCCCAGTAGTGACAGTGCACTCTCTGGACTCACTGCAGTGCATCCCCAGTAGTGCCAGTGCGCTCTCTGGAGTCACAGCACTGCATCCCCAGTGGTGCCAGTGCAATCTCTGGACTCACTGCACTGCATCCCCAGTGGTGCCAGTGCACTCTCTGGACTCACTGAAGTGCATTCTCAGTGGTGCCAGTGCACTCTCTGGACTCACTGCACTGCATCCCCAGTGGTGCCAGTGCACTCTCTGGACTCACTGAACTGCATCCCCAGTGGTGCCAGTGCAATCTCTGGACTCACAGCAGTGCATCCCCAGTGGTGCCAGTGCACTCTCTGGACTCACTGAAGTGCATTATCAGTGGTGCCAGTGCACTCTCTGGACTCACTGCACTGCATCCCCAGTAGTGACAGTGTACTCTCTGGACTCACTGCAGTGCATCCCCAGTGGGGCCAGTGCACTCTCTGGACTCACTGCACTGCATCCCCAGTGGTGCTAGTGCACTGTGTGGACTCACTGTACTGCATCCCCAGTGGTGCCAGTGCAATCTCTGGACTCACTGCAGTGCATCCCCAGTGGTGCCAGTGCACTCTCAGGACTCACTGCACTGCATCCCCAGTGGGGCCAGTGCACTCTCTGGACTCACTGCACTGCATCCCCAGTAGTGACAGTGCACTCTCTGGACTCACTGCAGTGCATCCCCAGTGGTGCCAGTGCACTCTCTGGACTCACTGCACTGCATCCCCAGTAGTGCCAGTGCACTCTCTGGACTCACTGCACTGCATCCCCAGTGGTGCCAGTGCACTCTCTGGACTCACTAAACTGCATCACCAGTGGTGCCTCTGCACTCTCTGGACTCACTGCAGTGCATCCCCAGTGGTGCCAGTGCACTCTCTGGACTCATTGAAGTGCATTCTCAGTGGTGCCAGTGCACTCTCTGGACTCACTGCAGTGCATCCCCAGTGGTGCCAGTGCACTCTCTGGACTCTCTAAACTGCATCCCCAGTGGTGCCACTGCACTCTCTGGACTCACTGCACTGCTTCCCCAGTGGTGCCAGTGCACTCACTGGACTCACTGCAGTGCATCCCCACTGGTGCCAGTGCACTCTCTGGGCTCACTGCAGTGCATCCCCAGTGGTGCCAGTGCACTCTCTGGACTCACTGCACTGCATCCCCAGTGGTGCCAGTGCGCTCTCTGGAGTCACAGCACTGCATCCCCAGTGGTGCCAGTGCAATCTCTGGACTCACTGCACTGCATCCCCAGTGGTGCCAGTGCAGTCTCTGGAGTAACTGCACTGCATCCCCACTGGTGCCAAAGCACTCTCTGGACTCCCAGCACCGCATCCCCAGTGGTGCCAGTGCACTCTCTGGACTCACTGCACTGCATCACCAGTGGTGCCACTGCACTCTCTGGACTCACTGCACTGCTTCCCCAGTGGTGCCAGTGCACTCACTGGACTCACTGCAGTGCATCCCCACTGGTGCCAGTGCACTCTCTGGGCTCACTGCAGTGCATCCCCAGTGGTGCCAGTGCACTCTCTGGACTCACTGCACTGCATCCCCAGTGGTGCCTGTGCGCTCTCTGGAGTCACAGCACTGCATTCTCAGTGGTGCCAGTGCACTCTCTGGACTCACTGTACCTCATCCCCAGTGGTGCCAGTGCACTCTCTGGACTCACTGAACTGCATCCCCAGTGGTGCCAGTGCACTCTCTGGACTCACTGCACTGCATCCCCAGTGCTGCCAGTGCACTCTCTGGACTCACTGCACTGCATCCCCAGTGGTGCCACTGCACTCTCTGGACTCACTGCACTGCTTCCCCAGTGGTGCCAGTGCACTCTCTGGACTCACTGCACTGCATCCCCAGTGGTGCCAGTGCACTCACTGGACTCACTGCAGTGCATCCCCAGTGGTGCCAGTGCACTCTCTGGAGTCACTGCACTGCATCCCCAGTGGTGCCAGTGCACTCTCTGGACTCACTGCACTGCATCCCCAGTGGTTCCAGCGCACTCTCCGGACTCACTGCACTGCATCCCCAGTAGTGCTAGTGCACTCTGTGGACTCACTGCACTGCATCCCCAGTGGTGCCAGTGCACTCTCTGGACTCACTGAAGTGCATTCTCAGTGGTGCCAGTGCACTCTCTGGACTCACTTCAGTGCATCCCCAGTGGTGCCAGTACACTCTCTGGACTCACTGCAGTGCATCCCCAGTGGTGCCAGTGCACTCTCTGGACTCACTGCACTGCATCCCCAGTGGAGCCAGTGCACTCTCTGGACGCACTGCAGTGCATCCGCAGTAGTGCCATTGCACTCTCTGGACTCATCGCACCGCATCCCCAGTGGTGCCAGTGCACTCTCTGGACTCACTGCACTGCATCCCCAGTGCTGCCAGTGCACTCTCTTGAGTCACTGCGCTGCATCCCCTGTGGTGCAAGAGCACTCTCTGGACTCACAGCAGTGCATCACCAGTGGTGCCAGTGCACTCTCTGGACTCACTACAGTGCATCCCCAGTGGAGCCAGTGCACTCTCTGGACTCACTGCACTGCACCCCCAGTGGTGCTAGTGCACTGTGTGGACTCACTGTACTGCATCCCCAGTGGTGCCAGTGCAATCTCTGGACTCACTGCAGTGCATCCCCAGTGGTTCCAGTGCACTCTCTGGACTCACT
Source organism: Anser brachyrhynchus (assembly GCF_964034855.1). Taxonomy (NCBI): domain Eukaryota; kingdom Metazoa; phylum Chordata; class Aves; order Anseriformes; family Anatidae; genus Anser; species Anser brachyrhynchus. Next base: position 334,547 of record NW_027663839.1, on the reverse strand, counting down.
GAAGTGCATTCTCAGTGGTGCCAGTGCACTCTCTGGACTCACTGCACTGCATCCCCAGTAGTGACAGTGCACTCTCTGGACTCACTGCACTTCATCCCCAGTGGTGCCAGTGCACTCTCTGGACTCACTGCACTGCTTCCCCAGTGGTGCCAGTGCACTCTTTCGAGTCACTGCAGTGCATCCCCAGTGGTGCCAGTGCACTCTCTGTACTCACTGCAGTGCATCCCCAGTGGTGCCAGTGTGCTCTCTGGAGTCACAGCACTGCATCCCCAGTGGTGCCAGTGCAATCTCTGGACTCACTGCACTGCATCCCCAGTGGTGACAGTGCACTCTCTGGACTCACTGAAGTGCATTCTCAGTGGTGCCAGTGCACTCTCTGGACTCACTGCACTGCATCCCCAGTGGTGCCAGTGCACTCTGTGGACTCACTGAACTGCATCCCCAGTGGTGCCAGTGCAATCTCTGGACTCACTGCAGTGCATCCCCAGTGGTGCCAGTGCACTCTCTGGACTCACTGAAGTGCATTATCAGTGGTTCCAGTGCACTCTCTGGACTCACTGCACTGCATCCCCAGTAGTGACAGTGCACTCTCTGGACTCACTGCAGTGCATCCCCAGTGGGGCCAGTGCACTCTCTGGACTCACTGCACTGCATCCCCAGTGGTGCTAGTGCACTGTGTTGACTCACTGTACTGCATCCCCAGTGGTGCCAGTGCAATCTCTGGACTCACTGCAGTGCATCCCCAGTGGTGCCAGTGCACTCTCAGGACTCACTGCACTGCATCCCCAGTGGTGCCAGTGCACTCTCTGGACTCACTGCACTGCATCCCCAGTAGTGACAGTGCACTCTCTGGACTCACTGCAGTGCATCCCCAGTGGTGCCAGTGCACTCTCTGGACTCACTGCACTGCATCCCCAGTAGTGCCAGTGCACTCTCTGGACTCACTGCACTGCATCCCCAGTGGTGCCAGTGCACTCTCTGGACTCACTAAACTGCATCACCAGTGGTGCCTCTGCACTCTCTGGACTCACTGCACTGCTTCCCCAGTGGTGCCAGTGCACTCACTGGACTCACTGCAGTGCATCCCCACTGGTGCCAGTGCACTCTCTGGGCTCACTGCAGTGCATCCCCAGTGGTGCCAGTGCACTCTCTGGACTCACTGCACTGCATCCCCAGTGGTGCCTGTGCGCTCTCTGGAGTCACAGCACTGCATCCCCAGTGGTGCCAGTGCACTCTCTGGACTCACTGCACTGCATCCCCAGTGGTGCCAGTGCACTCTCTGGACTCACTGAAGTGCATTCTCAGTGGTGCCAGTGCACTCTCTGGACTCACTGCACTGCATCCCCAGTGGTGCCAGTGCACTCTCTGGACTCACTGAACTGCATCCCCAGTGGTGCCAGTGCACTCTCTGGACTCACTGCAGTGCATCCCCAGTGCTGCCTGTGCACTCTCTGGACTCACTGCACTGCATCCCTAGTGGTGCCACTGCACTCTCTGGACTCACTGCACTGCTTCCCCAGTGGTGCCAGTGCACTCTCTGGACTCACTGCACTGCATCCCCAGTGGTGCCAGTGCACTCACTGGACTCACTGCAGTGCATCCCCACTGGTGCCAGTGCACTCTCTGGACTCACTGCACTGCATCCCCAGTGGTGCCAGTGCACTCTCTGGACTCACTGCACTGCATCCCCAGTGGTTCCAGCGCACTCTCTGGACTCACTGCACTGCATCCCCAGTGGTGCTAGTGCACTCTGTGGACTCACTGCAGTGCATCCCCAGTGGTGCCAGTGCACTCTCTGGACTCACTGAAGTGCATTCTCAGTGGTGCCAGTGCACTCTCTGGACTCACTTCAGTGCATCCCCAGTGGTGCCAGTACACTCTCTGGACTCACTGCACTGCTTCCCCAGTGGTGCCAGTGCACTCTCTGGACTCACTGCAGTGCATCCCCAGTGCAGCCAGTGCACTCTCTGGACTCACTGCAGTGCATCCCCAGTGGTGCCATTGCACTCTCTGGACTCACTGTACTGCATCTCGAGTGGTGCCAGTGCACTCTCTGGACTCACTGCACTGCATCCCCAGTGCTACCAGTGCACTCTCTTGAGTCACTGCACTGCATCCCCTGTGGTGCAAGAGCACTCTCTGGACACACAGCAGTGCATCACCAGTGGTGCCAGTGCACTCTCTGGACTCACTGCACTGCATCCCCAGTGGTGCCAGTGCACTCTGTGGACTCACTGCACTGCATCCCCAGTGGTGCTAGTGCACTGTGTGGACTCACTGTACTGCATCCCCAGTGGTGCCAGTGCAATCTCTGGACTCACTGCAGTGCATCCCCAGTGGTGCCAGTGCACTCTCAGGACTCACTGCACTGCATCCCCAGTGGGGCCAGTGCACTCTCTGGACTCACTGTACTGCATCCCCAGTAGTGACAGTGCACTCTCTGGACTCACTGCAGTGCATCCCCAGTGGTGCCAGTGCACTCTCTGGACTCACTGCACTGCATCCCCAGTGCTGCCAGTGCACTCTCTGGACTCACTGCACTGCATCCCCAGTGCTGCCAGTGCACTCACTGGATTCACTAAACTGCATCCCCAGTGGTGCCAGTGCACTCTCTGGACTCACTGAACTGCATCCCCAGTGGTGCCAGTGCACTCTGTGGACTCACTGTACTGCATCCCCAGTGGTGACAGTGCACTCTCTGGACTCACTGCACCTCATCCCCAGTGGTGCCAGTGCACTCTCTGGACTCACTGCAGTGCATCTCCACTGGTGCCAGTGCACTCTCTGGACTCACTGCAGTGCATCCCCAGTGGTGCCAGTGCAGTCTCTGGAGTAACTGCAGTGCATCCCCACTGGTGCCAAAGCACTCTCTGGACTCACTGCAGTGCATCCCCAGTGGTGCCACTGCACTCTCTGGACTCACTGCAGTGCATCCCCAGTGGTGCCAGTGCACTCTCTGGACTCATTGAAGTGCATTCTCAGTGGTGCCAGTGCACTCTCTGGACTCACTGCAGTGCATCCCCAGTGGTGCCAGTACACTCACTGGACTCACTGCACTGCATCCCCAGTGGTGCCAGTGCACTCTCTGGACTCACTAAACTGCATCCCCAGTGGTGCCACTGCACTCTCTGGACTCACTGCACTGCTTCCCCAGTGGTGCCAGTGCACTCACTGGACTCACTGCAGTGCATCCCCTCTGGTGCCAGTGCAGTCTCTGGGCTCACTGCAGTGCATCCCCAGTGGTGCCAGTGCACTCTCTGGACTCACTGCACTGCATCCCCAGTGGTGCCAGTGCGCTCTCTGGAGTCACAGCACTGCATCCCCAGTGGTGCCAGTGCAATCTCTGGACTCACTGCACTGCATCCCCAGTGGTGCCAGTGCACTCACTGGACTCACTGCAGTGCATCCCCACTGGTGCCAGTGCACTCTCTGGGCTGACTGCAGTGCATCCCCAGTGGTGCCAGTGCACTCTCTGGACTCACTGCACTGCATCACCAGTGGTGCTACTGCACTCTCTGGACTCACTGCACTGCTTCCCCAGTGGTGCCAGTGCACTCACTGGACTGACTGCAGTGCATCCCCACTGGTGCCAGTGCACTCTCTGGGCTCACTGCAGTGCATCCCCAGTGGTGCCAGTGCACTCTCTGGACTCACTGCACTGCATCCCCAGTGGTGCCAGTGCACTCTCTGGACTCACTGAACTGCATCCCCAGTGGTGCCAGTGCACTCTCTGGAGTCACTGCACTGCATCCCCAGTGGTGCCAGTGCACTCTCTGGACTCACTGCACTGCATCCCCAGTGGTTCCAGCGCACTCTCTGGACTCACTGCACTGCATCCCCAGTAGTGCTAGTGCACTCTGTGGACTCACTGCACTGCATCCCCAGTGGTGCCAGTGCACTCTCTGGACTCACTGAAGTGCATTCTCAGTGGTGCCACTGCACTCTCTGGACTCACTTCAGTGCATCCCCAGTGGTGCCAGTACACTCTCTGGACTCACTGCAATGAATCCCCAGTGGTGCCAGTGCACTCTCTGGACTCACTGCACTGCATCCCCAGTGGAGCCAATGCACTCTCTGGACTCACTGCAGTGCATCCGCAGTGGTGCCATTGCACTCTCTGGACTCACTGCACTGCATCACCAGTGGTGCCAGTGCACTCCCTGGACTCACTGCACTGCATCCCCAGTGGAGCCAGTGCACTCTCTGGACTCACTGCACTGCTTCCCCAGTGGTGCCAGTGCACTCACTGGACTCACTGCAGTGCATCCCCACTGGTGCCAGTGCACTCTCTGGGCTGACTGCAGTGCATCCCCAGTGGTGCCAGTGCACTCTCTGGACTCACTGCACTGCATCCCCAGTGCTGCCTGTGCGCTCTCTGGAGTCACAGCACTGCATCCCCAGTGGTGCCAGTGCACTCTCTGGACTCACTGCACTGCATCCCCAGTGGTGCCAGTGCACTCTCTGGACTCACTGAAGTGCATTCTCAGTGGTGCCAGTGCACTCTCTGGACTCACTGCACTGCATCCCCAGTGGTGCCAGTGCACTCTTTGGACTCACTGAACTGCATCCCCAGTGGTGCCAGTGCACTCTCTGGACTCACTGCAGTGCATCCCCAGTGCTGCCAGTGCACTCTCTGGACTCACTGCACTGCATCCCTAGTGGTGCCACTGCACTCTCTGGACTCACTGCACTGCTTCCCCAGTGGTGCCAGTGCACTCTCTGGACTCACTGCACTGCATCCCCAGTGGTGCCAGTGCACTCACTGGACTCACTGCAGTGCATCCCCACTGGTGCCAGTGCACTCTCTGGGCTCACTGCAGTGCATCCCCAGTGGTGCCAGTGCACTCTCTGGACTCACTGCACTGCATCCCCAGTGGTGCCAGTGCACTCTCTGGAGTCACAGCACTGCATCCCCAGTGGTGCCAGTGCAATCTCTGGACTCACTGCACTGCATCCTTGGTGGTGCCAGTGCAATCTCTGGAGTAACTGCACTGCATCCCCACTGGTGCCAAAGCACTCTCTGGACTCCCAGCACCGCATCCCCAGTGGTGCCAGTGCACTCTCTGGACTCACTGCACTGCATCACCAGTGGTGCCACTGCACTCTCTGGACTCACTGCACTGCTTCCCCAGTGGTGCCAGAGCACTCACTGGACTGACTGCAGTGCATCCCCACTGGTGCCAGTGCACTCTCTGGGCTCACTGCAGTGCATCCCCAGTGGTGCCAGTGCACTCTCTGGACTCACTGCACTGCATCCCCAGTGGTGCCTGTGCGCTCTCTGGAGTCACAGCACTGCATTCTCAGTGGTGCCAGTGCACTCTCTGGACTCACTGCACCTCATCCCCAGTGGTGCCAGTGCACTCTCTGGACTCACTGAACTGCATCCCCAGTGGTGCCAGTGCACTCTCTGGACTCACTGTACTGCATCCCCAGTGCTGCCAGTGCACTCTCTGGACTCACTGCACTGCATCCCCAGTGGTGCCACTGCACTCTCTGGACTCACTGCACTGCTTCCCAGTGGTGCCAGTGCACTCTCTGGACTCACTGCACTGCATCCCCAGTGGTGCCAGTGCACTCACTGGACTCAATGCACCGCATCCCCAGTGGTGCCAGTGCACTCTCTGGAGTCACTGCACTGCATCCCCAGTGGTGCCAGTGCACTCTCTGGACTCACTGCACTGCATCCCCAGTGGTTCCAGCGCACTCTCTGGACTCACTGCACTGCATCCCCAGTAGTGCTAGTGCACTCTGTGGACTCACTGCACTGCATCCCCAGTGGTGCCAGTGCACTCTCTGGACTCACTGAAGTGCATTCTCAGTGGTGCCACTGCACTCTCTGGACTCACTTCAGTGCATCCCCAGTGGTGCCAGTACACTCTCTGGACTCACTGCAGTGCATCCCCAGTGCTACCAGTGCACTCTCTGGACTCACTGCACTGCATCCCCAGTGGAGCCAGTGCACTCTCTGGACTCACTGCAGTGCATCCGCAGTGGTGCCATTGCACTCTCTGGATTCATCGCACTGCATCCCCAGTGGTGCCAGTGCACTCTCTGGACTCACTGCACTGCATCCCCAGTGCAGCCAGTGCACTCTCTTGAGTCACTGCGCTGCATCCCCTGTGGTGCAAGAGCACTCTCTGGACCCACAGCAGTGCATCACCAGTGGTGCCAGTGCACTCTCTGGACTCACTGCAGTGCATCCCCAGTGGAGCCAGTGCACTCTCTGGACTCACTGCACTGCATCCCCAGTGGTGCTAGTGCACTGTGTGGACTCACTGTACTGCATCCCCAGTGGTGCCAGTGCAATCTCTGGACTCACTGCAGTGCATCCCCAGTGGTGCCAGTGCACTCTCTGGACTCACTGAAGTGCATTCTCAGTGGTGCCAGTGCACTCTCTGGACTCACTGCACTGCAACCCCAGTAGTGACAGTGCACTCTCTGGACTCACTGCAGTGCATCCCCAGTGGTGCCAGTGCACTCTCTGGACTCACTGCACTGCTTCCCCAGTGGTGCCAGTGCACTCTTTCGAGTCACTGCAGTGCATCCCCAGTGGTGCCAGTGCACTCTCTGTACTCACTGCAGTGCATCCCCAGTGGTGCCAGTGCGCTCTCTGGAGTCACAGCACTGCATCCCCAGTGGTGCCAATGCACTCTCTGGACTCACTGCACTGCATCCCCAGTGGTGCCAGTGCACTCTCTGGACTCACTGAAGTGCATTCTCAGTGGTGCCACTGCACTCTCTGGACTCACTGCACTGCATCCCCAGTGGTGCCAGTGCACTCTCTGGACTCACTGAACTGCATCCCCAGTGGTGCCAGTGCAATCTCTGGACTCACTGCAGTGCATCCCCAGTGGTGCCAGTGCACTCTCTGGACTCACTGAAGTGCATTATCAGTGGTGCCAGTGCACTCTCTGGACTCACTGCACTGCATCCCCAGTGGTGCCAGTGTACTCTCTGGACTCACTGCAGTGCATCCCCAGTGGGGCCAGTGCACTCTCTGGACTCACTGCACTGCATCCCCAGTGGTGCTAGTGCACTGTGTGGACTCACTGTACTGCATCCCCAGTGGTGCCAGTGCAATCTCTGGACTCACTGCAGTGCATCCCCAGTGGTGCCAGTGCACTCTCAGGACTCACTGCACTGCATCCCCAGTGGGGCCAGTGCACTCTCTGGACTCACTGCACTGCATCCCCAGTAGTGACAGTGCACTCTCTGGACTCACTGCAGTGCATCCCCAGTGGTGCCAGTGCACTCTCTGGACTCACTGCACTGCATCCCCAGTAGTGCCAGTTCACTCTCTGGACTCACTGCACTGCATCCCCAGTGGTGCCAGTGCACTCTCTGGACTCACTAAAGTGCATCACCAGTGGTGCCTCTGCACTCTCTGTACTCACTGCAGTGCATCCCCAGTGGTGCCAGTGCGCTCTCTGGAGTCACAGCACTGCATCCCCAGTGGTGCCAGTGCAATCTCTGGACTCACTGCAGTGCATCCGCAGTGGCGCCAGTGCACTCTCTGGACTCACTGCACTGCATCCCCGGTGGTGCCACTGCAGTCTTTGGAGTAACTGCACTGCATCCCCACTGGTGCCAAAGCACTCTCTGGACTCCCAGCACCGCATCCCCAGTGGTGCCAGTGCACTCTCTGGACTCACTGCACTGCATCACCAGTGGTGCCACTGCACTCTCTGGACTCACTGCACTGCTTCCCCAGTGGTGCCAGTGCACTCACTGGACTGACTGCAGTGCATCCCCACTGGTGCCAGTGCACTCTCTGGGCTCACTGCAGTGCATCCCCAGTGGTGCCAGTGCACTCTCTGGACTCACTGCACTGCATCCCCAGTGGTGCCTGTGCGCTCTCTGGAGTCACAGCACTGCATTCTCAGTGGTGCCAGTGCACTCTCTGGACTCACTGTACCTCATCCCCAGTGGTGCCAGTGCACTCTCTGGACTCACTGCACTGCATCCCCAGTGGTGCCAGTGCACTCTCTGGACTCACTGCACTGCATCCCCAGTGCTGCCAGTGCACTCTCTGGACTCACTGCACTGCATCCCCAGTGGTGCCACTGCACTCTCTGGACTCACTGCACTGCTTCCCCAGTGGTGCCAGTGCACTCTCTGGACTCACTGCACTGCATCCCCAGTGGTGCCAGTGCACTCACTGGACTCACTGCAGTGCATCCCCAGTGGTGCCAGTGCACTCTCTGGAGTCACTGCACTGCATCCCCAGTGGTGCCAGTGCACTCTCTGGACTCACTGCACTGCATCCCCAGTGGTTCCAGCGCACTCTCCGGACTCACTGCACTGCAACCCAAGTAGTGCTAGTGCACTCTGTGGACTCACTGCACTGCATCCCCAGTGGTGCCAGTGCACTCTCTGGACTCACTCAAGTGCATTCTCAGTGGTGCCACTGCACTCTCTGGACTCACTTCAGTGCATTCCCAGTGGTGCCAGTACACTCTCTGGACTCACTGCAGTGCATCCCCAGTGGTGCCAGTGCACTCTCTGGACTCACTGCACTGCATCCCCAGTGGAGCCAGTGCACTCTCTGGACTCACTGCAGTGCATCCGCAGTGGTGCCATTGCACTCTCTGGACTCATCGCACTGCATCCCCAGTGGTGCCAGTGCACTCTCTGGACTCACTGCACTGCATCCCCAGTGCTGCCAGTGCACTCTCTTGAGTCACTGCGCTGCATCCCCTGTGGTGCAAGAGCACTCTCTGGACTCACAGCAGTGCATCACCAGTGGTGCCAGTGCACTCTCTGGACTCACTGCAGTGCATCCCCAGTGGAGACAGTGCACTCTCTGGACTCACTGCACTGCATCCCCAGTGGTGCTAGTGCACTGTGTGGACTCACTGTACTGCATCCCCAGTGGTGCCAGTGCAATCTCTGGACTCACTGCAGTGCATCCCCAGTAGTGACAGTGCACTCTCTGGACTCACTGCAGTGCATCCCCAGTCGTGCCAGTGCACTCTCTGGACTCACTGCACTGCTTCCCCAGTGGTGCCAGTGCACTCTTTCGAGTCACTGCAGTGCATCCCCAGTGGTGCCAGTGCACTCTCTGTACTCACTGCAGTGCATCCCCAGTGGTGCCAGTGCGCTCTCTGGAGTCACAGCACTGCATCCCCAGTGGTGCCAGTGCAATCTCTGGACTCACTGCACTGCATCCCCAGTGGTGACAGTGCACTCTCTGGACTCACTGAAGTGCATTCTCAGTGGTGCCAGTGCACTCTCTGGACTCACTGCACTGCATCCCCAGTGGTGCCAGTGCACTCTCTGGACTCACTGAACTGCATCCCCAGTGGTGCCAGTGCAATCTCTGGACTCACTGCAGTGCATCCCCAGTGGTGCCAGTGCACTCTCTGGACTCACTGAAGTGCATTATCAGTGGTGCCAGTGCACTCTCTGGACTCACTGCACTGCATCCCCAGTAGTGACAGTGCACTCTCTGGACTCACTGCAGTGCATCCCCAGTGGGGCCAGTGCACTCTCTGGACTCACTGCACTGCATCCCCAGTGGTGCTAGTGCACTGTGTTGACTCACTGTACTGCATCACCAGTGGTGCCAGTGCAATCTCTGGACTCACTGCAGTGCATCCCCAGTGGTGCCAGTGCACTCTCAGGACTCACTGCACTGCATCCCCAGTGGGGCCAGTGCACTCTCTGGACTCACTGCACTGCATCCCCAGTAGTGACAGTGCACTCTCTGGACTCACTGCAGTGCATCCCCAGTGGTGCCAGTGCACTCTCTGGACTCACTGCACTGCATCCCCAGTAGTTCCAGTGCACTCTCTGGACTCACTGCACTGCATCCCCAGTGGTGCCAGTGCACTCTCTGGACTCACTGCAGTGCATCCCCAGTGGTGCCTCTGCACTCTCTAGACTCACTGCACTGCTTCCCCAGTGGTGCCAGTGCACTCACTGGACTCACTGCAGTGCATCCCCACTGGTGCCAGTGCACTCTCTGGGCTGACTGCAGTGCATCCCCAGTGGTGCCAGTGCACTCTCTGGACTCACTGCACTGCATCCCCAGTGGTGCCTGTGCGCTCTCTGGAGTCACAGCACTGCATCCCCAGTGGTGCCAGTGCAATCTCTGGACTCACTGCACTGCATCCCCAGTGGTGCCAGTGCACTCTCTGGACTCACTGAAGTGCATTCTCAGTGGTGCCAGTGCACTCTCTGGACTCACTGCACTGCATCCCCAGTGGTGCCAGTGCACTCTCTGGACTCACTGAACTGCATCACCAGTGGTGCCAGTGCACTCTCTGGACTCACTGCAGTGCATCCCCAGTGCTGCCAGTGCACTCTCTGGACTCACTGCACTGCATCCCTAGTGGTGCCACTGCACTCTCTGGACTCACTGCACTGCTTCCCCGGTGGTGCCAGTGCACTCTCTGGACTCACTGAACTGCATCCCCAGTGGTGCCAGTGCACTCACTGGACTCACTGCAGTGCATCCCCACTGGTGCCAGTGCACTCTCTGGACTCACTGCACTGCATCCCCAGTGGTGCCAGTGCACTCTCTGGACTCACTGCACTGCATCCCCAGTGGTTCCAGCGCACTCTCTGGACTCACTGCACTGCATCCCCAGTGGTGCTAGTGCACTCTGTGGACTCACTGCAGTGCATCCCCAGTGGTGCCAGTGCACTCTCTGGACTCACTGAAGTGCATTCTCAGTGGTGCCAGTGCACTCTCTGGACTCACTTCAGTGCATCCCCAGTGGTGCCAGTACACTCTCTGGACTCACTGCAGTGCATCCCCAGTGGTGCCAGTGCACTCTCTGGACTCACTGCAGTGCATCCCCAGTGCAGCCAGTGCACTCTCTGGACTCACTGCAGTGCATCCGCAGTGGTGCCATTGCACTCTCTGGACTCACTGCACTGCATCTCCAGTGGTGCCAGTGCACTCTCTGGACTCACTGCACTGCATCCCCAGTGCTACCAGTGCACTCTCTTGAGTCACTGCACTGCATCCCCTGTGGTGCAAGAGCACTCTCTGGACTCACTGCACTGCATCCCCAGTGGTGCCAGTGCACTCTCTGGACTCACTGAACTGCATCCCCAGTGGTGCTAGTGCACTGTGTGGACTCACTGTACTGCATCCCCAGTGGTGCCAGTGCAATCTCTGGACTCACTGCAGTGCATCCCCAGTGGTGCCAGTGCACTCTCAGGACTCACTGCACTGCATCCCCAGTGGGGCCAGTGCACTCTCTGGACTCACTGCACTGCATCACCAGTAGTGACAGTGCACTCTCTGGACTCACTGCAGTGCATCCCCAGTGGTGCCAGTGCACTCTCTGGACTCACTGCACTGCATCCCCATTGGTGCCAGTGCACTCTCTGGACTCACTGCACTGCAACCCCAGTGCTGCCAGTGCACTCTCTGGATTCACTAAACTGCATCCCCAGTGGTGCCAGTGCACTCTCTGGACTCACTGAACTGCATCCCCAGTGGTGCCAGTGCACTCTGTGGACTCACTGTACTGCATCCCCAGTGGTGACAGTGCACTCTCTGGACTCACTGCAGTGCATCCCCAGTGGTGCCAGTGCACTCTCTGGACTCACTGCAGTGCATCCCCACTGGTGCCAGTGCACTCTCTGGACTCACTGCAGTGCATCCCCAGTGGTGCCAGTGCACTCTCTGGAGTAACTGCAGTGCATCCCCACTGGTGCCAAAGCACTCTCTGGACTCACTGCAGTGCATCCCCAGTGGTGCCACTGCACTCTCTGGACTCACTGCAGTGCATCCCCAGTGGTGCCAGTGCACTCTCTGGACTCATTGAAGTGCATTCTCAGTGGTGCCAGTGCACTCTCTGGACTCACTGCAGTGCATCCCCAGTGGTGCCAGTACACTCACTGGACTCACTGCACTGCATCCCCAGTGGTGCCAGTGCACTCTCTGGACTCACTAAACTGCATCCCCAGTGGTGCCACTGCACTCTCTGGACTCACTGCACTGCTTCCCCAGTGGTGCCAGTGCACTCACTGGACTCACTGCAGTGCATCCCCTCTGGTGCCAGTGCACTCTCTGGGCTCACTGCAGTGCATCCCCAGTGGTGCCAGTGCACTCTCTGGACTCACTGCACTGCATCCCCAGTGGTGCCAGTGCGCTCTCTGGAGTCACAGCACTGCATCCCCAGTGGTGCCAGTGCAATCTCTGGACTCACTGCACTGCATCCCCAGTGGTGCCAGTGCACTCACTGGACTCACTGCAGTGCATCCCCACTGGTGCCAGTGCACTCTCTGGGCTGACTGCAGTGCATCCCCAGTGGTGCCAGTGCACTCTCTGGACTCACTGCACTGCATCCCCAGTGGTGCCAGTGCGCTCTCTGGAGTCACAGCACTGCATCACCAGTGGTGCCAAAGCACTCTCTGGACTCCCAGCACCGCATCCCCAGTGGTGCCAGTGCACTCTCTGGACTCACTGCACTGCTTCCCCAGTGGTGCTACTGCACTCTCTGGACTCACTGCACTGCTTCCCCAGTGGTGCCAGTGCACTCACTGGACTGACTGCAGTGCATCCCCACTGGTGCCAGTGCACTCTCTGGGCTCACTGCAGTGCATCCCCAGTGGTGCCAGTGCACTCTCTGGACTCACTGCACTGCATCCCCAGTGGTGCCTGTGCGCTCTCTGGAGTCACAGCACTGCATTCTCAGTGGTGCCAGTGCACTCTCTGGACTCACTGCACTGCATCCCCAGTGGTGCCAGTGCACTCTCTGGACTCACTGAACTGCATCCCCAGTGGTGCCAGTGCACTCTCTGGACTCACTGCACTGCATCCCCAGTGGTGCCAGTGCACTCTCTGGACTCACTGCACTGCATCCCCAGTGGTTCCAGCGCACTCTCTGGACTCACTGCACTGCATCCCCAGTGGTGCTAGTGCACTCTGTGGACTCACTGCACTGCATCCCCAGTGGTGCCAGTGCACTCTCTGGACTCACTGAAGTGCATTCTCAGTGGTGCCACTGCACTCTCTGGACTCACTTCAGTGCATCCCCAGTGGTGCCAGTACACTCTCTGGACTCACTGCAATGAATCCCCAGTGGTGCCAGTGCACTCTCTGGACTCACTGCACTGCATCCCCAGTGGAGCCAATGCACTCTCTGGACTCACTGCAGTGGATCCGCAGTGGTGCCATTGCACTCTCTGGACTCACTGCACTGCATCACCAGTGGTGCCAGTGCACTCCCTGGACTCACTGCACTGCATCCCCAGTGGAGCCAGTGCACTCTCTGGACTCACTGCAGTGCATCCCCAGTGGTGCTAGTGCACTGTGTGGACTCACTGTACTGCATCCCCAGTGGTGCCAGTGCAATCTCTGGACTCACTGCAGTGCATCCCCAGTGGTGCCAGTGCACTCTCTGGACTCACTGAAGTGCATTCTCAGTGGTGACAGTGCACTCTCTGGACTCACTGCACTGCATCCCCAGTAGTGACAGTGCACTCTCTGGACTCACTGCAGTGCATCCCCAGTGGTGCCAGTGCACTCTCTGGACTCACTGCACTGCTTCCCCAGTGGTGCCAGTGCACTCTTTCGAGTCACTGCAGTGCATCCCCAGTGGTGCCAGTGCACTCTCTGTACTCACTGCAGTGCATCCCCAGTGGTGCCAGTGCGCTCTCTGGAGTCACAGCACTGCATCCCCAGTGGTTTCAGTGCACTCTCTGGATTCACTGAAGTGCATTCTCAGTGGTGCCAGTGCACTCTCTGGACTCACTGCAGTGCATCCCCAGTGGTGCCAGTGCACTATCTGGACTCACTGCACTGCATCCCCAGTGGTGCCAGTGCACTCTCTGGACTCACTGAACTGCATCCCCAGTGGTGCCAGTGGAATCTCTGGACTCACTGCAGTGCATAACCAGTGGTGCCAGTGCACTCTCTGGACTCACTGAAGTGCATTATCAGTGGTGCCAGTGCACTCTCTGGACTCACTGCACTGCATCCCCAGTAGTGACAGTGCACTCTCTGGACTCACTGCAGTGCATCCCCAGTGGGGCCAGTGCACTCTCTGGGCTCACTGAGCTGCATCCCCAGTGGTGCCAGTGCACTCTCTGGACTCACTGCACTGCATCGCCAGTGCACTCTCTGGACTCACTGCAGGGCATCCCCGGTGGAGCCAGTGTACTCTCAGGACTCACTGCAGTGCATCCCCAGTGGGGCCAGTGCACTCTCTGGACTCACTGCACTGCATCCCCAGTGGTGCCAGTGCACTCTCTGGACTCACTGCACTGCACCCCAATGCTGCCAGTGCACTCTCTGGCGTCACTGCACTGCATCCCCCGTGGTGCAAGTGCACTCTCTGGACTCACTGGAGTGCATCACCTGTGGTGCCAGTGCACTCTCTGGACTCACTGCACTGCATCCCCAGTGCTGCCAGTGCACTCTCTGGACTCACGGCACTGCATCACCTGTGGTGCCAGTGCACTCTCTGGACTCACTGCACTGCATCCCCAGTGGTGCCAGTGCACTCTCTAGAGTCACTGCGCTGCATCCCCAGTTGTGCCAGTGCACTCTCTGGACTCACTGCAGCGCATCCCCAGTGGTGCCAGTGCACTCTCTGGAGTGACTGCAGTGCATCCCCAGTGGTGCCAGTGCACTCTCTGGACTCGCGTCACTGCATCCCCAGTGGTGCCAGTGCACTCTCTGGACTCACTGAAGTGCATCCCCAGTGGTGCCAGTGCACTCTCTGGACTCACTGCAGTGCATTCCCGTTGGTGCCAGTGCACTCTCTGGACTCACTGCAGTGCATCCCCAGTGGTGCTAGTGCACTCTGGACTCACTGCAGTGCATCCCCAGTGGTGACAGTGCACTCTCTGGACTCACTGCACTGCATACCCAGTGGTGCCAGTGCACTCTGTGGACTCACTGTACTACATCCCCAGTGGTGCCAGTGCACTCTCTGGACTCACTGCACTGCACCCTGAGTGGTGCCAGTGCACTCTCAGGACTCACTGCACCGCATCCCCAGTGGTGCCAGTGCACTCTCTAGAGTCACTGCGCTGCATCCCCAGTGGTGCCAGTGCACTCTCTGGACTCACTGTACTGCATCCCCAGTGGTGCCAAAGCACTCTCTGGACTCCCGCCACCGCATCCCCAGTGGTTCCAGTGCACTCTCTGGACTCACTGCACTGCATCCCCAGTGGTGCCAGTGCACTCTCTGGACTCACTGCACCGCATCCCCAGTGGTGCCAGTGCACTCTCTGGTGTGACTGCAGTGCATCCCCAGTGGTGCCAGTGCACTCTCTGGACTCGCGTCAATGCATCCCCATTGGTGCTAATGCACTCTGGACTCACTGCACTGCATCCCGAATGGTGCCAGTGCACTCTCTGGACTCACTGCACTGCATCCCCAGTGGTGCCAGTGCACTCTCTGGACTCACTGAAGTGCATTCTCAGTGGTGCCAGTGCACTCTCTGGACTCACTGCACTGCATCCCCTGTGCTGCCAGTGCTCTCTCTGGACTCACTGCACTGCATCCACAGTGGTGCCAGTGCCCTCTCTGGACTCACTGCACTGCATCACCAGTGGTGCCAGTACACTCTCTGGACACACTGAAGTGCATTCTCAGTGGCGCCAGTGCACTCTCTGGACTCACTGCACTGCATCCCCAGTGGTGCCAGTGCACTCTCTGGACTCACTGCACTGCATCCCCAGTGGTTCCAGCGCACTCTCTGGACTCACTGCACTGCATCTCCAGTGGTGCTAGTGCACTCTGTGGACACACTGCAGTGCATCCCCAGTGGTGCCAGTGCAATCTCTGGACTCACTGTACTGCACCCCCAGTGGTGTCAGTGCACTCACTGGACTGACTGCACTGCATCCCCAGTGGTGCCAGTGCACTCTCTGGACTCACTGCACTGCATCCCCACTGGTGCCAGTGTACTCTCTGGACTCACTGCACTGCATCCCCAGTGGTGCCAATGCACTCACTGGACTCACTGGACACATCCCCAGTGGTGCCAGTGCACTCTCTGGACTCACTGAAGTGCATCCCCAGTTGTGCCAGTGCACTCTCTGGACTCAATGCTCTGCATCCCCAGTGGTGCCAGTGCACTCTCTGGACTCACTGCACTGCATCCCCAGTGGTGCCAGTGCAATCTCTGGACTCACTGAAGTGCATCCCCAGTGGTGCCAGTGCACTCTCTGGACTCACTGCAGTGCATCCCCAGTGGTGCCAGTGCACTCTCTGGACTCACTGCACTGCATCCCCAGTGGTGCCAGTGCACTCTCTGGACTCACTGCACTGCATCCCCAGTGGTGCCAGTGCACTCTCTGCACTCACTTCTCTGCATTCCCAGTGGTGCCAGTGAAGTCTCTGGACTCACTGCACTGCATCCACAGTGGTGCCAGTGCAATCTCTGGACTCACTGCAGTGCATCACCAGTGGTGCCAGTGCACTCTCTGGACTCACTGCACTGCATCCCCAGTGGTGCCAGTGCACTCTCTGGACTCACTGCAGTGCATCCCCAGTGGTGCCAGTGCACTCTCTGGACTCACTGCACTGCATCCCCAGTGGTGCAAGTGCACTCTCTCGAGTCACGGCACTACATCCCCAGTGGTGCCAGTGCACTCACTGGACTCACTTTACTGCATCATCTGTGGTGCCAGTGCACTCTCTGGACTCACTGCACTGCATCCCCAGTGCTGCCAGTGCACTCTCTGGACTCACTGAACTGCATCCCCAGTGGTGCCAGTGCACTCTCTGGACTCACTGCACTGCATCCCCAGTGCTGCCAGTGCACTCTCTGGACTCACTGCACTGCATCCCTAGTGGTGCCACTGCACTCTCTGGACTCACTGCACTGCTTCCCCAGTGGTGCCAGTGCACTCTCTGGACTCACTGCAGTGCATCCCCACTGGTGCCAGTGCACTCTCTGGACTCACTGCACTGCATCCCCAGTGGTGCCAGTTCACTCTCTGGACTCACTGAAGTGCATCCCCAGTGGTGCCAGTGTACTCTCTGGACTCACTGCACTGCATCCCCAGTGGTGCCAGTGTACTCTCTGGACTCACTGCACTGCATCCCCAGTGGTGCCAGTGCACTCACTGGACTCACTGGACACATCCCCAGTGGTGCCAGTGCACTCTCTGGACTCACTGAAGTGCATCCCCAGTTGTGCCAGTGCACTCTCTGGACTCAATGCTCTGCATCCCCAGTGGTGCCAGTGCACTCTCTGGACTCACTGCACTGCATCCCCAGTGGTGCCAGTGCAATCTCTGGACTCACTGAAGTGCATCCCCAGTGGTGCCAGTGCACTCTCTGGACTCACTGCAGTGCATCCCCAGTGGTGCCAGTGCACTGTCTGGACTCACTGTACTGCATCCCCAGTGGTGCCAGTGCACTCTCTGGACTCACTGCAGTGCATTCCAAGTGGTGCCAGTGCACTCTTTGGACTCACTGCACTGCAGCCCCATTGGTGCCAGTGCACTCTCTGGACTCACTGCACTGCATCACAGGTGGTGCCAGTGCACTCTCTGGACTCACTGCACTGCATCCCAAGTGGTGCCAGTGCACTCTCTGGACTCACTGCACTGCATCCCCAGTGGTGCCAGTGCACTCTCTGCACTCACTTCTCTGCATTCCAAGTGGTGCCAGTGAAGTCTCTGGACTCACTGCACTGCATCCACAGTGGTGCCAGTGCAATCTCTGGACTCACTGCAGTGCATCACCAGTGGTGCCAGTGCACTCTCTGGACTCACTGCACTGCATCCCCAGTGGTGCCAGTGCACTCTCTGGACTCACTGCAGTGCATCCCCAGTGGTGCCAGTGCACTCTCTGGACTCACTGCACTGCATCCCCAGTGGTGCAAGTGCACTCTCTCGAGTCACGGCTCTACATCCCCAGTGGTGCCAGTGCACTCACTGGACTCACTTTACTGCATCATCTGTGGTGCCAGTGCACTCTCTGGACTCACTGCACTGCATCCCCAGTGGTGCCAGTGCACTCTCTGGACTCACTGCACTGCATCCCCAGTGGTGACAGTGCACTCTCTGGACTCACTGCAGTGCATCCCCAGTGGTGACAGTGCACTCTCTGGACTCACTGCACTGCATCCCCAGTGGTGCCAGTGCACTCTCTGGACTCACTGCAGTGCATCCCCAGTGGTGCCAGTGCACTCTCTGGAGTAACTGCAGTGCATCCCCACTGGTGCCAAAGCACTCTCTGGACTCCCGGCACCGCATCCCCAGTGGTGCCAGTGCACTCTCTGGACTCACTGCACTGCATCCCCAGTGGTGCCAGTGCACCTTCTGGAGTCACAGCACTGCATCCCCAGTGGTGCCAGTGCACTCTCTGGACTCACTGAAGTGCATCCCCAGTGGTGCCAGTGCACTCTCTGGACTCACTGAAGTGCATTCTCAGTGATGCCAGTACACTCTCTGGACTCACTGCAGTGCATCCCCAGTGGTGCCAGTACACTCACTGGACTCACTGCACTGCATCCCCAGTGGTGCCAGTGCACTCTCTGGACTCACTGCACTGCATCACCAGTGGTGCCTCTGCACTCTCTGGACTCACTGCACTGCTTCCCCAGTGGTGCCAGTGCACTCACTGGACTCACTGCAGTGCATCCCCACTGGTGCCAGTGCACTCTCTGGGCTCACTGCAGTGCATCCCCAGTGGTGCCAGTGCAATCTCTGGACTCACTGCACTGCATCCCCAGTGGTGCCAGTGCACTCTCTGGACTCACTGAAGTGCATTTTCAGTGGTGCCAGTGCACTCTCTGGACTCACTGCACTGCATCCCCAGTGGTGCCAGTGCACTCTCTGGACTCACTGAACTGCATCCCCAGTGGTGCCAGTGCACTCTCTGGACTCACTGCACTGCATCCCCAGTGCTGCCAGTGCACTCTCTGGACTCACTGCACTGCATCCCCAGTGGTGCCACTGCACTCTCTGGACTCACTGCACTGCTTCCCCAGTGGTGCCAGTGCACTCTCTGGACTCACTGCAGTGCATCCCCACTGGTGCCAGTGCACTCTCTGGACTCACTGCACTGCATCCCCAGTGGTGCCAGTGCACTCTCTGGACTCACTGAAGTGCATCCCCAGTGGTGCCAGTACACTCTCTGGACTCACTTCAGTGCATCCCCAGTGGTGCTAGTACACTCTCTGGACTCACTGCAGTGCATCCCCAGTGGAGCCAGTGCACTCTCTGGACTCACTGCAGTGCATCCGCAGTGGTGCCATTGCACTCTCTGGACTCACTGCACTGCATCCCCAGTGCTGCCAGTGCACTCTCTTGAGTCACTGCACTGTATCCCCTGTGGTGCAAGAGCACTCTCTGGACTCACTGCAGTGCATCCCCAGTGGTGCCAGTGCACTCTCAGGACTCACTGCACTGCATCCCCAGTGGGGCCAGTGCACTCTCTGGACTCACTGCACTGCATCCGCAGTAGTGACAGTGCACTCTCTGGACTCAATGCAGTGCATCCCCAGTGGTGCCAGTGCACTCTCTGGACTCACTGCACTGCATCCCCAGTAGTGCCAGTGCACTCTCTGGACTCACTGCACTGCATCCCCAGTGCTGCCAGTGCACTCACTGGATTCACTGCACTGCATCCCCAGTGGTGCCAGTGCACTCTCTGGACTCACTGCACTGCATCTCCAGTGGTGCCAGTGCACTCTGTGGACTCACTGCACTGCATCCCCAGTGGTGACAGTGCACTCTCTGGACTCACTGCAGTGCATCCCCAGTGGTGCCAGTGCACTCTCTGGACTTACTGCAGTGCATCCCCACTGGTGCCAGTGCACTCTCTGGACTCACTGCAGTGCATCCCCAGTGGTGCCAGTGCAGTCTCTGGAGTAACTGCAGTGCATCCCCACTGGTGCCAAAGCACTCTCTGGACTCACTGCAGTGCATCCCCAGTGGTGCCACTGCACTCTCTGGACTCACTGCAGTGCATCCCCAGTGGTGCCAGTGCACTCTCTGGACTCATTGAAGTGCATTCTCAGTGGTGCCTGTGCACTCTCTGGACTCACTGCAGTGCATCCCCAGTGGTGCCAGTACACTCACTGGACTCACTGCACTGCATCCCCAGTGGTGCCAGTGCACTCTCTGGACTCACTAAACTGCATCCCCAGTGGTGCCACTGCACTCTCTGGACTCACTGCACTGCTTCCCCAGTGGTGCCAGTGCACTCTCTGGACTCACTGCAGTGCATCCCCACTGGTGCCAGTGCACTCTCTGGGCTCACTGCAGTGCATCCCCAGTGGTGCCAGTGCACTCTCTGGACTCACTGCACTGCATCCCCAGTGGTGCCTGTGCGCTCTCTGGAGTCACAGCACTGCATCCCCAGTGGTGCCAGTGCAATCTCTGGACTCACTGCACTGCATCCCCAGTGGTGCCAGTGCACTCTCTGGACTCACTGCACTGCATCCCCGGTGGTGCCAGTGCAGTCTCTGGAGTAACTGCACTGCATCCCCAGTGGTGCCAAAGCACTCTCTGAACTCCCAGCACCGCATCCCCAGTGGTGCCAGTGCACTCTCTGGACTCACTGCACTGCATCCCCAGTGGTGCCAGTGCACTCTCTGGACTCACTGCACTGCATCACCAGTGGTGCCTCTGCACTCTCTGGACTCACTGCACTGCTTCCCCAGTGGTGCCAGTGCACTCACTGGACTCACTGCAGTGCATCCCCACTGGTGCCAGTGCACTCTCTGGGCTCACTGCAGTGCATCCCCAGTGGTGCCAGTGCACTCTCTGGACTCACTGCAGTGCATCCCCAGTGGTGCCTGTGCGCTCTCTGGAGTCACAGCACTGCATCCCCAGTGGTGCCAGTGCAATCTCTGGACTCACTGCACTGCATCCCCAGTGGTGCCAGTGCACTCTCTGGACTCACTGAAGTGCATTCTCAGTGGTGCCAGTGCACTCTCTGGACTCAATGCACTGCATCCCCAGTGGTGCCAGTGCACTCTCTGGACTCACTGAACTGCATCCCCAGTGGTGCCAGTGCACTCTCTGGACTCACTGCACTGCATCCCCAGTGCTGCCAGTGCACTCTCTGGACTCACTGCACTGCATCCCTAGTGGAGCCACTGCACTCTCTGGACTCACTGCAGTGCATCCCCAGTGGTGCCACTGCACTCTCTGGACTCACTGCAGTGCATCCCCAGTGGTGCCAGTGCACTCTCTGGACTCATTGAAGTGCATTCTCAGTGGTGCCTGTGCACTCTCTGGACTCACTGCAGTGCATCCCCAGTGGTGCCAGTACACTCACTGGACTCACTGCACTGCATCCCCAGTGGTGCCAGTGCACTCTCTGGACTCACTAAACTGCATCCCCAGTGGTGCCACTGCACTCTCTGGACTCACTGCACTGCTTCCCCAGTGGTGCCAGTGCACTCTCTGGACTCACTGCAGTGCATCCCCAGTGGTGTCAGTGCACTCTCTGGGCTCACTGCAGTGCATCCCCAGTGGTGCCAGTGCACTCTCTGGACTCACTGCACTGCATCCCCAGTGGTGCCTGTGCGCTCTCTGGAGTCACAGCACTGCATCCCCAGTGGTGCCAGTGCAATCTCTGGACTCACTGCACTGCATCCCCAGTGGTGCCAAAGCACTCTCTGGACTCACTGCACTGCATCCCCGGTGGTGCCAGTGCAGTCTCTGGAGTAACTGCACTGCATCCCCAGTGGTGCCAAAGCACTCTCTGAACTCCCAGCACCGCATCCCCAGTGGTGCCAGTGCACTCTCTGGACTCACTGCACTGCATCCCCAGTGGTGCCAGTGCACTCTCTGGACTCACTGCACTGCATCACCAGTGGTGCCTCTGCACTCTCTGGACTCACTGCACTGCTTCCCCAGTGGTGCCAGTGCACTCACTGGACTCACTGCAGTGCATCCCCACTGGTGCCAGTGCACTCTCTGGGCTCACTGCAGTGCATCCCCAGTGGTGCCAGTGCACTCTCTGGACTCACTGCAGTGCATCCCCAGTGGTGCCTGTGCGCTCTCTGGAGTCACAGCACTGCATCCCCAGTGGTGCCAGTGCAATCTCTGGACTCACTGCACTGCATCCCCAGTGGTGCCAGTGCACTCTCTGGACTCACTGAAGTGCATTCTCAGTGGTGCCAGTGCACTCTCTGGACTCAATGCACTGCATCCCCAGTGGTGCCAGTGCACTCTCTGGACTCACTGAACTGCATCCCCAGTGGTGCCAGTGCACTCTCTGGACTCACTGCACTGCATCCCCAGTGCTGCCAGTGCACTCTCTGGACTCACTGCACTGCATCCCTAGTGGTGCCACTGCACTCTCTGGACTCACTGCAGTGCATCCCCACTGGTGCCAGTGCACTCTCTGGACTCACTGCACTGCATCCCCAGTGGTGCCAGTGCACTCTCTGGACTCACTTCAGTGCATCCCCAGTGGTGCTAGTACACTCTCTGGACTCACTGTAGTGCATCCCCAGTGGAGCCAGTGCACTCTCTGGACTCACTGCAGTGCATCCGCAGTGGTGCCATTGCACTCTCTGGACTCACTGCACTGCATCCCCAGTGGTGCCAGTGCACTCTCTTGAGTCACTGCACTGCATCCCCTGTGGTGCAAGAGCACTCTCTGGACTCACAGCAGTGCATCCCCAGTGGTGCCAGTGCACTCTCTGGACTCACTGCACTGCATCCCCGGTGGTGCCAGTGCAGTCTCTGGAGTAACTGCACTGCATCCCCAGTGGTGCCAAAGCACTCTCTGAACTCCCAGCACCGCATCCCCAGTGGTGCCAGTGCACTCTCTGGACTCACTGCACTGCATCCCCAGTGGTGCCAGTGCACTCTCTGGACTCACTGCACTGCATCACCAGTGGTGCCTCTGCACTCTCTGGACTCACTGCACTGCTTCCCCAGTGGTGCCAGTGCACTCACTGGACTCACTGCAGTGCATCCCCACTGGTGCCAGTGCACTCTGTGGACTCACTGCAGTGCATCCCCAGTGGTGCCAGTGCACTCTCTGGACTCACTGCAGTGCATCCCCAGTGGTGCCTGTGCGCTCTCTGGAGTCACTGCACTGCATCCCCAGTGGTGCCAGTGCAATCTCTGGACTCACTGCACTGCATCCCCAGTGGTGCCAGTGCACTCTCTGGACTCACTGAAGTGCATTCTCAGTGGTGCCAGTGCACTCTCTGGACTCAATGCACTGCATCCCCAGTGGTGCCAGTGCACTCTCTGGACTCACTGAACTGCATCCCCAGTGGTGCCAGTGCACTCTCTGGACTCACTGCACTGCATCCCCAGTGCTGCCACTGCACTCTCTGGACTCACTGCACTGCATCCCTAGTGGTGCCACTGCACTCACTGGACTCACTGCAGTGCATCCCCACTGGTGCCAGTGCACTCTCTGGACTCACTGCACTGCATCCCCAGTGGTGCCAGTGCACTCTCTGGACTCACTTCAGTGCATCCCCAGTGGTGCTAGTACACTCTCTGGACTCACTGCAGTGCATCCCCAGTGGAGCCAGTGCACTCTCTGGACTCACTGCAGTGCATCCGCAGTGGTGCCATTGCACTCTCTGGACTCACTGCACTGCATCCCCAGTGGTGCCAGTGCACTCTCTTGAGTCACTGCACTGCATCCCCTGTGGTGCAAGAGCACTCTCTGGACTCACAGCAGTGCATGCCCAGTGGTGCCAGTGCACTCTCTGGACTCACTGCACTGCATCCCCAGTGGTACCAGTGCACTCTCTGGACTCACTGCACTGCATCCCCAGTGGTGCTAGTGCACTGTGTGGACTCACTGTACTGCATCCCCAGTGGTGCCAGTGCAATCTCTGGACTCACTGCAGTGCATCCCCAGTGGTGCCAGTGCACTCTCAGGACTCACTGCACTGCATCCCCAGTGGTGCCAGTGCACTCTCTGGACTCACTGCACTGCATCCGCAGTAGTGACAGTGCACTCTCTGGACTCAATGCAGTGCATCCCCAGTGGTGCCAGTGCACTCTCTGGACTCACTGCACTGCATCCCCAGTAGTGCCAGTGCACTCTCTGGACTCACTGCACTGCATCCCCAGTGCTGCCAGTGCACTCACTGGATTCACTGCACTGCATCCCCAGTGCTGCCAGTGCACTCTCTGGACTCACTGCACTGCATCTCCAGTGGTGCCAGTGCACTCTGTGGACTCACTGTACTGCATCCCCAGTGGTGACAGTGCACTCTCTGGACTCACTGCAGTGCATCCCCAGTGGTGACAGTGCACTCTCTGGACTTACTGCAGTGCATCCCCACTGGTGCCAGTGCACTCTCTGGACTCACTGCAGTGCATCCCCAGTGGTGCCAGTGCAGTCTCTGGAGTAACTGCAGTGCATCCCCACTGGTGCCAAAGCACTCTCTGGACTCACTGCAGTGCATCCCCAGTGGTGCCACTGCACTCTCTGGACTCACTGCAGTGCATCCCCAGTGGTGCCAGTGCACTCTCTGGACTCATTGAAGTGCATTCTCAGTGGTGCCAGTGCACTCTCTGGACTCATGCAGTGCATCCCCAGTGGTGCCAGTACACTCACTGGACTCACTGCACTGCATACCCAGTGGTGCCAGTGCACTCTCTGGACTCACTAAACTGCATCCCCAGTGGTGCCACTGCACACTCTGGACTCACTGCACTGCTTCCCCAGTGGTGCCAGTGCACTCTCTGGACTCACTGCAGTGCATCCCCACTGGTGCCAGTGCACTCTCTGGGCTCACTGCAGTGCATCCCCAGTGGTGCCAGTGCACTCTCTGGACTCACTGCACTGCATCCCCAGTGGTGCCAGTGCGCTCTCTGGAGTCACAGCACTGCATCCCCAGTGGTGCCAGTGCAATCTCTGGACTCACTGCACTGCATCCCCAGTGGTGCCAGTGCACTCTCTGGACTCACTGCACTGCATCCCCGGTGGTGCCAGTGCAGTCTCTGGAGTAACTGCACTGCATCCCCACTGGTGCCAAAGCACTCTCTGAACTCCCAGCACCGCATCCCCAGTGGTGCCAGTGCACTCTCTGGACTCACTGCACTGCATCCCCAGTGGTGCCAGTGCACTCTCTGGACTCACTGCACTGCATCCCCAGTGGTGCCAGTGCACTCTCTGGACTCACTGCACTGCATCCCCAGTGGTGCCAGTGCACTCTCTGGACTCACTGAAGTGCATTCTCAGTGGTGCCAGTGCACTCTCTGGACTCACTGCACTGCATCCCCACTGGTGCCAGTGCACTCTCTGGACTCACTGCACTGCATCCCCAGTTGTGCCAGTGCACTCTCTGGACTCAATGCACTGCATCCCCAGTGGTGCCAGTGCACTCTCTGGACTCACTGCACTGCATCCCCAGTGGTGCCAGTGCAATCTCTGGACTCACTGTAGTGCATCCCCAGTGGTGCCAGTGCACTCTCTGGACTCACTGCAGTGCATCCCCAGTGGTGCCAGTGCACTCACTGGACTCACTGCAGTGCATCCCCACTGGTGCCAGTGCACTCTCTGGACTCACTGCACTGCATCCCCAGTGGTGCCAGTGCACTCTCTGGACTCACTGCACTGCAGCCCCATTGGTGCCAGTGCACTCTCTGGACTCACTGCACTGCATCAAAGGTAGTGCCAGTGCACTCTCTGGACTCACTGCACTGCATCCCCAGTGGTGCCAGTGCACTCTCTGGACTCACTGCACTGCATCCCCAGTGGTGCCAGTGCACTCTCTGCACTCACTTCTCTGCATTCCCAGTGGTGCCAGTGAAGTCTCTGGACTCACTGCACTGCATCCCCAGTGGTGCCAGTGCAATCTCTGGACTCACTGCAGTGCATCACCAGTGGTGCCAGTGCACTCTCTGGACTCACTGCACTGCATCCCCAGTGGTGCCAGTGCACTCTCTGGACTCACTGCAGTGCATCCCCAGTGGTGCCAGTGCAGTCTCTGGAGTAACTGCAGTGCATCCCCACTGGTGCCAAAGCACTCTCTGGACTCACTGCAGTGCATCCCCAGTGGTGCCACTGCACTCTCTGGACTCACTGCAGTGCATCCCCAGTGGTGCCAGTGCACTCTCTGGACTCATTGAAGTGCATTCTCAGTGGTGCCAGTGCACTCTCTGGACTCATGCAGTGCATCCCCAGTGGTGCCAGTACACTCACTGGACTCACTGCACTGCATCCCCAGTGGTGCCAGTGCACTCTCTGGACTCACTAAACTGCATCCCCAGTGGTGCCACTGCACACTCTGGACTCACTGCACTGCTTCCCCAGTGGTGCCAGTGCACTCTCTGGACTCACTGCAGTGCATCCAAACTGGTGCCAGTGCACTCTCTGGGCTCACTGCAGTGCATCCCCAGTGGTGCCAGTGCACTCTCTGGACTCACTGCACTGCATCCCCAGTGGTGCCAGTGCGCTCTCTGGAGTCACAGCACTGCATCCCCAGTGGTGCCAGTGCAATCTCTGGACTCACTGCACTGCATCCCCAGTGGTGCCAGTGCACTCTCTGGACTCACTGCACTGCATCCCCGGTGGTGCCAGTGCAGTCTCTGGAGTAACTGCACTGCATCCCCACTGGTGCCAAAGCACTCTCTGAACTCCCAGCACCGCATCCCCAGTGGTGCCAGTGCACTCTCTGGACTCACTGCACTGCATCCCCAGTGGTGCCAGTGCACTCTCTGGACTCACTGCACTGCATCCCCAGTGGTGCCAGTGCACTCTCTGGACTCACTGCACTGCATCCCCAGTGGTGCCAGTGCACTCTCTGGACTCACTGAAGTGCATTTTCAGTGGTGCCAGTGCACTCTCTGGACTCACTGCACTGCATCCCCACTGGTGCCAGTGCACTCTCTGGACTCACTGCACTGCATCCCCAGTTGTGCCAGTGCACTCTCTGGACTCAATGCACTGCATCCCCAGTGGTGCCAGTGCACTCTCTGGACTCACTGCACTGCATCCCCAGTGGTGCCAGTGCAATCTCTGGACTCACTGTAGTGCATCCCCAGTGGTGCCAGTGCACTCTCTGGACTCACTGCAGTGCATCCCCAGTGGTGCCAGTGCACTCACTGGACTCACTGCAGTGCATCCCCACTGGTGCCAGTGCACTCTCTGGACTCACTGCACTGCATCCCCAGTGGTGCCAGTGCACTCTCTGGACTCACTGCACTGCAGCCCCATTGGTGCCAGTGCACTCTCTGGACTCACTGCACTGCATCACAGGTAGTGCCAGTGCACTCTCTGGACTCACTGCAGTGCATCCCCAGTGGTGCCAGTGCACTCTCTGGACTCACTGCACTGCATCCCCAGTGGTGCCAGTGCACTCTCTGCACTCACTTCTCTGCATTCCCAGTGGTGCCAGTGCACTCTCTGGACTCACTGCACTGCATCCCCAGTGGTGCCAGTGCAATCTCTGGACTCACTGCAGTGCATCACCAGTGGTGCCAGTGCACTCTCTGGACTCACTGCACTGCATCCCCAGTGGTGCCAGTGCACTCTCTGGACTCACTGCAGTGCATCCCCAGTGGTGCCATTGCACTCTCTGGACTCACTGCACTGCATCCCCAGTGGTGCAAGTGCACTCTCTCGAGTCACTGCACTACATCCCCAGTGGTGCCAGTGCACTCACTGGACTCACTGTACTGCATCATCTGTGGTGCCAGTGCACTCTCTGGACTCACTGCAATGCATCCCCAGTGGTGCCAGTGCACTCTCTGGACTCACTGCAGTGCATCCCCAGTGGTGCCAGTGCACTCTCTGGACTCACTGCACTGTATCCCCAGTGGTGCCAGTGCACTCACTGGATTCACTGCAGTGCATCCCCAGTGGTGCCAGTGCACTCTGTGGACTCACTGCACTGCATCCCCAGTGGTGACAGTGCACTCTCTGGACTCACTGCAGTGCATCCCCAGTGGTGACAGTGCACTCTCTGGACTCACTGCAGTGCATCCCCAGTGGTGCCAGTGCACTCTCTGGACTCACTGCACTGCATCCCCAGTGGTGCCAGTGCAGTCTCTGGAGTAACTGCAGTGCATCCCCAGTGGTGCCAAAGCACTCTCTGGACTCCCGGCACCGCATCCCCAGTGGTGCCAGTGCACTCCCTGGACTCACTGCACTGCATCCCCAGTGGTGCCAGTGCACTCTCTGGAGTCACAGCACTGCATCCCCAGTGGTGCCAGTGCACTCTCTGGACTCACTGAAGTGCATCCCCAGTGGTGCCAGTGCACTCTCTGGACTCACTGAAGTGCATTCTCAGTGGTGCCAGTGCACTCTCTGGACTCACTGCAGTGCATCCCCAGTTTTGCCAGTACACTCACTGGACTCACTGCACTGCATCCCCAGTGGTGCCTCTGCACTCTCTGGACTCACTGCACTGCTTCCCCAGTGGTGCCAGTGCACTCACTGGACTCACTGCAGTGCATCCCCACTGGTGCCAGTGCACTCCCTGGGCTCACTGCAGTGCATCCCCAGTGGTGCCAGTGCACTCTCTGGACTCACTGCACTGCATCCCCAGCGGTGCCAGTGCGCTCTCTGGAGTCACAGCACTGCATTCCCAGTGGTGCCAGTGCAATCTCTGGACTCACTGCACTGCATCCCCAGTGGTGCCAGTGCACTCTCTG
Organism: Anser brachyrhynchus; assembly: GCF_964034855.1. Classification (NCBI taxonomy): domain Eukaryota; kingdom Metazoa; phylum Chordata; class Aves; order Anseriformes; family Anatidae; genus Anser; species Anser brachyrhynchus. Next base: position 306,022 of record NW_027663839.1, on the reverse strand, counting down.
GACTCACTGAAGTGCATTCTCAGTGGTGCCAGTGCACTCTCTGGACTCACTGCAGTGCATCCCCAGTGGTGCCAGTGCACTCTCTGGACTCACTGAACTGCATCCCCAGTGGTGCCAGTGCACTCTCTGGACTCACTGCACTGCATCCCCAGTGCTGCCAGTGCACTCTCTGGACTCACTACACTGCATCCCTAGTGGTGCCAGTGCACACTCTGGACTCACTGCACTGCTTCCCCAGTGGTGCCAGTGCACTCTCTGGACTCACGGCACTGCATCCCCAGTGGTGCCAGTGCACTCACTGGACTCACTGCAGTGCATCCCCACTGGTGCCAGTGCACTCTGTGGACTCACTGCACTGCATCCCCAGTGGTGCTACTGCACTCTCTGGACTCACTGCACTGCATCCCCAGTGGTTCGAGCGCACTCTCTGGACTCACAGAACTGCATCCCCAGTGGTGCCAGTACACTCTCTGGACTCACTGCAGCGCATCCCCAGTGGTGCCAGTGCACTCTCTGGACTCACTGCAGTGCATCCCCAGTGCAGCCAGTGCACTCTCTGGACTCACTGCAGTGTATCCGCAGTGGTGCCATTGCACTCTGTGGACTCACTGCACTGCATCTCCAGTGGTGCCAGTGCACTCTCTGGACTCACTGCACTGCATCCCCAGTGCTGGCAGTGCACTCTCTTGAGTCACTGCACTGCATCCCCTGTGGTGCAAGAGCACTCTCTGGACTCACAGCAGTGCATCACCAGTGGTGCCAGTGCACTCTCTGGACTCACTGCACTGCATCCCCAGTGGTGCCAGTGCACTCTCTGGACTCACTGAAGTGCATCCCCAGTGGTGCCTGTGCGCTCTCTGGAGTCACAGCACTGCATCCCCAGTGGTGCCAGTGCAATCTCTGGACTCACTGCACTGCATCCCCAGTGGTGCCAGTGCACTCTCTGGACTCACTGAAGTGCATTCTCAGTGGTGCCAGTGCACTCTCTGGACTCACTGCACTGCATCCCCAGTGGTGCCAGTGCACTCTCTGGACTCACTGAACTGCATCCCCAGTGGTGCCAGTGCACTCTCTGGACTAACTGCACTGCATCCCCAGTGCTGCCAGTGCACTCTCTGGACTCACTGCACTGCATCCCTAGTGGTGCCACTGCACTCTCTGGACTCACTGCACTGCATCCCCACTGGTGCCACTGCAGTCTGTGGACTCACTGCAGTGCATCCCCAGTGGTGCCAGTGCACTCTCTGGACTCACTGCAGTGCATTCTCAGTGGTGCCAGTGCACTCTCTGGACTCACTGCAGTGCATCCCCAGTGGTGCCAGTACACTCTCTGGACTCACTGCAGTGCATCCCCAGTGGTGCCAGTGCACTCTCTGGACTCACTGCAGTGCATCCCCAGTGCAGCCAGTGCACTCTCTGGACTCACTGCAGTGCATCCGCAGTGGTGCCATTGCACTCTCTGGACTCACTGCACTGCATCCCCAGTGCTGCCAGTGCACTCTCTTGAGTCACTGCACTGCATCCCCTGTGGTGCAAGAGCACTCTCTGGACTCACAGCAGTGCATCACCAGTGGTGCCAGTGCACTCTGGACTCACTGCACTGCATCCCCAGTGGTGCCAGTGCACTCTCTGGACTCACTGCACTGCATCCCCAGTGGTGCTAGTGCACTGTGTGGACTCACTGTACTGCATCCCCAGTGGTACCAGTGCAATCTCTGGACTCACTGCAGTGCATCCCCAGTGGTGCCAGTGCACTCTCAGGACTCACTGCACTGCTTCCCCTGTGGGGCCAGTGCACTCTCTGGACTCACTGCACTGCATCCCCAGTAGTGACAGTGCACTCTCTGGACTCACTGCAGTGCATCCCCAGTGGTGCCAGTGCACTCTCTGGACTCACTGCACTGCATCCCCAGTGGTGCCAGTGCACTCTCTGGACTCACTAAACTGCATCACCAGTGGTGCCTCTGCACTCTCTGGACTCACTGCACTGCTTCCCCAGTGGTGCCAGCGCACTCACTGGTCTCACTGCAGTGCATCCCCACTGGTGCCAGTGCACTCTCTGGGCTCACTGCAGTGCATCCCCAGTGGTGCCAGTGCACTCTCTGGACTCACTGCACTGCATCCCCAGTGGTGCCAGTGCACTCTCTGGACTCACTAAACTGCATCACCAGTGGTGCCTCTGCACTCTCTGGACTCACTGCACTGCTTCCCCAGTGGTGCCAGCGCACTCACTGGACTCACTGCAGTGCATCCCCAGTAGTGCCAGTGCACTCTCTGGGCTCACTGCAGTGCATCCCCACTGGTGCCAGTGCACTCACTGGATTCACTGCACTGCATCCCCAGTGGTGCCAGCGCACTCACTGGACTCACTGCACTGCATCCCCAGTAGTGCCAGTGCACTCTCTGGACTCACTGCACTGCATCCCCAGTGGTGCCAGTGCACTCACTGGATTCACTGCACTGCATCCCCAGTGGTGCCAGTGCACTCTCTGGACTCACTGCACTGCATCTCCAGTGGTGCCAGTGCACTCTGTGGACTCACTGTACTGCATCCCCAGTGGTGACAGTGCACTCTCTGGACTCACTGCAGTGCATCCCCAGTGGTGCCAGTGCACTCTCTGGACTTACTGCAGTGCATCCCCACTGGTGCCAGTGCACTCTCTGGACTCACTGCAGTGCATCCCCAGTGGTGCCAGTGCAGTCTCTGGAGTAACTGCAGTGCATCCCCACTGGTGCCAAAGCACTCTCTGGACTCACTGCAGTGCATCCCCAGTGGTGCCACTGCACTCTCTGGACTCACTGCAGTGCATCCCCAGTGGTGCCAGTGCACTCTCTGGACTCATTGAAGTGCATTCTCAGTGGTGCCAGTGCACTCTCTGGACTCATGCAGTGCATCCCCAGTGGTGCCAGTACACTCACTGGACTCACTGCACTGCATCCCCAGTGGTGCCAGTGCACTCTCTGGACTCACTAAACTGCATCCCAGGTGGTGCCACTGCACTCTCTGGACTCACTGCACTGCTTCCCCAGTGGTGCCAGTGCACTCTCTGGACTCACTGCAGTGCATCCCCACTGGTGCCAGTGCACTCTCTGGGCTCACTGCAGTGCATCCCCAGTGGTGCCAGTGCACTCTCTGGACTCACTGCACTGCATCCCCAGTGGTGCCTGTGCGCTCTCTGGAGTCACAGCACTGCATCCCCAGTGGTGCCAGTGCAATCTCTGGACTCACTGCACTGCATCCCCAGTGGTGCCAGTGCACTCTCTGGACTCACTGCACTGCATCCCCGGTGGTGCCAGTGCAGTCTCTGGAGTAACTGCACTGCATCCCCAGTGGTGCCAAAGCACTCTCTGAACTCCCAGCACCGCATCCCCAGTGGTGCCAGTGCACTCTCTGGACTCACTGCACTGCATCACCAGTGGTGCCTCTGCACTCTCTGGACTCACTGCACTGCTTCCCCAGTGGTGCCAGTGCACTCACTGGACTCACTGTAGTGCATGCCCACTGGTGCCAGTGCACTCTCTGGGCTCACTGCAGTGCATCCCCAGTGGTTCCAGTGCACTCTCTGGACTCACTGCAGTGCATCCCCAGTGGTGCCTGTGCGCTCTCTGGAGTCACAGCACTGCATCCCCAGTGGTGCCAGTGCAATCTCTGGACTCACTGCACTGCATCCCCAGTGGTGCCAGTGCACTCTCTGGACTCACTGAAGTGCATTCTCAGTGGTGCCAGTGCACTCTGTGGACTCACTGCACTGCATCCCCAGTGGTGCCAGTGCACTCTCTGGACTCACTGAACTGCATCCCCAGTGGTGCCAGTGCACTCTCTGGACTCACTGCACTGCATCCCCAGTGCTGCCAGTGCACTCTCTGGACTCACTGCACTGCATCCCTAGTGGTGCCACTGCACTCTCTGGACTCACTGCACTGCTTCCCCAGTGGTGCCAGTGCACTCTCTGGACTCACTGCACTGCATCCCCAGTGGTGCCAGTGCACTCACTGGACTCACTGCAGTGCATCCCCACTGGTGCCAGTGCACTCTCTGGACTCACTGCACTGCATCCCCAGTGGTGCCAGTGCACTCTCTGGACTCACTGAAGTGCATCCCCAGTGGTGCCAGTGCACTCTCTGGACTCACTTCAGTGCATCCCCAGTGGTGCTAGTACACTCTCTGGACTCACTGCAGTGCATCCCCAGTGGAGCCAGTGCACTCTCTGGACTCACTGCAGTGCATCCGCAGTGGTGCCATTGCACTCTCTGGACTCACTGCACTGCATCCCCAGTGGTGCCAGTGCACTCTCTTGAGTCACTGCACTGCATCCCCTGTGGTGCAAGAGCACTCTCTGGACTCACAGCAGTGCATGCCCAGTGGTGCCAGTGCACTCTCTGGACTCACTGCACTGCATCCCCAGTGGTACCAGTGCACTCTCTGGACTGACTGCACTGCATCCCCAGTGGTGCTAGTGCACTGTGTGGACTCACTGTACTGCATCCCCAGTGGTGCCAGTGCAATCTCTGGACTCACTGCAGTGCATCCCCAGTGGTGCCAGTGCACTCTCAGGACTCACTGCACTGCATCCCCAGTGGGGCCAGTGCACTCTCTGGACTCACTGCACTGCATCCGCAGTAGTGACAGTGCACTCTCTGGACTCAATGCAGTGCATCCCCAGTGGTGCCAGTGCACTCTCTGGACTCACTGCACTGCATCCCCAGTAGTGCCAGTGCACTCTCTGGACTCACTGCACTGCATCCCCAGTGCTGCCAGTGCACTCACTGGATTCACTGCACTGCATCCCCAGTGGTGCCAGTGCACTCTCTGGACTCACTGCACTGCATCTCCAGTGGTGCCAGTGCACTCTGTGGACTCACTGTACTGCATCCCCAGTGGTGACAGTGCACTCTCTGGACTCACTGCACCGCATCCCCAGTGGTGCCAGTGCACTCTCTGGACTCACTGCAGTGCATCCCCAGTGGTGCCAGTGCAGTCTCTGGAGTAACTGCAGTGCATCCCCACTGGTGCCAAAGCACTCTCTGGACTCACTGCAGTGCATCCCCAGTGGTGCCACTGCACACTCTGGACTCACTGCAGTGCATCCCCTATGGTGCCAGTGCACTCTCTGGACTCATTGAAGTGCATTCTCAGTGGTGCCAGTGCACTCTCTGGACTCACTGCAGTGCATCCCCAGTGGTGCCAGTACACTCACTGGACTCACTGCACTGCATCCCCAGTGGTGCCAGTGCACTCTCTGGACTCACTAAACTGCATCCCCAGTGGTGCCACTGCACTCTCTGGACTCACTGCACTGCTTCCCCAGTGGTGCCAGTGCACTCTCTGGACTCACTGCAGTGCATCCCCACTGGTGCCAGTGCACTCTCTGGGCTCACTGCAGTGCATCCCCAGTGGTGCCAGTGCACTCTCTGGACTCACTGCACTGCATCCCCAGTGGTGCCAGTGCGCTCTCTGGAGTCACAGCACTGCATCCCCAGTGGTGCCAGTGCAATCTCTGGACTCACTGCACTGCATCCCCAGTGGTGCCAGTGCACTCTCTGGACTCACTGCACTGCATCCCCGGTGGTGCCAGTGCAGTCTCTGGAGTAACTGCACTGCATCCCCACTGGTGCCAAAGCACTCTCTGAACTCCCAGCACCGCATCCCCAGTGGTGCCAGTGCACTCTCTGGACTCACTGCACTGCATCCCCAGTGGTGCCAGTGCACTCTCTGGACTCACTGCAGTGCATCCCCAGTGGTGCCAGTGCACTCTCTGGACTCACTGAAGTGCATTCTCAGTGGTGCCAGTGCACTCTCTGGACTCACTGCAGTGCATCCCCAGTGGTGCCAGTACACTCACTGGACTCACTGCACTGCATCCCCAGTGGTGCCAGTGCACTCTCTGGACTCACTAAACTGCATCACCAGTGGTGCCACTGCACTCTCTGGACTCACTGCACTGCTTCCCCCGTGGTGCCAGTGCACTCACTGGACTCACTGCAGTGCATCCCCACTGGTGCCAGTGCACTCTCTGGGCTCACAGCAGTGCATCCCCAGTGGTGCCAGTGCACTCTCTGGACTCACTGCACTGCATCCCCAGTGGTGCCAGTGCGCTCTCTGGAGTCACAGCACTGCATCCCCAGTGGTGCCAGTGCAATCTCTGGACTCACTGCACTGAATCCCCAGTGGTGCCAGTGCACTCTCTGGACTCACTAAACTGCATCCCCGGTGGTGCCAGTGCAGTCTCTGGAGTAACTGCACTGCATCCCCACTGGTGCCAAAGCACTCTCTGGACTCACTGCAGTGCATCCCCAGTGGTGCCAGTGCACTCTCTGGACTCACTGCACTGCATGCCCAGTGGTGCCAGTGCACTCTCTGGACTCACTAAACTGCATACCCACTGGTGCCAGTGCACTCTCTGGACTCACTGTACTGCATCCCCAGTGGTAACAGTGCACTCTCTGGACTCACTGCAGTGCATCCGCAGTGGTGCCAGTGCACTCTCTGGACTCACTGCAGTGCATCCCCAGTGGTGCCAGTGCACTCTCTGGAGTCACTGCACTGCATCCCCACTGGTGCCAGTGTACTCTCTGGACTCACTGCAGTGCATCCCCAGTGGTGCCAGTGCACTCTCTGGACTCACTGCACTGCATCCCCACTGGTGCCAGTGAACTCTCTGGACTCACTGCACTGCATCCCCAGTTGTGCCAGTGCACTCTCTGGACTCAATGCACTGCATCCCCAGTGGTGCCAGTGCACTCTCTGGACTCACTGCACTGCATCCCCAGTGGTGCCAGTGCAATCTCTGGACTCACTGTAGTGCATCCCCAGTGGTGCCAGTGCACTCTCTGGACTCACTGCAGTGCATACCCAGTGGTGCCAGTGCACTCACTGGACTCACTGAAGTGCATCCCCAGTGGTGCCAGTGCACTCTCTGGACTCACTGCACTGCATCCCCAGTGGTGCCAGTGCACTCTCTGGACTCACTGCACTGCATCCCCAGTGGTGCCAGTGCACTCTCTGGACTCACTGCACTGCATCACAGGTAGTGCCAGTGCACTCTCTGGACTCACTGCACTGCATCCCCAGTGGTGCCAGTGCACTCTCTGGACTCACTGCACTGCATCCCCAGTGGTGCCAGTGCACTCTCTGCACTCACTTCTCTGCATTCCCAGTGGTGCCAGTGAAGTCTCTGGACTCACTGCACTGCATCCCCAGTGGTGCCAGTGCAATCTCTGGACTCACTGCAGTGCATCACCAGTGGTGCCAGTGCACTCTCTGGACTCACTGCACTGCATCCCCAGTGGTGCCAGTGCACTCTCTGGACTCACTGCAGTGCATCCCCAGTGGTGCCAGTGCACTCTCTGGACTCACTGCACTGCATCCCCAGTGGTGCCAGTGCAGTCTCTGGAGTAACTGCAGTGCATCCCCAGTGGTGCCAAAGCACTCTCTGGACTCCCGGCACCGCATCCCCAGTGGTGCCAGTGCACTCTCTGGACTCACTGCACTGCATCCCCAGTGGTGCCAGTGCACTCTCTGGAGTCACAGCACTGCATCCCCAGTGGTGCCAGTGCACTCTCTGGACTCACTGAAGTGCATCCCCAGTGGTGCCAGTGCACTCTCTGGACTCACTGAAGTGCATTCTCAGTGGTGCCAGTGCACTCTCTGGACTCACTGCAGTGCATCCCCAGTTTTGCCAGTACACTCACTGGACTCACTGCAGTGCATCCCCAGTGGTGCCAGTGCACTCTCTGGACTCACTAAACTGCATCACCAGTGGTGCCTCTGCACTCTCTGGACTCACTGCACTGCATCCCCAGTGCTGCCAGTGCACTCTCTGGACTCACTACACTGCATCCCTAGTGGTGCCACTGCACTCTCTGGACTCACGGCACTGCTTCCCCAGTGGTGCCAGTGCACTCTCTGGACTCACTGCACTGCATCCCCAGTGGTGCCAGTGCACTCACTGGACTCACTGCAGTGCATCCCCACTGGTGCCAGTGCACTCTGTGGACTCACTGCACTGCATCCCCAGTGGTGCTAGTGCACTCTCTGGACTCACTGCACTGCATCCCCAGTGGTTCGAGCGCACTCTCTGGACTCACTGAACTGCATCCCCAGTGGTGCCAGTACACTCTCTGGACTCACTGCAGCGCATCCCCAGTGGTGCCAGTGCACTCTCTGGACTCACTGCAGTGCATCCCCAGTGCAGCCAGTGCACTCTCTGGACTCACTGCAGTGCATCCGCAGTGGTGCCATTGCACTCTGTGGACTCACTGCACTGCATCTCCAGTGGTGCCAGTGCACTCTCTGGACTCACTGCACTGCATCCCCAGTGCTGGCAGTGCACTCTCTTGAGTCACTGCAGTGCATCCCCAGTGGTGCCAGTGCACTCTCTGGACTCACAGCAGTGCCTCACCAGTGGTGCCAGTGCACTCTCTGGACTCACTGCACTGCATCCCCAGTGGGGCCAGTGCACTCTCTGGACTCACTGAAGTGCATCCCCAGTGGTGCCTGTGCGCTCTCTGGAGTCACAGCACTGCATCCCCAGTGGTGCTAGTGCACTGTGTGGACTCACTGTACTGCATCCCCAGTGGTGCCAGTGCAATCTCTGGACTCACTGCAGTGCATCCCCAGTGGTGCCAGTGCACTCTCAGGACTCACTGCACTGCATCCCCAGTGGGGCCAGTGCACTCTCTGGACTCACTGCACTGCATCCCCAGTAGTGACAGTGCACTCTCTGGACTCACTGCAGTGCATCCCCAGTGGTGCCAGTGCACTCTCTGGACTCACTGCACTGCATCCCCAGTAGTGCCGGTGCACTCTCTGGACTCACTGCACTGCATCCCCAGTGGTGCCAGTGCACTCTCTGGACTCACTAAACTGCATCACCAGTGGTGCCTCTGCACTCTCTGGACTCACTGCACTGCTTCCCCAGTGGTGCCAGTGCACTCACTGGACTCACTGCAGTGCATCCCCACTGGTGCCAGTGCACTCTCTGGGCTCGCTGCAGTGCATCCCCAGTGGTGCCAGTGCACTCTCTGGACTCACTGCACTGCATCCCCAGTGGTGCCAGTGCGCTCTCTGGAGTCACAGCACTGCATCCCCAGTGGTGCCAGTGCAATCTCTGGACTCACTGCACTGCATTCCCCAGTGGTGCCAGTGCACTCTCTGGACTCACTGAAGTGCATTCTCAGTGGTGCCAGTGCACTCTCTGGACTCACTGCACTGCATCCCCAGTGGTGCCAGTGCACTCTCTGGACTCACTGAACTGCATCCCCAGTGGTGCCAGTGCACTCTCTGGACTCACTGCAGTGCATCCCCAGTGCTGCCAGTGCACTCTCTGGACTCACTGCACTGCATCCCCAGTGGTGCCAGTGCACTCACTGGACTCACTGCAGTGCATCCCCACTGGTGCCAGTGCACTCTCTGGACTCACTGCACTGCATCCCCAGTGGTGCCAGTGCACTCTCTGGACTCACTGCACTGCATCCCCAGTGGTTCCAGCGCACTCTCTGGACTCACTGCACTGCATCCCCAGTGGTGCTAGTGCACTCTGTGGACTCACTGCAGTGCATCCCCAGTGGTGCCAGTGCACTCTCTGGACTCACTGAAGTGCATTCTCAGTGGTGCCAGTGCACTCTCTGGACTCACTTCAGTGCATCCCCAGTGGTGCCAGTACACTCTCTGGACTCACTGCAGTGCATCCCCAGTGGTGCCAGTGCACTCTCTGGACTCACTGCCGTGCATCCCCAGTGCAGCCAGTGCACTCTCTGGACTCACTGCAGTGCATCCGCAGTGGTGCCATTGCACTCTCTGGACTCACTGCACTGCATCTCCAGTGGTGCCAGTGCACTCTCTGGACTCACTGCACTGCATCCCCAGTGCTGCCAGTGCACTCTCTTGAGTCACTGCACTGCATCCCCTGTGGTGCAAGAGCACTCTCTGGACTCACAGCAGTGCATCACCAGTGGTGCCAGTGCACTCTCTGGACTCACTGCACTGCATCCCCAGTGGAGCCAGTGCACTCTCTGGACTCACTGCACTGCATCCCCAGTGGTGCTAGTGCACTGTGTGGGCTCACTGTACTGCATACCCAGTGGTGCCAGTGCAATCTCTGGACTCACTGCAGTGCATCCCCAGTGGGGCCAGTGCACTCTCAGGACTCACTGCACTGCATCCCCAGTAGTGCCAGTGCACTCTCTGGACTCACTGCACTGCATCCCCAGTGCTGCCAGTGCACTCACTGGATACACTGCACTGCATCCCCAGTGGTGCCAGTGCACTCTGTGGACTCACTGTACTGCATCCCCAGTGGTGCCAGTGCACTCTGTGGACTCACTGTACTGCATCCCCAGTGGTGACAGTGCACTCTCTGGACTCACTGCACTGCATCACCAGTGGTGCCTCTGCACTCTCTGGACTCACTGCACTGCTTCCCCAGTGGTGCCAGTGCACTCACTGGACTCACTGCAGTGCATCCCCACTGGTGCCAGTGCACTCTCTGGGCTCACTGCAGTGCATCCCCAGTGGTGCCAGTGCACTCTCTGGACTCACTGCAGTGCATCCCCAGTGGTGCCTGTGCGCTCTCTGGAGTCACAGCACTGCATCCCCAGTGGTGCCAGTGCAATCTCTGGACTCACTGCACTGCATCCCCAGTGGTGCCAGTGCACTCTCTGGACTCACTGAAGTGCATTCTCAGTGGTGCCAGTGCACTCTCTGGACTCAATGCACTGCATCCCCAGTGGTGCCAGTGCACTCTCTGGACTCACTGAACTGCATCCCCAGTGGTGCCAGTGCACTCTCTGGACTCACTGCACTGCATCCCCAGTGCTGCCAGTGCACTCTCTGGACTCACTGCACTGCATCCCTAGTGGAGCCACTGCACTCTCTGGACTCACTGCAGTGCATCCCCAGTGGTGCCACTGCACTCTCTGGACTCACTGCAGTGCATCCCCAGTGGTGCCAGTGCACTCTCTGGACTCATTGAAGTGCATTCTCAGTGGTGCCTGTGCACTCTCTGGACTCACTGCAGTGCATCCCCAGTGGTGCCAGTACACTCACTGGACTCACTGCACTGCATCCCCAGTGGTGCCAGTGCACTCTCTGGACTCACTAAACTGCATCGCCAGTGGTGCCACTGCACTCTCTGGACTCACTGCACTGCTTCCCCAGTGGTGCCAGTGCACTCTCTGGACTCACTGCAGTGCATCCCCACTGGTGCCAGTGCACTCTCTGGGCTCACTGCAGTGCATCCCCAGTGGTGCCAGTGCACTCTCTGGACTCACTGCACTGCATCCCCAGTGGTGCCTGTGCGCTCTCTGGAGTCACAGCACTGCATCCCCAGTGGTGCCAGTGCAATCTCTGGACTCACTGCACTGCATCCCCAGTGGTGCCAAAGCACTCTCTGGACTCACTGCACTGCATCCCCGGTGGTGCCAGTGCAGTCTCTGGAGTAACTGCACTGCATCCCCAGTGGTGCCAAAGCACTCTCTGAACTCCCAGCACCGCATCCCCAGTGGTGCCAGTGCACTCTCTGGACTCACTGCACTGCATCCCCAGTGGTGCCAGTGCACTCTCTGGACTCACTGCACTGCATCACCAGTGGTGCCTCTGCACTCTCTGGACTCACTGCACTGCTTCCCCAGTGGTGCCAGTGCACTCACTGGACTCACTGCAGTGCATCCCCACTGGTGCCAGTGCACTCTCTGGGCTCACTGCAGTGCATCCCCAGTGGTGCCAGTGCACTCTCTGGACTCACTGCAGTGCATCCCCAGTGGTGCCTGTGCGCTCTCTGGAGTCACAGCACTGCATCCCCAGTGGTGCCAGTGCAATCTCTGGACTCACTGCACTGCATCCCCAGTGGTGCCAGTGCACTCTCTGGACTCACTGAAGTGCATTCTCAGTGGTGCCAGTGCACTCTCTGGACTCAATGCACTGCATCCCCAGTGGTGCCAGTGCACTCTCTGGACTCACTGAACTGCATCCCCAGTGGTGCCAGTGCACTCTCTGGACTCACTGCACTGCATCCCCAGTGCTGCCAGTGCACTCTCTGGACTCACTGCACTGCATCCCTAGTGGTGCCACTGCACTCTCTGGACTCACTGCAGTGCATCCCCACTGGTGCCAGTGCACTCTCTGGACTCACTGCACTGCATCCCCAGTGGTGCCAGTGCACTCTCTGGACTCACTTCAGTGCATCCCCAGTGGTGCTAGTACACTCTCTGGACTCACTGTAGTGCATCCCCAGTGGAGCCAGTGCACTCTCTGGACTCACTGCAGTGCATCCGCAGTGGTGCCATTGCACTCTCTGGACTCACTGCACTGCATCCCCAGTGGTGCCAGTGCACTCTCTTGAGTCACTGCACTGCATCCCCTGTGGTGCAAGAGCACTCTCTGGACTCACAGCAGTGCATCCCCAGTGGTGCCAGTGCACTCTCTGGACTCACTGCACTGCATCCCCGGTGGTGCCAGTGCAGTCTCTGGAGTAACTGCACTGCATCCCCAGTGGTGCCAAAGCACTCTCTGAACTCCCAGCACCGCATCCCCAGTGGTGCCAGTGCACTCTCTGGACTCACTGCACTGCATCCCCAGTGGTGCCAGTGCACTCTCTGGACTCACTGCACTGCATCACCAGTGGTGCCTCTGCACTCTCTGGACTCACTGCACTGCTTCCCCAGTGGTGCCAGTGCACTCACTGGACTCACTGCAGTGCATCCCCACTGGTGCCAGTGCACTCTGTGGACTCACTGCAGTGCATCCCCAGTGGTGCCAGTGCACTCTCTGGACTCACTGCAGTGCATCCCCAGTGGTGCCTGTGCGCTCTCTGGAGTCACTGCACTGCATCCCCAGTGGTGCCAGTGCAATCTCTGGACTCACTGCACTGCATCCCCAGTGGTGCCAGTGCACTCTCTGGACTCACTGAAGTGCATTCTCAGTGGTGCCAGTGCACTCTCTGGACTCAATGCACTGCATCCCCAGTGGTGCCAGTGCACTCTCTGGACTCACTGAACTGCATCCCCAGTGGTGCCAGTGCACTCTCTGGACTCACTGCACTGCATCCCCAGTGCTGCCACTGCACTCTCTGGACTCACTGCACTGCATCCCTAGTGGTGCCACTGCACTCACTGGACTCACTGCAGTGCATCCCCAGTGGTGCCAGTGCACTCTCTGGACTCACTGCACTGCATCCCCAGTGGTGCCAGTGCACTCTCTGGACTCACTTCAGTGCATCCCCAGTGGTGCTAGTACACTCTCTGGACTCACTGCAGTGCATCCCCTGTGGAGCCAGTGCACTCTCTGGACTCACTGCAGTGCATCCGCAGTGGTGCCATTGCACTCTCTGGACTCACTGCACTGCATCCCCAGTGGTGCCAGTGCACTCTCTTGAGTCACTGCACTGCATCCCCTGTGGTGCAAGAGCACTCTCTGGACTCACAGCAGTGCATGCCCAGTGGTGCCAGTGCACTCTCTGGACTCACTGCACTGCATCCCCAGTGGTACCAGTGCACTCTCTGGACTCACTGCACTGCATCCCCAGTGGTGCTAGTGCACTGTGTGGACTCACTGTACTGCATCCCCAGTGGTGCCAGTGCAATCTCTGGACTCACTGCAGTGCATCCCCAGTGGTGCCAGTGCACTCTCAGGACTCACTGCACTGCATCCCCAGTGGTGCCAGTGCACTCTCTGGACTCACTGCACTGCATCCGCAGTAGTGACAGTGCACTCTCTGGACTCAATGCAGTGCATCCCCAGTGGTGCCAGTGCACTCTCTGGACTCACTGCACTGCATCCCCAGTAGTGCCAGTGCACTCTCTGGACTCACTGCAGTGCATCCCCAGTGCTGCCAGTGCACTCACTGGATTCACTGCACTGCATCCCCAGTGCTGCCAGTGCACTCTCTGGACTCACTGCACTGCATCTCCAGTGGTGCCAGTGCACTCTGTGGACTCACTGTACTGCATCCCCAGTGGTGACAGTGCACTCTCTGGACTCACTGCAGTGCATCCCCAGTGGTGCCAGTGCACTCTCTGGACTTACTGCAGTGCATCCCCACTGGTGCCAGTGCACTCTCTGGACTCACTGCAGTGCATCCCCAGTGGTGCCAGTGCAGTCTCTGGAGTAACTGCAGTGCATCCCCACTGGTGCCAAAGCACTCTCTGGACTCACTGCAGTGCATCCCCAGTGGTGCCACTGCACTCTCTGGACTCACTGCAGTGCATCCCCAGTGGTGCCAGTGCACTCTCTGGACTCATTGAAGTGCATTCTCAGTGGTGCCAGTGCACTCTCTGGACTCATGCAGTGCATCCCCAGTGGTGCCAGTACACTCACTGGACTCACTGCACTGCATACCCAGTGGTGCCAGTGCACTCTCTGGACTCACTAAACTGCATCCCCAGTGGTGCCACTGCACACTCTGGACTCACTGCACTGCTTCCCCAGTGGTGCCAGTGCACTCTCTGGACTCACTGCAGTGCATCCCCACTGGTGCCAGTGCACTCTCTGGGCTCACTGCAGTGCATCCCCAGTGGTGCCAGTGCACTCTCTGGACTCACTGCACTGCATCCCCAGTGGTGCCAGTGCGCTCTCTGGAGTCACAGCACTGCATCCCCAGTGGTGCCAGTGCAATCTCTGGACTCACTGCACTGCATCCCCAGTGGTGCCAGTGCACTCTCTGGACTCACTGCACTGCATCCCCGGTGGTGCCAGTGCAGTCTCTGGAGTAACTGCACTGCATCCCCACTGGTGCCAAAGCACTCTCTGAACTCCCAGCACCGCATCCCCAGTGGTGCCAGTGCACTCTCTGGACTCACTGCACTGCATCCCCAGTGGTGCCAGTGCACTCTCTGGACTCACTGCACTGCATCCCCAGTGGTGCCAGTGCACTCTCTGGACTCACTGCACTGCATCCCCAGTGGTGCCAGTGCACTCTCTGGACTCACTGAAGTGCATTCTCAGTGGTGCCAGTGCACTCTCTGGACTCACTGCACTGCATCCCCACTGGTGCCAGTGCACTCTCTGGACTCACTGCACTGCATCCCCAGTTGTGCCAGTGCACTCTCTGGACTCAATGCACTGCATCCCCAGTGGTGCCAGTGCACTCTCTGGACTCACTGCACTGCATCCCCAGTGGTGCCAGTGCAATCTCTGGACTCACTGTAGTGCATCCCCAGTGGTGCCAGTGCACTCTCTGGACTCACTGCAGTGCATCCCCAGTGGTGCCAGTGCACTCACTGGACTCACTGCAGTGCATCCCCACTGGTGCCAGTGCACTCTCTGGACTCACTGCACTGCATCCCCAGTGGTGCCAGTGCACTCTCTGGACTCACTGCACTGCAGCCCCATTGGTGCCAGTGCACTCTCTGGACTCACTGCACTGCATCACAGGTAGTGCCAGTGCACTCTCTGGACTCACTGCACTGCATCCCCAGTGGTGCCAGTGCACTCTCTGGACTCACTGCACTGCATCCCCAGTGGTGCCAGTGCACTCTCTGCACTCACTTCTCTGCATTCCCAGTGGTGCCAGTGAAGTCTCTGGACTCACTGCACTGCATCCCCAGTGGTGCCAGTGCAATCTCTGGACTCACTGCAGTGCATCACCAGTGGTGCCAGTGCACTCTCTGGACTCACTGCACTGCATCCCCAGTGGTGCCAGTGCACTCTCTGGACTCACTGCAGTGCATCCCCAGTGGTGCCAGTGCAGTCTCTGGAGTAACTGCAGTGCATCCCCACTGGTGCCAAAGCACTCTCTGGACTCACTGCAGTGCATCCCCAGTGGTGCCACTGCACTCTCTGGACTCACTGCAGTGCATCCCCAGTGGTGCCAGTGCACTCTCTGGACTCATTGAAGTGCATTCTCAGTGGTGCCAGTGCACTCTCTGGACTCATGCAGTGCATCCCCAGTGGTGCCAGTACACTCACTGGACTCACTGCACTGCATCCCCAGTGGTGCCAGTGCACTCTCTGGACTCACTAAACTGCATCCCCAGTGGTGCCACTGCACACTCTGGACTCACTGCACTGCTTCCCCAGTGGTGCCAGTGCACTCTCTGGACTCACTGCAGTGCATCCCCACTGGTGCCAGTGCACTCTCTGGGCTCACTGCAGTGCATCCCCAGTGGTGCCAGTGCACTCTCTGGACTCACTGCACTGCATCCCCAGTGGTGCCAGTGCGCTCTCTGGAGTCACAGCACTGCATCCCCAGTGGTGCCAGTGCAATCTCTGGACTCACTGCACTGCATCCCCAGTGGTGCCAGTGCACTCTCTGGACTCACTGCACTGCATCCCCGGTGGTGCCAGTGCAGTCTCTGGAGTAACTGCACTGCATCCCCACTGGTGCCAAAGCACTCTCTGAACTCCCAGCACCGCATCCCCAGTGGTGCCAGTGCACTCTCTGGACTCACTGCACTGCATCCCCAGTGGTGCCAGTGCACTCTCTGGACTCACTGCACTGCATCCCCAGTGGTGCCAGTGCACTCTCTGGACTCACTGCACTGCATCCCCAGTGGTGCCAGTGCACTCTCTGGACTCACTGAAGTGCATTTTCAGTGGTGCCAGTGCACTCTCTGGACTCACTGCACTGCATCCCCACTGGTGCCAGTGCACTCTCTGGACTCACTGCACTGCATCCCCAGTTGTGCCAGTGCACTCTCTGGACTCAATGCACTGCATCCCCAGTGGTGCCAGTGCACTCTCTGGACTCACTGCACTGCATCCCCAGTGGTGCCAGTGCAATCTCTGGACTCACTGTAGTGCATCCCCAGTGGTGCCAGTGCACTCTCTGGACTCACTGCAGTGCATCCCCAGTGGTGCCAGTGCACTCACTGGACTCACTGCAGTGCATCCCCACTGGTGCCAGTGCACTCTCTGGACTCACTGCACTGCATCCCCAGTGGTGCCAGTGCACTCTCTGGACTCACTGCACTGCAGCCCCATTGGTGCCAGTGCACTCTCTGGACTCACTGCACTGCATCACAGGTAGTGCCAGTGCACTCTCTGGACTCACTGCAGTGCATCCCCAGTGGTGCCAGTGCACTCTCTGGACTCACTGCACTGCATCCCCAGTGGTGCCAGTGCACTCTCTGCACTCACTTCTCTGCATTCCCAGTGGTGCCAGTGAAGTCTCTGGACTCACTGCACTGCACCCCAGTGGTGCCAGTGCAATCTCTGGACTCACTGCAGTGCATCACCAGTGGTGCCAGTGCACTCTCTGGACTCACTGCACTGCATCCCCAGTGGTGCCAGTGCACTCTCTGGACTCACTGCAGTGCATCCCCAGTGGTGCCATTGCACTCTCTGGACTCACTGCACTGCATCCCCAGTGGTGCAAGTGCACTCTCTCGAGTCACTGCACTACATCCCCAGTGGTGCCAGTGCACTCACTGGACTCACTGTACTGCATCATCTGTGGTGCCAGTGCACTCTCTGGACTCACTGCAATGCATCCCCAGTGGTGCCAGTGCACTCTCTGGACTCACTGCAGTGCATCCCCAGTGGTGCCAGTGCACTCTCTGGACTCACTGCACTGTATCCCCAGTGGTGCCAGTGCACTCACTGGATTCACTGCAGTGCATCCCCAGTGGTGCCAGTGCACTCTGTGGACTCACTGCACTGCATCCCCAGTGGTGACAGTGCACTCTCTGGACTCACTGCAGTGCATCCCCAGTGGTGACAGTGCACTCTCTGGACTCACTGCAGTGCATCCCCAGTGGTGCCAGTGCACTCTCTGGACTCACTGCACTGCATCCCCAGTGGTGCCAGTGCAGTCTCTGGAGTAACTGCAGTGCATCCCCAGTGGTGCCAAAGCACTCTCTGGACTCCCGGCACCGCATCCCCAGTGGTGCCAGTGAACTCCCTGGACTCACTGCACTGCATCCCCAGTGGTGCCAGTGCACTCTCTGGAGTCACAGCACTGCATCCCCAGTGGTGCCAGTGCACTCTCTGGACTCACTGAAGTGCATCCCCAGTGGTGCCAGTGCACTCTCTGGACTCACTGAAGTGCATTCTCAGTGGTGCCAGTGCACTCTCTGGACTCACTGCAGTGCATCCCCAGTTTTGCCAGTACACTCACTGGACTCACTGCACTGCATCCCCAGTGGTGCCTCTGCACTCTCTGGACTCACTGCACTGCTTCCCCAGTGGTGCCAGTGCACTCACTGGACTCACTGCAGTGCATCCCCACTGGTGCCAGTGCACTCCCTGGGCTCACTGCAGTGCATCCCCAGTGGTGCCAGTGCACTCTCTGGACTCACTGCACTGCATCCCCAGTGGTGCCAGTGCGCTCTCTGGAGTCACAGCACTGCATTCCCAGTGGTGCCAGTGCAATCTCTGGACTCACTGCACTGCATCCCCAGTGGTGCCAGTGCACTCTCTGGACTCACTGAAGTGCATTCTCAGTGGTGCCAGTGCACTCTCTGGACTCACTGCAGTGCATCCCCAGTGGTGCCAGTGCACTCTCTGGACTCACTGAACTGCATCCCCAGTGGTGCCAGTGCACTCTCTGGACTCACTGCACTGCATCCCCAGTGCTGCCAGTGCACTCTCTGGACTCACTACACTGCATCCCTAGTGGTGCCAGTGCACACTCTGGACTCACTGCACTGCTTCCCCAGTGGTGCCAGTGCACTCTCTGGACTCACGGCACTGCATCCCCAGTGGTGCCAGTGCACTCACTGGACTCACTGCAGTGCATCCCCACTGGTGCCAGTGCACTCTGTGGACTCACTGCACTGCATCCCCAGTGGTGCTACTGCACTCTCTGGACTCACTGCACTGCATCCCCAGTGGTTCGAGCGCACTCTCTGGACTCACAGAACTGCATCCCCAGTGGTGCCAGTACACTCTCTGGACTCACTGCAGCGCATCCCCAGTGGTGCCAGTGCACTCTCTGGACTCACTGCAGTGCATCCCCAGTGCAGCCAGTGCACTCTCTGGACTCACTGCAGTGTATCCGCAGTGGTGCCATTGCACTCTGTGGACTCACTGCACTGCATCTCCAGTGGTGCCAGTGCACTCTCTGGACTCACTGCACTGCATCCCCAGTGCTGGCAGTGCACTCTCTTGAGTCACTGCACTGCATCCCCTGTGGTGCAAGAGCACTCTCTGGACTCACAGCAGTGCATCACCAGTGGTGCCAGTGCACTCTCTGGACTCACTGCACTGCATCCCCAGTGGTGCCAGTGCACTCTCTGGACTCACTGAAGTGCATCCCCAGTGGTGCCTGTGCGCTCTCTGGAGTCACAGCACTGCATCCCCAGTGGTGCCAGTGCAATCTCTGGACTCACTGCACTGCATCCCCAGTGGTGCCAGTGCACTCTCTGGACTCACTGAAGTGCATTCTCAGTGGTGCCAGTGCACTCTCTGGACTCACTGCACTGCATCCCCAGTGGTGCCAGTGCACTCTCTGGACTCACTGAACTGCATCCCCAGTGGTGCCAGTGCACTCTCTGGACTAACTGCACTGCATCCCCAGTGCTGCCAGTGCACTCTCTGGACTCACTGCACTGCATCCCTAGTGGTGCCACTGCACTCTCTGGACTCACTGCACTGCATCCCCACTGGTGCCACTGCAGTCTGTGGACTCACTGCAGTGCATCCCCAATGGTGCCAGTGCACTCTCTGGACTCACTGCAGTGCATTCTCAGTGGTGCCAGTGCACTCTCTGGACTCACTGCAGTGCATCCCCAGTGGTGCCAGTACACTCTCTGGACTCACTGCAGTGCATCCCCAGTGGTGCCAGTGCACTCTCTGGACTCACTGCAGTGCATCCCCAGTGCAGCCAGTGCACTCTCTGGACTCACTGCAGTGCATCCGCAGTGGTGCCATTGCACTCTCTGGACTCACTGCACTGCATCCCC
Source organism: Anser brachyrhynchus (assembly GCF_964034855.1). Lineage (NCBI taxonomy): Eukaryota > Metazoa > Chordata > Aves > Anseriformes > Anatidae > Anser > Anser brachyrhynchus. The sequence goes on along the minus strand of NW_027663839.1, from coordinate 286,183 downwards.
AGTGCTGCCAGTGCACTCTCTTGAGTCACTGCACTGCATCCCCTGTGGTGCAAGAGCACTCTCTGGACTCACAGCAGTGCATCACCAGTGGTGCCAGTGCACTCTCTGGACTCACTGCACTGCATCCCCAGTGGTGCCAGTGCACTCTCTGGACTCACTGCACTGCATCCCCAGTGGTGCTAGTGCACTGTGTGGACTCACTGTACTGCATCCCCAGTGGTACCAGTGCAATCTCTGGACTCACTGCAGTGCATCCCCAGTGGTGCCAGTGCACTCTCAGGACTCACTGCACTGCTTCCCCTGTGGGGCCAGTGCACTCTCTGGACTCACTGCACTGCATCCCCAGTAGTGACAGTGCACTCTCTGGACTCACTGCAGTGCATCCCCAGTGGTGCCAGTGCACTCTCTGGACTCACTGCACTGCATCCCCAGTGGTGCCAGTGCACTCTCTGGACTCACTAAACTGCATCACCAGTGGTGCCTCTGCACTCTCTGGACTCACTGCACTGCTTCCCCAGTGGTGCCAGCGCACTCACTGGACTCACTGCAGTGCATCCCCACTGGTGCCAGTGCACTCTCTGGGCTCACTGCAGTGCATCCCCAGTGGTGCCAGTGCACTCTCTGGACTCACTGCACTGCATCCCCAGTGGTGCCAGTGCACTCTCTGGACTCACTAAACTGCATCACCAGTGGTGCCTCTGCACTCTCTGGACTCACTGCACTGCTTCCCCAGTGGTGCCAGCGCACTCACTGGACTCACTGCAGTGCATCCCCAGTAGTGCCAGTGCACTCTCTGGGCTCACTGCAGTGCATCCCCACTGGTGCCAGTGCACTCACTGGATTCACTGCACTGCATCCCCAGTGGTGCCAGCGCACTCACTGGACTCACTGCACTGCATCCCCAGTAGTGCCAGTGCACTCTCTGGACTCACTGCACTGCATCCCCAGTGCTGCCAGTGCACTCACTGGATTCACTGCACTGCATCCCCAGTGGTGCCAGTGCACTCTCTGGACTCACTGCACTGCATCTCCAGTGGTGCCAGTGCACTCTGTGGACTCACTGTACTGCATCCCCAGTGGTGACAGTGCACTCTCTGGACTCACTGCAGTGCATCCCCAGTGGTGCCAGTGCACTCTCTGGACTTACTGCAGTGCATCCCCACTGGTGCCAGTGCACTCTCTGGACTCACTGCAGTGCATCCCCAGTGGTGCCAGTGCAGTCTCTGGAGTAACTGCAGTGCATCCCCACTGGTGCCAAAGCACTCTCTGGACTCACTACAGTGCATCCCCAGTGGTGCCACTGCACTCTCTGGACTCACTGCAGTGCATCCCCAGTGGTGCCAGTGCACTCTCTGGACTCATTGAAGTGCATTCTCAGTGGTGCCAGTGCACTCTCTGGACTCATGCAGTGCATCCCCAGTGGTGCCAGTACACTCACTGGACTCACTGCACTGCATCCCCAGTGGTGCCAGTGCACTCTCTGGACTCACTAAACTGCATCCCCAGTGGTGCCACTGCACTCTCTGGACTCACTGCACTGCTTCCCCAGTGGTGCCAGTGCACTCTCTGGACTCACTGCAGTGCATCCCCACTGGTGCCAGTGCACTCTCTGGGCTCACTGCAGTGCATCCCCAGTGGTGCCAGTGCACTCTCTGGACTCACTGCACTGCATCCCCAGTGGTGCCTGTGCGCTCTCTGGAGTCACAGCACTGCATCCCCAGTGGTGCCAGTGCAATCTCTGGACTCACTGCACTGCATCCCCAGTGGTGCCAGTGCACTCTCTGGACTCACTGCACTGCATCCCCGGTGGTGCCAGTGCAGTCTCTGGAGTAACTGCACTGCATCCCCAGTGGTGCCAAAGCACTCTCTGAACTCCCAGCACCGCATCCCCAGTGGTGCCAGTGCACTCTCTGGACTCACTGCACTGCATCACCAGTGGTGCCTCTGCACTCTCTGGACTCACTGCACTGCTTCCCCAGTGGTGCCAGTGCACTCACTGGACTCACTGTAGTGCATGCCCACTGGTGCCAGTGCACTCTCTGGGCTCACTGCAGTGCATCCCCAGTGGTGCCAGTGCACTCTCTGGACTCACTGCAGTGCATCCCCAGTGGTGCCTGTGCGCTCTCTGGAGTCACAGCACTGCATCCCCAGTGGTGCCAGTGCAATCTCTGGACTCACTGCACTGCATCCCCAGTGGTGCCAGTGCACTCTCTGGACTCACTGAAGTGCATTCTCAGTGGTGCCAGTGCACTCTCTGGGCTCACTGCACTGCATCCCCAGTGGTGCCAGTGCACTCTCTGGACTCACTGAACTGCATCCCCAGTGGTGCCAGTGCACTCTCTGGACTCACTAAACTGCATCACCAGTGGTGCCTCTGCACTCTCTGGACTCACTGCACTGCTTCCCCAGTGGTGCCAGCGCACTCACTGGACTCACTGCAGTGCATCCCCACTGGTGCCAGTGCACTCTCTGGGCTCACTGCAGTGCATCCCCAGTGGTGCCAGTGCACTCTCTGGACTCACTGCACTGCATCCCCAGTGGTGCCAGTGCACTCTCTGGACTCACTAAACTGCATCACCAGTGGTGCCTCTGCACTCTCTGGACTCACTGCACTGCTTCCCCAGTGGTGCCAGCGCACTCACTGGACTCACTGCAGTGCATCCCCAGTAGTGCCAGTGCACTCTCTGGGCTCACTGCAGTGCATCCCCACTGGTGCCAGTGCACTCACTGGATTCACTGCACTGCATCCCCAGTGGTGCCAGCGCACTCACTGGACTCACTGCACTGCATCCCCAGTAGTGCCAGTGCACTCTCTGGACTCACTGCACTGCATCCCCAGTGCTGCCAGTGCACTCACTGGATTCACTGCACTGCATCCCCAGTGGTGCCAGTGCACTCTCTGGACTCACTGCACTGCATCTCCAGTGGTGCCAGTGCACTCTGTGGACTCACTGTACTGCATCCCCAGTGGTGACAGTGCACTCTCTGGACTCACTGCAGTGCATCCCCAGTGGTGCCAGTGCACTCTCTGGACTTACTGCAGTGCATCCCCACTGGTGCCAGTGCACTCTCTGGACTCACTGCAGTGCATCCCCAGTGGTGCCAGTGCAGTCTCTGGAGTAACTGCAGTGCATCCCCACTGGTGCCAAAGCACTCTCTGGACTCACTGCAGTGCATCCCCAGTGGTGCCACTGCACTCTCTGGACTCACTGCAGTGCATCCCCAGTGGTGCCAGTGCACTCTCTGGACTCATTGAAGTGCATTCTCAGTGGTGCCAGTGCACTCTCTGGACTCATGCAGTGCATCCCCAGTGGTGCCAGTACACTCACTGGACTCACTGCACTGCATCCCCAGTGGTGCCAGTGCACTCTCTGGACTCACTAAACTGCATCCCCAGTGGTGCCACTGCACTCTCTGGACTCACTGCACTGCTTCCCCAGTGGTGCCAGTGCACTCTCTGGACTCACTGCAGTGCATCCCCACTGGTGCCAGTGCACTCTCTGGGCTCACTGCAGTGCATCCCCAGTGGTGCCAGTGCACTCTCTGGACTCACTGCACTGCATCCCCAGTGGTGCCTGTGCGCTCTCTGGAGTCACAGCACTGCATCCCCAGTGGTGCCAGTGCAATCTCTGGACTCACTGCACTGCATCCCCAGTGGTGCCAGTGCACTCTCTGGACTCACTGCACTGCATCCCCGGTGGTGCCAGTGCAGTCTCTGGAGTAACTGCACTGCATCCCCAGTGGTGCCAAAGCACTCTCTGAACTCCCAGCACCGCATCCCCAGTGGTGCCAGTGCACTCTCTGGACTCACTGCACTGCATCACCAGTGGTGCCTCTGCACTCTCTGGACTCACTGCACTGCTTCCCCAGTGGTGCCAGTGCACTCACTGGACTCACTGTAGTGCATGCCCACTGGTGCCAGTGCACTCTCTGGGCTCACTGCAGTGCATCCCCAGTGGTTCCAGTGCACTCTCTGGACTCACTGCAGTGCATCCCCAGTGGTGCCTGTGCGCTCTCTGGAGTCACAGCACTGCATCCCCAGTGGTGCCAGTGCAATCTCTGGACTCACTGCACTGCATCCCCAGTGGTGCCAGTGCACTCTCTGGACTCACTGAAGTGCATTCTCAGTGGTGCCAGTGCACTCTCTGGGCTCACTGCACTGCATCCCCAGTGGTGCCAGTGCACTCTCTGGACTCACTGAACTGCATCCCCAGTGGTGCCAGTGCACTCTCTGGACTCACTGCACTGCATCCCCAGTGCTGCCAGTGCACTCTCTGGACTCACTGCACTGCATCCCTAGTGGTGCCACTGCACTCTCTGGACTCACTGCACTGCTTCCCCAGTGGTGCCAGTGCACTCTCTGGACTCACTGCACTGCATCCCCAGTGGTGCCAGTGCACTCACTGGACTCACTGCAGTGCATCCCCAGTGGTGCCAGTGCACTCTCTGGACTCACTGCACTGCATCCCCAGTGGTGCCAGTGCACTCTCTGGACTCACTGAAGTGCATCCCCAGTGGTGCCAGTGCACTCTCTGGACTCACTTCAGTGCATCCCCAGTGGTGCTAGTACACTCTCTGGACTCACTGCAGTGCATCCCCAGTGGAGCCAGTGCACTCTCTGGACTCACTGCAGTGCATCCGCAGTGGTGCCATTGCACTCTCTGGACTCACTGCACTGCATCCCCAGTGGTGCCAGTGCACTCTCTTGAGTCACTGCACTGCATCCCCTGTGGTGCAAGAGCACTCTCTGGACTCACAGCAGTGCATGCCCAGTGGTGCCAGTGCACTCTCTGGACTCACTGCACTGCATCCCCAGTGGTACCAGTGCACTCTCTGGACTGACTGCACTGCATCCCCAGTGGTGCTAGTGCACTGTGTGGACTCACTGTACTGCATCCCCAGTGGTGCCAGTGCAATCTCTGGACTCACTGCAGTGCATCCCCAGTGGTGCCAGTGCACTCTCAGGACTCACTGCACTGCATCCCCAGTGGGGCCAGTGCACTCTCTGGACTCACTGCACTGCATCCGCAGTAGTGACAGTGCACTCTCTGGACTCAATGCAGTGCATCCCCAGTGGTGCCAGTGCACTCTCTGGACTCACTGCACTGCATCCCCAGTAGTGCCAGTGCACTCTCTGGACTCACTGCACTGCATCCCCAGTGCTGCCAGTGCACTCACTGGATTCACTGCACTGCATCCCCAGTGGTGCCAGTGCACTCTCTGGACTCACTGCACTGCATCTCCAGTGGTGCCAGTGCACTCTGTGGACTCACTGTACTGCATCCCCAGTGGTGACAGTGCACTCTCTGGACTCACTGCACCGCATCCCCAGTGGTGCCAGTGCACTCTCTGGACTCACTGCAGTGCATCCCCAGTGGTGCCAGTGCAGTCTCTGGAGTAACTGCAGTGCATCCCCACTGGTGCCAAAGCACTCTCTGGACTCACTGCAGTGCATCCCCAGTGGTGCCACTGCACACTCTGGACTCACTGCAGTGCATCCCCTATGGTGCCAGTGCACTCTCTGGACTCATTGAAGTGCATTCTCAGTGGTGCCAGTGCACTCTCTGGACTCACTGCAGTGCATCCCCAGTGGTGCCAGTACACTCACTGGACTCACTGCACTGCATCCCCAGTGGTGCCAGTGCACTCTCTGGACTCACTAAACTGCATCCCCAGTGGTGCCAGTGCACTCTCTGGACTCACTGCACTGCTTCCCCAGTGGTGCCAGTGCACTCTCTGGACTCACTGCAGTGCATCCCCACTGGTGCCAGTGCACTCTCTGGGCTCACTGCAGTGCATCCCCAGTGGTGCCAGTGCACTCTCTGGACTCACTGCACTGCATCCCCAGTGGTGCCAGTGCGCTCTCTGGAGTCACAGCACTGCATCCCCAGTGGTGCCAGTGCAATCTCTGGACTCACTGCACTGCATCCCCAGTGGTGCCAGTGCACTCTCTGGACTCACTGCACTGCATCCCCGGTGGTGCCAGTGCAGTCTCTGGAGTAACTGCACTGCATCCCCACTGGTGCCAAAGCACTCTCTGAACTCCCAGCACCGCATCCCCAGTGGTGCCAGTGCACTCTCTGGACTCACTGCACTGCATCCCCAGTGGTGCCAGTGCACTCTCTGGACTCACTGCAGTGCATCCCCAGTGGTGCCAGTGCACTCTCTGGACTCACTGAAGTGCATTCTCAGTGGTGCCAGTGCACTCTCTGGACTCACTGCAGTGCATCCCCAGTGGTGCCAGTACACTCACTGGACTCACTGCACTGCATCCCCAGTGGTGCCAGTGCACTCTCTGGACTCACTAAACTGCATCACCAGTGGTGCCACTGCACTCTCTGGACTCACTGCACTGCTTCCCCCGTGGTGCCAGTGCACTCACTGGACTCACTGCAGTGCATCCCCACTGGTGCCAGTGCACTCTCTGGGCTCACAGCAGTGCATCCCCAGTGGTGCCAGTGCACTCTCTGGACTCACTGCACTGCATCCCCAGTGGTGCCAGTGCGCTCTCTGGAGTCACAGCACTGCATCCCCAGTGGTGCCAGTGCAATCTCTGGACTCACTGCACTGAATCCCCAGTGGTGCCAGTGCACTCTCTGGACTCACTGCACTGCATCCCCGGTGGTGCCAGTGCAGTCTCTGGAGTAACTGCACTGCATCCCCACTGGTGCCAAAGCACTCTCTGGACTCACTGCAGTGCATCCCCAGTGGTGCCAGTGCACTCTCTGGACTCACTGCACTGCATGCCCAGTGGTGCCAGTGCACTCTCTGGACTCACTAAACTGCATACCCACTGGTGCCAGTGCACTCTCTGGACTCACTGTACTGCATCCCCAGTGGTAACAGTGCACTCTCTGGACTCACTGCAGTGCATCCGCAGTGGTGCCAGTGCACTCTCTGGACTCACTGCAGTGCATCCCCAGTGGTGCCAGTGCACTCTCTGGAGTCACTGCACTGCATCCCCACTGGTGCCAGTGTACTCTCTGGACTCACTGCAGTGCATCCCCAGTGGTGCCAGTGCACTCTCTGGACTCACTGCACTGCATCCCCACTGGTGCCAGTGAACTCTCTGGACTCACTGCACTGCATCCCCAGTTGTGCCAGTGCACTCTCTGGACTCAATGCACTGCATCCCCAGTGGTGCCAGTGCACTCTCTGGACTCACTGCACTGCATCCCCAGTGGTGCCAGTGCAATCTCTGGACTCACTGTAGTGCATCCCCAGTGGTGCCAGTGCACTCTCTGGACTCACTGCAGTGCATCCCCAGTGGTGCCAGTGCACTCACTGGACTCACTGCAGTGCATCCCCAGTGGTGCCAGTGCACTCTCTGGACTCACTGCACTGCATCCCCAGTGGTGCCAGTGCACTCTCTGGACTCACTGCACTGCATCCCCAGTGGTGCCAGTGCACTCTCTGGACTCACTGCACTGCATCACAGGTAGTGCCAGTGCACTCTCTGGACTCACTGCACTGCATCCCCAGTGGTGCCAGTGCACTCTCTGGACTCACTGCACTGCATCCCCAGTGGTGCCAGTGCACTCTCTGCACTCACTTCTCTGCATTCCCAGTGGTGCCAGTGAAGTCTCTGGACTCACTGCACTGCATCCCCAGTGGTGCCAGTGCAATCTCTGGACTCACTGCAGTGCATCACCAGTGGTGCCAGTGCACTCTCTGGACTCACTGCACTGCATCCCCAGTGGTGCCAGTGCACTCTCTGGACTCACTGCAGTGCATCCCCAGTGGTGCCAGTGCACTCTCTGGACTCACTGCACTGCATCCCCAGTGGTGCCAGTGCAGTCTCTGGAGTAACTGCAGTGCATCCCCAGTGGTGCCAAAGCACTCTCTGGACTCCCGGCACCGCATCCCCAGTGGTGCCAGTGCACTCTCTGGACTCACTGCACTGCATCCCCAGTGGTGCCAGTGCACTCTCTGGAGTCACAGCACTGCATCCCCAGTGGTGCCAGTGCACTCTCTGGACTCACTGAAGTGCATCCCCAGTGGTGCCAGTGCACTCTCTGGACTCACTGAAGTGCATTCTCAGTGGTGCCAGTGCACTCTCTGGACTCACTGCAGTGCATCCCCAGTTTTGCCAGTACACTCACTGGACTCACTGCAGTGCATCCCCAGTGGTGCCAGTGCACTCTCTGGACTCACTAAACTGCATCACCAGTGGTGCCTCTGCACTCTCTGGACTCACTGCACTGCATCCCCAGTGCTGCCAGTGCACTCTCTGGACTCACTACACTGCATCCCCAGTGGTGCCAGTGCACTCTCTGGACTCACTGCACTGCATCCCCAGTGGTGCCAGTGCACTCACTGGACTCACTGCAGTGCATCCCCACTGGTGCCAGTGCACTCTGTGGACTCACTGCACTGCATCCCCAGTGGTGCTAGTGCACTCTCTGGACTCACTGCACTGCATCCCCAGTGGTTCGAGCGCACTCTCTGGACTCACTGAACTGCATCCCCAGTGGTGCCAGTACACTCTCTGGACTCACTGCAGCGCATCCCCAGTGGTGCCAGTGCACTCTCTGGACTCACTGCAGTGCATCCCCAGTGCAGCCAGTGCACTCTCTGGACTCACTGCAGTGCATCCGCAGTGGTGCCATTGCACTCTGTGGACTCACTGCACTGCATCTCCAGTGGTGCCAGTGCACTCTCTGGACTCACTGCACTGCATCCCCAGTGCTGGCAGTGCACTCTCTTGAGTCACTGCAGTGCATCCCCAGTGGTGCCAGTGCACTCTCTGGACTCACAGCAGTGCCTCACCAGTGGTGCCAGTGCACTCTCTGGACTCACTGCACTGCATCCCCAATGGTGCCAGTGCACTCTCTGGACTCACTGAAGTGCATCCCCAGTGGTGCCTGTGCGCTCTCTGGAGTCACAGCACTGCATCCCCAGTGGTGCCAGTGCAATCTCTGGACTCACTGCACTGCATCCCCAGTGGTGCCAGTGCACTCTCTGGACTCACTGAAGTGCATTCTCAGTGGTGCCAGGGCACTCTCTGGACTCACTGCACTGCATCCCCAGTGGTGCCAGTGCACTCTCTGGACTCACTGAACTGCATCCCCAGTGGTGCCAGTGCACTCTCTGGACTCACTGAAGTGCATCCCCAGTGGTGCCAGTGCACTCTCTGGACTCACTGCACTGCATACCTAGTGGTGCCACTGCACTCTCTGGACTCACTGCACTGCTTCCCCAGTGGTGCCAGTGCACTCTCTGGACTCACTGCACTGCATCCCCAGTGGTGCCAGGGCACTCACTGGACTCACTGCAGTGCATCCCCACTGGTGCCAGTGCACTCTGTGGACTCACTGCAGTGCATCCCCAGTGGTGCCAGTGCACTCTCTGGACTCACTGAAGTGCATTCTCAGTGGTGCCAGTGCACTCTCTGGACTCACTGCACTGCATCCCCAGTGGTGCCAGTACACTCTCTGGACTCACTGCAGTGCATCCCCAGTGGTGCCAGTGCACTCTCTGGACTCACTGCAGTGCATCCCCAGTGCAGCCAGTGCACTCTCTGGACTCACTGCAGTGCATCCGCAGTGGTGCCATTGCACTCTCTGGACTCACTGCACTGCATCTCCAGTGGTGCCAGTGCACTCTCTGGACTCACTGCACTGCATCCCCAGTGCTGCCAGTGCACTCTCTTGAGTCACTGCACTGCATCCCCTGTGGTGCAAGAGCACTCTCTGGACTCACAGCAGTGCATCACCAGTGGTGCCAGTGCACTCTCTGGACTCACTGCACTGCATCCCCAGTGGTGCCAGTGCACTCTCTGGACTCACTGCACTGCATCCCCAGTGGTGCTAGTGCACTGTGTGGACTCACTGTACTGCATCCCCAGTGGTGCCAGTGCAATCTCTGGACTCACTGCAGTGCATCCCCAGTGGTGCCAGTGCACTCTCAGGACTCACTGCACTGCATCCCCAGTGGGGCCAGTGCACTCTCTGGACTCACTGCACTGCATCCCCAGTAGTGACAGTGCACTCTCTGGACTCACTGCAGTGCATCCCCAGTGGTGCCAGTGCACTCTCTGGACTCACTGCACTGCATCCCCAGTAGTGCCGGTGCACTCTCTGGACTCACTGCACTGCATCCCCAGTGGTGCCAGTGCACTCTCTGGACTCACTAAACTGCATCACCAGTGGTGCCTCTGCACTCTCTGGACTCACTGCACTGCTTCCCCAGTGGTGCCAGTGCACTCACTGGACTCACTGCAGTGCATCCCCACTGGTGCCAGTGCACTCTCTGGGCTCACTGCAGTGCATCCCCAGTGGTGCCAGTGCACTCTCTGGACTCACTGCACTGCATCCCCAGTGGTGCCAGTGCGCTCTCTGGAGTCACAGCACTGCATCCCCAGTGGTGCCAGTGCAATCTCTGGACTCACTGCACTGCATTCCCCAGTGGTGCCAGTGCACTCTCTGGACTCACTGAAGTGCATTCTCAGTGGTGCCAGTGCACTCTCTGGACTCACTGCACTGCATCCCCAGTGGTGTCAGTGCACTCTCTGGACTCACTGAACTGCATCCCCAGTGGTGCCAGTGCACTCTCTGGACTCACTGCAGTGCATCCCCAGTGCTGCCAGTGCACTCTCTGGACTCACTGCACTGCATCCCCAGTGGTGCCAGTGCACTCACTGGACTCACTGCAGTGCATCCCCACTGGTGCCAGTGCACTCTCTGGACTCACTGCACTGCATCCCCAGTGGTGCCAGTGCACTCTCTGGACTCACTGCACTGCATCCCCAGTGGTTCCAGCGCACTCTCTGGACTCACTGCACTGCATCCCCAGTGGTGCTAGTGCACTCTGTGGACTCACTGCAGTGCATCCCCAGTGGTGCCAGTGCACTCTCTGGACTCACTGAAGTGCATTCTCAGTGGTGCCAGTGCACTCTCTGGACTCACTTCAGTGCATCCCCAGTGGTGCCAGTACACTCTCTGGACTCACTGCAGTGCATCCCCAGTGGTGCCAGTGCACTCTCTGGACTCACTGCCGTGCATCCCCAGTGCAGCCAGTGCACTCTCTGGACTCACTGCAGTGCATCCGCAGTGGTGCCATTGCACTCTCTGGACTCACTGCACTGCATCTCCAGTGGTGCCAGTGCACTCTCTGGACTCACTGCACTGCATCCCCAGTGCTGCCAGTGCACTCTCTTGAGTCACTGCACTGCATCCCCTGTGGTGCAAGAGCACTCTCTGGACTCACAGCAGTGCATCACCAGTGGTGCCAGTGCACTCTCTGGACTCACTGCACTGCATCCCCAGTGGAGCCAGTGCACTCTCTGGACTCACTGCACTGCATCCCCAGTGGTGCTAGTGCACTGTGTGGGCTCACTGTACTGCATACCCAGTGGTGCCAGTGCAATCTCTGGACTCACTGCAGTGCATCCCCAGTGGGGCCAGTGCACTCTCAGGACTCACTGCACTGCATCCCCAGTAGTGCCAGTGCACTCTCTGGACTCACTGCACTGCATCCCCAGTGCTGCCAGTGCACTCACTGGATACACTGCACTGCATCCCCAGTGGTGCCAGTGCACTCTGTGGACTCACTGTACTGCATCCCCAGTGGTGCCAGTGCACTCTGTGGACTCACTGTACTGCATCCCCAGTGGTGACAGTGCACTCTCTGGACTCACTGTGCTGCATCCCCAGTGGTGCCAGTGCACTCTCTGGACTCACTGCAGTGCATCCCCACTGGTGCCAGTGCACTCTCTGCACTCACTGCAGTGCATCCCCAGTGGTGCCAAAGCACTCTCTGGACTCACTGCAGTGCATCCCCAGTGGTGCCACTGCACTCTCTGGACTCACTGCAGTGCATCCCCAGTGGTGCCAGTGCACTCTCTGGACTCATTGAAGTGCATTCTCAGTGGTGCCAGTGCACTCTCTGGACTCACTGCAGTGCATCCCCAGTGGTGCCAGTGCACTCTCTGGACTCACTGCACTGCATCCCCAGTAGTGCCAGTGCACTCTCTGGACTCACTGCACTGCATCCCCAGTGGTGCCAGTGCACTCTCTGGACTCACTAAACTGCATCACCAGTGGTGCCTCTGCACTCTCTGGACTCACTGCACTGCATCACAGGTGGTGCCAGTGCACTCACTGGACTCACTGCAGTGCATCCCCACTGGTGCCAGTGCACTCTCTGGGCTCACTGCAGTGCATCCCCAGTGGTGCCAGTGCACTCTCTGGACTCACTGCACTGCATCCCCAGTGGTGCCTGTGCGCTCTCTGGAGTCACAGCACTGCATCCCCAGTGGTGCCAGTGCAATCTCTGGACTCACTGCACTGCATCCCCAGTGGTGCCAGTGCACTCTCTGGACTCACTGAAGTGCATTCTCAGTGGTGCCAGTGCACTCTCTGGACTCACTGCACTGCATCCCCAGTGGTGCCAGTGCACTCTCTGGACTCACTGAACTGCATCCCCAGTGGTGCCAGTGCACTCTCTGGACTCACTGCAGTGCATCCCCAGTGCTGCCAGTGCACTCTCTGGACTCACTGCACTGCATCCCCACTGGTGCCAGTGCACTCTCTGGACTCACTGCACTGCATCCCCAGTGGTGCCAGTGCACTCTCTGGACTCACTGCACTGCATCCCCAGTGGTTCCAGCGCACTCTCTGGACTCACTGCACTGCATCCCCAGTGGTGCTAGTGCACTCTGTGGACTCACTGCAGTGCATCCCCAGTGGTGCCAGTGCACTCTCTGGACTCACTGAAGTGCATTCTCAGTGGTGCCAGTGCACTCTCTGGACTCACTTCAGTGCATCCCCAGTGGTGCCAGTACACTCTCTGGACTCACTGCAGTGCATCCCCAGTGGTGCCAGTGCACTCTCTGGACTCACTGCAGTGCATCCCCAGTGGTGCCAGTGCTTTCTCTGGACTCACTGCAGTGCATCCGCAGTGGTGCCATTGCACTCTCTGGACTCACTGCACTGCATCTCCAGTGGTGCCAGTGCACTCTCTGGACTCACTGCACTGCATCCCCAGTGCTGCCAGTGCACTCTCTTGAGTCACTGCACTGCATCCCCTGCGGTGCAAGAGCACTCTCTGGACTCACAGCAGTGCATCACCAGTGGTGCCAGTGCACTCTCTGGACTCACTGCACTGCATCCCCAATGGTGCCAGTGCACTCTCTGGACTCACTGCACTGCATCCCCAGTGGTGCTAGTGCACTGTGTGGACTCACTGTACTGCATACCCAGTGGTGCCAGTGCAATCTCTGGACTCACTGCAGTGCATCCCCAGTGGTGCCAGTGCACTCTCAGGACTCACTGCACTGCATCCCCAGTGGGGCCAGTGCACTCTCTGGACTCACTGCACTGCATCCCCAATAGTGACAGTGCACTCTCTGGACTCACTGCAGTGCATCCCCAGTGGTGCCAGTGCACTCTCTGGACTCACTGCACTGCATCCCCAGTAGTGCCAGTGCACTCTCTGGACTCACTGCACTGCATCCCCAGTGCTGCCAGTGCACTCACTGGATTCACTGCACTGCATCCCCAGTGGTGCCAGTGCACTCTGTGGACTCACTGTACTGCATCCCCAGTGGTGCCAGTGCACTCTGTGGACTCACTGTACTGCATCCCCAGTGGTGACAGTGCACTCTCTGGACTCACTGTGCTGCATCCCCAGTGGTGCCAGTGCACTCTTTGGACTCACTGCAGTGCATCCCCACTGGTGCCAGTGCACTCTCTGGACTCACTGCAGTGCATCCCCAGAGGTGCCAGTGCAGTCTCTGGAGTAACTGCAGTGCATCCCCACTGGTGCCAAAGCACTCTCTGGACTCACTGCAGTGCATCCCCAGTGGTGCCACTGCACTCTCTGGACTCACTGCAGTGCATCCCCAGTGGTGCCAGTGCACTCTCTGGACTCATTGAAGTGCATTCTCAGTGGTGCCAGTGCACTCTCTGGACTCACTGCAGTGCATCCCCAGTGGTGCCAGTGCACTCTCTGGACTCACTAAACTGCATCCCCAGTGGTGCCACTGCACTCTCTGGACTCACTGCACTGCTTCCCCAGTGGTGCCAGTGCACTCACTGGACTCACTGCAGTGCATCCCCACTGGTGCCAGTGCACTCTCTGGGCTCACTGCAGTGCATCCCCAGTGGTGCCAGTGCACTCTCTGGACTCACTGCACTGCATCCCCAGTGGTGCCAGTGCGCTCTCTGGAGTCACAGCACTGCATCCCCAGTGGTGCCAGTGCAATCTCTGGACTCACTGCACTGCATCCCCGGTGGTGCCAGGGCAGTCTGTGGAGTAACTGCACTGCATCCCCAGTGGTGCCAAAGCACTCTCTGGACTCCCAGCACCGCATCCCCAGTGGTGCCAGTGCACTCTCTGGACTCACTGCACTGCATCACCAGTGGTGCCACTGCACTCTCTGGACTCACTGCACTGCTTCCCCAGTGGTGCCAGTGCACTCACTGGACTGACTGCAGTGCATCCCCACTGGTGCCAGTGCACTCTCTGGGCTCACTGCAGTGCATCCCCAGTGGTGCCAGTGCACTCTCTGGACTCACTGCACTGCATCCCCAGTGGTGCCTGTGCGCTCTCTGGAGTCACAGCACTGCATTCTCAGTGGTGCCAGTGCACTCTCTGGACTCACTGCACCTCATCCCCAGTGGTGCCAGTGCACTCTCTGGACTCACTGAACTGCATCCCCAGTGGTGCCAGTGCACTCTCTGGACTCACTGCACTGCATCCCCAGTGCTGCCAGTGCACTCTCTGGACTCACTGCACTGCATCCCCAGTGGTGCCACTGCACTCTCTGGACTCACTGCACTGCTTCCCCAGTGGTGCCAGTGCACTCTCTGGACTCACTGCAGTGCATCCCCACTGGTGCCAGTGCACTCACTGGACTCACTGCAGTGCATCCCCAGTGGTGCCAGTGCACTCTCTGGAGTCACTGCACTGCATCCCCAGTGGTGCCAGTGCACTCTCTGGACTCACTGCACTGCATCCCCAGTGGTTCCAGCGCACTCTCTGGACTCACTGCACTGCATCCCCAGTAGTGCTAGTGCACTCTGTGGACTCACTGCACTGCTTCCCCAGTGGTGCCAGTGCACTCTCTGGACTCACTCAAGTGCATCCCCAGTGGTGCCAGTGCACTCTCTGGGCTCACTGCAGTGCATCCCCAGTGGTGCCAGTGCACTCTCTGGACTCACTGCACTGCATCCCCAGTGGTTCCAGCGCACTCTCTGGACTCACTGCACTGCATCCCCAGTAGTGCTAGTGCACTCTGTGGACTCACTGCACTGCATCCCCAGTGGTGCCAGTGCACTTTCTGGACTCACTGAAGTGCATTCTCAGTGGTGCCACTGCACTCTCTGGACTCACTTCAGTGCATCCCCAGTGGTGCCAGTACACTCTCTGGACTCACTGCAGTGCATCCCCAGTGGTGCCAGTGCACTCTCTGGACTCACTGCACTGCATCCCCAGTGGAGCCAGTGCACTCTCTGGACTCACTGCAGTGCATCCCCAGTGGTGCCATTGCACTCTCTGGACTCATCGCACTGCATCCCCAGTGGTGCCAGTGCACTCTCTGGACTCACTGCACTGCATCCCCAGTGCTGCCAGTGCACTCTCTTGAGTCACTGCACTGCATCCCCTGTGGTGCAAGAGCACTCTCTGGACTCACTGCAGTGCATCCCCAGTGGTGCCAGTGCACTCTCTGGGCTCACTGCAGTGCATCCCCAGTGGTGCCAGTGCACTCTCTGGACTCACTGAAGTGCATCCCCAGTGGTGCCAGTGCGCTCTCTGGACTCACTGAAGTGCATCCCCAGTAGTGACAGTGCACTCTCTGGACTCACTGCACTGCATCCCCAGTGGTGCCAGTGCACTCTCTGGACTCACTGCACTGCTTCCCCAGTGGTGCCAGTGCACTCTTTCGAGTCACTGCAGTGCATCCCCAGTGGTGCCAGTGCACTCTCTGTACTCACTGCAGTGCATCCCCAGTGGTGCCAGTGCGCTCTCTGGAGTCACAGCACTGCATCCCCAGTGGTGCCAGTGCACTCTCTGGACTCACTGAAGTGCATTCTCAGTGGTGCCAGTGCACTCTCTGGACTCACTGCACTGCATCCCCAGTGGTGCCAGTGCACTCTCTGGACTCACTGAACTGCATCCCCAGTGGTGCCAGTGCAATCTCTGGACTCACTGCAGTGCATCCCCAGTGGTGCCAGTGCACTCTCTGGACTCACTGAAGTGCATTATCAGTGGTGCCAGTGCACTCTCTGGACTCACTGCACTGCATCCCCAGTGCTGCCAGTGCACTCTCTTGAGTCACTGCACTGCATCCCCTGTGGTGCAAGAGCACTCTCTGGACTCACAGCAGTGCATCACCAGTGGTGCCAGTGCACTCTCTGGACTCACTGCACTGCATCCCCAGTGGTGCCAGTGCACTCTCTGGACTCACTGCACTGCATCCCCAGTGGTGCTAGTGCACTGTGTGGACTCACTGTACTGCATCCCCAGTGGTGCCAGTGCAATCTCTGGACTCACTGCAGTGCATCCCCAGTGGTGCCAGTGCACTCTCAGGACTCACTGCACTGCATCCCCAGTGGGGCCAGTGCACTCTCTGGACTCACTGCACTGCATCCCCAGTAGTGACAGTGCACTCTCTGGACTCACTGCAGTGCATCCCCAGTGGTGCCAGTGCACTCTCTGGACTCACTGCACTGCATCCCCAGTAGTGCCGGTGCACTCTCTGGACTCACTGCACTGCATCCCCAGTGGTGCCAGTGCACTCTCTGGACTCACTAAACTGCATCACCAGTGGTGCCTCTGCACTCTCTGGACTCACTGCACTGCTTCCCCAGTGGTGCCAGTGCACTCACTGGACTCACTGCAGTGCATCCCCACTGGTGCCAGTGCACTCTCTGGGCTCACTGCAGTGCATCCCCAGTGGTGCCAGTGCACTCTCTGGACTCACTGCACTGCATCCCCAGTGGTGCCAGTGCGCTCTCTGGAGTCACAGCACTGCATCCCCAGTGGTGCCAGTGCAATCTCTGGACTCACTGCACTGCATTCCCCAGTGGTGCCAGTGCACTCTCTGGACTCACTGAAGTGCATTCTCAGTGGTGCCAGTGCACTCTCTGGACTCACTGCACTGCATCCCCAGTGGTGCCAGTGCACTCTCTGGACTCACTGAACTGCATCCCCAGTGGTGCCAGTGCACTCTCTGGACTCACTGCAGTGCATCCCCAGTGCTGCCAGTGCACTCTCTGGACTCACTGCACTGCATCCCCAGTGGTGCCAGTGCACTCACTGGACTCACTGCAGTGCATCCCCACTGGTGCCAGTGCACTCTCTGGACTCACTGCACTGCATCCCCAGTGGTGCCAGTGCACTCTCTGGACTCACTGCACTGCATCCCCAGTGGTTCCAGCGCACTCTCTGGACTCACTGCACTGCATCCCCAGTGGTGCTAGTGCACTCTGTGGACTCACTGCAGTGCATCCCCAGTGGTGCCAGTGCACTCTCTGGACTCACTGAAGTGCATTCTCAGTGGTGCCAGTGCACTCTCTGGACTCACTTCAGTGCATCCCCAGTGGTGCCAGTACACTCTCTGGACTCACTGCAGTGCATCCCCAGTGGTGCCAGTGCACTCTCTGGACTCACTGCCGTGCATCCCCAGTGCAGCCAGTGCACTCTCTGGACTCACTGCAGTGCATCCGCAGTGGTGCCATTGCACTCTCTGGACTCACTGCACTGCATCTCCAGTGGTGCCAGTGCACTCTCTGGACTCACTGCACTGCATCCCCAGTGCTGCCAGTGCACTCTCTTGAGTCACTGCACTGCATCCCCTGTGGTGCAAGAGCACTCTCTGGACTCACAGCAGTGCATCACCAGTGGTGCCAGTGCACTCTCTGGACTCACTGCACTGCATCCCCAGTGGAGCCAGTGCACTCTCTGGACTCACTGCACTGCATCCCCAGTGGTGCTAGTGCACTGTGTGGGCTCACTGTACTGCATACCCAGTGGTGCCAGTGCAATCTCTGGACTCACTGCAGTGCATCCCCAGTGGGGCCAGTGCACTCTCAGGACTCACTGCACTGCATCCCCAGTAGTGCCAGTGCACTCTCTGGACTCACTGCACTGCATCCCCAGTGCTGCCAGTGCACTCACTGGATACACTGCACTGCATCCCCAGTGGTGCCAGTGCACTCTGTGGACTCACTGTACTGCATCCCCAGTGGTGCCAGTGCACTCTGTGGACTCACTGTACTGCATCCCCAGTGGTGACAGTGCACTCTCTGGACTCACTGTGCTGCATCCCCAGTGGTGCCAGTGCACTCTCTGGACTCACTGCAGTGCATCCCCACTGGTGCCAGTGCACTCTCTGCACTCACTGCAGTGCATCCCCAGTGGTGCCAAAGCACTCTCTGGACTCACTGCAGTGCATCCCCAGTGGTGCCACTGCACTCTCTGGACTCACTGCAGTGCATCCCCAGTGGTGCCAGTGCACTCTCTGGACTCATTGAAGTGCATTCTCAGTGGTGCCAGTGCACTCTCTGGACTCACTGCAGTGCATCCCCAGTGGTGCCAGTGCACTCTCTGGACTCACTGCACTGCATCCCCAGTAGTGCCAGTGCACTCTCTGGACTCACTGCACTGCATCCCCAGTGGTGCCAGTGCACTCTCTGGACTCACTAAACTGCATCACCAGTGGTGCCTCTGCACTCTCTGGACTCACTGCACTGCATCACAGGTGGTGCCAGTGCACTCACTGGACTCACTGCAGTGCATCCCCACTGGTGCCAGTGCACTCTCTGGGCTCACTGCAGTGCATCCCCAGTGGTGCCAGTGCACTCTCTGGACTCACTGCACTGCATCCCCAGTGGTGCCTGTGCGCTCTCTGGAGTCACAGCACTGCATCCCCAGTGGTGCCAGTGCAATCTCTGGACTCACTGCACTGCATCCCCAGTGGTGCCAGTGCACTCTCTGGACTCACTGAAGTGCATTCTCAGTGGTGCCAGTGCACTCTCTGGACTCACTGCACTGCATCCCCAGTGGTGCCAGTGCACTCTCTGGACTCACTGCACTGCATCCCCAGTGGTGCCAGTGCACTCTCTGGACTCACTGAACTGCATCCCCAGTGGTGCCAGTGCACTCTCTGGACTCACTGCACTGCATCCCCAGTGCTGCCAGTGCACTCTCTGGACTCACTGCACTGCATCCCCACTGGTGCCAGTGCACTCTCTGGACTCACTGCACTGCATCCCCAGTGGTGCCAGTGCACTCTCTGGACTCACTGCACTGCATCCCCAGTGGTTCCAGCGCACTCTCTGGACTCACTGCACTGCATCCCCAGTGGTGCTAGTGCACTCTGTGGACTCACTGCAGTGCATCCCCAGTGGTGCCAGTGCACTCTCTGGACTCACTGAAGTGCATTCTCAGTGGTGCCAGTGCACTCTCTGGACTCACTTCAGTGCATCCCCAGTGGTGCCAGTACACTCTCTGGACTCACTGCAGTGCATCCCCAGTGGTGCCAGTGCACTCTCTGGACTCACTGCAGTGCATCCCCAGTGGTGCCAGTGCACTCTCTGGACTCACTGCAGTGCATCCGCAGTGGTGCCATTGCACTCTCTGGACTCACTGCACTGCATCTCCAGTGGTGCCAGTGCACTCTCTGGACTCACTGCACTGCATCCCCAGTGCTGCCAGTGCACTCTCTTGAGTCACTGCACTGCATCCCCTGCGGTGCAAGAGCACTCTCTGGACTCACAGCAGTGCATCACCAGTGGTGCCAGTGCACTCTCTGGACTCACTGCACTGCATCCCCAATGGTGCCAGTGCACTCTCTGGACTCACTGCACTGCATCCCCAGTGGTGCTAGTGCACTGTGTGGACTCACTGTACTGCATACCCAGTGGTGCCAGTGCAATCTCTGGACTCACTGCAGTGCATCCCCAGTGGTGCCAGTGCACTCTCAGGACTCACTGCACTGCATCCCCAGTGGGGCCAGTGCACTCTCTGGACTCACTGCACTGCATCCCCAATAGTGACAGTGCACTCTCTGGACTCACTGCAGTGCATCCCCAGTGGTGCCAGTGCACTCTCTGGACTCACTGCACTGCATCCCCAGTAGTGCCAGTGCACTCTCTGGACTCACTGCACTGCATCCCCAGTGCTGCCAGTGCACTCACTGGATTCACTGCACTGCATCCCCAGTGGTGCCAGTGCACTCTGTGGACTCACTGTACTGCATCCCCAGTGGTGCCAGTGCACTCTGTGGACTCACTGTACTGCATCCCCAGTGGTGACAGTGCACTCTCTGGACTCACTGTGCTGCATCCCCAGTGGTGCCAGTGCACTCTTTGGACTCACTGCAGTGCATCCCCACTGGTGCCAGTGCACTCTCTGGACTCACTGCAGTGCATCCCCAGAGGTGCCAGTGCAGTCTCTGGAGTAACTGCAGTGCATCCCCACTGGTGCCAAAGCACTCTCTGGACTCACTGCAGTGCATCCCCAGTGGTGCCACTGCACTCTCTGGACTCACTGCAGTGCATCCCCAGTGGTGCCAGTGCACTCTCTGGACTCATTGAAGTGCATTCTCAGTGGTGCCAGTGCACTCTCTGGACTCACTGCAGTGCATCCCCAGTGGTGCCAGTGCACTCTCTGGACTCACTAAACTGCATCCCCAGTGGTGCCACTGCACTCTCTGGACTCACTGCACTGCTTCCCCAGTGGTGCCAGTGCACTCACTGGACTCACTGCAGTGCATCCCCACTGGTGCCAGTGCACTCTCTGGGCTCACTGCAGTGCATCCCCAGTGGTGCCAGTGCACTCTCTGGACTCACTGCACTGCATCCCCAGTGGTGCCAGTGCGCTCTCTGGAGTCACAGCACTGCATCCCCAGTGGTGCCAGTGCAATCTCTGGACTCACTGCACTGCATCCCCGGTGGTGCCAGGGCAGTCTGTGGAGTAACTGCACTGCATCCCCAGTGGTGCCAAAGCACTCTCTGGACTCCCAGCACCGCATCCCCAGTGGTGCCAGTGCACTCTCTGGACTCACTGCACTGCATCACCAGTGGTGCCACTGCACTCTCTGGACTCACTGCACTGCTTCCCCAGTGGTGCCAGTGCACTCACTGGACTGACTGCAGTGCATCCCCACTGGTGCCAGTGCACTCTCTGGGCTCACTGCAGTGCATCCCCAGTGGTGCCAGTGCACTCTCTGGACTCACTGCACTGCATCCCCAGTGGTGCCTGTGCGCTCTCTGGAGTCACAGCACTGCATTCTCAGTGGTGCCAGTGCACTCTCTGGACTCACTGCACCTCATCCCCAGTGGTGCCAGTGCACTCTCTGGACTCACTGAACTGCATCCCCAGTGGTGCCAGTGCACTCTCTGGACTCACTGCACTGCATCCCCAGTGCTGCCAGTGCACTCTCTCGACTCACTGCACTGCATCCCCAGTGGTGCCACTGCACTCTCTGGACTCACTGCACTGCTTCCCCAGTGGTGCCAGTGCACTCTCTGGACTCACTGCAGTGCATCCCCACTGGTGCCAGTGCACTCACTGGACTCACTGCAGTGCATCCCCAGTGGTGCCAGTGCACTCTCTGGAGTCACTGCACTGCATCCCCAGTGGTGCCAGTGCACTCTCTGGACTCACTGCACTGCATCCCCAGTGGTTCCAGCGCACTCTCTGGACTCACTGCACTGCATCCCCAGTAGTGCTAGTGCACTCTGTGGACTCACTGCACTGCTTCCCCAGTGGTGCCAGTGCACTCTCTGGACTCACTGCAGTGCATCCCCAGTGGTGCCAGTGCACTCTCTGGGCTCACTGCAGTGCATCCCCAGTGGTGCCAGTGCACTCTCTGGACTCACTGCACTGCATCCCCAGTGGTTCCAGCGCACTCTCTGGACTCACTGCACTGCATCCCCAGTAGTGCTAGTGCACTCTGTGGACTCACTGCACTGCATCCCCAGTGGTGCCAGTGCACTTTCTGGACTCACTGAAGTGCATTCTCAGTGGTGCCACTGCACTCTCTGGACTCACTTCAGTGCATCCCCAGTGGTGCCAGTACACTCTCTGGACTCACTGCAGTGCATCCCCAGTGGTGCCAGTGCACTCTCTGGACTCACTGCACTGCATCCCCAGTGGAGCCAGTGCACTCTCTGGACTCACTGCAGTGCATCCCCAGTGGTGCCATTGCACTCTCTGGACTCATCGCACTGCATCCCCAGTGGTGCCAGTGCACTCTCTGGACTCACTGCACTGCATCCCCAGTGCTGCCAGTGCACTCTCTTGAGTCACTGCACTGCATCCCCTGTGGTGCAAGAGCACTCTCTGGACTCACTGCAGTGCATCCCCAGTGGTGCCAGTGCACTCTCTGGGCTCACTGCAGTGCATCCCCAGTGGTGCCAGTGCACTCTCTGGACTCACTGAAGTGCATTCTCAGTGGTGCCAGTGCACTCTCTGGACTCACTGCACTGCATCCCCAGTAGTGACAGTGCACTCTCTGGACTCACTGCACTGCATCCCCAGTGGTGCCAGTGCACTCTCTGGACTCACTGCACTGCTTCCCCAGTGGTGCCAGTGCACTCTTTCGAGTCACTGCAGTGCATCCCCAGTGGTGCCAGTGCACTCTCTGTACTCACTGCAGTGCATCCCCAGTGGTGCCAGTGCGCTCTCTGGAGTCACAGCACTGCATCCCCAGTGGTGCCAGTGCACTCTCTGGACTCACTGAAGTGCATTCTCAGTGGTGCCAGTGCACTCTCTGGACTCACTGCACTGCATCCCCAGTGGTGCCAGTGCACTCTCTGGACTCACTGAACTGCATCCCCAGTGGTGCCAGTGCAATCTCTGGACTCACTGCAGTGCATCCCCAGTGGTGCCAGTGCACTCTCTGGACTCACTGAAGTGCATTATCAGTGGTGCCAGTGCACTCTCTGGACTCACTGCACTGCATCCCCAGTAGTGACAGTGTACTCTCTGGACTCACTGCAGTGCATCCCCAGTGGGGCCAGTGCACTCTCTGGACTCACTGCACTGCATCCCCAGTGGTGCTAGTGCACTGTGTGGACTCACTGTTCTGCATCCCCAGTGGTGCCAGTGCAATCTCTGGACTCACTGCAGTGCATCCCCAGTGGTGCCAGTGCACTCTCAGGACTCACTGCACTTCATCCCCAGTGGGGCCAGTGCACTCTCTGGACTCACTGCACTGCATCCCCAGTAGTGACAGTGCACTCTCTGAACTCACTGCAGTGCATCCCCAGTGGTGCCAGTGCACTCTCTGGACTCACTGCACTGCATCCCCAGTAGTGCCAGTGCACTCTCTGGACTCACTGCACTGCATCCCCAGTGGTGCCAGTGCACTCTCTGGACTCACTAAACTGCATCACCAGTGGTGCCTCTGCACTCTCTGGACTCACTGCAGTGCATCCCCAGTGGTGCCAGTGCACTCTCTGGACTCATTGAAGTGCATTCTCAGTGGTGCCAGTGCACTCTCTGGACTCACTGCAGTGCATCCCCAGTGGTGCCAGTGCACTCTTTGGACTCACTAACCTGCATCCCCAGTGGTGCCAGTGCACTCACTGGACTCACTGCAGTGCATCCCCACTGGTCCCAGTGCACTCTCTGGGCTCACTGCAGTGCATCCCCAGTGGTGCCAGTGCTATCTCTGGACTCACTGCACTGCATCCCCGGTGGTGCCAGTGCAGTCTCTGGAGTAACTGCACTGCATCCCCACTGGTGCCAAAGACTCTCTGGACTCCCAGCACCGCATCCCCAGTGGTGCCAGTGCACTCTCTGGACTCACTGCACTGCATCACCAGTGGTGCCACTGCACTCTCTGGACTCACTGCAGTGCATCCCCAGTGGTGCCAGTGCACTCTCTGGACTCATTGAAGTGCATTCTCAGTGGTGCCAGTGCACTCTGTGGACTCACTGTACTACATCCCCAGTAGTGACAGTGCACTCTCTGGACTCACTGCAGTGCATCCCCAGTGGTGCCAGTGCACTCTCTGGACTCACTGCACTGCATCCCCAGTGGAGCCAGTGCACTCTCTGGACTCACTGCAGTGCATCCCCAGTGGTGCCATTGCACTCTCTGGACTCATCGCACTGCATCCCCAGTGGTGCCAGTGCACTCTCTGGACTCACTGCACTGCATCCCCAGTGCTGCCAGTGCACTCTCTTGAGTCACTGCGCTGCATCCCCTGTGGTGCAAGAGCACTCTCTGGACTCACAGCAGTGCATCACCAGTGGTGCCAGTGCACTCTCTGGACTCACTGCAGTGCATCCCCAGTGGAGCCAGTGCACTCTCTGGACTCACTGCACTGCATCCCCAGTGGTGCTAGTGCACTGTGTGGACTCACTGTACTGCATCCCCAGTGGTGCCAGTGCAATCTCTGGACTCACTGCAGTGCATCCCCAGTGGTGCCAGTGCACTCTCTGGACTCACTGAAGTGCATTCTCAGTGGTGCCAGTGCACTCTCTGGACTCACTGCACTGCATCCCCAGTAGTGACAGTGCACTCTCTGGACTCACTGCAGTGCATCCCCAGTGGTGCCAGTGCACTCTCTGGACTCACTGCACTGCTTCCCCAGTGGTGCCAGTGCACTCTTTCGAGTCACTGCAGTGCATCCCCAGTGGTGCCAGTGCACTCTCTGTACTCACTGCAGTGCATCCCCAGTGGTGCCAGTGCGCTCTCTGGAGTCACAGCACTGCATCCCCAGTGGTGCCAGTGCACTCTCTGGACTCACTGAAGTGCATTCTCAGTGGTGCCAGTGCACTCTCTGGACTCACTGCACTGCATCCCCAGTGGTGCCAGTGCACTCTCTGGACTCACTGAACTGCATCCCCAGTGGTGCCAGTGCAATCTCTGGACTCACTGCAGTGCATCCCCAGTGGTGCCAGTGCACTCTCTGGACTCACTGAAGTGCATTATCAGTGGTGCCAGTGCACTCTCTGGACTCACTGCACTGCATCCCCAGTAGTGACAGTGTACTCTCTGGACTCACTGCAGTGCATCCCCAGTGGGGCCAGTGCACTCTCTGGACTCACTGCACTGCATCCCCAGTGGTGCTAGTGCACTGTGTGGACTCACTGTTCTGCATCCCCAGTGGTGCCAGTGCAATCTCTGGACTCACTGCAGTGCATCCCCAGTGGTGCCAGTGCACTCTCAGGACTCACTGCACTGCATCCCCAGTGGGGCCAGTGCACTCTCTGGACTCACTGCACTGCATCCCCAGTAGTGACAGTGCACTCTCTGAACTCACTGCAGTGCATCCCCAGTGGTGCCAGTGCACTCTCTGGACTCACTGCACTGCATCCCCAGTAGTGCCAGTGCACTCTCTGGACTCACTGCACTGCATCCCCAGTGGTGCCAGTGCACTCTCTGGACTCACTAAACTGCATCACCAGTGGTGCCTCTGCACTCTCTGGACTCACTGCAGTGCATCCCCAGTGGTGCCAGTGCACTCTCTGGACTCATTGAAGTGCATTCTCAGTGGTGCCAGTGCACTCTCTGGACTCACTGCAGTGCATCCCCAGTGGTGCCAGTGCACTCTTTGGACTCACTAACCTGCATCCCCAGTGGTGCCAGTGCACTCACTGGACTCACTGCAGTGCATCCCCACTGGTCCCAGTGCACTCTCTGGGCTCACTGCAGTGCATCCCCAGTGGTGCCAGTGCTATCTCTGGACTCACTGCACTGCATCCCCGGTGGTGCCAGTGCAGTCTCTGGAGTAACTGCACTGCATCCCCACTGGTGCCAAAGACTCTCTGGACTCCCAGCACCGCATCCCCAGTGGTGCCAGTGCACTCTCTGGACTCACTGCAGTGCATCCCCAGTGGTGCCAGTGCACTCTCTGGACTCACTGCACTGCTTCCCCAGTGGTGCCAGTGCACTCACTGGACTGACTGCAGTGCATCCCCACTGGTGCCAGTGCACTCTCTGGGCTCACTGCAGTGCATCCCCAGTGGTGCCAGTGCACTCTCTGGACTCACTGCACTGCATCCCCAGTGGTGCCTGTGCGCTCTCTGGAGTCACAGCACTGCATTCTCAGTGGTGCCAGTGCACTCTCTGGACTCACTCTACCTCATCCCCAGTGGTGCCAGTGCACTCTCTGGACTCACTGAACTGCATCCCCAGTGGTGCCAGTGCACTCTCTGGACTCACTGCACTGCATCCCCAGTGCTGCCAGTGCACTCTCTGGACTCACTGCACTGCATCCCCAGTGGTGCCACTGCACTCTGTGGACTCACTGCACTGCTTCCCCAGTGGTGCCAGTGCACTCTCTCGACTCACTGCACTGCATCCCCAGTGGTGCCAGTGCACTCACTGGACTCACTGCAGTGCATCCCCAGTGGTGCCAGTGCACTCTCTGGAGTCACTGCACTGCATCCCCAGTGGTGCCAGTGCACTCTCTGGACTCACTGCACTGCATCCCCAGTGGTTCCAGCACACTCTCTGGACTCACTGCACTGCATCCCCAGTAGTGCTAGTGCACTCTGTGGACTCACTGCACTGCATCCCCAGTGGTGCCAGTGCACTCTCTGGACTCACTGAAGTGCATTCTCAGTGGTGCCACTGCACTCTCTGGACTCACTTCAGTGCATCCCCAGTGGTGCCAGTACACTCTCTGGACTCACTGCAGTGCATCCCCAGTGGTGCCAGTGCACTCTCTGGACTCACTGCACTGCATCCCCAGTGGAGCCAGTGCACTCTCTGGACTCACTGCAGTGCATCCGCCGTGGTGCCATTGCACTCTCTGGACTCATCGCACTGCATCCCCAGTGGTGCCAGTGCACTCTCTGGACTCACTGCACTGCATCCCCAGTGGTCCTAGTGCACTGTGTGGACTCACTGTACTGCATCCCCAGTGGTGCCAGTGCAATCTCTGGACTCACTGCATTGCATCCCCAGTGGTGCCAGTGCACTCTCTGGACTCACTGAAGTGCATTCTCAGTGGTGCCAGTGCACTCTCTGGACTCACTGCACTGCATCCCCAGTAGTGACAGTGCACTCTCTGGACTCACTGCACTGCATCCCCAGTGGTGCCAGTGCACTCTCTGGACTCACTGCACTGCTTCCCCAGTGGTGCCTGTGCACTCTTTCGAGTCACTGCAGTGCATCCCCAGTGGTGCCAGTGCACTCTCTGTACTCACTGCAGTGCATCCCCAGTGGTGCCAGTGCGCTCTCTGGAGTCACAGCACTGCATCCCCAGTGGTGCCAGTGCAATCTCTGGACTCACTGCACTGCATCCCCAGTGGTGCCAGTGCACTCTCTGGACTCACTGAAGTGCATTATCAGTGGTGCCAGTGCACTCTCTGGACTCACTGCACTGCATCCCCAGTAGAGACAGTGCACTCTCTGGACTCACTGCAGTGCATCCCCAGTGAGGCCAGTGCACTCTCTGGACTCACTGCACTGCATCCCCAGTGGTGCTAGTGCACTGTGTTGACTCACTGTACTGCATCCCCAGTGGTTCCAGTGCAATCTCTGGACTCACTGCAGTGCATCCCCAGTGGTGCCAGTGCACTCTCAGGACTCACTGCACTGCATCCCCAGTGGTGCCAGTGCACTCTCTGGACTCACTGCACTGCATCCCCAGTAGTGCCAGTGCACTCTCTGGACTCACTGCACTGCATCCCCAGTGGTGCCAGTGCACTCTCTGGACTCACTAAACTGCATCACCAGTGGTGCCTCTGCCCTCTCTGGACTCACTGCACTGCTTCCCCAGTGGTGCCAGTGCACTCACTGGACTCACTGCAGTGCATCCCCACTGGTGCCAGTGCACTCTCTGGGCTGACTGCAGTGCATCCCCGGTGGTGCCAGTGCACTCTCTGGACTCACTGCACTGCATCCCCAGTGGTGCCTGTGCGCTCTCTGGAGTCACAGCACTGCATCCCCAGTGGTGCCAGTGCAATCTCTGGACTCACCGGGGTGCATCCCCAGTGGTTCCAGTGCACTCTCTGGACTCACTGAAGTGCATGCTCAGTGGTGCCAGTGCACTCTCTGGACTCACTGCACTGCATCCCCAGTGGTGCCAGTGCACTCTCTGGACTCACTGAACTGCATCCCCAGTGGTGCCAGTGCACTCTCTGGACTCACTGCACTGCATCCCCAGTGCTGCCAGTGCACTCTCTGGACTCACTGCACTGCATCCCTAGTGGTGCCACTGCACTCTCTGGACTCACTGCACTGCATCCCCAGTGCTGCCAGTGCACTCTCTGGACTCACTGCACTGCATCCCCAGTGGTGCCAGTGCACTCTGTGGACTCACTGCACTGCATCCCCAGTGGTGCTAGTGCACTGTGTGGACTCACTGTACTGCATCCCCAGTGGTGCCAGTGCAATCTCTGGACTCACTGCAGTGCATCCCCAGTGGTGCCAGTGCACTCTCAGGACTCACTGCACTGCATCCCCAGTGGGGCCAGTGCACTCTCTGGACTCACTGCACTGCATCCCCAGTAGTGACAGTGCACTCTCTGGACTCACTGCAGTGCATCCCCAGTGGTGCCAGTGCACTCTCTGGACTCACTGCACTGCATCCCCAGTGCTGCCAGTGCACTCTCTGGACTCACTGCACTGCATCCCCAGTGCTGCCAGTGCACTCACTGGATTCACTGCACTGCATCCCCAGTGGTGCCAGTGCACTCTCTGGACTCACTGCACTGCATCCCCAGTGGTGCCAGTGCACTCTGTGGACTCACTGTACTGCATCCCCAGTGGTGCCAGTGCACTCTCTGGACTCACTGCAGTGCATACCCACTGGTGCCAGTGCACTCTCTGGACTCACTGCAGTGCATCCCCAGTGGTGCCAGTGCAGTCTCTGGAGTAACTGCAGTGCATCCCCACTGGTGCCAAAGCACTCTCTGGACTCACTGCAGTGCATCCCCAGTGGTGCCACTGCACTCTCTGGACTCACTGCAGTGCATCCCTAGTGGTGCCAGTGCACTCTCTGGACTCATTGAAGTGCATTCTCAGTGGTGCCAGTGCACTCTCTGGACTCACTGCAGTGCATCCCCAGTGGTGCCAGTACACTCACTGGACTCACTGCACTGCATCCCCAGTGGTGCCAGTGCACTCTCTGGACTCACTAAACTGCATCCCCAGTGGTGCCACTGCACTCTCTGGACTCACTGCACTGCTTCCCCAGTGGTGCCAGTGCACTCACTGGACTCACTGCAGTGCATCCCCTCTGGTGCCAGTGCACTCTCTGGGCTCACTGCAGTGCATCCCCAGTGGTGCCAGTGCACTCTCTGGACTCAATGCACTGCATCCCCAGTGGTGCCAGTGCGCTCTCTGGAGTCACAGCACTGCATCCCCAGTGGTGCCAGTGCAATCTCTGGACTCACTGCACTGCATCCCCAGTGCTGCCAGTGCACTCTCTGGACTCACTGCACTGCATCCCCAGTGGTGCCTGTGCGCTCTCTGGAGTCACAGCACTGCATTCTCAGTGGTGCCAGTGCACTCTCTGGACTCACTGCACTGCATCCCCAGTGGTGCCAGTGCACTCTCTGGACTCACTGAACTGCATCCCCAGTGGTGCCAGTGCACTCTCTGGACTCACTGCACTGCATCCCCAGTGGTGCCAGTGCACTCTCTGGACTCACTGCACTGCATCCCCAGTGGTGCCACTGCACTCTCTGGACTCACTGCACTGCTTCCCCAGTGGTGCCAGTGCACTCTCTGGACTCACTGCACTGCATCCCCAGTGGTGCCAGTGCACTCACTGGACTCACTGCAGTGCATCCCCAGTGGTGCCAGTGCACTCTCTGGAGTCACTGCACTGCATCCCCAGTGGTGCCAGTGCACTCTCTGGACTCACTGCACTGCATCCCCAGTGGTTCCAGCGCACTCTCTGGACTCACTGCACTGCATCCCCAGTAGTGCTAGTGCACTCTGTGGACTCACTGCACTGCATCCCCAGTGGTGCCAGTGCACTCTCTGGACTCACTGAAGTGCATTCTCAGTGGTGCCACTGCACTCTCTGGACTCACTTCAGTGCATCCCCAGTGGTGCCAGTACACTCTCTGGACTCACTGCACTGCTTCCCCAGTGGTGCCAGTGCACTCTCTGGACTCACTGCACTGCATCCCCAGTGGAGCCAATGCACTCTCTGGACTCACTGCAGTGCATCCGCAGTGGTGCCATTGCACTCTGTGGACTCACTGCACTGCATCACCAGTGGTGCCAGTGCACTCCCTGGACTCATTGCACTGCATCCCCAGTGGAGCCAGTGCACTCTCTGGACTCACTGCAGTGCATCCCCAGTGGTGCTAGTGCACTGTGTGGACTCACTGTACTGCATCCCCAGTGGTGCCAGTGCAATCTCTGGACTCACTGCACTGCATCCCCAGTGGTGCCAGTGCACTCTCTGGACTCACTGAAGTGCATTCTCAGTGGTGCCAGTGCACTCTCTGGACTCACTGCACTGCATCCCCAGTAGTGACAGTGCACTCTCTGGACTCACTGCAGTGCTTCCCCAGTGGCGCCAGTGCACTCTCTGGACTCACTGCACTGCTTCCCCAGTGGTGCCAGTGCACTCTCTGGACTCACTGAAGTGCATTCTCAGTGGTGCCAGGGCACTCTCTGGACTCACTGCACTGCATCCCCAGTGGTGCCAGTGCACTCTCTGGACTCACTGAACTGCATCCCCAGTGGTGCCACTGCACTCTCTGGACTCACTGCACTGCTTCCCCAGTGGTGCCAGTGCACTCTCTGGACTCACTGCACTACATCCCCAGTGGTGCCAGGGCACTCACTGGACTCACTGCACTGCATCCCCACTGGTGCCAGTGCACTCTGTGGACTCACTGCAGTGCATCCCCAGTGGTGCCAGTGCACTCTCTGGACTCACTGAAGTGCATTCTCAGTGGTGCCAGTGCACTCTCTGGACTCACTGCACTGCATCCCCAGTGGTGCCAGTACACTCTCTGGACTCACTGCAGTGCATCCCCAGTGGTGCCAGTGCACTCTCTGGACTCACTGCAGTGCATCCCCAGTGCAGCCAGTGCACTCTCTGGACTCACTGCAGTGCATCCGCAGTGGTGCCATTGCACTCTCTGGACTCACTGCACTGCATCTCCAGTGGTGCCAGTGCACTCTCTGGACTCACTGCACTGCATCCCCAGTGCTGCCAGTGCACTCTCTTGAGTCACTGCACTGCATCCCCTGTGGTGCAAGAGCACTCTCTGGACTCACAGCAGTGCATCACCAGTGGTGCCAGTGCACTCTCTGGACTCACTGCACTGCATCCCCAGTGGTGCCAGTGCACTCTCTGGACTCACTGCACTGCATCCCCAGTGGTGCTAGTGCACTGTGTGGACTCACTGTACTGCATCCCCAGTGGTGCCAGTGCAATCTCTGGACTCACTGCAGTGCATCCCCAGTGGTGCCAGTGCACTCTCAGGACTCACTGCACTGCATCCCCAGTGGGGCCAGTGCACTCTCTGGACTCACTGCACTGCATCCCCAGTAGTGGCAGTGCACTCTCTGGACTCACTGCAGTGCATCCCCAGTGGTGCCAGTGCACTCTCTGGACTCACTGCACTGCATCCCCAGTAGTGCCAGTGCACTCTCTGGACTCACTGCACTGCATCCCCAGTGGTGCCAGTGCACTCTCTGGACTCACTAAACTGCATCACCAGTGGTGCCTCTGCACTCTCTGGACTCACTGCACTGCTTCCCCAGTGGTGCCAGTGCACTCACTGGACTCACTGCAGTGCATCCCCACTGGTGCCAGTGCACTCTCTGGGCTCACTGCAGTGCATCCCCAGTGGTGCCAGTGCACTCTCTGGACTCACTGCACTGCATCCCCAGTGGTGACAGTGCGCTCTCTGGAGTCACAGCACTGCATCCCCAGTGGTGCCAGTGCAATCTCTGGACTCACTGCACTGCATTCCCCAGTGGTGCCAGTGCACTCTCTGGACTCACTGAAGTGCATTCTCAGTGGTGCCAGTGCACTCTCTGGACTCACTGCACTGCATCCCCAGTGGTGCCAGTGCACTCTCTGGACTCACTGAACTGCATCCCCAGTGGTGCCAGTGCACTCTCTGGACTCACTGCAGTGCATCCCCAGTGCTGCCAGTGCACTCTCTGGACTCACTGCACTGCATCCCCAGTGGTGCCAGTGCACTCACTGGACTCACTGCAGTGCATCCCCACTGGTGCCAGTGCACTCTCTGGACTCACTGCACTGCATCCCCAGTGGTGCCAGTGCACTCTCTGGACTCACTGCACTGCATCCCCAGTGGTTCCAGCGCACTCTCTGGACTCACTGCACTGCATCCCCAGTGGTGCTAGTGCACTCTGTGGACTCACTGCAGTGCATCCCCAGTGGTGCCAGTGCACTCTCTGGACTCACTGAAGTGCATTCTCAGTGGTGCCAGTGCACTCTCTGGACTCACTTCAGTGCATCCCCAGTGGTGCCAGTACACTCTCTGGACTCACTGCACTGCATCCCCAGTGGTGCCAGTGCACTCTCTGGACTCACTGCAGTGCATCCCCAGTGCAGCCAGTGCACTCTCTGGACTCACTGCAGTGCATCCGCAGTGGTGCCATTGCACTCTCTGGACTCACTGCACTGCATCTCCAGTGGTGCCAGTGCACTCTCTGGACTCACTGCACTGCATCCCCAGTGCTGCCAGTGCACTCTCTTGAGTCACTGCACTGCATCCCCTGTGGTGCAAGAGCACTCTCTGGACTCACAGCAGTGCATCACCAGTGGTGCCAGTGCACTCTCTGGACTCACTGCACTGCATCCCCAGTGGTGCCAGTGCACTCTCTGGACTCACTGCACTGCATCCCCAGTGGTGCTAGTGCACTGTGTGGACTCACTGTACTGCATACCCAGTGGTGCCAGTGCAATCTCTGGACTCACTGCAGTGCATCCCCAGTGGTGCCAGTGCACTCTCAGGACTCACTGCACTGCATCCCCAGTGGGGCCAGTGCACTCTCTGGACTCACTGCACTGCATCCCCAATAGTGACAGTGCACTCTCTGGACTCACTGCAGTGCATCCCCAGTGGTGCCAGTGCATTCTCTGGACTCACTGCACTGCATCCCCAGTAGTGCCAGTGCACTCTCTGGACTCACTGCACTGCATCCCCAGTGCTGCCAGTGCACTCACTGGATACACTGCACTGCATCCCCAGTGGTGCCAGTGCACTCTCTGGACTCACTGTACTGCATCCCCAGTGGTGACAGTGCACTCTCTGGACTCACTGTGCTGCATCCCCAGTGGTGCCAGTGCACTCTCTGGACTCACTGCAGTGCATCCCCACTGGTGCCATTGCACTCTCTGGACTCACTGCAGTGCATCCCCAGTGGTGCCAAAGCACTCTCTGGACTCACTGCAGTGCATCCCCAGTGGTGCCACTGCACTCTCTGGACTCACTGCAGTGCATCCCCAGTGGTGCCAGTGCACTCTCTGGACTCATTGAAGTACATTCTCAGTGGTGCCAGTGCACTCTCTGGACTCACTGCAGTGCATCCCCAGTGGTGCCAGTGCACTCTCTGGACTCACTGCACTGCATCCCCAGTAGTGCCAGTGCACTCTCTGGACTCACTGCACTGCATCCCCAGTGGTGCCAGTGCACTCTCTGGACTCACTAAACTGCATCACCAGTGGTGCCTCTGCACTCTCTGGACTCACTGCACTGCATCACAGGTGGTGCCAGTGCACTCACTGGACTCACTGCAGTGCATCCCCAGTGGTGCCAGTGCACTCTCTGGGCTCACTGCAGTGCATCCCCAGTGGTGCCAGTGCACTCTCTGGACTCACTGCACTGCATCCCCAGTGGTGCCTGTGCGCTCTCTGGAGTCACAGCACTGCATCCCCAGTGGTGCCAGTGCAATCTCTGGACTCACTGCACTGCATCCCCAGTGGTGCCAGTGCACTCTCTGGACTCACTGAAGTGCATTCTCAGTGGTGCCAGTGCACTCTCTGGACTCACTGCACTGCATCCCCAGTGGTGCCAGTGCACTCTCTGGACTCACTGCACTGCATCCCCAGTGGTGCCAGTGCACTCTCTGGACTCACTGCAGTGCATCCCCAGTGCTGCCAGTGCACTCTCTGGACTCACTGCACTGCATCCCCAGTGGTGCCAGTGCACTCACTGGACTCACTGCAGTGCATCCCCAGTGGTGCCAGTGCACTCTCTGGACTCACTGCACTGCATCCCCAGTGGTGCCAGTGCACTCTCTGGACTCACTGCACTGCATCCCCAGTGGTTCCAGCGCACTCTCTGGACTCACTGCACTGCATCCCCAGTGGTGCTAGTGCACTCTGTGGACTCACTGCAGTGCATTCCCAGTGGTGCCAGTGCACTCTCTGGACTCACTGAAGTGCATTCTCAGTGGTGCCAGTGCACTCTCTGGACTCACTTCAGTGCATCCCCAGTGGTGGCAGTACACTCTCTGGACTCACTGCAGTGCATCCCCAGTGGTGCCAGTGCACTCTCTGGACTCACTGCATTGCATCCCCAGTGCAGCCAGTGCACTCTCTGGACTCACTGCAGTGCATCCCCAGTGGTGCCAGTGCACTCTCTGGACTCACTGCACTGCATCTCCAGTGGTGCCAGTGCACTCTCTGGACTCACTGCACTGCATCCCCAGTGCTGCCAGTGCACTCTCTTGAGTCACTGCACTGCATCCCCTGCGGTGCAAGAGCACTCTCTGGACTCACAGCAGTGCATCCCCAGTGGTGCCAGTGCACTCTCTGGACTCACTGCACTGCATCCCCAGTGGTGCCAGTGCACTCTCTGGACTCACTGCACTGCATCCCCAGTGGTGCTAGTGCACTGTCTGGACTCACTGTACTGCATACCCAGTGGTGCCAGTGCAATCTCTGGACTCACTGCAGTGCATCCCCAGTGGTGCCAGTGCACTCTCAGGACTCACTGCACTGCATCCCCAGTGGGGCCAGTGCACTCTCTGGACTCACTGCACTGCATCCCCAATAGTGACAGTGCACTCTCTGGACTCACTGCAGTGCATCCCCAGTGGTGCCAGTGCACTCTCTGGACTCACTGCACTGCATCCCCAGTAGTGCCAGTGCACTCTCTGGACTCACTGCACTGCATCCCCAGTGCTGCCAGTGCACTCACTGGATTCACTGCACTGCATCCCCAGTGGTGCCAGTGCACTCTGTGGACTCACTGTACTGCATCCCCAGTGGTGCCAGTGCACTCTGTGGACTCACTGTACTGCATCCCCAGTGGTGACAGTGCACTCTCTGGACTCACTGTGCTGCATCCCCAGTGGTGCCAGTGCACTCTCTGGACTCACTGCAGTGCATCCCCACTGGTGCCAGTGCACTCTCTGGACTCACTGCAGTGCATCCCCAGTGGTGCCAGTGCAGTCTCTGGAGTAACTGCAGTGCATCCCCACTGGTGCCAAAGCACTCTCTGGACTCACTGCAGTGCATCCCCAGTGGTGCCACTGCACTCTCTGGACTCACTGCAGTGCATCCCCAGTGGTGCCAGTGCACTCTCTGGACTCATTGAAGTGCATTCTCAGTGGTGCCAGTGCACTCTCTGGACTCACTGCAGTGCATCCCCAGTGGTGCCAGTGCACTCTCTGGACTCACTAAACTGCATCCCCAGTGGTGCCACTGCACTCTCTGGACTCACTGCACTGCTTCCCCAGTGGTGCCAGTGCACTCACTGGACTCACTGCAGTGCATCCCCACTGGTGCCAGTGCACTCTCTGGGCTCACTGCAGTGCATCCCCAGTGGTGCCAGTGCACTCTCTGGACTCACTGCACTGCATCCCCAGTGGTGCCAGTGCGCTCTCTGGAGTCACAGCACTGCATCCCCAGTGGTGCCAGTGCAATCTCTGGACTCACTGCACTGCATCCCCGGTGGTGCCAGTGCAGTCTGTGCAGTAACTGCACTGCATCCCCACTGGTGCCAAAGCACTCTCTGGACTCCCAGCACCGCATCCCCAGTGGTGCCAGTGCTCTCTCTGGACTCACTGCACTGCATCACCAGTGGTGCCACTGCACTCTCTGGACTCACTGCACTGCTTCCCCAGTGGTGCCAGTGCACTCACTGGACTGACTGCAGTGCATCCCCACTGGTGCCAGTGCACTCTCTGGGCTCACTGCAGTGCATCCCTAGTGGTGCCAGTGCACTCTCTGGACTCACTGCACTGCATCCCCAGTGGTGCCTGTGCGCTCTCTGGAGTCACAGCACTGCATTCTCAGTGGTGCCAGTGCACTCTCTGGACTCACTGCACCTCATCCCCAGTGGTGCCAGTGCACTCTCTGGACTCACTGAACTGCATCCCCAGTGGTGCCAGTGCACTCTCTGGACTCACTGCACTGCATCCCCAGTGGTGCCAGTGCAATCTCTGGACTCACTGCACTGCATCCCCGGTGGTGCCAGTGCAGTCTGTGCAGTAACTGCACTGCATCCCCACTGGTGCCAAAGCACTCTCTGGACTCCCAGCACCGCATCCCCAGTGGTGCCAGTGCACTCTCTGGACTCACTGCACTGCATCACCAGTGGTGCCACTGCACTCTCTGGACTCACTGCACTGCTTCCCCAGTGGTGCCAGTGCACTCACTGGACTGACTGCAGTGCATCCCCACTGGTGCCAGTGCACTCTCTGGGCTCACTGCAGTGCATCCCTAGTGGTGCCAGTGCACTCTCTGGACTCACTGCACTGCATCCCCAGTGGTGCCTGTGCGCTCTCTGGACTCACTGCACTGCATTCTCAGTGGTGCCAGTGCACTCTCTGGACTCACTGCACCTCATCCCCAGTGGTGCCAGTGCACTCTCTGGACTCACTGAACTGCATCCCCAGTGGTGCCAGTGCACTCTCTGGACTCACTGCACTGCATCCCCAGTGCTGCCAGTGCACTCTCTGGACTCACTGCACTGCATCCCCAGTGGTGCCAGTGCACTCTCTGGACTCACTGCACTGCTTCCCCAGTGGTGCCAGTGCACTCTCTGGACTCACTGCACTGCATCCCCAGTGGTGCCAGTGCACTCACTGGACTCACTGCAGTGCATCCCCAGTGGTGCCAGTGCACTCTCTGGAGTCACTGCACTGCATCCCCAGTGGTGCCAGTGCACTCTCTGGACTCACTGCACTGCATCCCCAGTGGTTCCAGCGCACTCTCTGGACTCACTGCACTGCATCCCCAGTAGTGCTAGTGCACTCTGTGGACTCACTGCACTGCTTCCCCAGTGGTGCCAGTGCACTCTCTGGACTCACTGCACTGCATCACCAGTGGTGCCACTGCACTCTCTGGACTCACTGCACTGCTTCCCCAGTGGTGCCAGTGCACTCACTGGACTGACTGCAGTGCATCCCCACTGGTGCCAGTGCACTCTCTGGGCTTACTGCAGTGCATCCCCAGTGGTGCCAGTGCACTCTCTGGACTCACTGCACTGCATCCCCAGTGGTGCCTGTGCGCTCTCTGGAGTCACAGCACTGCATTCTCAGTGGTGCCAGTGCTCTCTCTGGACTCACTCTACCTCATCCCCAGTGGTGCCAGTGCACTCTCTGGACTCACTGAACTGCATCCCCAGTGGTGCCAGTGCACTCTCTGGACTCACTGCACTGCATCCCCAGTGCTGCCAGTGCACTCTCTGGACTCACTGCACTGCATCCCCAGTGGTGCCACTGCACTCTACGGACTCACTGCACTGCTTCCCCAGTGGTGCCAGTGCACTCTCTGGACTCACTGCACTGCATCCCCAGTGGTGCCAGTGCACTCACTGGACTCACTGCAGTGCATCCCCAGTGGTGCCAGTGCACTCTCTGGAGTCACTGCACTGCATCCCCAGTGGTGCCAGTGCACTCTCTGGACTCACTGCACTGCATCCCCAGTGGTTCCAGCGCACTCTCTGGACTCACTGCACTCCATCCCCAGTAGTGCTAGTGCACTCTGTGGACTCACTGCACTGCATCCCCAGTGGTGCCAGTGCACTCTCTGGACTCACTGAAGTGCATTCTCAGTGGTGCCACTGCACTCTCTGGACTCACTTCAGTGCATCCCCAGTGGTGCCAGTACACTCTCTGGACTCACTGCAGTGCATCCCCAGTGGTGCCAGTGCACTCTCTGGACTCACTGCACTGCATCCCCAGTGGAGCCAGTGCACTCTCTGGACTCACTGCAGTGCATCCGCAGTGGTGCCATTGCACTCTCTGGACTCATCGCACTGCATCCCCAGTGGTGCCAGTGCACTCTCTGGACTCACTGCACTGCATCCCCAGTGCTGCCAGTGCACTCTCTTGAGTCACTGCGCTGCATCCCCTGTGGTGCAAGAGCACTCTCTGGACTCACAGCAATGCATCACCAGTGGTGCCAGTGCACTCTCTGGACTCACTGCAGTGCATCCCCAGTGGAGACAGTGCACTCTCTGGACTCACTGCACTGCATCCCCAGTGGTCCTAGTGCACTGTGTGGACTCACTGTACTGCATCCCCAGTGGTGCCAGTGCAATCTCTGGACTCACTGCATTGCATCCCCAGTGGTGCCAGTGCACTCTCTGTACTCACTGCAGTGCATTCCCAGTGGTGCCAGTGCGCTCTCTGGAGTCACAGCACTGCATCCCCAGTGGTGCCAGTGCAATCTCTGGACTCACTGCACTGCATCCCCAGTGGTGCCAGTGCACTCTCTGGACTCACTGAAGTGCATTTTCAGTGGTGCCAGTGCACTCTCTGGACTCACTGCACTGCATCCCCAGTGGTGCCAGTGCACTCTCTGGACTCACTGAACTGCATCCCCAGTGGTGCCAGTGCAATCTCTGGACTCACTGCACTGCATCCCCAGTGGTGCCAGTGCACTCTCTGGACTCACTGAAGTGCATTATCAGTGGTGCCAGTGCACTCTCTGGACTCACTGCACTGCATCCCCAGTAGTGACAGTGCACTCTCTGGACTCACTGCAGTGCATCCCCAGTGGGGCCAGTGCACTCTCTGGACTCACTGCACTGCATCCCCAGTGGTGCTAGTGCACTGTGTTGACTCACTGTACTGCATCTCCAATGGTACCAGTGCAATCTCTGGACTCAATGCAGTGCATCCCCGGTGGTGCCAGTGCACTCTCAGGACTCACTGCACTGCATCCCCAGTGGGGCCAGTGCACTCTCTGGACTGACTGCACTGCATCCCCAGTAGTGACAGTGCACTCTCTGGACTCACTGCAGTGCATCCCCAGTGGTGCCAGTGCACTCACTGGACTCACTGCAGTGCATCCCCACTGGTGCCAGTGCACTCTCTGGGCTGACTGCAGTGCATCCCCAGTGGTGCCAGTGCAGTCTCTGGACTCACTGCACTGCATCCCCAGTGGTGCCTGTGCGCTCTCTGGAGTCACAGCACTGCATCCCCAGTGGTGCCAGTGCAATCTCTGGACTCACCGGGGTGCATCCCCAGTGGTGCCAGTGCACTCTCTGGACTCACTGATGTGCATTCTCAGTGGTGCCAGTGCACTCTCTGGACTCACTGAACTGCATCCCCAGTGGTGCCAGTGCACTCTCTGGACTCACTGCACTGCATCCCCAGTGCTGCCAGTGCACTCTCTGGACTCACTGCACTGCATCCCTAGTGGTGCCACTGCACTCTATGGACTCACTGCACTGCTTCCCCAGTGGTGCCAGTGCACTCTCTGGACTCACTGCACTGCATCCCCAGTGGTGCCAGTGCACTCACTGGACTCACTGCAGTGCATCCCCACTGGTGCCAGTGCACTCTCTGGACTCACTGCACTGCATCCCCAGTGGTGCCAGTGCACTCTCTGGACTCACTGCACTGCATCCCCAGTGGATCCAGCGCACTCTCTGGACTCACTGCACTGCATCCCCAGTGGTGCTAGTGCACTCTGTGGACTCACTGCAGTGCATCCCCAGTGGTGCCAGTGCACTCTCTGGACTCGCTGAAGTGCATTCTCAGTGGTGCCAGTGCACTCTCTGGACTCACTTCAGTGCATCCCCAGTGGTGCCAGTACACTCTCTGGACTCACTGCAGTGCATCCCCAGTGGTGCCAGTGCACTCTCTGGACTCACTGCAGTGCATCCCCAGTGCAGCCAGTGCACTCTCTGGACTCACTGCAGTGCATCCGCAGTGGTGCCATTGCACTCTCTGGACTCACTGCACTGCATCTCCAGTGGTGCCAGTGCACTCTCTGGACTCACTGCACTGCATCCCCAGTGCTACCAGTGCACTCTCTTGAGTCACTGCACTGCATCCCATGTGGTGCGAGAGCACTCTCTGGACTCACAGCAGTGCATCACCAGTGGTGCCAGTGCACTCTCTGGACTCACTGCACTGCATCCCCAGTGGTGCCAGTGCACTCTGTGGACTCACTGCACTGCATCCCCAGTGGTGCTAGTGCACTCTCTGGACTCACTGTACTGCATCCCCAGTGGTGCCAGTGCAATCTCTGGACTCACTGCAGTGCATCCCCAGTGGTGCCAGTACACTCTCAGGACTCACTGCACTGCATCCCCAGTGGGGCCAGTGCACTCTCTGGACTCACTGCACTGCATCCCCAGTAGTGACAGTGCACTCTCTGGACTCACTGCAGTGCATCCCCAGTGGTGCCAGTGCACTCTCTGGACTCACAGCACTGCATCCCCAGTGGTGCCAGTGCACTCTCTGGACTCACTGCACTGCATCCCCAGTGCTGCCAGTGCACTCACTGGATTCACTGCACTGCATCCCCAGTGGTGCCAGTGCACTCTCTGGACTCACTGCACTGCATCCCCAGTGGTGCCAGTGCACTCTGTGGACTCACTGTACTGCATCCCCAGTGGTGCCAGTGCACTCTCTGGACTCACTGCAGTGCATCCCCACTGGTGCCAGTGCACTCTCTGGGCTCACTGCAGTGCATCCCCAGTGGTGCCACTGCACTCTCTGGACTCACTTCAGTGCATCCCCAGTGGTGCCAGTACACTCTCTGGACTCACTGCAGTGCATCCCCAGTGGTGCCAGTGCACTCTCTGGACTCACTGCACTGCATCCCCATTGGAGCCAGTGCACTCTCTGGACTCACTGCAGTGCATCCGCAGTGGTGCCATTGCACTCTCTGGACTCATCGCACTGCATCCCCAGTGGTGCCAGTGCACTCTCTGGACTCACTGCACTGCATCCCCAGTGCTGCCAGTGCACTCTCTTGAGTCACTGCGCTGCATCCCCTGTGGTGCAAGAGCACTCTCTGGACTCACAGCAATGCATCACCAGTGGTGCCAGTGCACTCTCTGGACTCACTGCAGTGCATCCCCAGTGGAGACAGTGCACTCTCTGGACTCACTGCACTGCATCCCCAGTGGTCCTAGTGCACTGTGTGGACTCACTGTACTGCATCCCCAGTGGTGCCAGTGCAATCTCTGGACTCACTGCATTGCATCCCCAGTGGTGCCAGTGCACTCTCTGTACTCACTGCAGTGCATTCCCAGTGGTGCCAGTGCGCTCTCTGGAGTCACAGCACTGCATCCCCAGTGGTGCCAGTGCAATCTCTGGACTCACTGCACTGCATCCCCAGTGGTGCCAGTGCACTCTCTGGACTCACTGAAGTGCATTTTCAGTGGTGCCAGTGCACTCTCTGGACTCACTGCACTGCATCCCCAGTGGTGCCAGTGCACTCTCTGGACTCACTGAACTGCATCCCCAGTGGTGCCAGTGCAATCTCTGGACTCACTGCACTGCATCCCCAGTGGTGC
Organism: Anser brachyrhynchus; assembly: GCF_964034855.1. Classification (NCBI taxonomy): domain Eukaryota; kingdom Metazoa; phylum Chordata; class Aves; order Anseriformes; family Anatidae; genus Anser; species Anser brachyrhynchus. Next base: position 244,552 of record NW_027663839.1, on the reverse strand, counting down.
CAGTGCACTCTCTGGACTCACTGAAGTGCATTATCAGTGGTGCCAGTGCACTCTCTGGACTCACTGCACTGCATCCCCAGTAGTGACAGTGCACTCTCTGGACTCACTGCAGTGCATCCCCAGTGGGGCCAGTGCACTCTCTGGACTCACTGCACTGCATCCCCAGTGGTGCTAGTGCACTGTGTTGACTCACTGTACTGCATCTCCAGTGGTACCAGTGCAATCTCTGGACTCAATGCAGTGCATCCCCGGTGGTGCCAGTGCACTCTCAGGACTCACTGCACTGCATCCCCAGTGGGGCCAGTGCACTCTCTGGACTGACTGCACTGCATCCCCAGTAGTGACAGTGCACTCTCTGGACTCACTGCAGTGCATCCCCAGTGGTGCCAGTGCACTCACTGGACTCACTGCAGTGCATCCCCACTGGTGCCAGTGCACTCTCTGGGCTGACTGCAGTGCATCCCCAGTGGTGCCAGTGCAGTCTCTGGACTCATTGCACTGCATCCCCAGTGGTGCCTGTGCGCTCTCTGGAGTCACAGCACTGCATCCCCAGTGGTGCCAGTGCAATCTCTGGACTCACCGGGGTGCATCCCCAGTGGTGCCAGTGCACTCTCTGGACTCACTGATGTGCATTCTCAGTGGTGCCAGTGCACTCTCTGGACTCACTGAACTGCATCCCCAGTGGTGCCAGTGCACTCTCTGGACTCACTGCACTGCATCCCCAGTGCTGCCAGTGCACTCTCTGGACTCACTGCACTGCATCCCTAGTGGTGCCACTGCACTCTCTGGACTCACTGCACTGCTTCCCCAGTGGTGCCAGTGCACTCTCTGGACTCACTGCACTGCATCACCAGTGGTGCCAGTGCACTCACTGGACTCACTGCAGTGCATCCCCACTGGTGCCAGTGCACTCTCTGGACTCACTGCACTGCATCCCCAGTGGTGCCAGTGCACTCTCTGGACTCACTGCACTGCATCCCCAGTGGTTCCAGCGCACTCTCTGGACTCACTGCACTGCATCCCCAGTGGTGCTAGTGCACTCTGTGGACTCACTGCAGTGCATCCCCAGTGGTGCCAGTGCACTCTCTGGACTCGCTGAAGTGCATTCTCAGTGGTGCCAGTGCACTCTCTGGACTCACTTCAGTGCATCCCCAGTGGTGCCAGTACACTCTCTGGACTCAATGCAGTGCATCCCCAGTGGTGCCAGTGCACTCTCTGGACTCACTGCAGTGCATCCCCAGTGCAGCCAGTGCACTCTCTGGACTCACTGCAGTGCATCCGCAGTGGTGCCATTGCACTCTCTGGACTCACTGCACTGCATCTCCAGTGGTGCCAGTGCACTCTCTGGACTCACTGCACTGCATCCCCAGTGCTACCAGTGCACTCTCTTGAGTCACTGCACTGCATCCCATGTGGTGCGAGAGCACTCTCTGGACTCACAGCAGTGCATCACCAGTGGTGCCAGTGCACTCTCTGGACTCACTGCACTGCATCCCCAGTGGTGCCAGTGCACTCTGTGGACTCACTGCACTGCATCCCCAGTGGTGCTAGTGCACTCTCTGGACTCACTGTACTGCATCCCCAGTGGTGCCAGTGCAATCTCTGGACTCACTGCAGTGCATCCCCAGTGGTGCCAGTACACTCTCAGGACTCACTGCACTGCATCCCCAGTGGGGCCAGTGCACTCTCTGGACTCACTGCACTGCATCCCCAGTAGTGACAGTGCACTCTCTGGACTCACTGCAGTGCATCCCCAGTGGTGCCAGTGCACTCTCTGGACTCACAGCACTGCATCCCCAGTGGTGCCAGTGCACTCTCTGGACTCACTGCACTGCATCCCCAGTGCTGCCAGTGCACTCACTGGATTCACTGCACTGCATCCCCAGTGGTGCCAGTGCACTCTCTGGACTCACTGCACTGCATCCCCAGTGGTGCCAGTGCACTCTGTGGACTCACTGTACTGCATCCCCAGTGGTGCCAGTGCACTCTCTGGACTCACTGCAGTGCATCCCCACTGGTACCAGTGCACTCTCTGGACTCACTGCAGTGCATCCCCAGTGGTGCCAGTGCAGTCTCTGGAGTAACTGCAGTGCATCCGCAATGGTGCCAGTGCACTCTCTGGACTCACTGCACTGCATCCCCAGTGGTGCCACTGCACTCTCTGGACTCACTGCAGTGCATCCCTAGTGGTGCCAGTGCACTCTCTGGACTCATTGAAGTGCATTCTCAGTGGTGCCAGTGCACTCTCTGGACTCACTGCAGTGCATCCCCAGTGGTGCCAGTACACTCACTGGACTCACTGCACTGCATCCCCAGTGGTGCCAGTGCACTCTCTGGACTCACTAAACTGCATCCCCAGTGGTGCCACTGCACTCTCTGGACTCACTGCACTGCTTCCCCAGTGGTGCCAGTGCACTCACTGGACTCACTGCAGTGCATCCCCTCTGGTGCCAGTGCACTCTCTGGGCTCACTGCAGTGCATCCCCAGTGGTGCCAGTGCACTCTCTGGACTCACTGCACTGCATCCCCAAGGGTGCCATTGCGCTCTCAGGAGTCACAGCACTGCATCCCCAGTGGTGCCAGTGCAATCTCTGGACTCACTGCACTGCATCCCCAGTGGTGCCAGTGCACTCTCTGGACTCACTGCACTGCATCCCCAGTGGTGCCTGTGCGCTCTCTGGAGTCACAGCACTGCATTCTCAGTGGTGCCAGTGCACTCTCTGGACTCACTGCACTGCATCCCCAGTGGTGCCAGTGCACTCTCTGGACTCACTGAACTGCATCCCCAGTGGTGCCAGTGCACTCTCTGGACTCACTGCACTGCATCCCCAGTGCTGCCAGTGCACTCTCTGGACTCACTGCACTGCATCCCCAGTGGTGCCACTGCACTCTCTGGACTCACTGCACTGCTTCCCCAGTGGTGCCAGTGCACTCTCTGGACTCACTGCACTGCATCCCCAGTGGTGCCAGTGCACTCACTGGACTCACTGCAGTGCATCCCCAGTGGTGCCAGTGCACTCTCTGGACTCGCTGAAGTGCATTCTCAGTGGTGCCAGTGCACTCTCTGGACTCACTTCAGTGCATCCCCAGTGGTGCCAGTACACTCTCTGGACTCACTGCAGTGCATCCCCAGTGGTGCCAGTGCACTCTCTGGACTCACTGCAGTGCATCCCCAGTGCAGCCAGTGCACTCTCTGGACTCACTGCAGTGCATCCGCAGTGGTGCCATTGCACTCTCTGGACTCACTGCACTGCATCTCCAGTGGTGCCAGTGCACTCTCTGGACTCACTGCACTGCATCCCCAGTGCTACCAGTGCACTCTCTTGAGTCACTGCACTGCATCCCATGTGGTGCGAGAGCACTCTCTGGACTCACAGCAGTGCATCACCAGTGGTGCCAGTGCACTCTCTGGACTCACTGCACTGCATCCCCAGTGGTGCCAGTGCACTCTGTGGACTCACTGCACTGCATCCCCAGTGGTGCTAGTGCACTCTCTGGACTCACTGTACTGCATCCCCAGTGGTGCCAGTGCAATCTCTGGACTCACTGCAGTGCATCCCCAGTGGTGCCAGTACACTCTCAGGACTCACTGCACTGCATCCCCAGTGGGGCCAGTGCACTCTCTGGACTCACTGCACTGCATCCCCAGTAGTGACAGTGCACTCTCTGGACTCACTGCAGTGCATCCCCAGTGGTGCCAGTGCACTCTCTGGACTCACAGCACTGCATCCCCAGTGGTGCCAGTGCACTCTCTGGACTCACTGCACTGCATCCCCAGTGCTGCCAGTGCACTCACTGGATTCACTGCACTGCATCCCCAGTGGTGCCAGTGCACTCTCTGGACTCACTGCACTGCATCCCCAGTGGTGCCAGTGCACTCTGTGGACTCACTGTACTGCATCCCCAGTGGTGCCAGTGCACTCTCTGGACTCACTGCAGTGCATCCCCACTGGTGCCAGTGCACTCTCTGGGCTCACTGCAGTGCATCCCCAGTGGTGCCACTGCACTCTCTGGACTCACTTCAGTGCATCCCCAGTGGTGCCAGTACACTCTCTGGACTCACTGCAGTGCATCCCCAGTGGTGCCAGTGCACTCTCTGGACTCACTGCACTGCATCCCCATTGGAGCCAGTGCACTCTCTGGACTCACTGCAGTGCATCCGCAGTGGTGCCATTGCACTCTCTGGACTCATCGCACTGCATCCCCAGTGGTGCCAGTGCACTCTCTGGACTCACTGCACTGCATCCCCAGTGCTGCCAGTGCACTCTCTTGAGTCACTGCGCTGCATCCCCTGTGGTGCAAGAGCACTCTCTGGACTCACAGCAATGCATCACCAGTGGTGCCAGTGCACTCTCTGGACTCACTGCAGTGCATCCCCAGTGGAGACAGTGCACTCTCTGGACTCACTGCACTGCATCCCCAGTGGTCCTAGTGCACTGTGTGGACTCACTGTACTGCATCCCCAGTGGTGCCAGTGCAATCTCTGGACTCACTGCATTGCATCCCCAGTGGTGCCAGTGCACTCTCTGTACTCACTGCAGTGCATTCCCAGTGGTGCCAGTGCGCTCTCTGGAGTCACAGCACTGCATCCCCAGTGGTGCCAGTGCAATCTCTGGACTCACTGCACTGCATCCCCAGTGGTGCCAGTGCACTCTCTGGACTCACTGAAGTGCATTTTCAGTGGTGCCAGTGCACTCTCTGGACTCACTGCACTGCATCCCCAGTGGTGCCAGTGCACTCTCTGGACTCACTGAACTGCATCCCCAGTGGTGCCAGTGCAATCTCTGGACTCACTGCACTGCATCCCCAGTGGTGCCAGTGCACTCTCTGGACTCACTGAAGTGCATTATCAGTGGTGCCAGTGCACTCTCTGGACTCACTGCACTGCATCCCCAGTAGTGACAGTGCACTCTCTGGACTCACTGCAGTGCATCCCCAGTGGGGCCAGTGCACTCTCTGGACTCACTGCACTGCATCCCCAGTGGTGCTAGTGCACTGTGTTGACTCACTGTACTGCATCTCCAGTGGTACCAGTGCAATCTCTGGACTCAATGCAGTGCATCCCCGGTGGTGCCAGTGCACTCTCAGGACTCACTGCACTGCATCCCCAGTGGGGCCAGTGCACTCTCTGGACTGACTGCACTGCATCCCCAGTAGTGACAGTGCACTCTCTGGACTCACTGCAGTGCATCCCCAGTGGTGCCAGTGCACTCACTGGACTCACTGCAGTGCATCCCCACTGGTGCCAGTGCACTCTCTGGGCTGACTGCAGTGCATCCCCAGTGGTGCCAGTGCAGTCTCTGGACTCATTGCACTGCATCCCCAGTGGTGCCTGTGCGCTCTCTGGAGTCACAGCACTGCATCCCCAGTGGTGCCAGTGCAATCTCTGGACTCACCGGGGTGCATCCCCAGTGGTGCCAGTGCACTCTCTGGACTCACTGATGTGCATTCTCAGTGGTGCCAGTGCACTCTCTGGACTCACTGAACTGCATCCCCAGTGGTGCCAGTGCACTCTCTGGACTCACTGCACTGCATCCCCAGTGCTGCCAGTGCACTCTCTGGACTCACTGCACTGCATCCCTAGTGGTGCCACTGCACTCTCTGGACTCACTGCACTGCTTCCCCAGTGGTGCCAGTGCACTCTCTGGACTCACTGCACTGCATCACCAGTGGTGCCAGTGCACTCACTGGACTCACTGCAGTGCATCCCCACTGGTGCCAGTGCACTCTCTGGACTCACTGCACTGCATCCCCAGTGGTGCCAGTGCACTCTCTGGACTCACTGCACTGCATCCCCAGTGGTTCCAGCGCACTCTCTGGACTCACTGCACTGCATCCCCAGTGGTGCTAGTGCACTCTGTGGACTCACTGCAGTGCATCCCCAGTGGTGCCAGTGCACTCTCTGGACTCGCTGAAGTGCATTCTCAGTGGTGCCAGTGCACTCTCTGGACTCACTTCAGTGCATCCCCAGTGGTGCCAGTACACTCTCTGGACTCAATGCAGTGCATCCCCAGTGGTGCCAGTGCACTCTCTGGACTCACTGCAGTGCATCCCCAGTGCAGCCAGTGCACTCTCTGGACTCACTGCAGTGCATCCGCAGTGGTGCCATTGCACTCTCTGGACTCACTGCACTGCATCTCCAGTGGTGCCAGTGCACTCTCTGGACTCACTGCACTGCATCCCCAGTGCTACCAGTGCACTCTCTTGAGTCACTGCACTGCATCCCATGTGGTGCGAGAGCACTCTCTGGACTCACAGCAGTGCATCACCAGTGGTGCCAGTGCACTCTCTGGACTCACTGCACTGCATCCCCAGTGGTGCCAGTGCACTCTGTGGACTCACTGCACTGCATCCCCAGTGGTGCTAGTGCACTCTCTGGACTCACTGTACTGCATCCCCAGTGGTGCCAGTGCAATCTCTGGACTCACTGCAGTGCATCCCCAGTGGTGCCAGTACACTCTCAGGACTCACTGCACTGCATCCCCAGTGGGGCCAGTGCACTCTCTGGACTCACTGCACTGCATCCCCAGTAGTGACAGTGCACTCTCTGGACTCACTGCAGTGCATCCCCAGTGGTGCCAGTGCACTCTCTGGACTCACAGCACTGCATCCCCAGTGGTGCCAGTGCACTCTCTGGACTCACTGCACTGCATCCCCAGTGCTGCCAGTGCACTCACTGGATTCACTGCACTGCATCCCCAGTGGTGCCAGTGCACTCTCTGGACTCACTGCACTGCATCCCCAGTGGTGCCAGTGCACTCTGTGGACTCACTGTACTGCATCCCCAGTGGTGCCAGTGCACTCTCTGGACTCACTGCAGTGCATCCCCACTGGTACCAGTGCACTCTCTGGACTCACTGCAGTGCATCCCCAGTGGTGCCAGTGCAGTCTCTGGAGTAACTGCAGTGCATCCGCAATGGTGCCAGTGCACTCTCTGGACTCACTGCACTGCATCCCCAGTGGTGCCACTGCACTCTCTGGACTCACTGCAGTGCATCCCTAGTGGTGCCAGTGCACTCTCTGGACTCATTGAAGTGCATTCTCAGTGGTGCCAGTGCACTCTCTGGACTCACTGCAGTGCATCCCCAGTGGTGCCAGTACACTCACTGGACTCACTGCACTGCATCCCCAGTGGTGCCAGTGCACTCTCTGGACTCACTAAACTGCATCCCCAGTGGTGCCACTGCACTCTCTGGACTCACTGCACTGCTTCCCCAGTGGTGCCAGTGCACTCACTGGACTCACTGCAGTGCATCCCCTCTGGTGCCAGTGCACTCTCTGGGCTCACTGCAGTGCATCCCCAGTGGTGCCAGTGCACTCTCTGGACTCACTGCACTGCATCCCCAAGGGTGCCATTGCGCTCTCAGGAGTCACAGCACTGCATCCCCAGTGGTGCCAGTGCAATCTCTGGACTCACTGCACTGCATCCCCAGTGGTGCCAGTGCACTCTCTGGACTCACTGCACTGCATCCCCAGTGGTGCCTGTGCGCTCTCTGGAGTCACAGCACTGCATTCTCAGTGGTGCCAGTGCACTCTCTGGACTCACTGCACTGCATCCCCAGTGGTGCCAGTGCACTCTCTGGACTCACTGAACTGCATCCCCAGTGGTGCCAGTGCACTCTCTGGACTCACTGCACTGCATCCCCAGTGCTGCCAGTGCACTCTCTGGACTCACTGCACTGCATCCCCAGTGGTGCCACTGCACTCTCTGGACTCACTGCACTGCTTCCCCAGTGGTGCCAGTGCACTCTCTGGACTCACTGCACTGCATCCCCAGTGGTGCCAGTGCACTCACTGGACTCACTGCAGTGCATCCCCAGTGGTGCCAGTGCACATTCTGGAGTCACTGCACTGCATCCCCAATGGTGCCAGTGCACTCTCTGGACTCACTGCACTGCATCCCCTGTGGTTCCAGCGCACTCTCTGGACTCACTGCACTGCATCCCCAGTAGTGCTAGTGCACTCTGTGGACTCACTGCACTGCATCCCCAGTGGTGCCAGTGCACTCTCTGGACTCACTGAAGTGCATTCTCAGTGGTGCCACTGCGCTCTCTGGACTCACTTCAGTGCATCCCCAGTGGTGCCAGTACACTCTCTGGACTCACTGCACTGCTTCCCCAGTGGTGCCAGTGCACTCTCTGGACTCACTGCACTGCATCCCCAGTGGAGCCAATGCACTCTCTGGACTCACTGCAGTGCATCCGCAGTGGTGCCATTGCACTCTCTGGACTCACTGCACTGCATCACCAGTGGTGCCAGTGCACTCCCTGGACTCACTGCACTGCATCCCCAGTGGTGCCAGTGCAATCTCTGGACTCACTGCAGTGCATCCCCAGTGGTGCCAGTGCACTCTCTGGACTCACTGAAGTGCATTCTCAGTGGTGCCAGTGCACTCTCTGGACTCACTGAACTGCATCCCCAGTAGTGACAGTGCACTCTCTGGACTCACTGCAGTGCATCCCCAGTGGCGCCAGTGCACTCTCTGGACTCACTGCACTGCTTCCCCAGTGGTGCCAGTGCACTCTTTCGAGTCACTGCAGTGCATCCCCAGTGGTGCCAGTGCACTCTCTGTACTCACTGCAGTGCATCCCCAGTGGTGCCAGTGCGCTCTCTGGAGTCACAGCACTGCATCCCCAGTGGTGCCAGTGCAATCTCTGGACTCACTGCACTGCATCCCCAGTGGTGCCAGTGCACTCTCTGGACTCACTGCAGTGCATCCCCAGTGGTGCCAGTGCACTCTCTGGACTCACTGCAGTGCATCCCCAGTGGTGCCAGTGCACTCTCTGGACTCACTGAACTGCATCCCCAGTGGTGCCAGTGGAATCTCTGGACTCACTGCAGTGCATCCCCAGTGGTGCCAGTGCACTCTCTGGACTCACTGAAGTGCATCATCAGTGGTGCCAGTGCACTCTCTGGACTCACTGCGCTGCATCCCCAGTGGTGCCAGTGCACTCTCTGGACTCACTGCACTGCATCGCCAGTGCACTCTCTGGACTCACTGCAGGGCATCCCCGGTGGAGCCAGTGCACTCTCAGGACTCACTGCAGTGCATCCCCAGTGGTGCCAGTGCACTCTCTGGACTCACTGAAGTGCATCCCCAGTGGTGCCAGTGCACTCTCTGGACTCACTGCACTGCACCCCAATGCTGCCAGTGCACACTCTGGCGTCACTGCAGTGCATCCCCCGTGGTGCAAGTGCACTCTCTGGACTCACTGGAGTGCATCACCTGTGGTGCCAGTGCACTCTCTGGACTCACTGCACTGCATCCCCAGTGATGCCAGTGCACTCTCTGGACTCACTGCACTGCATCACCTGTGGTGCCAGTGCACTCTCTGGACTCACTGCAGTACATCACCAGTGGTGCCAGTACACTCTCTGGACACACTGAAGTGCATTCTCAGTGGTGCCAGTGCACTCTCTGGACTCACTGCGCTGCACCCCAGTGGTGCCAGTACACTCACTGGACTCACTGCACTGCATCCCTCGTGGTGCCAGGGCACTCTCTGGACTCACTGCACTGCATCCCCACTGGTACCAGTGCACTCTCTGGACTCACTGCACTACTCCAGCCGCGGCAGTCGCTCCAGCCGCGGTAGCCCTCCAGCCTCGGCAGCCGCGGCAGCCGCGGCAGCCGCTCCAGCCGCGGCAGCGGCTCCGTCCGCGGCATACGCGGCAGACTCTCCAACCGCGGCAGCCGCACGAGCCGCGGAAGCCGCGGCAGCCGCTCCAAACGCGGCAGGCGCTCCAACCGCTCCAGCCGTGGCAGCCGCTCCACTCGGTAGCGCCTGGAGCGGCTGCCGCGGCTAGAGCGTCTGGAGCGGCTGCCGCGGCTGGAGCTCCTGCCGCGTTTGGAGCGGTTACCGCGGCTGGAGCGGCTGGAGCGGCTGCCGCGGCTGGAGCGGCTGCCGCGGCTGGAGGGGCTAACGCGGCTGGAGAGGCTGCCGCGGCTGGAGGGGCTACCGCGGCTGGAGCGGTTGACGCGGCAGGAGCGGAAACCGAGGCTGGAGCGCCACTCTCTGGACTCACTGCACTGCATCACCAGTGGTGCCAGTGCACTCACTGGACTCACTGCACTGCATCACCAGTGGTGCCAGTGCACTCTCTGGACTCACTGCACTGCATCCCCAGTGGCGCTAGTGCACTCTCTGGACTCACTGCAGTGCATCCCCAGTGGTGCCAGTGCACTCTCTGGACACACTGAAGTGCATTTTCAGTGGTGCCAGTGCACTCTCTGGACTCACTACACTGCATCCACAGTGGTGTCAGTGCACTCTCTGGACTCACTGCACTGCATCCCCAGTGGTGCCAGTGCACTCTCTGGACTCACTGCAGTGCATCCCCAATGGTGCCAGTGCACTCTGTGGACTCACTACAGTGCATCCCCAGTGGTGCCAGTGCACTCTGTGGACTCACTGCAGTGCATCCCCAGTGGTGCCAGTGCGCTCTCTGGACTCACTGCAGTGCATCCCCAGTGGTGCAAGTGCACTCTCTGGACTCACTGGAGTGCATCACCTGTGGTGCCAGTGAACTCTCTGGACTGACTGCACTGCATCCCCAGTGCTGCCAGTGCACTCTCTGGACTCACTGCACTGCATCCCCAGTGGTGCCAGTGCACTCTCTGGGCTCACTGCAGGGCATCCCCAGTGGTGCCAGTGCACTCTCTGGACTCACTGCAGGGCATCCCCATTGGTGCCAGTGCACTCTCTGGACTCACTGCACTGCATCCCCAGTCCTGCCAGTGCACTCTCTTGACTCACTGCACTGCATCCCCAGTGGTGCCAGTACACTCACTGGACTGACTGAAGTGCATCCCCAGTGGTGCCAGTGCACTCTCTGGACTCACTGCACTGCATCCCCAGTGGTGCCAGTGCACTCTCTGGACTCACTGCACTGCATCCCCAGTGGTGCCAGTGCACTCTCTGGACTAACTGCACTGCATCCCCAATGGTGCCAGTGCACTCTCTTTACTCACTGCACTGCATCCCCAAGGTGCCAGTGCACTCTCTGGACTCACTGCACTGCTCCAGCCGCGGCAGCCTCTCCAGACGCGCCAGCCGCTCCAGCCGCGGCAGCCGCTCCAGCCGCTCCAGCCGCGGCAGCCGCTCCAGCCGCTACCGAGTGGAGCGGCTGCCACGGCTGGAGGGCTACCGCGGCTGGAGCGGCTGCCGCGGCTGGAGCAGTGCAGTGAGTCCAGGGAGTGCAAAGGCACCAGTGGGGATGCAGTGCAGTGAGTCCAAAGACTTCACTGTCACCACTGGGAATGCAGTGCAGTGAGTCCAGAGAGTGCACTGGCACCACTGGCGATGCAGTGAAGTGAGTGCAGAGAGTGCAATGGCACTACTGGGGATGCACTGCAGTGAGTCCAGAGAGTGCACTGGCACCACTGGGGATGCAGTGCAGTTAGTCCAGAGAGTGCACTGGCACCACTGGGGATGCCCTGCAGTGAGTCCAGAGAGTGCACTGGCACCACTGGGGATGCATTACAGTGAGTCCAGGGATAGCACTGGCACCACTGGGGATGCAGTGCAGTGAGTCCAGAGAGTGCACTGGCACCACTGGGGATGCCCTGCAGTGAGCCTAGAGAGTGCACTGGCACCACTAGGGATGCAGTACAGTGAGTCCAGAGAGTGCACTGGCACCACTGAGAATGCACTTCAGTGAGTCCAGAGAGTGCACTGGCACCACTGGGGATGCACTGCAGTGAGTCCAGAGAGTGCACTGGCACCACTGGGGATGCACTACAGTGAGTCCAGGGATAGCACTGGCACCACTGGGGATGCAGTGCAGTGAGTCCAGAGAGTACACTGGCACCACTGGGGATGCAGTGCAGTGAGTCCAGAGAGTGCACTTGCACCACGGGGGATGCACTGCAGTGAGTCCAGAGAGTGGACTGGCACCACAGGAGATGCACTCCAGTGAGTCCAGAGAGTGCACTTGCACCACGGGGGATGCACTGCAGTGAGTCCAGAGAGCGCACTGGCACCACTGGGGATGCACTGCAGTGAGTCCACAGAGTTCACTGGCACCACTGGAGATGCACTTCAGTGAGTGTAGAGACGGCACTGGCACCACTGGGGATGCAGTGCAGTGAGTCCAGTGAGTGTACTGGCACCACTGGGGATGCAGCGCAGTGAGTCCAGAGAGTGCACTGGCACCACTGAGAATGCACTTCAGTGTGTCCAGAGAGTGCACTGGCATCACTGGTGATGCACTGCAGTGAGTCCAGAGAGTGCACTGGCACCACTGTGGATGCAGTGCAGTGAGTCCAGAGAGAGCACTGGCAGCACTGGGAATGCAGTGCAGTGAGTCCAGAGAGTGCACTGGCACCAATAGGGATGCAGTGCAGTGAGTCCAGAGAGTGCACTGGCACCACTGGGATGCACTGCAGTGAGTTCAGAGAGTGCACTGGCACCACTCGGGATGCAGTGCAGTGAGTCCAGAGAGTGCATTAGCACCACTGGGGATGAATTGACGCGAGTCCAGAGAGTGCACTGGCACCACTGGGGATGCACTGCAGTCACTCCAGAGAGTGCACTGGCACCAACGGAGATGCGGTGCAGTGAGTCCAGAGAGTGCACTGTCACTACTGGGGATGCAGTGCAGTGAGTCCAGAGAGTGCACTGGCACCACTGGGGATGCAGCGCAGTGAGTCCAGAGAGTGCACTGGCACCACTGGGGATGCACTGCAGTGAGTCCAGAGATTGCACTGGCACCACTGGGGATGCAGTGCAGTGACTCTAGAGAGTGCACTGGCACCACTGGGGATGCGGTGCAGTAAGTCCAGAGAGTGCACTGGCACCACTCAGGGTGCAGTGCAGTGAGTCCAGAGAGTGCACTGGCACCACTGGGGATGCAGTGCTGTGAGTCTAGAGAGTGCACTGGCACCACTGGGGATGCAGTACAGTGAGTCCAGAGAGTGCACTGGCACCACTGGGGATGCAGTGCAGTGAGTCCAGAGAGTGCACTGGCACCACTGGGGATGCACTGCAGTGAGTCCAGAGTGCACTAGCACCACTGGGGATGCACTGCAGTGAGTCCAGAGAGTGCACTGGCACCACTTGGGATGCAGTGCAGTGAGTCCAGAGAGTGCACTGGCACCACTGAAAATGCACTTCAGTGTGTCCAGAGAGTGCACTGGCACCACTGGGGATGCACTGCAGTGAGTCCAGTGAGTGCACTGGCACCACTGGTGATGCAGTGCAGTGAGTCCAGAGAGTGCACTGGCACCACTGGGGATGCAGTGCAGTGAGTCCAGAGTGCACTAGCACCACTGGGGATGCACTGCAGTGAGTCCAGAGAGTGCACTGGCACCACCGGGAATGCACTGCAGTGAGTCCAGAGAGTGCACTGGCACCACTGGGAATGCACTTCAGTGAGTCCAGAGAGTGCACTGGCACCACTGGGGATGCAGTGACGCGAGTCCAGAGAGTGCACTGGCTCCACTGGGGATGCAGTGACGCGAGTCCAGAGAGTGTACTGGCACCACTGGGGATGCACTGCAGTCACTCCAGAGAGTGCACTGGCACCACTGGGGATGCACTGCAGTGAGTCCAGAGAGTGCACTGGCACAACTGGGGATGCAGTGCAGTGACTCTAGAGAGTGCACTGGCACCACTGCGGATGCCGTGCAGTGAGTCCAGAGAGTGCACTGGCACCACAGGTGATGTAGTGCAGTGAGTCCAGAGAGTGCACTGGCACCAGTGGGGATGCAGTGCAGTGAGTCCAGAGAGTGCACTGGCACCACAGGTGATGCACTCCAGTGAGTCCAGAGAGTGCACTTGCACCACTGGGTATGCAGTGCAGTTACGCCAGAGAGTGCACTGGCACCACTGGGGATGCATTGCAGTGAGTCCAGAGAGTGCACTGGCACCACTGGGGTTGCACTGCAGTGAGTCCTGAGAGTACACTGGCTCCACCGGGGATGCCCTGCAGTGAGTCCAGAGAGTGCACTGGCAGCACTGGGGGTGCAGTGCAGTGAGTCCAGAGAGTGCACTGGCACCACTGGGGATGCACTGCAGTGAGTCCACAGAGTGCACTGGCACCACTGGGGATGCAGAGCAGTGAGTCCAGAGAGTGCACTGGCACCACTTGGGATGCAGTGCAGTGAGTCCAGAGAGTGCACTGGCACCACTGAAAATGCACTTCAGTGTGTCCAGAGAGTGCACTGGCACCACTGGGGATGCACTGCAGTGAGTCCAGTGAGTGCACTGGCACCACTGGTGATGCAGTGCAGTGAGTCCAGAGAGTGCACTGGAACCACTGGTGATGCAGTGCAGTGAGTCCAGAGAGTGGCGCTCCAGCCTCGGTTTCCGCTCCAGCCGCGTCAACCGCTCCAGCCGCGGTAGCCCCTCCAGCCGCGGCAGACGCTCTAGACGCTCCAACCGCGTCAGCCTCTCCAGCCGCGTTAGCCCCTCCAGCCGCGGCATCCGCTCCAGCCGCGGCAGCCGCTCCAGCCGCACCAGCCGCGGTAACCGCTCCAAACGCGGCAGGAGCTCCAGCCGCTACCGAGTGGAGCGGCTGCCACGGCTGGAGCGGTTGCCGCGGTTGGAGCGCCTGCCGCGTTTGGAGCGGCTGCCGCGGCTGAAGCGGCTGCCGCGGTTGGAGAGTCTGCCGCGTATGCCGCGGACGGAGCGGCTGCGGCGGCTGGAGCGGCTGCCGCGGCTGCCGCGGCTGCCGAGGCTGGAGGGCTACCGCGGCTGGAGCGACTGCCGCGGCTGGAGTAGTGCAGTGAGTCCAGAGAGTGCACTGGCACCACTGGGGATGCAGTGCAGTGAGTCCAGAGAGTGCACTGGCACCACTGGGGATGCAGTGCAGTGAGTCCAGAGAGTTCACTGGCACCACTGGAGATGCACTTCAGTGAGTGTAGAGACGGCACTGGCACCACTGGGGATGCAGTGCAGTGAGTCCAGTGAGTGTACTGGCACCACTGGGGATGCAGCGCAGTGAGTCCAGAGAGTGCACTGGCACCACTGAGAATGCACTTCAGTGTGTCCAGAGAGTGCACTGGCACCACTCAGGGTGCAGTGCAGTGAGTCCAGAGAGTGCACTGGCACCACTGGGGATGCATTACAGTGAGTCCAGGGATAGCACTGGCACCACTGGGGATGCAGTGCAGTGAGTCCAGAGAGTGCACTGGCACCACTGGGGATGCCCTGCAGTGAGCCTAGAGAGTGCACTGGCACCACTGGGGATGCAGTACAGTGAGTCCAGAGAGTGCACTGGCACCACTGAGAATGCACTTCAGTGAGTCCAGAGAGTGCACTGGCACCACTGGGGATGCACTGCAGTGAGTCCAGAGAGTGCACTGGCACCACTGGGGATGCACTACAGTGAGTCCAGGGATAGCACTGGCACCACTGGGGATGCAGTGCAGTGAGTCCAGAGAGTACACTGGCACCACTGGGGATGCAGTGCAGTGAGTCCAGAGAGTGCACTTGCACCACGGGGGATGCACTGCAGTGAGTCCAGAGAGTGGACTGGCACCACAGGAGATGCACTCCAGTGAGTCCAGAGAGTGCACTTGCACCACGGGGGATGCACTGCAGTGAGTCCAGAGAGCGCACTGGCACCACTGGGGATGCACTGCAGTGAGTCCACAGAGTTCACTGGCACCACTGGAGATGCACTTCAGTGAGTGTAGAGACGGCACTGGCACCACTGGGGATGCAGTGCAGTGAGTCCAGTGAGTGTACTGGCACCACTGGGGATGCAGCGCAGTGAGTCCAGAGAGTGCACTGGCACCACTGAGAATGCACTTCAGTGTGTCCAGAGAGTGCACTGGCATCACTGGTGATGCACTGCAGTGAGTCCAGAGAGTGCACTGGCACCACTGTGGATGCAGTGCAGTGAGTCCAGAGAGAGCACTGGCAGCACTGGGAATGCAGTGCAGTGAGTCCAGAGAGTGCACTGGCACCAATAGGGATGCAGTGCAGTGAGTCCAGAGAGTGCACTGGCACCACTGGGATGCACTGCAGTGAGTTCAGAGAGTGCACTGGCACCACTCGGGATGCAGTGCAGTGAGTCCAGAGAGTGCATTAGCACCACTGGGGATGAATTGACGCGAGTCCAGAGAGTGCACTGGCACCACTGGGGATGCACTGCAGTCACTCCAGAGAGTGCACTGGCACCAACGGAGATGCGGTGCAGTGAGTCCAGAGAGTGCACTGTCACTACTGGGGATGCAGTGCAGTGAGTCCAGAGAGTGCACTGGCACCACTGGGGATGCAGCGCAGTGAGTCCAGAGAGTGCACTGGCACCACTGGGGATGCACTGCAGTGAGTCCAGAGATTGCACTGGCACCACTGGGGATGCAGTGCAGTGACTCTAGAGAGTGCACTGGCACCACTGGGGATGCAGTGCAGTGAGTCCAGAGAGTGCACTGGCACCACTGGGGATGCACTGCAGTGAGTCCAGAGTGCACTAGCACCACTGGGGATGCACTGCAGTGAGTCCAGAGAGTGCACTGGCACCACTTGGGATGCAGTGCAGTGAGTCCAGAGAGTGCACTGGCACCACTGAAAATGCACTTCAGTGTGTCCAGAGAGTGCACTGGCACCACTGGGGATGCACTGCAGTGAGTCCAGTGAGTGCACTGGCACCACTGGTGATGCAGTGCAGTGAGTCCAGAGAGTGCACTGGCACCACTGGGGATGCAGTGCAGTGAGTCCAGAGTGCACTAGCACCACTGGGGATGCACTGCAGTGAGTCCAGTGAGTGCACTGGCACCACTGGTGATGCAGTGCAGTGAGTCCAGAGAGTGCACTGGAACCACTGGTGATGCAGTGCAGTGAGTCCAGAGAGTGGCGCTCCAGCCTCGGTTTCCGCTCCAGCCGCGTCAACCGCTCCAGCCGCGGTAGCCCCTCCAGCCGCGGCAGACGCTCTAGACGCTCCAACCGCGTCAGCCTCTCCAGCCGCGTTAGCCCCTCCAGCCGCGGCATCCGCTCCAGCCGCGGCAGCCGCTCCAGCCGCACCAGCCGCGGTAACCGCTCCAAACGCGGCAGGAGCTCCAGCCGCTACCGAGTGGAGCGGCTGCCACGGCTGGAGCGGTTGCCGCGGTTGGAGCGCCTGCCGCGTTTGGAGCGGCTGCCGCGGCTGAAGCGGCTGCCGCGGTTGGAGAGTCTGCCGCGTATGCCGCGGACGGAGCGGCTGCGGCGGCTGGAGCGGCTGCCGCGGCTGCCGCGGCTGCCGAGGCTGGAGGGCTACCGCGGCTGGAGCGACTGCCGCGGCTGGAGTAGTGCAGTGAGTCCAGAGAGTGCACTGGCACCACTGGGGATGCAGTGCAGTGAGTCCAGAGAGTGCACTGGCACCACTGGGGATGCAGTGCAGTGAGTCCAGAGAGTTCACTGGCACCACTGGAGATGCACTTCAGTGAGTGTAGAGACGGCACTGGCACCACTGGGGATGCAGTGCAGTGAGTCCAGTGAGTGTACTGGCACCACTGGGGATGCAGCGCAGTGAGTCCAGAGAGTGCACTGGCACCACTGAGAATGCACTTCAGTGTGTCCAGAGAGTGCACTGGCACCACTCAGGGTGCAGTGCAGTGAGTCCAGAGAGTGCACTGGCACCACTGGGGATGCATTACAGTGAGTCCAGTGATAGCACTGGCACCACTGGGGATGCAGTGCAGTGAGTCCAGAGAGTGCACTGGCACCACTGGGGATGCCCTGCAGTGAGCCTAGAGAGTGCACTGGCACCACTGGGGATGCAGTACAGTGAGTCCAGAGAGTGCACTGGCACCACTGAGAATGCACTTCAGTGAGTCCAGAGAGTGCACTGGCACCACTGGGGATGCACTGCAGTGAGTCCAGAGAGTGCACTGGCACCACTGGGGATGCACTACAGTGAGTCCAGGGATAGCACTGGCACCACTGGGGATGCAGTGCAGTGAGTCCAGAGAGTACACTGGCACCACTGGGGATGCAGTGCAGTGAGTCCAGAGAGTGCACTTGCACCACGGGGGATGCACTGCAGTGAGTCCAGAGAGTGGACTGGCACCACAGGAGATGCACTCCAGTGAGTCCAGAGAGTGCACTTGCACCACGGGGGATGCACTGCAGTGAGTCCAGAGAGCGCACTGGCACCACTGGGGATGCACTGCAGTGAGTCCACAGAGTTCACTGGCACCACTGGAGATGCACTTCAGTGAGTGTAGAGACGGCACTGGCACCACTGGGGATGCAGTGCAGTGAGTCCAGTGAGTGTACTGGCACCACTGGGGATGCAGCGCAGTGAGTCCAGAGAGTGCACTGGCACCACTGAGAATGCACTTCAGTGTGTCCAGAGAGTGCACTGGCATCACTGGTGATGCACTGCAGTGAGTCCAGAGAGTGCACTGGCACCACTGTGGATGCAGTGCAGTGAGTCCAGAGAGAGCACTGGCAGCACTGGGAATGCAGTGCAGTGAGTCCAGAGAGTGCACTGGCACCAATAGGGATGCAGTGCAGTGAGTCCAGAGAGTGCACTGGCACCACTGGGATGCACTGCAGTGAGTTCAGAGAGTGCACTGGCACCACTCGGGATGCAGTGCAGTGAGTCCAGAGAGTGCATTAGCACCACTGGGGATGAATTGACGCGAGTCCAGAGAGTGCACTGGCACCACTGGGGATGCACTGCAGTCACTCCAGAGAGTGCACTGGCACCAACGGAGATGCGGTGCAGTGAGTCCAGAGAGTGCACTGTCACTACTGGGGATGCAGTGCAGTGAGTCCAGAGAGTGCACTGGCACCACTGGGGATGCAGCGCAGTGAGTCCAGAGAGTGCACTGGCACCACTGGGGATGCACTGCAGTGAGTCCAGAGATTGCACTGGCACCACTGGGGATGCAGTGCAGTGACTCTAGAGAGTGCACTGGCACCACTGGGGATGCGGTGCAGTAAGTCCAGAGAGTGCACTGGCACCACTCAGGGTGCAGTGCAGTGAGTCCAGAGAGTGCACTGGCACAACTGGGGATGCAGTGCTGTGAGTCTAGAGAGTGCACTGGCACCACTGGGGATGCAGTACAGTGAGTCCAGAGAGTGCACTGGCACCACTGGGGATGCAGTGCAGTGAGTCCAGAGAGTGCACTGGCACCACTGGGGATGCACTGCAGTGAGTCCAGAGTGCACTAGCACCACTGGGGATGCACTGCAGTGAGTCCAGAGAGTGCACTGGCACCACTTGGGATGCAGTGCAGTGAGTCCAGAGAGTGCACTGGCACCACTGAAAATGCACTTCAGTGTGTCCAGAGAGTGCACTGGCACCACTGGGGATGCACTGCAGTGAGTCCAGTGAGTGCACTGGCACCACTGGTGATGCAGTGCAGTGAGTCCAGAGAGTGCACTGGCACCACTGGGGATGCAGTGCAGTGAGTCCAGAGTGCACTAGCACCACTGGGGATGCACTGCAGTGAGTCCAGAGAGTGCACTGGCACCACCGGGAATGCACTGCAGTGAGTCCAGAGAGTGCACTGGCACCACTGGGAATGCACTTCAGTGAGTCCAGAGAGTGCACTGGCACCACTGGGGATGCAGTGACGCGAGTCCAGAGAGTGCACTGGCTCCACTGGGGATGCAGTGACGCGAGTCCAGAGAGTGTACTGGCACCACTGGGGATGCACTGCAGTCACTCCAGAGAGTGCACTGGCACCACTGGGGATGCACTGCAGTGAGTCCAGAGAGTGCACTGGCACAACTGGGGATGCAGCGCAGTGACTCTAGAGAGTGCACTGGCACCACTGCGGATGCGGTGCAGTGAGTCCAGAGAGTGCACTGGCACCACAGGTGATGTAGTGCAGTGAGTCCAGAGAGTGCACTGGCACCAGTGGGGATGCAGTGCAGTGAGTCCAGAGAGTGCACTGGCACCACAGGTGATGCACTCCAGTGAGTCCAGAGAGTGCACTTGCACCACTGGGTATGCAGTGCAGTTACGCCAGAGAGTGCACTGGCACCACTGGGGATGCATTGCAGTGAGTCCAGAGAGTGCACTGGCACCACTGGGGTTGCACTGCAGTGAGTCCTGAGAGTACACTGGCTCCACCGGGGATGCCCTGCAGTGAGTCCAGAGAGTGCACTGGCAGCACTGGGGGTGCAGTGCAGTGAGTCCAGAGAGTGCACTGGCACCACTGGGGATGCACTGCAGTGAGTCCACAGAGTGCACTGGCACCACTGGGGATGCAGAGCAGTGAGTCCAGAGAGTGCACTGGCACCACTTGGGATGCAGTGCAGTGAGTCCAGAGAGTGCACTGGCACCACTGAAAATGCACTTCAGTGTGTCCAGAGAGTGCACTGGCACCACTGGGGATGCACTGCAGTGAGTCCAGTGAGTGCACTGGCACCACTGGTGATGCAGTGCAGTGAGTCCAGAGAGTGCACTGGAACCACTGGTGATGCAGTGCAGTGAGTCCAGAGAGTGGCGCTCCAGCCTCGGTTTCCGCTCCAGCCGCGTCAACCGCTCCAGCCGCGGTAGCCCCTCCAGCCGCGGCAGACGCTCTAGACGCTCCAACCGCGTCAGCCTCTCCAGCCGCGTTAGCCCCTCCAGCCGCGGCATCCGCTCCAGCCGCGGCAGCCGCTCCAGCCGCACCAGCCGCGGTAACCGCTCCAAACGCGGCAGGAGCTCCAGCCGCTACCGAGTGGAGCGGCTGCCACGGCTGGAGCGGTTGCCGCGGTTGGAGCGCCTGCCGCGTTTGGAGCGGCTGCCGCGGCTGAAGCGGCTGCCGCGGTTGGAGAGTCTGCCGCGTATGCCGCGGACGGAGCGGCTGCGGCGGCTGGAGCGGCTGCCGCGGCTGCCGCGGCTGCCGAGGCTGGAGGGCTACCGCGGCTGGAGCGACTGCCGCGGCTGGAGTAGTGCAGTGAGTCCAGAGAGTGCACTGGCACCACTGGGGATGCAGTGCAGTGAGTCCAGAGAGTGCACTGGCACCACTGGGGATGCAGTGCAGTGAGTCCAGAGAGTTCACTGGCACCACTGGAGATGCACTTCAGTGAGTGTAGAGACGGCACTGGCACCACTGGGGATGCAGTGCAGTGAGTCCAGTGAGTGTACTGGCACCACTGGGGATGCAGTGCAGTGAGTCCAGTGAGTGTACTGGCACCACTGGGGATGCAGCGCAGTGAGTCCAGAGAGTGCACTGGCACCACTGGGGATGCACTTCAGTGTGTCCAGAGAGTGCACTGGCACCACTCAGGGTGCAGTGCAGTGAGTCCAGAGAGTGCACTGGCACCACTGGGGATGCAGTGCTGTGAGTCTAGAGAGTGCACTGGCACCACTGGGGATGCAGTACAGTGAGTCCAGAGAGTGCACTGGCACCACTGGGGATGCAGTGCAGTGAGTCCAGAGAGTGCACTGGCACCACTGGGGATGCACTGCAGTGAGTCCAGAGTGCACTAGCACCACTGGGGATGCACTGCAGTGAGTCCAGAGAGTGCACTGGCACCACTTGGGATGCAGTGCAGTGAGTCCAGAGAGTGCACTGGCACCACTGAAAATGCACTTCAGTGTGTCCAGAGAGTGCACTGGCACCACTGGGGATGCACTGCAGTGAGTCCAGTGAGTGCACTGGCACCACTGGTGATGCAGTGCAGTGAGTCCAGAGAGTGCACTGGCACCACTGGGGATGCAGTGCAGTGAGTCCAGAGTGCACTAGCACCACTGGGGATGCACTGCAGTGAGTCCAGAGAGTGCACTGGCACCACCGGGAATGCACTGCAGTGAGTCCAGAGAGTGCACTGGCACCACTGGGGATGCACTTCAGTGAGTCCAGAGAGTGCACTGGCACCACTGGGGATGCAGTGACGCGAGTCCAGAGAGTGCACTGGCTCCACTGGGGATGCAGTGACGCGAGTCCAGAGAGTGTACTGGCACCACTGGGGATGCACTGCAGTCACTCCAGAGAGTGCACTGGCACCACTGGGGATGCACTGCAGTGAGTCCAGAGAGTGCACTGGCACAACTGGGGTTGCAGCGCAGTGACTCTAGAGAGTGCACTGGCACCACTGCGGATGCGGTGCAGTGAGTCCAGAGAGTGCACTGGCACCACAGGTGATGTAGTGCAGTGAGTCCAGAGAGTGCACTGGCACCAGTGGGGATGCAGTGCAGTGAGTCCAGAGAGTGCACTGGCACCACAGGTGATGCACTCCAGTGAGTCCAGAGAGTGCACTTGCACCACTGGGTATGCAGTGCAGTTACGCCAGAGAGTGCACTGGCACCACTGGGGATGCATTGCAGTGAGTCCAGAGAGTGCACTGGCACCACTGGGGTTGCACTGCAGTGAGTCCTGAGAGTACACTGGCTCCACCGGGGATGCCCTGCAGTGAGTCCAGAGAGTGCACTGGCAGCACTGGGGGTGCAGTGCAGTGAGTCCAGAGAGTGCACTGGCACCACTGGGGATGCACTGCAGTGAGTCCACAGAGTGCACTGGCACCACTGGGGATGCAGAGCAGTGAGTCCAGAGAGTGCACTGGCACCACTTGGGATGCAGTGCAGTGAGTCCAGAGAGTGCACTGGCACCACTGAAAATGCACTTCAGTGTGTCCAGAGAGTGCACTGGCACCACTGGGGATGCACTGCAGTGAGTCCAGTGAGTGCACTGGCACCACTGGTGATGCAGTGCAGTGAGTCCAGAGAGTGCACTGGAACCACTGGTGATGCAGTGCAGTGAGTCCAGAGAGTGGCGCTCCAGCCTCGGTTTCCGCTCCAGCCGCGTCAACCGCTCCAGCCGCGGTAGCCCCTCCAGCCGCGGCAGACGCTCTAGACGCTCCAACCGCGTCAGCCTCTCCAGCCGCGTTAGCCCCTCCAGCCGCGGCATCCGCTCCAGCCGCGGCAGCCGCTCCAGCCGCACCAGCCGCGGTAACCGCTCCAAACGAGGCAGGAGCTCCAGCCGCTACCGAGTGGAGCGGCTGCCACGGCTGGAGCGGTTGCCGCGGTTGGAGCGCCTGCCGCATTTGGAGCGGCTGCCGCGGCTGAAGCGGCTGCTGCGGTTGGAGAGTCTGCCGCGTATGCCGCGGACGGAGCGGCTGCGGCGGCTGGAGCGGCTGCCGCGGCTGCCGCGGCGGCCGAGGCTAGAGGGCTACCGCGGCTGGAGCGACTGCCGCGGCTGGAGTAGTGCAGTGAGTCCAGAGAGTGCACTGGCAGCACTGGGGATGCAGTGCAGTGAGTCCAGAGAGTGCACTGGCACCACTGGGGATGCAGTGCAGTGAGTCCAGAGAGTTCACTGGCACCACTGGAGATGCACTTCAGTGAGTGTAGAGACGGCACTGGCACCACTGGGGATGCAGTGCAGTGAGTCCAGTGAGTGTACTGGCACCACTGGGGATGCAGCGCAGTGAGTCCAGAGAGTGCACTGGCACCACTGAGAATGCACTTCAGTGTGTCCAGAGAGTGCACTGGCATCACTGGTGATGCACTGCAGTGAGTCCAGAGAGTGCACTGGCACCACTGTGGATGCAGTGCAGTGAGTCCAGAGAGAGCACTGGCAGCACTGGGAATGCAGTGCAGTGACTCCAGAGAGTGCACTGGCACCAATAGGGATGCAGTGCAGTGAGTCCAGAGAGTGCACTGGCACCACTGGGATGCACTGCAGTGAGTTCAGAGAGTGCACTGGCACCACTCGGGATGCAGTGCAGTGAGTCCAGAGAGTGCATTAGCACCACTGGGGATGAATTGACGCGAGTCCAGAGAGTGCACTGGCACCACTGGGGATGCAGTGCAGTGAGTCCAGAGAGTGCACTGGCACCACCGGAGATGCGGTGCAGTGAGTCCAGAGAGTGCACTGGCACCACTGGGGATGCAGTGCAGTCAGTCCAGAGAGTGCACTGGAACCACTGGGGATGCGGTGGCGGGAGTCCAGAGAGTGCTTTGGCACCACTGGGGATGCAGTACAGTGAGTCCAGAGAGTGCACTGGCACCACTGGGGATGCAGTGCAGTGACTCTAGAGAGTGCACTGGCACCACTGGGGATGCGGTGCAGTAAGTCCAGAGAGTGCACTGGCACCACTCAGGGTGCAGTGCAGTGAGTCCAGAGAGTGCACTGGCACCACTGGGGATGCAGTGCTGTGAGTCTAGAGAGTGCACTGGCACCACTGGGGATGCAGTACAGTGAGTCCAGAGAGTGCACTGGCACCACTGGGGATGCAGTGCAGTGAGTCCAGAGAGTGCACTGGTACCACTGGGGATGCACTGCAGTGAGTCCAGAGTGCACTAGCACCACTGGGGATGCACTGCAGTGAGTCCAGAGAGTGCACTGGCACCACTTGGGATGCAGTGCAGTGAGTCCAGAGAGTGCACTGGCACCACTGAAAATGCACTTCAGTGTGTCCAGAGAGTGCACTGGCACCACTGGGGATGCACTGCAGTGAGTCCAGTGAGTGCACTGGCACCACTGGTGATGCAGTGCAGTGAGTCCAGAGAGTGCACTGGCACCACTGGGGATGCAGTGCAGTGAGTCCAGAGTGCACTAGCACCACTGGGGATGCACTGCAGTGAGTCCAGAGAGTGCACTGGCACCACCGGGAATGCACTGCAGTGAGTCCAGAGAGTGCACTGGCACCACTGGGGATGCACTTCAGTGAGTCCAGAGAGTGCACTGGCACCACTGGGGATGCAGTGACGCGAGTCCAGAGAGTGCACTGGCTCCACTGGGGATGCAGTGACGCGAGTCCAGAGAGTGTACTGGCACCACTGGGGATGCACTGCAGTCACTCCAGAGAGTGCACTGGCACCACTGGGGATGCACTGCAGTGAGTCCAGAGAGTGCACTGGCACAACTGGGGATGCAGCGCAGTGACTCTAGAGAGTGCACTGGCACCACTGCGGATGCGGTGCAGTGAGTCCAGAGAGTGCACTGGCACCACAGGTGATGTAGTGCAGTGAGTCCAGAGAGTGCACTGGCACCAGTGGGGATGCAGTGCAGTGAGTCCAGAGAGTGCACTGGCACCACAGGTGATGCACTCCAGTGAGTCCAGAGAGTGCACTTGCACCACTGGGTATGCAGTGCAGTTACGCCAGAGAGTGCACTGGCACCACTGGGGATGCATTGCAGTGAGTCCAGAGAGTGCACTGGCACCACTGGGGTTGCACTGCAGTGAGTCCTGAGAGTACACTGGCTCCACCGGGGATGCCCTGCAGTGAGTCCAGAGAGTGCACTGGCAGCACTGGGGGTGCAGTGCAGTGAGTCCAGAGAGTGCACTGGCACCACTGGGGATGCAGCGCAGTGAGTCCAGAGAGTGCACTGGCACCACTGGGGATGCCCTGCAGTGAGTCCAGAGAGTGCACTGGCACCACTGGGGATGCACTACAGTGAGTCCAGGGATAGCACTGGCACCACTGGGGATGCAGTGCAGTGAGTCCAGAGAGTGCAGTGGCACCACTAGGGATGCAGTGCAGTGAGTCCAGAGAGTGCACTGGCAGCACTGGGGATGCAGTGCAGTGAGTCCAGAGAGTGCACTGGCACCACTGGGGATGCACTACAGTGAGTCCAGGGATAGCACTGGCACCACTGGGGATGCAGTGCAGTGAGTCCTGAGAGTGCACTGGCACCACTGGGGATGCACTGCAGTGAGTCCAGAGAGTGCACTGGCACCACTGGGGATGCAGTGCAGTGAGTCCAGTGAGTGCACTGGCACAACTGGGGATGTAGTGCAGTGACTCGAGAGAGTGCACGGGAACCACTGGGGATGCAGTGCCGCGAGTCCAGAGAGTGCACTGGCTCCACTGGGGATGCGGTGCCGGAGGTCCAGAGAGTGCATTGGCACCACTGGGGATGCAGTGCAGTGACTCCAGAGAGTGCACTGGCACCACTGGGGATGCACTGCAGTGAGCCCAGAGAGTGCACTGGCACCACTGGGGATGCGGTGCCGGGAGTCCAGAGAGTGCTTTGGCACCGCTGGGGATGCACTGCAGTTACTCCAGAGAGTGCACAGGCACCACTGGGGATGCAGTGCAGCAAGTCCAGAGAGTTCACTGGCACCACTGGGGATGCAGTGCAGTGAGTCCAGTGAGTGTACTGGCACCACTGGGGATGCACTGCAGTGAGTCCAGAGATTGCATTGGCACCACTTGGGATGCACTGCAGTGAGTCCAGAGAGTGCACTTGCACCCCTGGGGATGCACTGCAGTGAGTCCACAGAGTCCACTGGCACCACTGGGGATGCAGTGCAGTGAGTCCAGAGAGTGCACTGGCACCACTGGGGATGCAGTGCAGTGAGTCCACAGAGTGCACTGGCACCACTGGGGATGCAGCGCGGTGAGTCCAGAGAGTGCTCTGGCACCACTGGAGATGCAGTGCAGTGAGTCCAGAGAGTGCACTGGCACCACTGGGGATGCAGTGCAGTCAGTCCAGTGAGTGTACTGGCACCACTGGTGATGCCCTTCAGTGAGTCCAGAGAGTGCACTGGCACCACTGGGGATGCACTGCAGTGAGTCCACAGAGTGCACGGGCTCCACTGGGGATGCACTGCAGTGAGTCCAGGGAGTGCACTGGCACCACTGGGGATGCAGTGCAGTGAGTCCAGAGATCGCACTGGCTCCACTGGGGATGCAGTGCAGTGAGTCCAGAGAGTGCAGTGGCACCACTGGGGATGCAGTGCAGTGAGTCCAGAGAGTGCTCTGGCACCACTGGGGATGCTGTGCAGTGAGTCCAGAGAGTGCAGTGGCACCACTGGTGATGCACTGCAGTTACTCCAGAGAGTGCACTGGCACCACTGGGGATGCGGTGCGGTGAGTCCAGAGAGTGCACTGGCACCACTGGGGATGCACTGCAGTGAGTCCAGTGAGTGCATTGGCACCACTGAGAATGCCCTTCAGTGAGTCCAGAGAGTGTACTGGCACCACTGGGGATGCACTTCAGTTAGTCCAGAGAGCGCACTGGCACAACTGGGGATGCAGTGCAGTGAGTCCAGAGAGTGCACTTGCACCACTGAGAATGCACTTCAGTGAGTCCAAAGACTGCACTGGCACCACTGGGGATGCAGTGCAGTGAGTCCAGAGAGTGCACTGGCACCACTGGGGATGCAGTGCAGCAAGTCCAGAGAGTGCACTGGCACCACTGGGGATGCAGTGCAGTGAGTCCAGAGAGTGCACTGGCACCAATGGGGAAGCAGTGCAGTGAGTCCAGAGAGTGCACTGGCACCCCTGGGGATGCAGTACAGTGAGTCCAGAGAGTGCACTGGCACCACTGGGGATGCACAGCAGTGAGTCCAGAGAGTGCATTGGCACCACTGGGGATGCAGTGCAGTGAGTACAGAGAGTGCACTGGCACCATTGGAGATGCAGTGCAGTGAGTCCAGAGAGTGCACTGGCACCACTGGGGATGCAGTGCAGTGAGTCCAGAGATCGCACTGGCTCCACTGGGGATGCAGTGCAGTGAGTCCAGAGAGTGCAGTGGCACCACTGGGGATGCAGTGCAGTGAGTCCAGAGAGTGCTCTGGCACCACTGGGGATGCTGTGCAGTGAGTCCAGAGAGTGCAGTGGCACCACTGGTGATGCACTGCAGTTACTCCAGAGAGTGCACTGTCTCCACTGGGGATGCACTGCAGTGAGTCCAGAGAGTGCACTGGCACCACTGGGGATGCACTGCAGTGAGTCCAGTGAGTTCATTGGCACCACTGAGAATGCCCTTCAGTGAGTCCAGAGAGTGTACTGGCACCAATGGGGATGCACTTCAGTTAGTCCAGAGAGCGCACTGGCACCACTGGGGATGCAGTGCAGTGAGTCCAGAGAGTGCACTTGCACCACTGAGAATGCACTTCAGTGAGTCCAAAGACTGCACTGGCACCACTGGGGATGCAGTGCAGTGAGTCCAGAGAGTGCACTGGCACCACTGGGGATGCAGTGCAGCAAGTCCAGAGAGTGCACTGGCACCACTGGGGATGCACTGCAGTGAGTCCAGAGAGTGCACTGGCACCAATGGGGATGCAGTGCAGTGAGTCCAGAGAGTGCACTGGCACCACTGGGGATGCAGTACAGTGAGTCCAGAGAGTGCACTGGCACCACTGGGGATGCACAGCAGTGAGTCCAGAGAGTGCATTGGCACCACTGGGGATGCAGTGCAGTGAGTACAGAGAGTGCACTGGCACCATTGGAGATGCAGTGCAGTGAGTCCAGAGAGTGCACTGGCACCACTGGGGATGCAGTGCAGTGAGTCCAGAGAGTGCACTGGCACCACTGGGGATGCAGTGCAGTGAGTCCAGAGAGTGCACTGGCACCACTGGGGATGCACTGCAGTGAGTCCAGAGAGTGCACTGGCACCACTGGAGATGCACTTCAGTGAGTGCAGAGACTGCACTGGCACCACTGGGGATGCAGTGCAGTGAGTCCAGTGAGTGTACTGGCACCACTGGGGATGCACTGCAGTGAGTCCAGAGAGTGCATTGGCACCACTTGGGATGCACTGCAGTGAGTCCAGAGAGTGCATTGGCACCACTGGGGATGCACTGCAGTGAGTCCAGAGAGTGCACTGGCACCATTGGAGATGCAGTGCAGTGAGTCCAGAGAGTGCACTGGCACCACTGGGGATGCAGTGCAGTGAGTCCAGAGAGTGCACTGGCACCACTGGGGATGCAGTGCAGTGAGTCCAGAGAGTGCACTGGCACCACTGGGGATGCACTGCAGTGAGTCCAGAGAGTTCACTGGCACCACTGGAGATGCACTTCAGTGAGTGCAGAGACTGCACTGGCACCACTGGTGATGCAGTGCAGTGAGTCCAGTGAGTGTACTGGCACCACTGGGGATGCACTGCAGTGAGTCCAGAGAGTGCATTGGCACCACTTGGGATGCACTGCAGTGAGTCCAGAGAGTGCACTTGCACCACTGGGGATGCAGTGCAGTGAGTCCAGAGAGTGCACTGGCACCACTGGGGATGCAGTGCAGTGAGTCCAGAGAGTGCACTGGCACTACTGGGGATGCAGTGCAGTGAGTCCAGAGAGTGCACTGGCACCACTGGGGATGCACTGCAGTGAGTCCAGAGAGTGCACTGGCACTACTGGGGATGCAGTGCAGTGAGTCCAGAGAGCGCACTGGCACCACTGGGGATGCAGTGCAGTGAGTCCAGAGAGTGCACTGGCACCACTGAGAATGCACTTCACTGAGTCCAAAGAGTGCACTGGCACCACTGGGGATGCACTGCAGTGAGTCCAGAGAGTGCACTAGAACCACTGGGAATGTAGTGCAGTGAATCCAGTGAGTGCACTGGCACCAGTGGGGATGCACTGCAGTGAGTCCAGAGAGTGCACTGGCACCACTGGGGATGCACTGCAGTGAGCCCAGAGAGTGCACTGGCACCACTGGAGATGCAGTACAGTGAGTCCAGTGAATGCACTGGCAACACTGGGGATGCAGTGCAGTGAGTCCAGAGAGTGCACTGGCAGGACTGGGGATGCAGTATAGTGAGTCCAGTGAGTGCACTGGCACCACTGGGGATGCAGTGCAGTGAGTCCAGAGAGTGCATTGGCACCACTGGGGATGCAGTGCAGTGAGTCCAGAGAGTGCACTGGCACCACTGGGGATGCGCTGCAGTGAGTCCACAGAGTGCACTGGTACCACTGGGGATGCAGTGCAGTGAGTCCAGAGAGTGCACTGGCACCACTGGGGATGCACTGCAGTGAGTCCAGAGAGTGCACTGGCACCACTGGGGATGCAGTGCAGTGAGTCCAGAGAGTGCACTGGATCCACTGGGGATGCAGTGCAGTGAGTCCAGAGAGTGCACTGGCAGCACTGGGGAATGCAGTGCAGTGAGTCCAGAGAGTGCACTGGCACCACTGGGGATGCAGTGCAGTGAGTCCACAGAGTGCACTGGCACCACTGAGAATGCACTTCAGTGAGTCCAGAGAGTGCACTGGTACCACTGGGGATGCACTGCAGTGAGTCCAGAGAGTGCACTAGCACCACTGGGGATGCAGTGCAGTGAATCCAGTGAGTGCACTGGCACCACTGGGGATGCAGTGCAGTGAGTCAAGAGAGTGCACTGGCACCACTGGGGATGCACTGCAGTGAGCCCAGAGAGTGCACTGGCACCACTGGGGATGCGGTGCCGGGAGTCCAGAGAGTGCACTGGCACCACTAGGGATGCAGTGCAGTGAGTCCAGACAGTGCACTGGCACCACTGGGGATGCAGTGCAGTGAGTCCAGAGAGTGCACTGGCACCACTGGGGATGCACTGCAGTGAGTCCAGAGAGTGCTCTGGCACCACTGGGGCTGCAGTGCAGTGAGTCCAGAGAGTGCACTGGCACCACTGGGGATGCAGTGCAGTTACTCCAGAGAGTGCACTGGCACCACAGGGGATGCGGTGCGGTGAGTCCAGAGAGTGCACTGGCACCACTGGGGATGCAGTGCAGTCAGTCCAGTGAGTGTACTGGCACCACTGGGGAAACACTGCAGTGAGTCCAGAGAGTGCACTGGCACCACTGAGAATGCCCTTCAGTGAGTCCAGAGAGTGCACTGGCACCACTGGGGATGCACTGCAGTGAGTCCACAGAGTGCACTAGCACCACTGGGGATGCAGTGCAGTGAGTCCACAGAGTGCCCTGATACCACTGGGGATGCTGTGCAGTGAGTCCAGAGAGTGCACTGGCACCACTGGGGATGCACTGCAGTGAGTCCACAGAGTGCACTAGCACCACTGGGGATGCAGTGCAGTGAGTCCAGAGAGTGCACTAGCACCACTGGGGATGCAGTGCAGTGAGTCCAGAGAGTGCACTGGCACCACTGGGGATGCACTGCAGTGAGTCCAGAGAGTGCACTGGCACCACTGGGGATGCAGTGCAGTGAGTCCAGAGAGTGCACTGGCAGCACTGGGGATGCAGTGCAGTGAGTCCAGAGAGTGCACTGGCACCACTGGGGATGCACTGCAGTGAGTCCAGAGAGCGCACTGGCACCACTGGGGATGCACTGCAGTGAGTCCACAGAGTGCACTGGCACCACTGAGAATGCACTTCAGTGAGTCCAGAGAGTACACTGGTACCACTGGGGATGCAGTGCAGTGAGTCCAGAGAGTGCACTGGCACCACTGGGGATGCAGTGCAGTGAGTCCAGAGAGTGCACTGACACCACTGGGGATGCAGTGCAGTGAGGCCAGAGAGTGCACTGGCACCAATGGGGATGCACAGCAGTGAGTCCAGAGAGTGCACTGGCACCACTGGGGATGCAGTGCAGTGAGTCCAGAGAGTGCACTGGCACCACTGGGGATGCAGTACAGTGAGTCCAGAGAGTGCACTGGCACCACTGGGGATGCACAGCAGTGAGTCCAGAGAGTGCATTGGCACCACTGGGGATGCAGTGCAGTGAGTCCAGAGAGTGCACTGGCACCATTGGAGATGCAGTGCAGTGAGTCCAGAGAGTGCACTGGCACCACTGGGGATGCAGTGCAGTGAGTCCAGAGAGTGCACTGGCACCACTGGGGATGCAGTGCAGTGAGTCCAGAGAGTGCACTGGCACCACTGGGGATGCCCTGCAGTGAGTCCAGAGAGTTCACTGGCACCACTGGAGATGCACTTCAGTGAGTGCAGAGACTGCACTGGCACCACTGGGGATGCAGTGCAGTGAGTCCAGTGAGTGTACTGGCACCACTGGGGATGCACTGCAGTGAGTCCAGAGAGTGCATTGGCACCACTTGGGATGCAGTGCAGTGAGTCCAGAGAGTGCACTTGCACCACTGGGGATGCAGTGCAGTGAGTCCAGAGAGTGCGCTGGCACCACTGGGGATGCAGTGCAGTGAGTCCAGAGAGTGCACTGGCACCAATGGGTATGCACTTCAGTGAGTCCACAGAGTGCACTGGCACCACTGGGGATGCAGTGCAGTTAGTCCAGAGAGTGCACTGGCACCATTGGAGATGCAGTGCAGTGAGCCCAGAGAGTGCACTGGCACCACTGGGGATGCAGTGCAGTGAGTCCAGAGAGTGTACTGGCAGCACTGGGGATGCACTGCAGTGAGTCCAGAGAGTGCACTGGCACCACTGAGAATGCACTTCAGTGAGTCCAGAGAGCGCACTGGCACCACTGGGGATGCAGTGCAGTGAGTCCAGAGAGTGCACTGGCACCACTGAGAATGCACTTCAGTGAGTCCAAAGAGTGCACTGGCACCACTGGGGATGCACTGCAGTGAGTCCAGAGAGTGCACTAGCACCACTGGGAATGTAGTGCAGTGAATCCAGTGAGTGCACTGGCACCAGTGGGGATGCACTGCAGTGAGTCCAGAGAGTGCACTGGCACCACTGGGGATGCACTGCAGTGAGCCCACAGAGTGCACTGGCACCACTGGAGATGCAGTACAGTGAGTCCAGTGAATGCACTGGCAACACTGGGGATGCAGTGCAGTGAGTCCAGAGAGTGCACTGGCAGGACTGGGGATGCAGTATAGTGAGTCCAGTGAGTGCACTGGCACCACTGGGGATGCAGTGCAGTGAGTCCAGAGAGTGCATTGGCACCACTGGGGATGCAGTGCAGTGAGTCCAGAGAGTGCACTGGCACCACTGATGATGCAGTACAGTGAGTCCAGTGAGTGCACTGGCACCACTGGGGATGTAGTGCAGTGACTCGAGAGAGTGCACTGGCACCACTGGGGATGCAGTGCAGTGAGTCCAGAGAGTGCACTGGCACCACTGGGGATGCACTGCAGTGAGTCCAGAGAGTGCTCTGGCACCACTGGGGCTGCAGTGCAGTGAGTCCAGAGAGTGCACTGGCACCACTGGGGATGCAGTGCAGTGAGTCCAGAGAGTGCTCTGGCACCACTGGTGATGCACTGCAGTTACTCCAGAGAGTGCACTGGCACCACTGGGGATGCGGTGCGGTGAGTCCAGAGAGTGCACTGGCACCACTGGGGATGCAGTGCAGTCAGTCCAGTGAGTGTACTGGCACCACTGGGGAAACACTGCAGTGAGTCCAGAGAGTGCACTGGCACCACTGAGAATGCCCTTCAGTGAGTCCAGAGAGTGCACTGGCACCACTGGGGATGCACTGCAGTGAGTCCACAGAGTGCACTAGCACCACTGTAGATGCAGTGCAGTGAGTCCAGAGAGTGCACTGGCACCACTGGGGATGCACTGCAGTGAGTCCAGAGAGCGCACTGGCACCACTGGGCCTGCAGTGCAGTGAGTCCAGAGAGTGCACTGGCACCACTGGGGATGCAGTGCAGTGAGTCCAGAGAGTGCACTGGCACCACTGGGGATGCACTGCAGTGAGTCCAGAGAGCGCACTGGCACCACTGGGGATGCACTGCAGTGAGTCCACAGAGTGCACTGGCACCACTGAGAATGCACTTCAGTGAGTCCAGAGAGTGCACTGGTACCACTGGGGATGCACTGCAGTGAGTCCAGAGAGTGCATTAGCACCACTGGGGATGCAGTGCAGTGAATCCAGTGAGTGCACTGGCACCACTGGGGATGCAGTGCAGTGAGTCAAGAGAGTGCACTGGCACCACTGGGGATGCACTGCAGTGAGCCCAGAGAGTGCACTGGCACCAATGGGGATGCGGTGCCGGGAGTCCAGAGAGTGCACTGGCACCACTGGGGATGCAGTGCAGTGAGTCCAGAGAGTGCACTGGCACCACTGGGGATGCACTGCAGTGAGTCCAGAGAGTGCTCTGGCACCACTGGGGCTGCAGTGCAGTGAGTCCAGAGAGTGCACTGGCACCACTGGGGATGCAGTGCAGTGAGTCCAGAGAGTGCACTGGCACCACTGGTGATGCACTGCAGTTACTCCAGAGAGTGCACTGGCACCACTGTGGATGTGGTGCGGTGAGTCCAGAGAGTGCACTGGCACCACTGGGGATGCAGTGCAGTCAGTCCAGTGAGTGTACTGGCACCACTGGGGAAACACTGCAGTGAGTCCAGAGAGTGCACTGGCACCACTGAGAATGCCCTTCAGTGAGTCCAGAGAGTGCACTGGCACCACTGGGGATGCACTGCAGTGAGTCCACAGAGTGCACTAGCACCACTGGGGATGCAGTGCAGTGAGTCCAGAGAGTGCACTGGCACCACTGGGGATGCAGTGCAGTGAGTCCAGAGAGTGCACTGACACCACTGGGGATGCAGTGCAGTGAGGCCAGAGAGTGCACTGGCACCAATGGGGATGCACAGCAGTGAGTCCAGAGAGTGCACTGGCACCACTGGGGATGCAGTGCAGTGAGTCCAGAGAGTGCACTGGCACCACTGGGGATGCAGTACAGTGAGTCCAGAGAGTGCACTGGCACCACTGGGGATGCACAGCAGTGAGTCCAGAGAGTGCATTGGCACCACTGGGGATGCAGTGCAGTGAGTCCAGAGAGTGCTCTGGCACCATTGGAGATGCAGTGCAGTGAGTCCAGAGAGTGCACTGGCACCACTG
This sequence comes from Anser brachyrhynchus, assembly GCF_964034855.1. Lineage (NCBI taxonomy): Eukaryota > Metazoa > Chordata > Aves > Anseriformes > Anatidae > Anser > Anser brachyrhynchus. The sequence continues at coordinate 210,268 of NW_027663839.1, read as the reverse complement.
GGGATGCAGTGCAGTGAGTCCAGAGAGTGCACTGGCACCACTGGGGATGCAGTGCAGTGAGTCCAGAGAGTGCACTGGCACCACTGGGGATGCCCTGCAGTGAGTGCAGAGACTGCACTGGCACCACTGGGGATGCAGTGCAGTGAGTCCAGTGAGTGTACTGGCACCACTGGGGATGCACTGCAGTGAGTCCAGAGAGTGCATTGGCACCACTTGGGATGCACTGCAGTGAGTCCAGAGAGTGCACTGGCACCACTGGGGATGCAGTGCAGTGAGTCCAGAGAGTGCCCTGGTACCACTGGGGATGCAGTGCAGTGAGTCAAGAGAGTGCACTGGCACCACTGGGGATGCACTGCAGTGAGTCCACAGAGTGCCCTGGTACCACTGGGGATGCAGTGCAGTGAGTCCAGAGAGTGCACTGGCACCACTGGGGATGCACTGCAGTGAGTCCAGAGAGTGCACTGGCACCACTGGGGATGCAGTGCAGTGAGTCCAGAGAGTGCACTGGCAGCACTGGGGATGCAGTGCAGTGAGTCCAGAGAGTGCACTGGCACCACTGGGGATGCACTGCAGTGAGTCCAGAGAGCGCACTGGCACCACTGGGGATGCACTGCAGTGAGTCCACAGAGTGCACTGGCACCACTGAGAATGCACTTCAGTGAGTCCAGAGAGTGCACTGGTACCACTGGGGATGCACTGCAGTGAGTCCAGAGAGTGCATTAGCACCACTGGGGATGCAGTGCAGTGAATCCAGTGAGTGCACTGGCACCACTGGGGATGCAGTGCAGTGAGTCAAGAGAGTGCACTGGCACCACTGGGGATGCACTGCAGTGAGCCCAGAGAGTGCACTGGCACCACTGGGGATGCGGTGCCGGGAGTCCAGAGAGTGCACTGGCACCACTGGGGATGCAGTGCAGTGAGTCCAGAGAGTGCACTGGCACCACTGGGGATGCACTGCAGTGAGTCCAGAGAGTGCTCTGGCACCACTGGGGCTGCAGTGCAGTGAGTCCAGAGAGTGCACTGGCACCACTGGGGATGCAGTGCAGTGAGTCCAGAGAGTGCACTGGCACCACTGGTGATGCACTGCAGTTACTCCAGAGAGTGCACTGGCACCACTGTGGATGTGGTGCGGTGAGTCCAGAGAGTGCACTGGCACCACTGGGGATGCAGTGCAGTCAGTCCAGTGAGTGTACTGGCACCACTGGGGAAACACTGCAGTGAGTCCAGAGAGTGCACTGGCACCACTGAGAATGCCCTTCAGTGAGTCCAGAGAGTGCACTGGCACCACTGGGGATGCACTGCAGTGAGTCCACAGAGTGCACTAGCACCACTGGGGATGCAGTGCAGTGAGTCCAGAGAGTGCACTGGCACCACTGGGGATGCAGTGCAGTGAGTCCAGAGAGTGCACTGACACCACTGGGGATGCAGTGCAGTGAGGCCAGAGAGTGCACTGGCACCAATGGGGATGCACAGCAGTGAGTCCAGAGAGTGCACTGGCACCACTGGGGATGCAGTGCAGTGAGTCCAGAGAGTGCACTGGCACCACTGGGGATGCAGTACAGTGAGTCCAGAGAGTGCACTGGCACCACTGGGGATGCACAGCAGTGAGTCCAGAGAGTGCATTGGCACCACTGGGGATGCAGTGCAGTGAGTCCAGAGAGTGCTCTGGCACCATTGGAGATGCAGTGCAGTGAGTCCAGAGAGTGCACTGGCACCACTGGGGATGCAGTGCAGTGAGTCCAGAGAGTGCACTGGCACCACTGGGGATGCAGTGCAGTGAGTCCAGAGAGTGCACTGGCACCACTGGGGATGCCCTGCAGTGAGTGCAGAGACTGCACTGGCACCACTGGGGATGCAGTGCAGTGAGTCCAGTGAGTGTACTGGCACCACTGGGGATGCACTGCAGTGAGTCCAGAGAGTGCATTGGCACCACTTGGGATGCACTGCAGTGAGTCCAGAGAGTGCACTTGCACCACTGGGGATGCAGTGCAGTGAGTCCAGAGAGTGCGCTGGCACCACTGGGGATGCAGTGCAGTGAGTCCAGAGAGTGCACTGGCACCAATGGGGATGCACTTCAGTGAGTCCACAGAGTGCACTGGCACCACTGGGGATGCAGTGCAGTTAGTCCAGAGAGTGCACTGGCACCATTGGAGATGCAGTGCAGTGAGCCCAGAGAGTGCACTGGCACCACTGGGGATGCAGTGCAGTGAGTCCAGAGAGTGCACTGGCACCACTGAGAATGCACTTCAGTGAGTCCAGAGAGCGCACTGGCACCACTGGGGATGCAGTGCAGTGAGTCCAGAGAGTGCACTGGCACCACTGAGAATGCACTTCAGTGAGTCCAAAGAGTGCACTGGCACCACTGGGGATGCACTGCAGTGAGTCCAGAGAGTGCACTAGCACCACTGGGAATGTTGTGCAGTGAATCCAGTGAGTGCACTGGCACCAGTGGGGATGCACTGCAGTGAGTCCAGAGAGTGCACTGGCACCAGTGGGGATGCACTGCAGTGAGCCCACAGAGTGCACTGGCACCACTGGAGATGCAGTACAGTGAGTCCAGTGAATGCACTGGCAACACTGGGGATGCAGTGCAGTGAGTCCAGAGAGTGCACTGGCACCACTGGTGATGCAGTATAGTGAGTCCAGTGAGTGCACTGGCACCACTGGGGATGCAGTGCAGTGAGTCCAGAGAGTGCACTGCCACCACTGGGGATGCACTGCAGTGAGTCCAGAGAGTGCACTGGCACCACTGATGATGCAGTACAGTGAGTCCAGTGAGTGCACTGGCACCACTGGGGATGTAGTGCAGTGACTCGAGAGAGTGCACTGGCACCACTGGGGATGCAGTGCAGTGACTCCAGAGAGTGCACTGGCACCACTTGGGATGCAGTGCATTGAGTCCAGAGAGTGCACTGGCACCACTGGGGATGCAGTGCAGTGAGTCCAGAGAGTGCACTGGCACCACTGGTGATGCACTGCAGTTACTCCAGAGAGTGCACTGGCACCACTGGGGATGCGGTGCGGTGAGTCCAGAGAGTGCACTGGCACCACTGGGGAAGCAGTGCAGTCAGTCCAGTGAGTGTACTGGCACCACTGGGGATGCACTGCAGTGAGTCCAGAGAGTGCACTGGCACCACTGAGAATGCCCTTCAGTGAGTCCAGAGAGTGCACTGGCACCACTGGGGATGCACTGCAGTGAGTCCAGAGAGTGCACTAGCACCACTGGGGATGCAGTGCAGTGACTCCAGAGAGTGCACTGGCACCACTGGGGATGCACTTCAGTGAGTCCAGAGAGTGCACTGGCACCACTGGGGATGCAGTGCAGTGAGTCCAGAGAGTGCATTGGCACCACTGGGGATGCAGTGCAGTGAGTCCAGAGAGTGCACTGGCACCACTGGGGATGCACTGCAGTGAGTCCACAGAGTGCACTGGTACCACTGGGGATGCAGTGCAGTGAGTCCAGAGAGTGCACTGGCACCACTGGGGATGCACTGCAGTGAGTCCAGAGAGTGCACTGGCACCACTGGGGATGCAGTGCAGTGAGTCCAGAGAGTGCACTGGCACCACTGGGGATGCAGTGCAGTGAGTCCAGAGAGTGCACTGGCAGCACTGGGGAATGCAGTGCAGTGAGTCCAGAGAGGGCACTGGCACCACTGGGGATGCACTGCAGTGAGTCCAGAGAGCGCACTCGCACCACTGGGGATGCACTGCAGTGAGTCCAGAGAGTGCACTGGCACCACTGAGAATGCACTTCAGTGAGTCCAGAGAGTGCACTGGTACCACTGGGGATGCACTGCAGTGAGTCCAGAGAGTGCACTAGCACCACTGGGGATGCAGTGCAGTGAATCCAGTGAGTGCACTGGCACCACTGGGGATGCAGTGCAGTGAGTCAAGAGAGTGCACTGGCACCACTGGGGATGCACTGCAGTGAGCCCAGAGAGTGCACTGGCACCACTGGGGATGCGGTGCCGGGAGTCCAGAGAATGCACTGGCACCACTGGGGATGCAGTGCAGTGAGTCCAGAGAGTGCACTGGCACCACTGAGAATGCACTTCAGTGAGTCCAGAGAGTGCACTGGTACCACTGGGGATGCACTGCAGTGAGTCCAGAGAGTGCACTAGCACCACTGGGGATGCAGTGCAGTGAATCCAGTGAGTGCACTGGCACCACTGGGGATGCAGTGCAGTGAGTCAAGAGAGTGCACTGGCACCACTGGGGATGCACTGCAGTGAGCCCAGAGAGTGCACTGGCACCACTGGGGATGCGGTGCCGGGAGTCCAGAGAGTGCACTGGCACCACTGGGGATGCACTGCAGTGAGTCCAGAGAGTGCACTGGCACCACTGAGAATGCACTTCAGTGAGTCCAGAGAGCGCACTGGCACCACTGGGGATGCAGTGCAGTGAGTCCAGAGAGTGCACTGGCACCACTGAGAATGCAGTACAGTGAGTCCAGTGAATGCACTGGCAACACTGGGGATGCAGTGCAGTGAGTCGAGAGAGTGCACTGGCACCACTGGTGATGCAGTATAGTGAGTCCAGTGAGTGCACTGGCACCACTGGGGATGCAGTGCAGTGAGTCCAGAGAGTGCACTGCCACCACTGGGGATGCACTGCAGTGAGTCCAGAGAGTGCACTGGCACCACTGATGATGCAGTACAGTGAGTCCAGTGAGTGCACTGGCACCACTGGGGATGTAGTGCAGTGACTCGAGAGAGTGCACTGGCACCACTGGGGATGCAGTGCAGTGAGTCCAGAGAGTGCACTGGCACCACTGGGGATGCACTGCAGTGAGTCCAGAGAGTGCTCTGGCACCACTGGGGCTGCAGTGCAGTGAGTCCAGAGAGTGCACTGGCACCACTGGGGATGCAGTGCAGTGAGTCCAGAGAGTGCTCTGGCACCACTGGTGATGCACTGCAGTTACTCCAGAGAGTGCACTGGCACCACTGGGGATGCGGTGCGGTGAGTCCAGAGAGTGCACTGGCACCACTGGGGATGCACTGCAGTGAGTCCAGAGAGCGCACTGGCACCACTGGGGATGCACTGCAGTGAGTCCACAGAGTGCACTGGCACCACTGAGAATGCACTTCAGTGAGTCCAGAGAGTGCACTGGTACCACTGGGGATGCACTGCAGTGAGTCCAGAGAGTGCACTAGCACCACTGGGGATGCAGTGCAGTGAATCCAGTGAGTGCACTGGCACCACTGGGGATGCAGTGCAGTGAGTCAAGAGAGTGCACTGGCACCACTGGGGATGCACTGCAGTGAGCCCAGAGAGTGCACTGGCACAACTGGGGATGCGGTGCCGGGAGTCCAGAGAGTGCACTGGCACCACTGGGGATGCAGTGCAGTGAGTCCAGAGAGTGCACTGGCACCACTGGGGATGCACTGCAGTGAGTCCAGAGAGTGCTCTGGCACCACTGGGGATGCAGTGCAGTGAGTCCAGAGAGTGCACTGGCACCACTGGGGATGCAGTGCAGTGAGTCCAGAGAGTGCACTGGCACCACTGGTGATGCACTGCAGTTACTCCAGAGAGTGCACTGGCACCACTGTGGATGCGGTGCGGTGAGTCCAGAGAGTGCACTGGCACCACTGGGGATGCAGTGCAGTCAGTCCAGTGAGTGTACTGGCACCACTGGGGAAACACTGCAGTGAGTCCAGAGAGTGCACTGGCACCACTGGGGATGCAGTGCAGTGAGTCCAGAGAGTGCACTGGCACCACTGGGGATGCCCTGCAGTGAGTCCAGAGAGTTCACTGGCACCACTGGAGATGCACTTCAGTGAGTGCAGAGACTGCACTGGCACCACTGGGGATGCAGTGCAGTGAGTCCAGTGAGTGTACTGGCACCACTGGGGATGCACTGCAGTGAGTCCAGAGAGTGCATTGGCACCACTTGGGATGCACTGCAGTGAGTCCAGAGAGTGCACTTGCACCACTGGGGATGCAGTGCAGTGAGTCCAGAGAGTGCGCTGGCACCACTGGGGATGCAGTGCAGTGAGTCCAGAGAGTGCACTGGCACCAATGGGGATGCACTTCAGTGAGTCCACAGAGTGCACTGGCACCACTGGGGATGCAGTGCAGTTAGTCCAGAGAGTGCACTGGCACCATTGGAGATGCAGTGCAGTGAGCCCAGAGAGTGCACTGGCACCACTGGGGATGCAGTGCAGTGAGTCCAGAGAGTGTACTGGCAGCACTGGGGATGCACTGCAGTGAGTCCAGAGAGTGCACTGGCACCACTGAGAATGCACTTCAGTGAGTCCAGAGAGCGCACTGGCACCACTGGGGATGCAGTGCAGTGAGTCCAGAGAGTGCACTGGCACCACTGAGAATGCACTTCAGTGAGTCCAAAGAGTGCACTGGCACCACTGGGGATGCACTGCAGTGAGTCCAGAGAGTGCACTAGCACCACTGGGAATGTAGTGCAGTGAATCCAGTGAGTGCACTGGCACCAGTGGGGATGCTCTGCAGTGAGTCCAGAGAGTGCACTGGCACCAGTGGGGATGCACTGCAGTGAGCCCAGAGAGTGCACTGGCACCACTGGAGATGCAGTACAGTGAGTCCAGTGAATGCACTGGCAACACTGGGGATGCAGTGCAGTGAGTCCAGAGAGTGCACTGCCACCACTGGGGATGCACTGCAGTGAGTCCAGAGAGTGCACTGGCACCACTGATGATGCAGTACAGTGAGTCCAGTGAGTGCACTGGCACCACTGGGGATGTAGTGCAGTGACTCGAGAGAGTGCACTGGCACCACTGGGGATGCAGTGCAGTGACTCCAGAGAGTGCACTGGCACCACTTGGGATGCAGTGCATTGAGTCCAGAGAGTGCACTGGCACCACTGGGGATGCAGTGCAGTGAGTCCAGAGAGTGCATTGGCACCACTGGGGATGCAGTGCAGTGAGTCCAGAGAGTGCACTGGCACCACTGGTGATGCACTGCAGTTACTCCAGAGAGTGCACTGGCACCACTGGGGATGCGGTGCGGTGAGTCCAGAGAGTGCACTGACACCACTGGGGATGCAGTGCAGTCAGTCCAGTGAGTGTACTGGCACCACTGGGGATGCACTGCAGTGAGTCCAGAGAGTGCACTGGCACCACTGAGAATGCCCTTCAGTGAGTCCAGAGAGTGCACTGGCACCACTGGGGATGCACTGCAGTGAGTCCACAGAGTGCACTAGCACCACTGGGGATGCAGTGCAGTGACTCCAGAGAGTGCACTGGCACCACTGGGGATGCAGTGCAGTGAGTCCAGAGAGTGCACTGGCACCACTGGGGATGCAGTGCAGTGAGTCCAGAGAGTGCACTGGCACCACTGGGGATGCAGTGCAGTGAGTGCAGAGAGTGCACTGGCACCACTGGGGATGCAGTGCAGTGAGTCCAGAGAGTGCACTGGCAGCACTGGGGAATGCAGTGCAGTGAGTCCAGAGAGTGCACTGGCACCACTGGGGATGCACTGCAGTGAGTCCAGAGAGTGCACTGGCACCACTGGGGATGCCCTGCAGTGAGTCCACAGAGTGCACTGGCACCACTGAGAATGCACTTCAGTGAGTCGAGAGAGTGCACTGGTACCACTGGGGATGCACTGCAGTGAGTCCAGAGAGTGCACTAGCACCACTGGGGATGCAGTGCAGTGAATCCAGTGAGTGCACTGGCACCACTGGGGATGCAGTGCAGTGAGTCAAGAGAGTGCACTGGCACCACTGGGGATGCACTGCAGTGAGCCCAGAGAGTGCACTGGCACCAGTGGGGATGCGGTGCCGGGAGTCCAGAGAATGCACTGGCACCACTGGGGATGCAGTGCAGTGAGTCCAGAGAGTGCACTGGCACCACTGAGAATGCACTTCAGTGAGTCCAGAGAGTGCACTGGTACCAGTGGGGATGCAGTGCAGTGAGTCCAGAGAGTGCACTAGCACCACTGGGGATGCAGTGCAGTGAATCCAGTGAGTGCACTGGCACCACTGGGGATGCAGTGCAGTGAGTCAAGAGAGTGCACTGGCACCACTGGGGATGCACTGCAGTGAGCCCAGAGAGTGCACTGGCACCACTGGGGATGCGGTGCCGGGAGTCCAGAGAGTGCACTGGCACCACTGGGGATGCAGTGCAGTGAGTCCAGAGAGTGCACTGGCACCACTGGGGATGCACTGCAGTGAGTCCAGAGAGTGCTCTGGCACCACTGGGGCTGCAGTGCAGTGAGTCCAGAGAGTGCACTGGCACCACTGGGGATGCAGTGCAGTGAGTCCAGAGAGTGCACTGGCACCACTGGTGATGCACTGCAGTTACTCCAGAGAGTGCACTGGCACCACTGTGGATGCGGTGCGGTGAGTCCAGAGAGTGCACTGGCACCACTGGGGATGCAGTGCAGTCAGTCCAGTGAGTGTACTGGCACCACAGGGGAAACACTGCAGTGAGTCCAGAGAGTGCACTGGCACCACTGAGAATGCCCTTCAGTGAGTCCAGAGAGTGCACTGGCACCACTGGGGATGCACTGCAGTGAGTCCACAGAGTGCACTAGCACCACTGGGGATGCAGTGCAGTGAGTCCAGAGAGTGCACTGGCACCACTGGGGATGCAGTGCAGTGAGTCCAGAGAGTGCACTGACACCACTGGGGATGCAGTGCAGTCAGGCCAGAGAGTGCACTGGCACCAATGGGGATGCACAGCAGTGAGTCCAGAGAGTGCACTGGCACCACTGGGGATGCAGTGCAGTGAGTCCAGAGAGTGCACTGGCACCACTGGGGATGCAGTACAGTGAGTCCAGAGAGTGCACTGGCACCACTGGGGATGCACAGCAGTGAGTCCAGAGAGTGCATTGGCACCACTGGGGATGCAGTGCAGTGAGTCCAGAGAGTGCACTGGCACCATTGGAGATGCAGTGCAGTGAGCCCAGAGAGTGCACTGGCACCAGTGGGGATGCACTGCAGTGAGTCCAGAGAGTGTACTGGCAGCACTGGGGATGCAGTGCAGTTAGTCCAGAGAGTGCACTGGCACCACTGAGAATGCACTTCAGTGAGTCTAGAGAGCGCACTGGCACCACTGGGGATGCAGTGCAGTGAGTCCAGAGAGTGCACTGGCACCACTGAGAATGCACTTCAGTGAGTCCAAAGAGTGCACTGGCACCACTGGGGATGCACTGCAGTGAGTCCAGAGAGTGCACTAGCACCACTGGGAATGTAGTGCAGTGAATCCAGTGAGTGCACTGGTACCAGTGGGGATGCACTGCAGTGAGTCCAGAGAGTGCACTGGCACCACTGGGGATGCACTGCAGTGAGCCCACAGAGTGCACTGGCACCACTGGAGATGCAGTACAGTGAGTCCAGTGAATGCACTGGCAACACTGGGGATGCAGTACAGTGAGTCCAGAGAGTGCACTGGCACCACTGGTGATGCAGTATAGTGAGTCCAGTGAGTGCACTGGCACCACTGGGGATGCAGTGCAGTGAGTCCAGAGAGTGCACTGCCACCACTGGGGATGCACTGCAGTGAGTCCAGAGAGTGCACTGGCACCACTGATGATGCAGTACAGTGAGTCCAGTGAGTGCACTGGCACCACTGGGGATGTAGTGCAGTGACTCGAGAGAGTGCACTGGCACCACTGGGGATGCAGTGCAGTGACTCCAGAGAGTGCACTGGCACCACTTGGCATGCAGTGCATTGAGTCCAGAGAGTGCACTGGCACCACTGGGGATGCAGTGCAGTGAGTCCAGAGAGTGCATTGGCACCACTGGGGATGCAGTGCAGTGAGTCCAGAGAGTGCACTGGCACCACTGGTGATGCACTGCAGTTACTCCAGAGAGTGCACTGGCACCACTGGGGATGCCGTGCGGTGAGTCCAGAGAGTGCACTGGCACCACTGGGGATGCAGTGCAGTCAGTCCAGTGAGTGTACTGGCACCACTGGGGATGCACTGCAGTGAGTCCAGAGAGTGCACTGGCACCACTGAGAATGCCCTTCAGTGACTCCAGAGAGTGCACTGGCACCACTGGGGATGCACTGCAGTGAGTCCACAGAGTGCACTAGCACCACTGGGGATGCAGTGCAGTGACTCCAGAGAGTGCACTGGCACCACTGGGGATGCACTTCAGTGAGTCCAGAGAGTGCACTGGCACCACTGGGGATGCAGTGCAGTGAGTCCAGAGAGTGCACTGGCACCACTGGGGATGCAGTGCAGTGAGTCCAGAGAGTGCACTGGCACCACTGGGGATGCACTGCAGTGAGTCCACAGAGTGCACTGGTACCACTGGGGATGCAGTGCAGTGAGTCCAGAGAGTGCACTGGCACCACTGGGGATGCACTGCAGTGAGTCCAGAGAGTGCACTGGCACCACTGGGGATGCAGTGCAGTGAGTCCAGAGAGTGCACTGGCACCACTGGGGATGCAGTGCAGTGAGTCCAGAGAGTGCATTGGCACCACTGGGGAATGCAGTGCAGTGAGTCCAGAGAGTGCACTGGCACCACTGGGGATGCACTGCAGTGAGTCCAGAGAGCGCACTGGCACCACTGGGGATGCACTGCAGTGAGTCCACAGAGTGCACTGGCACCACTGAGAATGCACTTCAGTGAGTCCAGAGAGTGCACTGGTACCACTGGGGATGCACTGCAGTGAGTCCAGAGAGTGCACTAGCACCACTGGGGATGCAGTGCAGTGAATCCAGTGAGTGCACTGGCACCACTGGGGATGCAGTGCAGTGAGTCAAGAGAGTGCACTGGCACCACTGGGGATGCACTGCAGTGAGCCCAGAGAGTGCACTGGCACCACTGGGGATGCGGTGCCGGGAGTCCACAGAGTGCACTGACACCACTGGGGATGCAGTGCAGTGAGTCCAGAGAGTGCACTGGCACCGCTGGGGATGCAGTGCAGTGAGTCCAGAGAGTGCACTGGCACCACTGGGGATGCACTGCAGTGAGTCCAGAGAGTGCTCTGGCACCACTGGGGCTGCAGTGCAGTGAGTCCAGAGAGTGCACTGGCACCACTGGGGATGCAGTGCAGTGAGTCCAGAGAGTGCTCTGGCACCACTGGTGATGCACTGCAGTTACTCCACAGAGTGCACTGGCACCACTGGGGATGCGGTGCGGTGAGTCCAGAGAGTGCACTGGCACCACTGGGGATGCAGTGCAGTCAGTCCAGTCAGTGTACGGGCACCACTGGGGAAACACTGCAGTGAGTCCAGAGAGTGCACTGGCACCACTGAGAATGCCCTTCAGTGAGTCCAGAGAGTGCACTGGCACCACTGGGGATGCACTGCAGTGAGTCCACAGAGTGCACTAGCACCACTGGAGATGCAGTACAGTGAGTCCAGAGAGTGCACTGGCACCACTGGGGATGCACTGCAGTGAGTCCAGAGAGTGCACGCGCTCCACTGGGGATGCAGTGCAGTGAGTCCAGAGAGTGCACTGGCACCACTGGGGATGCACAGCAGTGAGTCCAGAGTGCGCACTGGCACCACTGGGGATGCACTGCAGTGAGTCCACGGAGTGCACTGGTACCACTGGGGATGCAGTGCAGTGAGTTCAGAGAGTGCACTGGCACCACTGGGGATGCACTGCAGTGAGTCCAGAGAGTGCACTGGCACCACTGGGGATGCAGTGCAGTGAGTCCAGGGAGTGCACTGGCAGCACTGGGGATGCAGTGCAGTGAGTCCAGAGAGTGCACTGGCACCACTGGGGATGCACTGCAGTGAGTCCAGAGAGCGCACTGGCACCACTGGGGATGCACTGCAGTGAGTCCACAGAGTGCACTGGCACCACTGAGAATGCACTTCAGTGAGTCCAGAGAGTGCACTGGTACCACTGGGGATGCACTGCAGTGAGTCCAGAGAGTGCACTAGCACCACTGGGGATGCAGTGCAGTGAATCCAGTGAGTGCACTGGCACCACTGGGGATGCAGTGCAGTGAGTCAAGAGAGTGCACTGGCACCACTGGGGATGCACTGCAGTGAGCCCAGAGAGTGCACTGGCACCACTGGGGATGCGGTGCCGGGAGTCCAGAGAGTGCACTGGCACCACTGGGGATGCGGTGCAGTGAGTCCAGAGAGTGCACTGGCACCACTGGGGATGCACAACAGTGAGTCCAGAGAGTGCTCTGGCACCACTGGGGCTGCAGTGCAGTGAGTCCAGAGAGTGCACTGGCACCACTGGGGATGCAGTGCAGTGAGTCCAGAGAGTGCACTGGCACCACTGGTGATGCACTGCAGTTACTCCAGAGAGTGCACTGGCACCACTGTGGATGCGGTGTGGTGAGTCCAGAGAGTGCACTGGCACCACTGGGGATGCAGTGCAGTCAGTCCAGTGAGTGTACTGGCACCACTGGGGAAACACTGCAGTGAGTCCAGAGAGTGCACTGGCACCACTGAGAATGCCCTTCAGTGAGTCCAGAGAGTGCACTGGCACCACTGGGGATGCACTGCAGTGAGTCCACAGAGTACACTAGCACCACTGGGGATGCAGTGCAGTGAGTCCAGAGAGTGCACTGGCACCACTGGGGATGCACTTCAGTGAGTCCAGAGAGTGCACGCGCTCCACTGGGGATGCAGTACAGTGAGTACAGAGAGTGCACTGGCACCACTGGGGATGCAGTGCAGTGAGTCCAGAGAGTGCACTGGCAGCACAGAGGATGCAGTGCAGTGAGTCCAGAGAGTGCACTGGCACCACTGGGGATGCAGTGCAGTGAGTCCAGAGAGTGCACTGGCACCACTGGGGATGCACTTCAGTGAGTCCAGAGAGTGCACTGGCACCACTGGTGATGCACTGCAGTGAGTCCAGAGAGTGCACTGGCACCACTGGTGATGCACTGCAGTGAGTCCAGAGAGTGCACTGGCACCACTGGGGATGCAGTGCAGTGAGTCCAGGGAGTGCACTGGCAGCACTGGGGATGCAGTGCAGTGAGTCCAGAGAGTGCACTGGCACCACTGGGGATGCACTGCAGTGAGTCCAGAGAGCGCACTGGCACCACTGGGGATGCACTGCAGTGAGTCCACAGAGTGCACTGGCACCACTGAGAATGCACTTCAGTGAGTCCAGAGAGTGCACTGGTACCACTGGGGATGCACTGCAGTGAGTCCAGAGAGTGCACTAGCACCACTGGGGATGCAGTGCAGTGAATCCAGTGAGTGCACTGGCACCACTGGGGATGCAGTGCAGTGAGTCAAGAGAGTGCACTGGCACCACTGGGGATGCACTGCAGTGAGCCCAGAGAGTGCACTGGCACCACTGGGGATGCGGTGCCGGGAGTCCAGAGAGTGCACTGGCACCACTGGGGATGCGGTGCAGTGAGTCCAGAGAGTGCACTGGCACCACTGGGGATGCACAACAGTGAGTCCAGAGAGTGCTCTGGCACCACTGGGGCTGCAGTGCAGTGAGTCCAGAGAGTGCACTGGCACCACTGGGGATGCAGTGCAGTGAGTCCAGAGAGTGCACTGGCACCACTGGTGATGCACTGCAGTTACTCCAGAGAGTGCACTGGCACCACTGTGGATGCGGTGTGGTGAGTCCAGAGAGTGCACTGGCACCACTGGGGATGCAGTGCAGTCAGTCCAGTGAGTGTACTGGCACCACTGGGGAAACACTGCAGTGAGTCCAGAGAGTGCACTGGCACCACTGAGAATGCCCTTCAGTGAGTCCAGAGAGTGCACTGGCACCACTGGGGATGCACTGCAGTGAGTCCACAGAGTACACTAGCACCACTGGGGATGCAGTGCAGTGAGTCCAGAGAGTGCACTGGCACCACTGGGGATGCACTTCAGTGAGTCCAGAGAGTGCACGCGCTCCACTGGGGATGCAGTACAGTGAGTACAGAGAGTGCACTGGCACCACTGGGGATGCAGTGCAGTGAGTCCAGAGAGTGCACTGGCAGCACAGAGGATGCAGTGCAGTGAGTCCAGAGAGTGCACTGGCACCACTGGGGATGCAGTGCAGTGAGTCCAGAGAGTGCACTGGCACCACTGGGGATGCACTTCAGTGAGTCCAGAGAGTGCACTGGCACCACTGGTGATGCACTGCAGTGAGTCCAGAGAGTGCACTGGCACCACTGGGGATGCACTGCAGTGAGTCCAGAGAGTGCACTAGCACCACGGGGGATGCACTGCAGTGAGTCCAGAGAGTGCACTGGCTCCAGAGGGAATGCACTGCAGTGAGTCCAGTGAGTGCACGGGCACCACTGGGGATGCAGTGCAGTGAGTGCAGAGAGTGCACTGGCACCACTGGACATGCAGTGCAGTGAGTCCAGAGAGTGCAGTGGCACCACTGGGGATGCAGTGCAGTGAGTCCAGAGAGTGCACTGGCAGCACTGGGGATGCAGTGCAGTGAGTGCAGAGAGTGCACTGGCAATACTGGGGATGCAGTGCAGTGAGTCCAGAGAGTGCACTGGCACCACTGGGGCTGCAGTGCAGTGAGTCCAGAGAGTGCACTGACACCACTGGGGATGCAGTGCAGTGAGTCCAGAGAGTGCACTGGCACCACTGGGGATGCACTGAAGTGAGTCCAGAGAGCGCACTGGCACCACTGGGGATGCAGTGCAGTGAGTCCAGAGAGTGCACTGGCAACACTGGGGTTGCAGTGCAGTGAGTCCAGAGAGTGCACTGGCACCATAGGGGATGCAGTGCAGTGAGTCCAGAGTGTGCACTGGCACGACTGGGAATGCAGTGCAGTGAGTCCAGAGATTGCACTGGCACCACTGGCGATGCACTTCAGTGAGTCCAGAGAGTGCACTGGCACCACAGGTGATGCACTGCAGTGAGTCCGGAGAGTGCACTGGCAGCAGTGGGGATGCACTGCAGTGAGTCCAGAGAATGCACTGGCACCACTGGGGATGCAGTGCAGTGAGTCCAGAGAGTGCACTGGCACCACTGGGGATGCAGTGCAGTGAGTCCAGTGAGTGTACTTGCACCACTGGGGATGCACCGCAGTGAGTCCACAGAGTGCACTGGAACCACTGAGAATGCACTTCAGTGAGTCCAGAGAGTGCATTGGCACCACTGGGGATGCAGTGCAGTGAGTCCAGAGAGTGCACTGTCACCACTGGGGATGCACTGCTGTGAGTCCAGAGAGTGCACTGGCAGCAGTGGGGATGCACTGCAGTGAGTCCAGAGAGTGCACTGGCACCACTGGGGATGCACTGCAGTGAGTCCAGAGAGTGCAGTGGCACCACTGGGGATGCAGTGCAGTGAGTCCAGAGAGTGCACTGGCACCACTGGGGATGCACTGCAGTGAGTCCAGAGAGTGCACTGGCACCACTGGGGATGCAGTGCAGTGAGTCCAGAGAGTGCACTGGCAGCACTGGGGATGCAGTGCAGTGAGTCCAGAGAGTGCACTGGCACCACTGGGGATGCACTTCAGTGAGTCCAGAGAGTGCACTGGCACCACTGGGGATGCACTGCAGTGAGTCCAGAGAGTGCACTAACACCACTGGGGAATGCAGTGCAGTGAGTCCAGTGAGTACACTGGCACCACTGGGGATGCAGTGCAGTGAGTCAAGAGAGTGCACTGGCACCACTGGGGATGCACTGCAGTGAGCCCAGAGAGTGCACTGGCACCACTGGGGATGCACTGCAGTGAGTCCAGAGAGTGCTTTGGCACCACTGGGGATGCACTGCAGTTACTCCAGAGAGTGCACTGGCAACACTGGGGATGCAGTACAGTGAGTCCAGAGAGTGCACGGGCTCCACTGGGGATGCAGTGCAGTGAGTCCAGAGAGTGCACTGGCACCACTGGGGATGCAGTGCAGTGAGTCCAGAGAGTGCACTGACACCACCGGGGATGCAGTGCAGTGAGTCCACAGAGTGCCCTGGCACCACTGGGGATGCAGTGCAGTGAGTCCAGAGAGTGCACTGGCACCACTGGGGATGCAGTGCAGTGAGTCCAAAGACTTCACTGGCAAAACTGGAGATGCAGTGCAGTGAGTCCAGAGAGTGCACTGGCACCACTGGGGATGCAGTGCAGTGAGTCCAGAGAGTGCACTGGCACCACTGGTGATGCAGTACAGTGAGTCCAGAGAGTGCACTGGCACCACTGGGGATGCACTGCAGTGAGTCCAGAGAGTGCACTGGCACCACTGGGGATGCACTACAGTGAGTCCAGAGATTGCACTGGCACCACTGGGGATGCAGTGCACTGAGTCCAGAGAGTGCACTGGCACCACTGGGGATGCAGTGCATTGAGTCCAGAGAGTGCACTGGCACAACTGGGGATGCACTTCAGTGAGTCCAGAGAGTGCACTGACACCACTGGGGATGCAGTGCAGTGAGTCCAGAGAGTGCACTGGCACCACTGGGGATGCAGTGCAGTGAGTCCAGAGAGTGCTCTGGCACCACTGGGGATGCAGTGCAGTGAGTCCAGAGAGTACACTGGCACCACTGGGGATGCAGTGCAGTGAGTCCAGAGAGTTCACTGGCACCACTGGGGATGCAGTCCAGTGAGTCCAGTGAGTGCAGTGGCACCACTGGGGATGCAGTGCAGTGACTGCAGAGAGTACACTGGCACCACCGGGGATTCAGTGCAGTGAGTCCAGAGAGTGCACTGGCACCACCTGTGATGCAGTGCAGTGAGTCCAGTGAGTGCACTGGCACCACTGGGGATGCAGTGCTGTGACTCCAGAGAGCGCACTGGCACCACTGGGGATGCAGTGCAGTCAGTCCAGTGAGTGCACTGGCACCACTGGGGGTGCAGTACAGTGAGTCCAGAGAGTGCACTGACACCACTGGGGATGCACTGCAGTGAGTCCAGAGAGTGCACTGGCACCACTGGGGATGCAGTGCAGTGAGTCCAGAGACTGCACTGGCACCACTGGGGATGCAGTGCAGTGAGACCAGAGAGTGCACTGGCACCACTGGGGATGCACTGCAGTGAGTCCAGAGAGTGCACTGGCACCACTGGGGATGCACTGCAGTTAGTCCAGAGAGTGCACTATCACCACTGGGGATGCAGTACAGTGAGTCCACATAGTGTACTGGCATCAGTGGGGATGCAGTACAGTGAATCCAGAGAGTGCACTGGCACCACTGGACATGCAGTGCAGTGAGTCCAGAGAGTGCACTGGCACCACTGGGGATGCACTTGAGTGACTCCACAGAGTGCAGTGGCAACACTGGGATGCAGTGCAGTGAGTCCAAAGACTTCACTGGCACCACTGGGGATGCAGTGCAGTGAGTCCAGAGAGTGCACTGGCACCACTGGGGATGCAGTGCAGTGAGTCCAGAGAGTGCACTGGCACCACTGGTGATGCACTGCAGTTACTCCAGAGAGTGCACTGGCACCACTGGGGATGCACTTCAGTGAGCCCAGAGAGTGCACTGGCACCACTGGGGATGCAGTGCAGTGAGTCCAGAGAGTGCACTGGCACCACTGGGGATGCAGTGCAGTGAGTCCAGAGAGTGCACTGGCACCACTGGGGATGCACTACAGTGAGTCCAGAGAGTGCACTGGCACCACTGGGGATGCAGTGCAGTGAGTCCAGAGAGTGCACTGGCACCACTGGTGATGCAGTACAGTGAGTCCACTGAGTGCACTGGTACCACTGGGCCTGCAGTGCAGTGAGTCCAGAGAGTGCACTGGCACCACTGGGGATGCAGTGAAGTGAGTCCAGAGAGTGCACTGGCACCACCGATGATGCAGTACAGTGAGTCCAGTGAGTGCACTGGCACTACTGGGGATGTAGTGCAGTGACTCGAGAGAGTGCACTGGCACCACTGGGGATGCAGTGCAGTGAGTCCAGAGAGTGCACTGGCACCACTGGGGATGCAGTGCAGTGAGTCCAGAGAGTGCACTGGCACCACTGGGGATGCAGTGCAGTGAGTCCAGAGAGTGCACTGGCACCACTGGGGATGCAGTGCAGTGAGTCCAGAGACTTCACTGGCACCACTGGGAATGCAGTGCAGTGAGTGCAGAGAGTGCACTGGCACCACTGGGGATGCAGTGCAGTGAGTCCAGAGAGTGCACTGGCACCACTGGGGATGCACTGCAGTGAGTCCAGAGAGTGCACTGGCACCACTGGGGATGCACTACAGTGAGTCCAGAGATTGCACTGGCACCACTGGGGAAGCAGTGCAGTGAGTCCAGAGAGTGCACTGGCACCACTGGTGATGCAGTTTAGTGAGTCCAGAGAGTGCACTGGCACCACTGGGGATGCACTTCAGTGAGTCCAGAGAGTGTACTGACACCACTGGGGATGCGGTGCAGTGAGTCCAGAGAGTGCACTGGCACCACTGGGGATGCAGTGCAGTGAGTCCAGAGAGTGCTCTGGCACCACTGGGGATGCACTGCAGTGAGTCCAGAGACTGCACTGGCACCACTGGGGATGCAGTGCAGTGAGTCCAGAGAGTGCACTGGCACCACTGGAGATGCAGTGCAGTGAGTCCAGAGAGTGCACTGGCACCACTGGTGATGCAGTCCAGTGAGTCCAGTGAATGCACTGGCACCACTGGGGATGCTGTGCAGTGAGTGCAGAGAGTGCACTGGCACCACCTGTGATGCAGTACAGTGTGTCCAGTGAGTGCACTGGCACCACTGGGAATGCAGTGCTGTGACTCCGGAGAGCGCACTGGCACCACTGGGGATGCAGTGCAGTCAGTCCAGTGAGTGCACTGGCACCACTGGGGATGCAGTGCAGTGAGTGCAGAGAGTGCAATGGCACCAATGGGGATGCACTTCAGTGAGTCCAGAGAGTGCACTGGCACCACTGCGGATGCAGTGCAGTGAGTCCAGAGATTGCACTGGCACCACTGGGGATGCAGGACTGTGACTCCAGAGAGCGCACTGGCACCACTGGGGATGCAGTGCAGTGAGTCCAGAGAGTGCACTGGCACCAGTGGGGATGGAGTGCAGTGAGTCCAGAGAGTGCACTGGCACCACTGGGGATGCACTGCAGTGAGTCCAGAGAGTGCACTGGCACCACTGGGGCTGCAGTGCAGTGAGTCCAGAGAGTGCAGTGGCACCACTGGGGATGCAGTGCAGTGAGTCCAGAGAGTGCTCTGGCACCACTGGGGATGCAGTGCAGTGAGTCCAGAGAGTGCACTGGCACCACTGGGGATGCAGTACAGTGAGTCCACAGAGTGCACTGGCACCACTGGGGATGCTCTGCAGTGAGTCCAGAGATTGCACTGGCACCACTGGGAATGCAGTGCAGTGAGTGCAGAGAGTGCACTGGCACCACTGGGGATGCACTTCAGTGAGTTCAGAGAGTGCACTTGCACCACTGGGGATGGGTTTCAAGCCAACTGCATTAACCGCTCATGCTTCTTTCTTATGAGACGTTAGTAAACCAATTACATAGCCTTGTCAAGACTAAATCACAGGTAAAAACCTGTACATCTCATGTGGCCAACCACTCCCAACTAGGATTCCAAGAACCAGGAGGTTCGGTGAAAATAGGGCTAGTGCTATTAGAGGGGTGATTATTAGGGTAAGCCCTAAGCTGTCTTTAATGGAGAAGTATGGGTGGAATGGGATTTTGTCGCAGTCTGATACGATTCCTAGTGGGTTATTTGAGCCTGATTCGTGTAGGAAGGTTAGGTGGACTAGGGTGATTCCTGCAATTAGGAAGGGCAGTAGGAAGTGGATGGCGAAGAATCGGGTTAAGGTTGGATTGTCTACTGAGAATCCTCCTCAGGCTCATTCTACTAGAGTTTGCCCAATGTACGGGATGGCTGAGAATAGGTCGGTGATTACGGTGGCCCCTCAGAATGACATTTGTCCTCATGGTAGGACATACCCTACGAAGGCAGTTGCTATTAGGGTGAGTAGGAGGATTACTCCTGTGTTTCAGGTTTCTTTGTATAGGTAGGAGCCGTAGTAGAGGCCTCGTCCGATGTGTAAGTAGATGCAGATAAAGAAGAGCGAAGCACCGTTGGCGTGGAGGTTGCGGATGAGCCATCCGTACTGGACGTCTCGGCATGTGTGAGCTACTGAGGAGAAGGCGAGTGAAGTGTCTGCGGTGTAGTGTATGGCTAGTAGCAGGCCTGTTAGGATTTGTGTGGCTAAGCAGATGGCTAGAAGGGAGCCGAAGTTTCATCAGGCAGAGATGTTGGAGGGGGCGGGTAGGTCGATTAGGGAGTTGTTGATTATTTTTAGTAGGGGATGGGATTTGCGGATGTTAGGGGCCATTAGTGAGTCTGTGTGTTATTAGGATTATTACCAGGATGGAGAGGGCGAAGGATCCTAGGTAGGCCTTAATTAGCCCTGTGTGTATTGAGGTTGCGGCTTTGCTTGCGGCTACTTGTAGTTCAGCAAGGCCCTCTGGCCCTATTTTTTTGAGTCAGGAGAGGTCGATCAAGTGTAGGGCAATGTTTTGTCCCTTTTCTAGTAGGTTTTTGGAGAAGAATCGGTGTACTAGGGGGTTGAAGTACCCTAATGCAGAGGAGAAGTTTATGAGGGGGTTTGGTTTGGGGTGAGTGAGGGTGTGTGTTATGTTCGATAGTTCTAGGGCTAGGATGATTCCTAGGATTGTTATGAGGATGGCAGCGGTTTTGGTGATAAGGGGTATGGTTATTGGGGGGGTTTTGGTTGGTGTGATGAAAGAGGTAATGATTATTCCTGCTGTAATGCTGCCTAGGGCGAGTCGGGTTAGGGGGGCGGTGATTAGTGGGTTGTTTTCGTTTATTGATACTATTGGGGGGATTCGGGTTTGTCCAGCTTGGACTAGGATGGTTATGCGGATGCTGTAGGTTGCGGTGAATGCTGTGGCTATAAGGGTTAGGAGTAGGGCTCAAGTATTTAGGTATGATGTGTTTAAGCTTTCGATGATGAGGTCTTTTGAGTAGAATCCGGCTAGGAATGGGGTTCCTATCAGCGCCAGGTTTCCGATGGTTAGGCAGGAAGTAGTGACTGGGAGTATTTTCTGTAGGCCTCCTATCTTTCGGATATCTTGTTCTCCGTTTAGGTTGTGGATGATAGACCCTGAGCATAGGAATAGTATGGCTTTAAAGAAGGCATGGGTTGAGATGTGTAGGAAGGCTAGTTGTGGGAGGTTTAGTCCGATAGTGACTATTATTAGTCCTAGTTGGCTGGATGTTGAGAAAGCAATGATTTTTTTGATGTCATTTTGGGTTAGGGCGCATGTGGCAGCGAATAGGGTTGATAGAGCACCTAGGCATAGGCAGGCAGTTAGGGCTGTCTGGTTGGTGGCTAGCAGGGGGTGCATGCGGATGAACAGGAAGATTCCGGCTACTACTATGGTACTGGAGTGCAGTAGGGCTGATACTGGGGTGGGGCCTTCTATTGCTGCGGGCAGTCATGGGTGGAGTCCAAATTGGGCGGATTTTCCTGCGGCTGCGAGGATTAATCCTATGAGGGGGAGGATTGGGGTTTGGTGGGGGTGTACGGCTTGTTGGATCTCTCAGGTGTTGAATGTTGAAGCTAGTCATGCTATGCTCAGGATCAGTCCGACGTCTCCGATTCGGTTGTAGATTACGGCTCGTAGGGCGGCGGTGTTGGCATCTGCTCGGCCTTGTCATCAGCCGATGAGAAGGAAGGACATGATTCGTACTCCTTCCCAGCCTACGAATAGGAGGAATATGTTGTTTGCGGTTGTTAGGAGGAGTATGGCGACTAGGAATGTCAGTAGGTAGGTGAAAAATTTTGTTACGTATGGCTCTGAGGCCATGTATCATATGGCGAATTGTAGGATTGATCATGTTACAAATAGGGCGATTGGAAGAAATGTTATTGAGTATTGGTCTATTTTTAGGCTCAGGGGGATTTTAAAGTTTATAATGAATTTTCACTCCCAGTGGCAGGTGACAGATTCTACTCCCGAGTAGATGAATGCGGTTGTAGGGGCTAGGCTAATTAGGAATGCGGTTTTAACAGCGCGGGTGGTGGCTTGTGGGGTGTTTTTAAAGTTTTTAAATAGAAATGGCAGGATGATTGGGGTTAGGAGGATTGTCAGCGTGAGTAGTGTGAGGGAGTTGATTAGTAGTGTGGGGTTCACTCCTTTTACTTGGATTTGCACCAAGATGGGTGGTTCCTAAGACCAGTGGATTGCTGTTATCCTTTAAAAGTAAGGGGGCTGAGGTTTTAGGCTCAGATGTAAGAGTTAGCAGCTCTTGTTGGTTAAACCCTCCCCTCGGCAGGTAAGAAGGTTTGAACTTCTATTCTTAGAATCACAGTCTAATGTTTGGTTTAAACTATACTTGCATGAGGGGATTCCGGAGATCAGTTCGGGTTTGAGGATTAGGAGGAATATTGGGATAATGTGGAGTGTTATGAGCAGGTGTTCTCGCGTGGTTGAGTTTTGCATAGATGTGATGTGGGAGGGGATTGAGCCTCGTTGGGTCATTAGTAGTATGAATAAGGTGTAGGAGGCGGTTAGTAGGGTTGCGATTCCTGTTAGGATGATCGTGAAGGCAGATCAGTTGAATAAGGTGATTATAATGGTTAGCTCTGCTATGAGGTTTGTTGTTGGGGGTAAGGCTATGTTTGTTAGATTGGCCAGCAATCATCAGGTAGCTATGAGTGGTAGGAGAGGTTGTAGGCCTCGTGTGAGTAGTAGAATTCGGCTGTGCGTACGTTCATAGTTTGTGTTGGCTAGGCAGAATAGTATGGAGGAAGTTAGTCCATGGGAAATTATTAGGATCATTGCCCCTGAGAATGATCAGTGGGTTTGGATTATTCCTGCGGCGATAACTAGGCCTATGTGGCTAACGGATGAATAAGCGATTAGTGATTTTAGGTCTGTCTGTCGTAGGCAGATTGAGCTAGTCATTAGGGCGCCTCATAGGGCCAGGGTTAGGAAGAGGTAGTGCAGGAGGTTGGACAGTGGGCCCATAAATAGAGTGACTCGTATAATTCCGTATCCTCCTAGCTTTAGTAGTAGGGCGGCGAGGAGTATTGAGCCTGCGATGGGTGCTTCTACGTGGGCTTTTGGCAGTCAGAGGTGTAGGCCGTATAGTGGGGCTTTTACTATGAATGCTATGAGCAGTGCTAGACCTGATAGTATTCCTGTCCATGAGGTGGATAGGGTTGGGTGGGTTAGTTGTAGGGTTGGCAGGTGCAGGGTGCCAATTTTCACGTATAGGTGTATGATTGTGATTAGCAGGGGTAGAGAGCTTACTGGCGTGTAGAATAGCAGGTAGATGCCAGCGCTTAGGCGTTCTGGTTGGTTCCCCCATCGGGTGATTAAGATTAGGGTGGGAATGAGGGTTGCTTCAAATGAGATGTAAAATAGTGCTAGTTCTGTGGTGGAAAAGGCTAGTAGGATGAATGGCTGGACTGCGACTAAGGTTGAGATAAAGATTCGTTTGCGTTGTAGGGGTTCTTGTTGCAGGTGGTTTTGGCTTGCTATGATTATGAGTGGGAGTAGTCAGCAGGATAGTACTAGGAGGGGGGATGAGATTTGGTCAATTCCTGTTCAGTTGGATAAAAATTTGTAGGGGTAGTAGGTTGGGATTAATCACTGTAGGCTTAGGGCAGCGATTAGGAGGCTGTATAAGGTGGTGTTAGTCCATAGAAATTTTGGTGGAGACAGCAGGGCTGTTGGAAGAAGTATGATTGTGGGTAGGATGATTTTTAGCATTGCAGGAGGTTTAGGTTGTGTAGATGGTCGGAGCCATGTGTGCGGGTGGAGGCTACTAGGATGGCCAGGCCTGTGCCCGCCTCACACGCTGAGAAGGTTAGCATGAGAATTGGTACCATGGTGAATGAGGAGACTTGGTTTTCGATGGATCATATTGATAGGCCTACGAATATCGATAATATTATGCTTTCAAGGCATAGTAGGGCGGATACTAGGTGGGTTCGGTGGAAGGCTAGTCCTAGTCCGCTGAAAATGAAGGCTGAGTAGAAGCTTAAATGTAGGGGCGACATAAGTGTCCTGGTTCCAGTTAGGACAGAGTTAATGTTCCCTCATAGTAGCTGGTAGGGTGCTATGTTTTGGATTAGGATGAGAAGAGCGCTGATAACATGCTGATGTTTTAATTGTTGCAGAGCAGTGTTTACACCAGGCCAAGGACTTTTCGGCTTCTCGCTCTGTCCTGCCAGCGAGCAGGCTGGGGGTGCAGCAGGAGCTGGGAGGGGACAGACCCAGGACAGCTGACCCAAACTGGCCAAAGGGGTATTCCATACCATCTGACGTCATGCTAAACAATATATAGGGGTGGCTGGCCGGGGTGGGGGGGCCGGCTGCTCGGGAATAGGCTGGGCATCGGTCAGCGGGTGGTGAGCAATTGCATTGTGCATCACTTGTTTTCTTACACATTATTATTGTTAATACTATTACCATTATCACTATTATTATTATTATTGTTATTATTATTTTCCTGTCTTAATAAACTGTCTTTATCTCAACTCACAGGCTTCACTTTCCCGTTTCTCTCCCCCCATCCCAGAGAGGGAGGGGGGAGGGTGAGCGAACGGCTGTGTGGTGTTTAGCTGCCAGCCGGGTTAAACCACAACAATAAGAAAGTTACAGGGTTGGCTGTAATCTGCTGGGTCGAAACCAGCTATCTTTTTGGTTAGACTAACTTTCTGTTATTCTGCTCATTCTAGGCCCCCTTGAATTCACTCGTAGGCCAGTCCGAGTGTTAGGAGAAGGAGGATCGCTACAGTTCAGGTGAGGGTCATTAGGGGGGATTGGAGTTGGACGGCTCATGGCAGGGGGAGTAGGAGGGCGATTTCTAGGTCGAATAGGACGAACAGGATGGCTACTGAGGAAGAATCGGACTGAGAATGGTAATCGAGCAGATCCAAGTGGGTCGAATCCACATTCGTACGGTGAGAGTTTCTCTGAGTCGGGGTTTATTTGGGCGAGTCAGAAGTTTAATGCGGTTAGGGCGGCGCTTAGGATTGATGATAGGGCGAATATGAACATGAGTGCGTTCATTGCTCTCCTCTGGGTTTATACCAGATTCTAGAGATTGGAAGTCAATTGTAATTAATATACTAGAAGAGCAAGATCCTCATCAGTAGATGGTTATGTAGAGGAATAGTCAGATGACGTCTACGAAGTGTCAGTATCAGGCTGCTGCCTCGAATCCGAAGTGGTGGTCTGATGTAAAGTGGAACTTGATCAGTCGGAAGAGGCAGACGGTCAGGAAGGAGGATCCGATGATTACGTGGAGTCCGTGGAATCCAGTGGCAACGAAGAAGGTAGATCCGTAGACGCTATCGGCGATTGAGAATGGGGCTTCGTGGTATTCTATTGCTTGTAGGGCTGTGAAGTAGAATCCCAGGAGGATCGTTAGGGTTAGGGCGTGGATGGCATGTTTTCGGTTTCCTTCTGTGATGCTGTGATGGGCTCACGTTACGGTAACGCCTGAGGCTAGTAGGATGGCTGTGTTTAGTAGGGGGACTTCTATCGGGTTGAGTGGTTTAATTCCTGTTGGGGGTCATTGGCCTCCTAGTTCTGGGGTTGGGGCCAGGCTCGAGTGGAAGAACGCTCAGAAGAACCCTAAGAAGAAGAATGCTTCGGATGTGATGAAAAGGATTATGCCGTATCGTAGGCCTTTTTGGACTGTGGGAGTGTGATGGCCTTGGAAGGTGCTTTCTCGTACAATGTCTCGTCATCATTGGAGTATTACTAGGAGTATTGAGATGAGGCCTAGGGTTAGTAGTATGGATGAGTTGTAGTGGAATCACATGATTAATCCTGAGGTTGTGAGTAGGGCGGCGGCTGCCCCGAAGATTGGTCAAGGGCTTGGGTCAACTATGTGGTATGAGTGTGCTTGGTGTGCCATTAGATGTTTTCTTGTAAGTATAGGCTTAGAAGGAGCACGAAGACGTAGGCCTGGATTATGGCTACTGCTACTTCTAGGATGGTTAGGAGTAGTAGGATGATTATTGTTAGGATGGATACTGCAGGAAGGGTGGGTATTAATGCAATGGAGGCTGTAGAGATGAGTTGGATGAGTAAGTGTCCTGCTGTAAGGTTGGCTGTAAGGCGGACTCCGAGGGCTAGGGGGCGGATTAGTAGGCTGGTTGTTTCGATCAGGATTAGTGCGGGGATTAGGGGTGTAGGGGTACCTTCGGGTAATAGGTGGGCTAAAGAGGCTGATGGTTGGTTTCGTAGGCCTGTTAGTAGTGTGGCGAGCCATAGTGGGAAGGCTAGGGCTATGTTCATAGATAGTTGGGTGGTTGGGGTGAATGTATATGGAAGGAGGCCTAGAAGGTTGATTGTAAGAAGTATGATTATTAGGGATGTAAATATTATGGCTCATTTGTGGCCATTTTTGTTGAGTGGGACTATTAGTTGTTTTGTGATTAGGTGAAGGAGTCATGTTTGGATAGTAGAAAGGCGGTTGTTGATTCATCGGTTGTTTGGGGACGGGAATAGTAGGGCTGGGAAGAGTAGGGATAGTAGGATTAAGGGGATGCCAAATAGATTGGGGCTGGAAAATTGGTCAAAGAAGCTTAGGTTCATGGTCAGGATCATGGTGTGGGTTTGGTAGTGAGGGAGGTCTTATTTGATGGGGGGTTGGTTGTGGTGAAGGCTAGTAGTTTTGGTTGGATGAGGAGTGCTAGGGTTAATCAGGTTATAATTATGATTGAAAATCATGGTGCGGGGTTAAGCTGTGGCATATCATTAAGGAGGGGGAAGTCCCTCTTTGGCTAGCTTAAAAGGCTAGTGCTGTTGCATAGCTTCTTAATGATTAGGATGATGATAGAAGGGACGATCAGGCCTCGAAATGTGGGAGTGGGGTTGATTCTACTACAATGGGTATGTAGCTGTGATTAGCCCCGCAAATTTCTGAGCATTGTCCGTAAAAAATCCCAGGCCGGGTGGTAATGAATGAAGTTTGGTTTAGTCGGCCTGGGATTGCGTCTGTTTTAACTCCGAGCGTTGGGACTGCTCAGGAGTGGAGTACGTCTCCTGCAGTAATGATCACGCGGATGGGGGATTCTATTGGGATAACTACGCGGTGGTCAACTTCTAGCAGTCGGAAGTGGCCGTTGGGTAAGTCTGGGGTGGGCACTATGTAGGAGTCGAATGATAGGTCTTTGAAGTCTGTGTATTCGTAGCTTCAGTATCATTGGTGGCCGATGGCTTTTAGGGTGAGGTCTGGTTCGTCGATTTTGTCCATTATGTAGAGGATTTGTAGGGATGGGAGGGCGAGGAGTACCAGGACGATAGCAGGTAGGATTGTCTAGATCAGCTCTACTTCTTGGGCGTCTACAGCATTGGACGAGAGTTTTTCTGTTAGTATGTGGGCTAAAAGGTAGAGAACTAGACTGCAGATAGCTAGGGCAACGATTAGGGCGTGGTCGTGGAATTCAACGAGTTCTTCTATGATGGGTGATGAGGCGTCTTGGAATCCTAGTTGGGAGTGGTTGGCCACATGAGATGTACAGGATTTTTACCTGTGATTTAGTCTTGACAAGGCTATGTAATTGGTTTACTAACGCCTCATAAGAAAGAAGCATGAGCGGTTAATGCAGTTGGCTTGAAACCAGCATGTGAGGGTTCGATTCCTTCCTTTCTTGTACTTGGACGAAGGCCGGTTCCTCGAAAGTATGGTATGGGGGAGGGCAGCCGTGGATTCATTCAACGTTTGTGGTAGTTAGTTCTGGTTGTAGGACTTTTCGTTTGGCCGGAAAGGCTTCTCAGATGATGAATATTAGTATGATTACGGCTACTATTGAGATTAGGGAGCCGATGGAGGAAATGGTGTTTCATAGTGTGTAGGCGTCGGGATAGTCCGAGTATCGTCGGGGTATTCCTGCTAGGCCTAGGAAGTGCTGGGGGAAGAACGTTAGGTTTACTCTTGTAAATATTACCCCGAAGTGGGCTTTTGCTCATGTTTGGTGTAGGGTAAACCCAGTGAGTAGTGGGAATCAGTGAGTAAATCCTGCTAGAATGGCAAAGACGGCGCCTATGGATAGGACGTAGTGGAAGTGGGCAACTACGTAGTACGTGTCGTGCAGGGCGATGTCTAGGGAAGAGTTTGCAAGAACGATTCCTGTTAATCCTCCGATGGTAAATAGGAAGATAAATCCTAGAGCTCATAGTATTGGGGGGGTCTCATTTGATTGTTCCTCCGTGCAGGGTGGCTAGTCAGCTAAATACTTTGATTCCGGTAGGGATGGCAATGATTATAGTGGCTGATGTAAAGTAGGCTCGGGTATCAACGTCTATTCCTACTGTAAACATGTGGTGAGCTCAGACGATGAATCCTAGGAAGCCGATGGATAGTATGGCTCAGACTATTCCCATGTAGCCGAAGGGCTCCTTTTTGCCTGAGTAGTACGTGACTACGTGTGAGATGATTCCGAACCCCGGTAGGATCAGAATATAGACTTCTGGGTGTCCGAAGAATCAGAATAGGTGTTGGTACAGGATTGGGTCTCCTCCTCCAGCAGGGTCGAAGAATGTGGTGTTTAGGTTTCGATCAGTTAGTAATATTGTAATACCGGCGGCGAGTACGGGGAGTGATAGAAGGAGTAGGATGGCGGTAATTAGTACGGATCAGACAAATAGTGGGGTTTGGTATTGTGAGAGTGCGGGGGGTTTTATGTTGATGGCTGTGGTGATAAAGTTGATGGCCCCAAGGATGTTGGAGATACCGGCTAAGTGGAGTGAGAAGATAGCCAGGTCTACTGAAGCTCCGGCGTGGGCAAGGTTACCTGCTAGGGGAGGGTAGACAGTTCAGCCTGTGCCGGCGCCAGCTTCTACAGTGGATGAGGCTAGTAGGAGGAGGAATGATGGGGGGAGGAGTCAAAAGCTTATGTTGTTTATTCGCGGGAATGCTATGTCGGGGGCACCGATTATGAGGGGGACTAATCAGTTGCCGAATCCTCCGATCATGATGGGTATGACTATAAAGAAGCTTATTACAAAGGCGTGAGCGGTAACGATTACATTGTAAATTTGGTCGTCGCCTAGGAGAGTTCCTGGTTGTCCTAGTTCTGCGCGGATTAATAGGCTGAGTGCGGTGCCGACTATTCCTGCTCATGCCCCGAAGATGAGGTACAGGGTGCCAATATCCTTATGGTTAGTGGAAAATAGTCATCGGTTGATGAAGGTGACGGGTAAGATGGCTGAGTGTTGAAGCGTTAGGCTGTAGTCCTTTTTACAGAGGTTTAATTCCTCTTCTTATCGGCTCTGTAGTGAAATTCATGTTGAGTTGCAAGCTCATCGATGCGCACTAGGGTGCGTCAGGGTCTTTGTAGGCAGAAGCCAATTGGTTTAGGCATTTAGCTGTTAACTAGAGTTTTGTGGGATCGAAGCCCATCTGTCTAGGGAGGCTTTAGCTTAATTAAAGCGTCTGACTTGCATTCAGAAGATACAGGTTAATATTCTGTAAGTCTTAATGTGCAGAAACTAAGAGGGTTTAACTCTTATTTAAGGCTTTGAAGGCCTTCGGTTTGGGGTGTTATCCTAAGTTTCTAGACAATGGCATGTATTATTGGGGACAGGGGAAGTAAGAGGATTGATAGTGAGGCAAGGACCGCAGTAGGTGTGCTTGGGGCTTTGCTAGTGTATCATTGTTTTATGTGGTTAGAGGAGTTGGGGGGAAGGGTAATTGTTGAGTGGTATGCGAGGCGTAGGTAGAAGAAGAGGCTGAGCAGTGATAGCATGGCAATTGCCATGGCTGCTGGTGTTATTTCCTGTTTAGTTAGTTCTTGGATGATAAGTCACTTTGGTATAAAGCCTGTTAATGGGGGGAGGCCTGCTAGGGATAAAAGTACTAGTATTAGGGTGGCGTTTAGCACTGGGGTTTTTGTTCATGAGGTTGTGATCATGGATAGGTTAAGGGCTTTGATTTTGTTAAGGGCTAGGAATACGGCTGATGTTATGATTGTGTATAGGTAGAAGGTAAGTAAGGCCAATTTGGGGCTGTAAACTAGGATGATGGCGATTCAGCCTAAGTGGGAGATGGACGAGAAGGCTAGGATTTTGCGTGTTTGTGTTTGGTTCAGTCCTATTCAGCCTCCTAGTGCTGTTGAGGCTAGGGCCATGGCGGTGAGTAGAGCTGGGTCGAGGGATTTGGATGTTAGTAGGAGCAGGGTTAGTGGGGGGAATTTTATGAGGGTCGAGAGTAGCAGGGCTGTTATTAGAGGCGATCCTTGTAGTACTTCTGGGAATCAGAAGTGAAATGGCACTAGGCCCAGTTTAATAGCGATTGCTGCTGTCAGTAGTAGACAGGAGGTTGGGTGGTTTATTTGTGTGATGTCTCATTGGCCGGTGACTCAGGCATTGGTTATGCTAGAGAATAGGACCAGGGCGGAAGCAGCTGCTTGGGTTAGGAAGTATTTCGTTGCGGCTTCTACTGCTCGTGGGTGGTGGGATTTGGCAATTAGGGGAATGATGGCTAGTGCGTTGATCTCCAGTCCTGTCCAGGCCAGAACTCAGTGGTTGCTGGAAATTGTGATTGTGGTGCCCAAGATGAGGCTGAAGGTTATGATTGGGGTCGCGTAAGGGTTCATTAGTAGAGGAGGGGGTTAAACCATCATTTTCGGGGTATGGGCCCGATAGCTTGATTAGCTGACTCTACTAGAAAATAATATAAGGGAAGTATGGAGAATTTTGATTTCTCTTGTGTGGGTTCAATTCCTACTTTTCTAAGGTCAACAGGAAATGAGAGGGCTGTTATACCTCTATGTTCACTTTATCATAGTGACCCTTTGTAGTTCAGGCACATTTCCTTATGTAAGGAGGTAGGCCTGCATAGCAGATAGGTATGCTGATGTGTCAGAGGCACAGAGCTAGTGTGAGGGGTAGGAAGTTTTTTCATAGTAGGTGCATTAGTTGGTCATATCGGAATCGTGGGTATGAAGCTCGGACCCATAAGAAACCAGAAGATAGTAGGAGGACTTTTGTGGCTAGGATGACGGGGAATAGTTCTGTGGGTGGCCCTAGGGCGCTTGGGTTTAGGAATATGATGGCTGTAAGTGTATTTATTAGCATAATGTTCGCATATTCAGCTAGGAAGAATAAGGCGAAGGGTCCTGCGGCGTATTCAACGTTAAACCCTGAGACTAGCTCAGATTCACCCTCTGTGAGGTCAAAAGGAGCTCGGTTTGTCTCTGCTAGGGTGGATACGTATCATATTATTGCTAGGGGTCATGAGGAGAAAATGAAGTACAGAGGCTCCTGTGCGACGGCAAAGGAGCTGAGTGTGTAGCTTCCGCTTAGTATGATTATTGATAGCAGGATTATGGCCAGTGTCACTTCGTATGAAATGGTCTGTGCTACTGCCCGTAGGGCTCCGATTAGTGCGTATTTTGAGTTCGAGGCTCAGCCTGATCATAGGACTGAGTAGACGGCTAGGCTTGACATGGCTATTAGGAAGAGAACTCCGAGGTTTAGATCTGCTAGGGGAAATGGGAGTGGTAGTGGTGCTCAAGTGGTGAGGGCTAGGACAAGGGCTAGTATTGGTATCAGAATGAATAGAAGTGGGGAAGAGGTAGAGGGTCGGATGGGCTCTTTGGTAAATAGTTTCAGTCCGTCCGCAAATGGTTGAAGTAGGCCAAAAGGCCCGACAACGTTAGGGCCTTTGCGGGATTGTATGTAGCTTAGGATTTTCCGTTCTACTAGGGTTAGGAAGGCTACGGCAATCAGGATTGGGATGATGTATAGGAGGGATATAATGAGGCAGCTTAGTGTTGTTATTTGAATCATGGGTGAAGCTAGGGAGAGGATTTGAACCTCTGGGGAAAGGGCTTAAGCCTTCTGCACTTGCCGGGCTCTGCCACTCTAGCTGGTCCTTTTCTAGGATTGAAAGTGGTGGGGGAAGGCCCTCTTCACGGTTTAGTTGGTTTCACTGCTTAGAGGGGGGGGGCGTGCTTGTGGTATTGGCCCCACTTTCCCGGTCCTTTCGTACTGGGGAGAGTGTGTCATAGATAGAAACCGACCTGGATTGCTCCGGTCTGAACTCAGATCACGTAGGACTGTTAATCGTTGAACAAACGAACCCTTAATAGCGGCTGCACCATTAGGATGTCCTGATCCAACATCGAGGTCGTAAACCCCCCTGTCGATATGGGCTCTTGAGGGGGATTGCGCTGTTATCCCTGGGGTAGCTTGGTCCATTAATCAATTATATTGGGTCTGGTCACTGTTAGCACTTTGAGGGGTAGCTCTAGGTAAAGAGGTATGGTCTTGTTTTTGGAGGATTTGTTCTCCTCCAAGGTCGCCCCAACCGAAAAATATCGACCAGGCTCTGCGATGGTAGTGGCCCCAGTGGGGTTGATTGAGGATTCGCGGTGGTCGTTGATTTTTAAGTTCCACAGGGTCTTCTCGTCTTATGTTCACATCCCCGCTTTTGCACGGGGAGATCAATTTCACTGATTATCTGTGAGAGACAGTTAAGACCTCGTTTAGCCATTCATACAAGTCTCGATTTATGGGACAATTGATTGCGCTACCTTTGCACGGTTAGGATACCGCGGCCGTTAAACCTAAGTCACCGGGCAGGCATCACCTTCAATACTTGTTTAATTTGCTGAAGGCTATGTTTTTGGTAAACAGTCGGGCCTTATTAATTTGCCGAGTTCCTTTCACAGATTTTAATCGCTCTTATAGGCGCTCCTGAGTCGGGTTAACAGGGTTAGTTAATACGTGGTCTTGTAGGGGTTTTTGTATCTGTCTAGGTCTGTTAATAATGTTTCTATGTAAGCTTGCGCCGTTAGAGGGGTGTGGCCCTGAGTTACTTATTTTAGCATTAATTCTCCTATATTCATAGGTTGACCTGTTTGTGATAAGGGAACCATCTTATTTTGGTATTTTTAGGTGGTGGAGCTTTGACGCACTCTTTTTTGATGGCTGCTTTAGGGCCCACGGTAGGATCAGTAGTAAGAATTATCCGCTAGTCGAGGTTGTGTCCTTTTTTAATGGAGCTGTCCCTCCATTAAATAGCTCTTAATCATCTCATTAGGGTTCAGGATGTCCGGTAGGGAGGATTAAGGGGGAACTTAGATTCGTTTCACAGGTAACCAGCTATCACCCAGCTCGGTTGGCTTTTCACCTCTACTGACAAGTCATCCCACTCTTTTGCAACAGAGACGGGTTCGCTCTCTTTAACTGCTTGAAAGTAGCTCGCTTGGGTTTCGGGGGGGCAAACTTTAGTTCACTTTGCTTGGTTGTTCTCGCTAAACCATGATGCAAAAGGTACAAGGGTTGATCTTTGCTGTCTGTCGCTTTGATTGTTTCACTGCTATTTCATCTTTCCCTTACGGTACTGGGGTCTCTATCGCGTCTAAGTGTCTTTTCTATCGCCTATACTAAGACTGTAAAATGCTTTAGTTTAATTAGTTTAGTAAATTCTTTAGTTTTGGTGTACTATTTGTGTGGTTGAGCTAGAGGGGGGGCTTCAAGACGATCCGGTCTAGTAGATATCTTTCAGGTGTAAGCTGAACTGGAGGGGAGGTGTAAGCTGGACTGACTGCACTGCATCCCCAGTGGTGCCAGTGCACTCTCTGGACTCACTGCACTGCATCCCCACTGGTGCCAGTGTACTCTCTGGACTCACTGCACTGCATCCCCAGCGGTGCCAGTGCACTCACTGGACTCACTGGACACATCCCCAGTGGTGCCAGTGCAATCTCTGGACTCACTGCAGTGCATCACCAGTGGTGCCAGTGCACTCTCTGGACTCACTGCACTGCATCCCCACTGGTGCCAGTGTACTCTCTGGACTCACTGCAGTGCATCCCCAGTGGTGCCAGTGCACTCTCAGGACTCACTGCACTGCATCCCCAGTGGTGTCAGTGCACTCTCTGGACTCACTGAAGTGCATCCCCAGTTGTGCCAGTGCACTCTCTGGACTCAATGCACTGCATCCCCCGTGGTGCCAGTGCAATCTCTGGACTCACTGAAGTGCATCCCCAGTGGTGCCAGTGCACTCTCTGGACTCACTGCAGTGCATCCCCAGTGGTGCCAGTGCACTCTCTGGACTCACTGTACTGCATCACCATTGGTGCCAGTGCACTCTCTGGACTCACTGCAGTGCATTCCCAGTGGTGCCAGTGCACTCTTTGGACTCACTGCACTGCAGCCCCATTGGTGCCAGTGCACTCTCTGGACTCACTGCACTGCATCACAGGTGGTGCCAGTGCACTCTCTGGATTCACAGCACTGCATCCCCAGTGGTGCCAGTGCACTCTCTGGACTCACTGCACTGCATCCCCAGTGGTGCCAGTGCACTCTCTGCACTCACTTCTCTGCATTCCCAGTGGTGCCAGTGAAGTCTCTGGACTCACTGCACTGCATCCACAGTGGTGCCAGTGCAATCTCTGGACTCACTGCAGTGCATCACCAGTGGTGCCAGTGCACTCTCTGGACTCACTGCAGTGCATCCCCAGTGGTGCCAGTGCACTCTCTGGACTCACTGCACTGCATCCCCAGTGGTGCCAGTGCACTCTCTGGACTCACTGCAATGCATCCCCAGTGGTGCCAGTGCACTCTCTGGACTCACTGCACTGCATCCCCAGTGGTGCCAGTGCACTCACTGGATTCACTGCACTGTATCCCCAGTGGTGCCAGTGCACTCTCTGGACTCACTGCACTGCATCCCCAGTGGTGCAAGTGCACTCTCTCGAGTCACTGCACTACATCCCCAGTGGTGCCAGTGCACTCACTGGACTCACTGTACTGCATCATCTGTGATGCCAGTGCACTCTCTGGACTCACTGCAATGCATCCCCAGTGGTGCCAGTGCACTCTCTGGACTCACTGCAATGCATCCCCAGTGGTGCCAGTGCACTCTCTGGACTCACTGCACTGTATCCCCAGTGGTGCCAGTGCACTCACTGGATTCACTGCAGTGCATCCCCAGTGGTGCCAGTGCACTCTCTGGACTCACTGCACTGCATCCCCAGTGGTGCCAGTGCACTCTGTGGACTCACTGCACTGCATCCCCAGTGGTGACAGTGCACTCTCTGGACTCACTGCAGTGCATCCCCAGTGGTGACAGTGCACTCTCTGGACTCACTGCACTGCATCTCCAGTGGTGCCAGTGCACTCTCTGGAGTAACTGCAGTGCATCCCCACTGGTGCCAAAGCACTCTCTGGACTCCCGGCACCGCATCCCCAGTGGTGCCAGTGCACTCTCTGGACTCACTGCACTGCATCCCCAGTGGTGCCAGTGCACTCTCTGGAGTCACAGCACTGCATCCCCAGTGGTGCCAGTGCACTCTCTGGACTCACTGCAGTGCATCCCCACTGGTGCCAGTGCACTCTCTGGACTCACTGAAGTGCATCCCCAGTGGTGCCAGTGCACTCTCTGGACTCACTGAAGTGCATTATCAGTGGTGCCAGTGCACTCTCTGGACTCACTGCACTGCATCCCCAGTGGTGCCAGTACACTCACTGGACTCACTGCACTGCATCCCCAGTGGTGCCAGTGCACTCTCTGGACTCACTAAACTGCATCACCAGTGGTGCCTCTGCACTCTCTGGACTCACTGCACTGCTTCCCCAGTGGTGCCAGTGCACTCACTGGACTCACTGCAGTGCATCCCCACTGGTGCCAGTGCACTCTCTGGGCTCACTGCAGTGCATCCCCAGTGGTGCCAGTGCACTCTCTGGACTCACTGCACTGCATCCCCAGTGGTGCCTGTGCGCTCTCTGGAGTCACAGCACTGCATCCCCAGTGGTGCCAGTGCAATCTCTGGACTCACTGCACTGCATCCCCAGTGGTGCCAGTGCACTCTCTGGACTCACTGAAGTGCATTCTCAGTGGTGCCAGTGCACTCTCTGGACTCACTGCACTGCATCCCCAGTGGTGCCAGTGCACTCTCTGGACTCACTGAACTGCATCCCCAGTGGTGCCAGTGCACTCTCTGGACTCACTGCACTGCATCCCCAGTGCTGCCAGTGCACTCTCTGGACTCACTGCACTGCATCCCTAGTGGTGCCACTGCACTCTCTGGACTCACTGCACTGCTTCCCCAGTGGTGCCAGTGCACTCTCTGGACTCACTGCACTGCATCCCCAGTGGTGCCAGTGCACTCACTGGACTCACTGCAGTGCATCCCCAGTGGTGCCAGTGCACTCTCTGGACTCACTGCACTGCATCCGCAGTGGTGCCAGTGCACTCTCTGGACTCACTGCACTGCATCCCCAGTGGTTCCAGCGCACTCTCTGGACTCACTGCACTGCATCCCCAGTGGTGCTAGTGCACTCTCTGGACTCACTGCACTGCATCCCCAGTGGTGTCTGTGCACTCTCTGGACTCACTGAAGTTCATCCCCAGTTGTGCCAGTGCACTCTCTGGACTCAATGCACTGCATCCCCAGTGGTGCCAGTGCACTCTCTGGACTCACTGCACTGCATCCCCAGTGGTGCCAGTGCAATCTCTGGACTCACTGAAGTGCATCCCCAGTGGTGCCAGTGCACTCTCTGGACTCACTGCAGTGCATCCCCAGTGGTGCCAGTGCACTCTCTGGACTCACTGGAGTGCATCCCCCGTGGTGCCAGTGCACTCTCTGGACTCACTGCAGTGCATCCCCAGTGGTGCCAGTGCACTCTTTGGACTCACTGCACTGCAGCCCCATTGGTGCCAGTGCACTCTCTGGACTCACTGCACTGCATCACAGGTGGTGCCAGTGCACTCTCTGGACTCACTGCACTGCATCCCCAGTGGTGCCAGTGCACTCTGGACTCACTGCACTGCATCCCCAGTGGTGCCAGTGCACTCTCTGCACTCACTTCTCTGCATTCCCAGTGGTGCCAGTGAAGTCTCTGGACTCACTGCACTGCATCCACAGTGGTGCCAGTGCAATCTCTGGACTCACTGCAGTGCATCACCAGTGGTGCCAGTGCACTCTCTGGACTCACTGCAGTGCATCCCCAGTGGTGCCAGTGCACTCTCTGGACTCACTGCAGTGCATCCCCAGTGGTGCCAGTGCACTCTCTGGACTCACTGCACTGTATCCCCAGTGGTGCAAGTGCACTCTCTCGAATCACGGCACTACATCCCCAGTGGTGCCAGTGCACTCTCTGGACTCACTGTACTGCATCATCTGTGGTGCCAGTGCACTCTCTGGACTCACTGCACTGCATCCCCAGTGGTGCCAGTGCACTCTCTGGACTCACTGCACTGCATCCCCAGTGGTGCCAGTGCACTCTCTGGACTCACTGCAGTGCATCCCCAGTGGTGACAGTGCACTCTCTGGACTCACTGCAGTGCATCCCCAGTGGTGACAGTGCACTCTCTGGACTCACTGCAGTGCATCCCCAGTGGTGCCAGTGCACTCTCTGGACTCACTGCACTGCATGCCCAGTGGTGCCAGTGCACTCTCTGGAGTAACTGCAGTGCATCCCCACTGGTGCCAAAGCACTCTCTGGACTCCCGGCACCGCATCCCCAGTGGTGCCAGTGCACTCTCTGGACTCACTGCACTGCATCCCCAGTGGTGCCAGTGCACTCTCTGGAGTCAGAGCTCTGCATCCCCAGTGGTGCCAGAGCACTCTCTGGACTCACTGCACTGCATCCCCAGTGGTGCCAGTGCACTCTCTGGACTCACTGAAGTGCATCCCCAGTGGTGCCAGTGCACTCTCTGGACTCACTGAAGTGCATTCTCAGTGGTGCCAGTGCACTCTCTGGACTCACTGCAGTGCATCCCCAGTGGTGCCAGTACACTCACTGGACTCACTGCACTGCATCCCCAGTGGTGCCAGTGCACTCTCTGGACTCACTGCACTGCATCACCAGTGGTGCCTCTGCACTCTCTGGACTCACTGCACTGCTTCCCCAGTGGTGCCAGTGCACTCACTGGACTCACTGCAGTGCATCCCCACTGGTGCCAGTGCACTCTCTGGGCTCACTGCAGTGCATCCCCAGTGGTGCCAGTGCACTCTCTGGACTCACTGCACTGCATCCCCAGTGGTGCCTGTGCGCTCTCTGGAGTCACAGCACTGCATCCCCAGTGGTGCCAGTGCAATCTCTGGACTCACTGCACTGCATCCCCAGTGGTGCCAGTGCACTCTCTGGACTCACTGAAGTGCATTCTCAGTGGTGCCAGTGCACTCTCTGGACTCACTGCACTGCATCCCCAGTGGTGCCAGTGCACTCTCTGGACTCACTGAACTGCATCCCCAGTGGTGCCAGTGCACTCTCTGGACTCACTGCACTGCATCCCCAGTGCTACCAGTTCACTCTCTGGACTCACTGCACTGCATCCCTAGTGGTGCCACTGCACTCTCTGGACTCACTGCACTGCTTCCCCAGTGGTGCCAGTGCACTCTCTGGACTCACTGCACTGCATCCCCAGTGGTGCCAGTGCACTCACTGGACTCACTGCAGTGCACCCCCACTGGTGCCAGTGCACTCTCTGGACTCACTGCACTGCATCCCCAGTGGTGCCAGTGCACTCTCTGGACTCACTGCACTGCATCCCCAGTGGTTCCAGCGCACTCTCTGGACTCACTGCACTGCATCCCCAGTGGTGCTAGTGCACTCTGTGGACTCACTGCAGTGCATCCCCAGTGGTGCCAGTGCACTCTCTGGACTCACTGTACTGCACCCCCAGTGGTGCCAGTGCACTCACTGGACTGACTGCACTGCATCCCCAGTGGTGCCAGTGCACTCTCTGGACTCACTGAAGTGCATCCCCAGTGGTGCCAGTGTACTCTCTGGACTCACTGCACTGCATCCCCAGTGGTGCCAGTGCACTCACTGGACTCACTGGACACATCCCCAGTGGTGCCAGTGCACTCTCTAGACTCACTGCAGTGCATCCCCAGTGGTGCCAGTGCACTCTCTGGACTCACTGCACTGCATCCACAGTGGTGCCAGTGTACTCTCTGGACTCACTGCAGTGCATCCCCAGTGGTGCCAGTGCACTCTCTGGACTCACTGTACTGCATCATCGGTGGTGCCAGTGCACTCTCTGGACTCACTGAAGTGCATCCCCAGTTGTGCCAGTGCACTCTCTGGACTCAATGCACTGCATCCCCAGTGGTGCCAGTGCACTCTCTGGACTCACTGCACTGCATCCCCAGTGGTGCCAGTGCAATCTCTGGACTCACTGAAGTGCATCCCCAGTGGTGCCAGTGCACTCTCTGGACTCACTGCAGTGCATCCCCAGTGGTGCTAGTGCACTCTCTGGACTCACTGCAGTGCATCACCAGTGGTGCCAGTGCACTCTCTGGACTCACTGCACTGCAGCCCCATTGGTGCCAGTGCACTCTCTGGACTCACTGCACTGCATCACAGGTGGTGCCAGTGCACTCTCTGGACTCACTGCACTGCATCCCCAGTGGTGGCAGTGCACTCCCTGGACTCACTGCACTGCATCCCCAGTGGTGTCAGTGCACTCTCTGCACTCACTTCTCTGCATTCCCAGTGGTGCCAGTGAAGTCTCTGGACTCACTGCACTGCATCCACAGTGGTGCCAGTGCAATCTCTGGACTCACTGCAGTGCATCACCAGTGGTGCCAGTGCACTCTCTGGACTCACTGCACTGCATCCCCAGTGGTGCCAGTGCACTCTCTGGACTCACTGCAGTGCATCCCCAGTGGTGCCAGTGCACTCTCTGGACTCACTGCACTGCATCCCCAGTGGTGCAAGTGCACTCTCTCGAGTCACGATACTACATCCCCAGTGGTGCCAGTGCACTCACTGGACTCACTGTACTGCATCATCTGTGGTGCCAGTGCACTCTCTGGACTCACTGCAATGCATCCCCAGTGGTGCCAGTGCACTCTCTGGACTCACTGCACTGCATCTCCAGTGGTGCCAGTGCACTCTCTGGACTCACTGCACTGTATCCCCAGTGGTGCCAGTGCACTCACTGGATTCACTGCAGTGAATCCCCAGTGGTGCCAGTGCACTCTCTGGACTCACTGCACTGCAGCCCCAGTGGTGCCAGTGCACTCTCTGGACTCACTGCACTGCATTCCCAGTGGTGCCAGTGCACTCTTTGGACTCACTGCACTGCAGCCCCATTGGTGCCAGTGCACTCTCTGGACTCACTGTACTGCATCACCAGTGGTGCCAGTGCACTCTCTGGACTCACTGCAGTGCATTCCCAGTGGTGCCAGTGCACTCCTTGGACTCACTGCACTGCAGCCCCAGTGGTGCCAGTGCACTCTCTGGACTCACTGCACTGCATCACAGGTGGTGCCAGTGCACTCTCTGGACTCACTGCACTGCATCCCCAGTGGTACCAGTGCACTCTCTGGACTCACTGCACTGCATCCCCAGTGGTGCCAGTGCACTCTCTGCACTCACTTCTCTGCATTCCCAGTGGTGCCAGTGAAGTCTCTGGACTCACTGCACGGCATCCACAGTGGTGCCAGTGCAATCTCTGGACTCACTGCAGTGCATCACCAGTGGTGCCAGTGCACTCTCTGGACTCACTGCACTGCATCCCCAGTGGTGCCAGTGCACTCTCTGGACTCACTGCAGTGCATCCCCAGTGGTGCCAGTGCACTCTCTGGACTCACTGCACTGCATCCCCAGTGGTGCAAGTGCACTCTCTCGAGTCACGGCACTACATCCCCAGTGGTGCCAGTGCACTCACTGGACTCACTGTACTGCATCATCTGTGGTGCCAGTGCACTCTCTGGACTCACTGCACTGCATCCCCAGTGGTGCCAGTGCACTCTCTGGACTCACTGCACTGCATCCCCAGTGGTGCCAGTGCACTCTCTGGACTCACTGCACTGTATCCCCAGTGGTGCCAGTGCAATCACTGGATTCACTGCACTGCATCCCCAGTGGTGCCAGTGCACTCTCTGGACTCACTGCACTGCATCCCCAGTGGTGCCAGTGCACTCTGTGGACTCACTGCACTGCATCCCCAGTGGTGACAGTGCACTCTCTGGACTCACTGCAGTGCATCCCCAGTGGTGACAGTGCACTCTCTGGACTCACTGCAGTGCATCCCCAGTGGTGCCAGTGCACTCTCTGGACTCACTGCACTGCATCCCCAGTGGTGCCAGTGCAGTCTCTGGAGTAACTGCAGTGCATCCCCACTGGTGCCAAAGCACTCTCTGGACTCCCGGCACCGCATCCCCAGTGGTGCCAGTGCACTCTCTGGACTCACTGCACTGCATCCCCAGTGGTGCCAGTGCACCTTCTGGAGTCACAGCACTGCATCCCCAGTGGTGCCAGTGCACTCTCTGGACTCACTGCACTGCATCCCCACTGGTGCCAGTGCACTCTCTGGACTCACTGAAGTGCATTCTCAGTGGTGCCAGTGCACTCTCTGGACTCACTGCAGTGCATCCCCAGTGGTGCCAATACACTCACTGGACTCACTGCACTGCATCCCCAGTGGTGCCAGTGCACTCTCTGGACTCACTGCACTGCATCACCAGTGGTGCCTCTGCACTCTCTGGACTCACTGCACTGCTTCCCCAGTGGTGCCAGTGCACTCACTGGACTCACTGCAGTGCATCCCCAGTGGTGCCAGTGCACTCTCTAGGCTCACTGCAGTGCATCCCCAGTGGTGCCAGTGTACTCACTGGACTCACTGCACTGCATCACAGGTGGTGCCAGTGCACTCTCTGGACTCACTGCAGTGAATCCCCGGTGGTGCCAGTGTACTCTCTGCAGTCACTGCACTGCATCCCCAGTGGTGCCAGTGCACTCTCTGGACTCACTGAAGTGCATTCTCAGTGGTGCCAGTGCACTCTCTGGACTCACTGCACTGCATCCCCAGTGGTGCCAGTGCACTCTCTGGACTCACTGAACTGCAACCCCAGTGGTGCCAGTGCACTCTCTGGACTCACTGCACTGCATCCCCAGTGCTGCCAGTGCACTCTCTGGACTCACTGCACTGCATCCCTAGTGGTGCCTCTGCACTCTCTGGACTCACTGCACTGCTTCCCCAGTGGTGCCAGTGCACTCTCTGGACTCACTGCACTGCATCCCCAGTGGTGCCAGTGCACTGACTGCACTCACTGCAGTGCATCCCCACTGGTGCCAGTGCACTATCTGGACTCACTGCACTGCATCCCCAGTGGTGCCAGTGCACTCTCTGGACTCACTGCACTGCATCCCCAGTGGTGCTAGTGCACTCTGTGGACTCACTGCACTGCATCCCCAGTGGTGACAGTGCACTCTCTGGACTCACTGAAGTGCATTCTCAGTGGTGCCAGTGCACTCTCTAGACTCACTTCAGTGCATCCCCAGTGGTGCCAGTACACTCTCTGGACTCACTGCAGTGCATCCCCAGTGGAGCCAGTGCACTCTCTGGACTCACTGCAGTGCATCCGCAGTGGTGCCATTGCACTCTCTGGACTCACTGCACTGCATCTCCAGTGGTGCCAGTGCACTCTCTGGACTCACTGCACTGCATCCCCAGTGCTGCCAGTGCACTCTCTTGAGTCACTGCACTGCATCCCCTGTGGTGCAAGAGCACTCTCTGGACTCACAGCAGTGCATGCCCAGTGGTGCCAGTGCTCTCTCTGGACTCACTGCAGTGCATCCCCAGTGGTGCCAGTGCACTCTCTGGACTCACTGCACTGCATCCCCAGTGGTGCTAGTGCACTGTGTGGACTCACTGTACTGCATCCCCAGTGGTGCCAGTGCAATCTCTGGACTCTCTGCAGTGCATCCCCAGTGGTGCCAGTGCACTCTCAGGACTCACTGCACTGCATCCCCAGTGGGGCCAGTGCACTCTCTGGACTCACTGCACTGCATCTCTAGAAGTGACAGTGCACTCTCTGGACTCAATGCAGTGCATCCCCAGTGGTGCCAGTGCACTCTCTGGACTCACTGCACTGCATCCCCAGTAGTGCCAGTGCACTCTCTGGACTCACTGCACTGCATCCCCAGTGCTGCCATTGCACTCACTGGATTCACTGCACTGCATCCCCAGTGGTGCCAGTGCACTCTCTGGACTCACTGCAGTGCATCCCCACTGGTGCCAGTGCACTCTCTGGACTCACTGCAGTGCATCCCCAGTGGTGCCAGTGCAGTCTCTGGAGTAACTGCAGTGCATCCCCACTGGTGCCAAAGCACTCTCTGGACTCACTGCAGTGCATCCCCAGTGGTGCCACTGCACTCTCTGGACTCACTGCACTGCAGCCCCAGTGGTGCCAGTGCACTCTCTGGACTCATTGAAGTGCATTCTCAGTGGTGCCAGTGCACTCTCTGGACTCACTGCAGTGCATC
Organism: Anser brachyrhynchus; assembly: GCF_964034855.1. Lineage (NCBI taxonomy): Eukaryota > Metazoa > Chordata > Aves > Anseriformes > Anatidae > Anser > Anser brachyrhynchus. The sequence goes on along the minus strand of NW_027663839.1, from coordinate 167,288 downwards.
CCCAGTGGTGCCAGTACACTCACTGGACTCACTGCACTGCATCCCCAGTGGTGCCAGTGCACTCTCTGGACTCACTAAACTGCATCCCCAGTGGTGCCACTGCACTCTCTGGACTCACTGCACTGCTTCCCCAGTGGTGCCAGTGCACTCACTGGACTCACTGCAGTGCATCCCCACTGGTGCCAGTGCACTCTCTGGGCTCACTGCAGTGCATCCCCAGTGGTGCCAGTGCACTCTCTGGGCTCACTGCAGTGCATCCCCAGTGGTGCCAGTGCACTCTCTGGACTCACTGCACTGCATCCCCAGTGGTGCCAGTGCACTCTCTGGAGTCACAGCACTGCATCCCCAGTGGTGCCAGTGCAATCTCTGGACTCACTGCACTGCATCCCCAGTGGTGCCAGTGCACTCTCTGGACTCACTGCACTGCATCCCCGGTGGTGCCAGTGCAGTCTCTGGAGTAACTGCACTGCATCCCCACTGGTGCCAAAGCACTCTCTGGACTCCCAGCACCGCATCCCCAGTGGTGCCAGTGCACTCTCTGGACTCACTGCACTGCATCCCCAGTGGTGCCAGTGCACTCTCTGGACTCACTGCAGTGCATCCCCAGTGGTGCCAGTACACTCACTGGACTCACTGCACTGCATCCCCAGTGGTGCCAGTGCACTCTCTGGACTCACTAAACTGCATCACCAGTGGTGCCACTGCACTCTCTGGACTCACTGCACTTCTTCCCCCGTGGTGCCAGTGCACTCACTGGACTCACTGCAGTGCATCCCCACTGGTGCCAGTGCACTCCCTGGGCTCACTGCAGTGCATCCCCAGTGGTGCCAGTGCACTCTCTGGACTCACTGCACTGCATCCCCACTGGTGCCAGTGCACTCTCTGGAGTCACAGCACTGCATCTCCAGTGGTGCCAATGCAATCTCTGGACTCACTGCAGTGCATCCCCAGTGGTGCCAGTGCACTCTCTGGACTCACTGCAGTGCATCCCCGGTGGTGCCAGTGCAGTCTCTGGAGTAACTGCACTGCATCCCCACTGGTGCCAAAGCACTCTCTGGACTCACTGCACTGCATGCCCAGTGGTGCCAGTGCACTCTCTGGCCTCACTGTACTGCATACCCACTGGTGCCAGTGCACTCTGTGGACTCACTGTACTGCATCCCCAGTGGTGACAGTGCACTCTCTGGACTCACTGCAGTGCATCCCCAGTGGTGCCAGTGCACTCTCTGGACTCACTGCACTGCATCCCCACTGGTGCCAGTGCACTCTCTGGACTCACTGCAGTGCATCCCCAGTGGCGCCAGTGCACTCTCTGGACTCACTGTAGTGCACCCCCAGTGGTGCCAGTGCACTCACTGGACTCACTGCACTGCATCCCCAGTGGTGCCAGTGCACTCTCTGGACTCACTGCACTGTATCCCCAGTGGTGCCAGTGCACTCTCTGGACTCACTGAAGTGCATTCTCAGTGGTGCCAGTGCACTCTCTGGACTCACTGCACTGCATCCCCAGTGGTGCCAGTGCACTCTCTGGACTCACTGAACTGCATCCCCAGTGGTGCCAGTGCACTCTCTGGACTCACTGCACTTCATCCCCAGTGCTGCCAGTACACTCTCTGGACTCACTGCACTGCATCCCTAGTGGTGCCACTGCACTCTCTGGACTCACTGCACTGCATCCCCAGTGGTGCCAGTGCACTCACTGGACTCACTGCAGTGCATCCCCAGTGGTGCCAGTGCACTCTCTGGACTCACTGCACTGCATCCCCAGTGGTGCCAGTGCACTCTCTGGACTCACTGCACTGCATCCCCAGTGGTTCCAGCGCACTCTCTGGACTCACTGCACTGTATCCCCAGTGGTGCCAGTACACTCTCTGGACTCACTGCAGTGCATCCCCAGTGGTGCCAGTGCACTCTCTGGACTCACTGCAGTGCATCCCCAGTGCAGCCAGTGCACTCTCTGGACTCACTGCAGTGCATCCGCAGTGGTGCCATTGCACTCTCTGGACTCACTGCACTGCATCTCCAGTGGTGCCAGTGCACTCTCTGGACTCACTGCACTGCATCCCCAGTGCTGCCAGTGCACTCTCTTGAGTCACTGCACTGCATCCCCTGTGGTGCAAGAGCACTCTCTGGACTCACAGCAGTGCATCACCAGTGGTGCCAGTGCACTCTCTGGACTCACTGCACTGCATCCCCAGTGGTGCCAGTGCACTCTCTGGACTCACTGAACTGCATCCCCAGTGGTGCCTGTGCGCTCTCTGGAGTCACAGCACTGCATCCCCAGTGGTGCCAGTGCAATCTCTGGACTCACTGCACTGCATCTCTAGAAGTGACAGTGCACTCTCTGGACTCAATGCAGTGCATCCCCAGTGGTGCCAGTGCACTCTCTGGACTCACTGCAGTGCATCCGCAGTGGTGCCATTGCACTCTCTGGACTCACTGCACTGCATCTCCAGTGGTGCCAGTGCACTCTCTGGACTCACTGCACTGCATCCCCAGTGCTGCCAGTGCACTCTCTTGAGTCACTGCACTGCATCCCCTGTGGTGCAAGAGCACTCTCTGGACTCACAGCAGTGCATGCCCAGTGGTGCCAGTGCTCTCTCTGGACTCACTGCAGTGCATCCCCAGTGGTGCCAGTGCACTCTCTGGACTCACTGCACTGCATCCCCAGTGGTGCTAGTGCACTGTGTGGACTCACTGTACTGCATCCCCAGTGGTGCCAGTGCAATCTCTGGACTCTCTGCAGTGCATCCCCAGTGGTGCCAGTGCACTCTCAGGACTCACTGCACTGCATCCCCAGTGGGGCCAGTGCACTCTCTGGACTCACTGCACTGCATCTCTAGAAGTGACAGTGCACTCTCTGGACTCAATGCAGTGCATCCCCAGTGGTGCCAGTGCACTCTCTGGACTCACTGCACTGCATCCCCAGTAGTGCCAGTGCACTCTCTGGACTCACTGCACTGCATCCCCAGTGCTGCCATTGCACTCACTGGATTCACTGCACTGCATCCCCAGTGGTGCCAGTGCACTCTCTGGACTCACTGCAGTGCATCCCCACTGGTGCCAGTGCACTCTCTGGACTCACTGCAGTGCATCCCCAGTGGTGCCAGTGCAGTCTCTGGAGTAACTGCAGTGCATCCCCACTGGTGCCAAAGCACTCTCTGGACTCACTGCAGTGCATCCCCAGTGGTGCCACTGCACTCTCTGGACTCACTGCACTGCAGCCCCAGTGGTGCCAGTGCACTCTCTGGACTCATTGAAGTGCATTCTCAGTGGTGCCAGTGCACTCTCTGGACTCACTGCAGTGCATCCCCAGTGGTGCCAGTACACTCACTGGACTCACTGCACTGCATCCCCAGTGGTGCCAGTGCACTCTCTGGACTCACTAAACTGCATCCCCAGTGGTGCCACTGCACTCTCTGGACTCACTGCACTGCTTCCCCAGTGGTGCCAGTGCACTCACTGGACTCACTGCAGTGCATCCCCACTGGTGCCAGTGCACTCTCTGGGCTCACTGCAGTGCATCCCCAGTGGTGCCAGTGCACTCTCTGGGCTCACTGCAGTGCATCCCCAGTGGTGCCAGTGCACTCTCTGGACTCACTGCACTGCATCCCCAGTGGTGCCAGTGCACTCTCTGGAGTCACAGCACTGCATCCCCAGTGGTGCCAGTGCAATCTCTGGACTCACTGCACTGCATCCCCAGTGGTGCCAGTGCACTCTCTGGACTCACTGCACTGCATCCCCGGTGGTGCCAGTGCAGTCTCTGGAGTAACTGCACTGCATCCCCACTGGTGCCAAAGCACTCTCTGGACTCCCAGCACCGCATCCCCAGTGGTGCCAGTGCACTCTCTGGACTCACTGCACTGCATCCCCAGTGGTGCCAGTGCACTCTCTGGACTCACTGCAGTGCATCCCCAGTGGTGCCAGTACACTCACTGGACTCACTGCACTGCATCCCCAGTGGTGCCAGTGCACTCTCTGGACTCACTAAACTGCATCACCAGTGGTGCCACTGCACTCTCTGGACTCACTGCACTTCTTCCCCCGTGGTGCCAGTGCACTCACTGGACTCACTGCAGTGCATCCCCACTGGTGCCAGTGCACTCCCTGGGCTCACTGCAGTGCATCCCCAGTGGTGCCAGTGCACTCTCTGGACTCACTGCACTGCATCCCCACTGGTGCCAGTGCACTCTCTGGAGTCACAGCACTGCATCTCCAGTGGTGCCAATGCAATCTCTGGACTCACTGCAGTGCATCCCCAGTGGTGCCAGTGCACTCTCTGGACTCACTGCAGTGCATCCCCGGTGGTGCCAGTGCAGTCTCTGGAGTAACTGCACTGCATCCCCACTGGTGCCAAAGCACTCTCTGGACTCACTGCACTGCATGCCCAGTGGTGCCAGTGCACTCTCTGGCCTCACTGTACTGCATACCCACTGGTGCCAGTGCACTCTGTGGACTCACTGTACTGCATCCCCAGTGGTGACAGTGCACTCTCTGGACTCACTGCAGTGCATCCCCAGTGGTGCCAGTGCACTCTCTGGACTCACTGCACTGCATCCCCACTGGTGCCAGTGCACTCTCTGGACTCACTGCAGTGCATCCCCAGTGGCGCCAGTGCACTCTCTGGACTCACTGTAGTGCACCCCCAGTGGTGCCAGTGCACTCACTGGACTCACTGCACTGCATCCCCAGTGGTGCCAGTGCACTCTCTGGACTCACTGCACTGTATCCCCAGTGGTGCCAGTGCACTCTCTGGACTCACTGAAGTGCATTCTCAGTGGTGCCAGTGCACTCTCTGGACTCACTGCACTGCATCCCCAGTGGTGCCAGTGCACTCTCTGGACTCACTGAACTGCATCCCCAGTGGTGCCAGTGCACTCTCTGGACTCACTGCACTTCATCCCCAGTGCTGCCAGTACACTCTCTGGACTCACTGCACTGCATCCCTAGTGGTGCCACTGCACTCTCTGGACTCACTGCACTGCATCCCCAGTGGTGCCAGTGCACTCACTGGACTCACTGCAGTGCATCCCCAGTGGTGCCAGTGCACTCTCTGGACTCACTGCACTGCATCCCCAGTGGTGCCAGTGCACTCTCTGGACTCACTGCACTGCATCCCCAGTGGTTCCAGCGCACTCTCTGGACTCACTGCACTGTATCCCCAGTGGTGCCAGTACACTCTCTGGACTCACTGCAGTGCATCCCCAGTGGTGCCAGTGCACTCTCTGGACTCACTGCAGTGCATCCCCAGTGCAGCCAGTGCACTCTCTGGACTCACTGCAGTGCATCCGCAGTGGTGCCATTGCACTCTCTGGACTCACTGCACTGCATCTCCAGTGGTGCCAGTGCACTCTCTGGACTCACTGCACTGCATCCCCAGTGCTGCCAGTGCACTCTCTTGAGTCACTGCACTGCATCCCCTGTGGTGCAAGAGCACTCTCTGGACTCACAGCAGTGCATCACCAGTGGTGCCAGTGCACTCTCTGGACTCACTGCACTGCATCCCCAGTGGTGCCAGTGCACTCTCTGGACTCACTGAACTGCATCCCCAGTGGTGCCTGTGCGCTCTCTGGAGTCACAGCACTGCATCCCCAGTGGTGCCAGTGCAATCTCTGGACTCACTGCACTGCATCCTCAGCGGTGCCAGTGCACTCTCTGGACTCACTGAAGTGCATTCTCAGTGGTGCCAGTGCACTCTCTGGACTCACTGCACTGCATCCCCAGTGGTGCCAGTGCACTCTCTGGACTCACTGAACTGCATCCCCAGTGGTGCCAGTGCACTCTCTGGACTCACTGCAGTGCATCCCCAGTGCTGCCAGTGCACTCTCTGGACTCACTGCACTGCATTCCTAGTGGTGCCACTGCACTCTCTGGACTCACTGCACTGCTTCCCCAGTGGTGCCAGTGCACTCTCTGGACTCACTGCACTGCATGCCCAGTGGTGCCAGTGCACTCTCTGGGCTCACTGCAGTGCATCCCCACTGGTGCCAGTGCACTCTGTGGACTCACTGCAGTGCATCCCCAGTGGTGCCAGTGCACTCTCTGGACTCACTGAAGTGCATTCTCAGTGGTGCCAGTGCACTCTCTGGGCTCACTGCAGTGCATCCCCAGTGGTGCCAGTGCACTCTCTGGGCTCACTGCAGTGCATCCCCAGTGGTGCCAGTGCACTCTCTGGACTCACTGCACTGCATCCCCAGTGGTGCCAGTGCGCTCTCTGGAGTCACAGCACTGCATCCCCAGTGGTGCCAGTGCAATCTCTGGACTCACTGCACTGCATCCCCAGTGGTGCCAGTGCACTCTCTGGACTCACTGCACTGCATCCCCGGTGGTGCCAGTGCAGTCTCTGGAGTAACTGCACTGCATCCCCACTGGTGCCAAAGCACTCTCTGGACTCCCAGCACCGCATCCCCAGTGGTGCCAGTGCACTCTCTGGACTCACTGCACTGCATCCCCAGTGGTGCCAGTGCACTCTCTGGACTCACTGCAGTGCATCCCCAGTGGTGCCAGTGCACTCTCTGGACTCACTGAAGTGCATTCCCAGTGCTGCCAGTGCACTCTCTGGACTCACTGCAGTGCATCCCCAGTGGTGCCAGTACACTCACTGGACTCACTGCACTGCATCCCCAGTGGTGCCAGTGCACTCTCTGGACTCACTAAACTGCATCACCAGTGGTGCCACTGCACTCTCTGGACTCACTGCACTTCTTCCCCCGTGGTGCCAGTGCACTCACTGGACTCACTGCAGTGCATCCCCACTGGTGCCAGTGCACTCCCTGGGCTCACTGCAGTGCATCCCCAGTGGTGCCAGTGCACTCTCTGGACTCACTGCACTGCATCCCCACTGGTGCCAGTGCACTCTCTGGAGTCACAGCACTGCATCTCCAGTGGTGCCAATGCAATCTCTGGACTCACTGCAGTGCATCCCCAGTGGTGCCAGTGCACTCTCTGGACTCACTGCAGTGCATCCCCTGTGGTGCCAGTGCAGTCTCTGGAGTAACTGCACTGCATCCCCTCTGGTGCCAAAGCACTCTCTGGACTCACTGCACTGCATGCCCAGTGGTGCCAGTGCACTCTCTGGCCTCACTGTACTGCATACCCACTGGCGCCAGTGCACTCTGTGGACTCACTGTACTGCATCCCCAGTGGTGACAGTGCACTCTCTGGACTCACTGCAGTGCATCCCCAGTGGTGCCAGTGCACTCTCTGGACTCACTGCACTGCATCCCCACTGGTGCCAGTGCACTCTCTGGACTCACTGCAGTGCATCCCCAGTGGCGCCAGTGCACTCTCTGGACTCACTGCACTGTATCCCCAGTGGTGCCAGTGCACTCTCTGGACTCACTGCACTGCATCCCCAGTGGTGCCAGTGCACTATCTGGACTCACTGCAGGGCATCCCCAGTGGTGCCAGTGCACTGTCTGGACTCACTGCAGTGCATCCCCAGTGGTGCCAGTGCACTCTCTGGACTCACTGTAGTGCACCCCCAGTGGTGCCAGTGCACTCACTGGACTGACTGCACTGCATCCCCAGTGGTGCCAGTGCACTCTCTGGACTCACTGCACTGTATCCCCACTGGTGCCAGTGTACTCTCTGGACTCCCTGCACTGCATCCCCAGTGGTGCCAGTGCACTCACTGGACTCACTGGACACATCCCCAGTGGTGCCAGTGCACTCTCTGGACTCACTGCAGTGCATCCCCAGTGGTGCCAGTGCACTCTCTGGACTCACTGCACTGTATCCCCACTGGTGCCAGTGTACTCTCTGGACTCACTGCAGTGCATCCCCAGTGGTGCCAGTGCACTCTCTGGACTCACTGCACTGCATCCCCACTGGTGCCAGTGCACTCTCTGGACTCACTGAAGTGCATCCCCAGTTGTGCCAGTGCACTCTCTGGACTCAATGCACTGCATCCCCAGTGGTGCCAGTGCACTCTCTGGACTCACTGCACTGCATCCCCAGTGGTGCCAGTGCAATCTCTGGACTCACTGTAGTGCATCCCCAGTGGTGCCAGTGCACTCACTGGACTCACTGCAGTGCATCCCCACTGGTGCCAGTGCACTCTCTGGACTCACTGCACTGCATCCCCGGTGGTGCCAGTGCACTCTCTGGACTCACTGCACTGTATCCCCAGTGGTGCCAGTGCACTCACTGGATTCACTGCAGTGCATTCTCAGTGGTGCCAGTGCACTCTCTGGACTCACTGCACTGCATCCCCAGTGGTGCCAGTGCACTCTCTGGACTCACTGCACTGCATCCCCAGTGGTGCCAGTGCAATCTCTGGACTCACTGTAGTGCATCCCCAGTGGTGCCAGTGCACTCACTGGACTCACTGCAGTGCATCCCCAGTGGTGCCAGTGCACTCTCTGGACTCACTGCACTGCATCCCCAGTGGTGCCAGTGCACTCTCTGGACTCACTGCACTGTATCCCCAGTGGTGCCAGTGCACTCTCTGGACTCACTGAAGTGCATTCTCAGTGGTGCCAGTGCACTCTCTGGACTCACTGCACTGCATCCCCAGTGGTGCCAGTGCACTCTCTGGACTCACTGAACTGCATCCCCAGTGGTGCCAGTGCACACTCTGGACTCACTGCACTTCATCCCCAGTGCTGCCAGTACACTCTCTGGACTCACTGCACTGCATCCCTAGTGGTGCCACTGCACTCTCTGGACTCACTGCACTGCATCCCCAGTGGTGCCAGTGCACTCACTGGACTCACTGCAGTGCATCCCCAGTGGTGCCAGTGCACTCTCTGGACTCACTGCACTGCATCCCCAGTGGTGCCAGTGCACTCTCTGGACTCACTGCACTGCATCCCCAGTGGTTCCAGCGCACTCTCTGGACTCACTGCACTGTATCCCCAGTGGTGCCAGTACACTCTCTGGACTCACTGCAGTGCATCCCCAGTGGTGCCAGTGCACTCTCTGGACTCACTGCAGTGCATCCCCAGTGCAGCCAGTGCACTCTCTGGACTCACTGCAGTGCATCCGCAGTGGTGCCATTGCACTCTCTGGACTCACTGCACTGCATCTCCAGTGGTGCCAGTGCACTCTCTGGACTCACTGCACTGCATCCCCAGTGCTGCCAGTGCACTCTCTTGAGTCACTGCACTGCATCCCCTGTGGTGCAAGAGCACTCTCTGGACTCACAGCAGTGCATCACCAGTGGTGCCAGTGCACTCTCTGGACTCACTGCACTGCATCCCCAGTGGTGCCAGTGCACTCTCTGGACTCACTGAACTGCATCCCCAGTGGTGCCTGTGCGCTCTCTGGAGTCACAGCACTGCATCCCCAGTGGTGCCAGTGCAATCTCTGGACTCACTGCACTGCATCCTCAGCGGTGCCAGTGCACTCTCTGGACTCACTGAAGTGCATTCTCAGTGGTGCCAGTGCACTCTCTGGACTCACTGCACTGCATCCCCAGTGGTGCCAGTGCACTCTCTGGACTCACTGAACTGCATCCCCAGTGGTGCCAGTGCACTCTCTGGACTCACTGCAGTGCATCCCCAGTGCTGCCAGTGCACTCTCTGGACTCACTGCACTGCATTCCTAGTGGTGCCACTGCACTCTCTGGACTCACTGCACTGCTTCCCCAGTGGTGCCAGTGCACTCTCTGGACTCACTGCACTGCATGCCCAGTGGTGCCAGTGCACTCTCTGGACTCACTGCAGTGCATCCCCAGTGGTGCCAGTGCACTCTCTGGACTCACTGCAGTGCATCCCCAGTGGTGCCAGTGCACTCTCTGGACTCACTGAAGTGCATTCTCAGTGGTGCCAGTGCACTCTCTGGACTCACTTCAGTGCATCCCCAGTGGTGCCAGTACACTCTCTGGACTCACAGCAGTGCATCCCCAGTGGTGCCAGTGCACTCTCTGGACTCACTGCAGTGCATCCCCAGTGCAGCCAGTGCACTCTCTGGACTCACTGCAGTGCATCCGCAGTGGTGCCATTGCACTCTCTGGACTCACTGCACTGCATCTCCAGTGGTGCCAGTGCACTCTCTGGACTCACTGCACTGCATCCCCAGTGCTGCCAGTGCACTCTCTTGAGTCACTGCACTGCATCCCCTGTGGTGCAAGAGCACTCTCTGGACTCACAGCAGTGCATCACCAGTGGTGCCAGTGCACTCTCTGGACTCACTGCATTGCATCCCCAGTGCTGCCAGTGCACTCTCTGGACTCACTGCACTGCATCCCCAGTGGTGCTAGTGCACTGTGTGGACTCACTGTACTGCATCCCCAGTGGTGCCAGTGCAATCTCTGGACTCACTGCAGTGCATCCCCAGTGGTGCCAGTGCACTCTCAGGACTCACTGCAGGGCATCCCCAGTGGTGCCAGTGCACTCTCTGGACTCACTGCACTGCATCCCCAGTAGTGACAGTGCACTCTCTGGACTCACTGCAGTGCATCCCCAGTGGTGCCAGTGCACTCTCTGTACTCACTGCACTGCATCCCCAGTAGTGCCAGTGCACTCTCTGGACTCACTGCACTGCATCCCCAGTGGTGCCAGTGCACTCTCTGGACTCACTAAACTGCATCACCAGTGGTGCCTCTGCACTCTCTGGACTCACTGCACTGCTTCCCCAGTGGTGCCAGTGCACTCACTGGACTCACTGCAGTGCATCCCCACTGGTGCCAGTGCACTCTCTGGGCTCACTGCAGTGCATCCCCAGTGGTGCCAGTGCACTCTCTGGACTCACTGCACTGCATCCCCAGTGGTGCCTGTGCGCTCTCTGGAGTCACTGCAGTGCATCCGCAGTGGTGCCATTGCAATCTCTGGACTCACTGCACTGCATCCCCAGTGGTGCCAGTGCACTCTCTGGACTCACTGAAGTGCATTCTCAGTGGTGCCAGTGCACTCTCTGGACTCACTGCACTGCATCCCCAGTGGTGCCAGTGCACTCTCTGGACTCACTGCACTGCATCCCCAGTGGTGCCAGTGCACTCTCTGGACTCACTGCCCTGCATCCCCAGTGGTGCCAGTGCACTCACTGGACTCACTGCAGTGCATCCCCACTGGTGCCAGTGCACTCTCTGGACTCACTGCACTGCATCCCCAGTGGTGCCAGTGCACTCTCTGGACTCACTGCACTGCATCCCCAGTGGTTCCAGCGCACTCTCTGGACTCAATGCACTGCATCCCCAGTGGTGCTAGTGCACTCTGTGGACTCACTGCAGTGCATCCCCAGTGGTGCCAGTGCACTCTCTGGACTCACTGAAGTGCATTCTCAGTGGTGCCAGTGCACTCTCTGGACTCACTTCAGTGCATCCCCATAGGTGCCATTACACTCTCTGGACTCACTGCAGTGCATCCCCAGTGGTGCCAGTGCACTCTCTGGACTCACTGCAGTGCATCCCCAGTGCAGCCAGTGCACTCTGTGGACTCACTGCAGTGCATCCGCAGTGGTGCCATTGCACTCTCTGGACTCACTGCACTGCATCTCCAGTGGTGCCAGTGCACTCTCTGGACTCACTGCACTGCATCCCCAGTGCTGCCAGTGCACTCTCTTGAGTCACTGCACTGCATCCCCTGTGGTGCAAGAGCACTCTCTGGACTCACAGCGGTGCATCACCAGTGGTGCCAGTGCACTCTCTGGACTCACTGCACTGCATCCCCAGTGGTGCCAGAGCACTCTCTGGACTCACTGCACTGCATCCCCAGTGGTGCTAGTGCACTGTGTGGACTCACTGTACTGCATCCCCAGTGGTGCCAGTGCAATCTCTGGAGTCACTGCAGTGCATCCCCAGTGGTGCCAGTGCACTCTCTGGACTCACTGCACTGCATCCCCAGTAGTGCCAGTGCACTCTCTGGACTCACTGCACTGCATCCCCAGTGCTGCCAGTGCACTCACTGGATTCACTGCACTGCATCCCCAGTGGTGCCAGTGCACTCTCTGGACTCACTGCACTGCATCCCCAGTGGTGCCAGTGCACTCTGTGGACTCACTGTACTGCATCCCCAGTGGTGACAGTGCACTCTCTGGACTCACTGCAGTGCATCCCCAGTGGTGCCAGTGCACTCTCTGGACTCACTGCAGTGCATCCCCACTGGTGCCAGTGCACTCTTTGGACTCACTGCAGTGCATCCCCAGTGGTGCCAGTGCAGTCTCTGGAGTAACTGCAGTGCATCCCCACTGGTGCCAAAGCACTCTCTGGACTCACTGCAGTGCATTACCAGTGGTGCCACTGCACTCTCTGGACTCACTGCAGTGCATCCCCAGTGGTGCCAGTGCACTCTCTGGACTCATTGAAGTGCATTCTCAGTGGTGCCAGTGCACTCTCTGGACTCACTGCAGTGCATCCCCTGTGGTGCCAGTACACTCACTGGACTCACTGCACTGCATCCCCAGTGGTGCCAGTGCACTCTCTGGACTCACTAAACTGCATCCCCAGTGGTGCCAGTGCACTCTCTGGACTCACTGCACTGCTTCCCCAGTGGTGCCAGTGCACTCACTGGACTCACTGCAGTGCATCCCCACTGGTGCCAGTGCACTCTCTGGGCTCACTGCAGTGCATCCCCAGTGGTGCCAGTGCACTCTCTGGACTCACTGCACTGCATCCCCAGTGGTGCCAGTGCGCTCTCTGGAGTCACAGCACTGCATCCCCAGTGGTGCCAGTGCAATCTCTGGACTCACTGCACTGCATCCCCAGTGGTGCCAGTGCACTCTCTGGACTCACTGCACTGCATCCCCGGTGGTGCCAGTGCAGTCTCTGGAGTAACTGCACTGCATCCCCACTGGTGCCAAAGCACTCTCTGGACTCACTGCACCGCATCCCCAGTGGTGCCAGTGCACTCTCTGGACTCACTGCACTGCATCACCAGTGGTGCCACTGCACTCTCTGGACTCACTGCACTGCTTCCCCAGTGGTGCCAGTGCACTCACTGGACTGACTGCAGTGCATCCCCACTGGTGCCAGTGCACTCTCTGGGCTCACTGCAGTGCATCCCCAGTGGTGCCAGTGCACTCTCTGGACTGACTGCACTGCATCCCCAGTGGTGCCTGTGCGCTCTCTGGAGTCACAGCACTGCATTCTCAGTGGTGCCAGTGCACGCTCTGGACTCACTGCACTGCATCCCCAGTGGTGTCAGTGCACTCTCTGGACTCACTGCACTGCATCCCCAGTGGTGCCAGTGCACTCTCTGGACTCACTGCACTGCATCCCCAGTGGTGCCAGTGCACTCTCTGGACTCACTGAAGTGCATTCTCAGTGGTGCCACTGCACTCTCTGGACTCACTTCAGTGCATCCCCAGTGGTTCCAGCGCACTCTCTGGACTCACTGCACTGCATCCCCAGTGGTGCTAGTGCACTCTGTGGACTCACTGCAGTGCATCCCCAGTGGTGCCAGTGCACTCTCTGGACTCACTGAAGTGCATTCTCAGTGGTGCCAGTGCACTCTCTGGACTCACTGCAGTGCATCCCCAGTGCAGCCGGTGCACTCTCTGGACTCGCTGCACTGCATCCCCAGTGGTGCCAGTGCACTCTCTGGACTCACTGCACTGCATCTCCAGTGGTGCCAGTGCACTCTCTGGACTCACTGCACTGCATCCCCAGTGCTGCCAGTGCACTCTCTTGAGTCACTGCACTGCATCCCCTGTGGTGCAAGAGCACTCTCTGGACTCACAGCAGTGCATCACCAGTGGTGCCAGTGCACTCTCTGGACTCACTGCACTGCATCCCCAGTGGTGCCAGTGCACTCTCTGGACTCACTGCACTGCAACCCCAGTGGTGCTAGTGCACTGTGTGGACTCACTGTACTGCATCCCCAGTGGTGCCAGTGCAATCTCTGGACTCACTGCAGTGCATCCCCATTGGTGCCAGTGCACTCTCAGGACTCACTGCACTGCATCCCCAGTGGGGCCAGTGCACTCTCTGGACTCACTGCACTGCATCCCCAGTAGTGACAGTGCACTCTCTGGACTCACTGCAGTGCATCCCCAGTGGTGCCAGTGCACTCTCTGGACTCACTGCACTGCATCCCCAGTAGTGCCAGTGCACTCTCTGGACTCACTGCACTGCATCCCCAGTGCTGCCAGTGCACTCACTGGATTCACTGCACTGCATCCCCAGTGGTGCCAGTGCACTCTCTGGACTCACTGCACTGCATCCCCAGTGGTGCCAGTGCACTCTCTGGACTCACTGCAGTGCATCCCCACTGGTGCCAGTGCACTCTCTGGACTCACTGCAGTGCATCCCCAGTGGTGCCAGTGCAGTCTCTGGAGTAACTGCAGTGCATCCCCAGTGGTGCCAAAGCACTCTCTGGACTCACTGCACTGCATCCCCAGTGGTGCCACTGCACTCTCTGGACTCACTGCAGTGCATCCCCAGTGGTGCCAGTGCACTCTCTGGACTCATTGAAGTGCATTCTCAGTGGTGCCAGTGCACTCTCTGGACTCACTGCAGTGCATCCCCAGTGGTGCCAGTACACTCTCTGGGCTCACTGCAGTGCATCCCCAGTGGTGCCAGTGCACTCTCTGGACTCACTGCACTGCATCCCCAGTGGTGCCAGTGCACTCTCTGGACTCACTGCAATGCATCCCCAGTGGTGCCAGTGCACTCTCTGGCGTCACTGCACTGCATCACCAGTGGTGCCAGTGCACTCTCTGGACTCACTGCACTGCTTCCCCAGTGGTGCCAGTGCACTCACTGGACTGACTGCAGTGCATCCCCACTGGTGCCTGTGCACTCTCTGGGCTCACTGCAGTGCATCCCCAGTGGTGCCAGTGCACTCTCTGGACTCACTGCATTGCATCCCCAGTGGTGCCTGTGCGCTCTCTGGAGTCACAGCTCTGCATTCTCAGTGGTGCCAGTGCACTCTCTGGACTCACTGCACTGCATCCCCAGTGGTGCCAGTGCACTCTCTGGACTCACTGAACTGCATCCCCAGTGGAGCCAGTGCACTCTCTGCACTCACTTCACTGCATCCCCAGTGGTGCCAGTGCACTCTCTGGACTCACTGCACTGCATCCCCAGTGGTGCCACTGCACTCTCTGGACTCACTGCACTGCTTCCCCAGTGGTGCCAGTGCACTCTCTGGACTCACTGCACTGCATCCCCAATGGTGCCAGTGCACTCACTGGACTCACTGCAGTGCATCCCCAGTGGTGCCAGTGCACTCTCTGGAGTCACTGCACTGCATCCCCAGTGGTGCCAGTGCACTCTCTGGACTCACTGCACTGCATCCCCAGTGGTTCCAGCGCACTCTCTGGACTCACTGCACTGCATCCCCAGTGGTGCCAGTGAACTCTCTGCGCTCACTGCAGTGCATCCCCAGTGGTGCCAGTGCACTCTCTGGACTCACTGCACTGCATCCCCAGTGGTGCCAGTGCGCTCTCTGGAGTCACAGCACTGCATCCCCAGTGGTGCCAGTGCAATCTCTGGACTCACTGCACTGCATCCCCGGTGGTGCCAGTGCACTCTCTGGACTCACTGCACTGCATCCCCGGTGGTGACAGTGCAGTCTCTGGAGTAACTGCACTGCATCCCCAGTGGTGCCAGTGCACTCTCTGGACTCACTGCACTGCTTCCCCAGTGGTGCCAGTGCACTCACTGGACTGACTGCAGTGCATCCCCACTGGTGCCAGTGAACTCTCTTGGCTCACTGCAGTGCATCCTCACTGGTGCCGGTGCACTCTCTGGACTCACTGCACTGCATCGCCAGTGGTGCCTGTGCGCTCTCTGGAGTCACAGCACTGCATTCTCAGTGGTGCCAGTGCACTCTCTGGACTCACTGAAGTGCATCCCCAGTGGTGCCAGTGCACTCTCTGGACTCACTGCACTGCATCCCCAGTGGTTCCAGCGCACTCTCTGGACTCACTGCACTGCATCCCCAGTGGTGCCAGTGAACTCTCTGCGCTCACTGCAGTGCATCCCCAGTGGTGCCAGTGCACTCTCTGGACTCACTGCACTGCATCCCCAGTGGTGCCAGTGCGCTCTCTGGAGTCACAGCACTGCATCCCCAGTGGTGCCAGTGCAATCTCTGGACTCACTGCACTGCATCCCCGGTGGTGCCAGTGCACTCTCTGGACTCACTGCACTGCATCCCCGGTGGTGACAGTGCAGTCTCTGGAGTAACTGCACTGCATCCCCAGTGGTGCCAGTGCACTCTCTGGACTCACTGCACTGCTTCCCCAGTGGTGCCAGTGCACTCACTGGACTGACTGCAGTGCATCCCCACTGGTGCCAGTGAACTCTCTTGGCTCACTGCAGTGCATCCTCACTGGTGCCGGTGCACTCTCTGGACTCACTGCACTGCATCGCCAGTGGTGCCTGTGCGCTCTCTGGAGTCACAGCACTGCATTCTCAGTGGTGCCAGTGCACTCTCTGGACTCACTGAAGTGCATCCCCAGTGGTTCCAGTGCACTCTCTGGACTCACTGAACTGCATCCCAAGTGGTGCCAGTGCACTCTCTGGACTCACTGCACTGCATCCCCAGTGCTGCCAGTGCACTCTCTGGACTCACTGCACTGCATCCCCAGTGGTGCCAGAGCACTCTCTGGACTCACTGCACTGCATCCCCAGTGGAGCCAGTGCACTCTCTGGACTCACTGCAGTGCATCCGCAGTGGTGCCATTGCACTCTCTGGACTCATCGCACTGCATCCCCAGTGGTGCCAGTGCACTCTCTGGACTCACTGCACTGCATCCCCAGTGCTGCCAGTGCACTCTCTTGAGTCACTGCGCTGCATCCCCTGTGGTGCAAGAGCACTCTCTGGACTCACAGCAGTGCATCCCCAGTGGAGCCAGTGCACTCTCTGGACTCACTGCACTGCATCCCCAGTGGTGCTAGTGCACTGTGTGGACTCACTGTACTGCATCCCCAGTGGTGCCAGTGCAATCTCTGGACTCACTGCACTGCATCCCCAGTGGTGCCAGTGCACTCTCTGGACTCACTGAAGTGCATTCTCAGTGGTGCCAGTGCACTCTCTGGACTCACTGCACTGCATCCCCAGTGGTGCCAGTGCACTCTCTGGACTCACTGAACTGCATCCCCAGTGGTGCCAGTGCAATCTCTGGACTCACTGCACTGCTTCCCCAGTGGTGCCAGTGCACTCTTTCGAGTCACTGCAGTGCATCCCCAGTGGTGCCAGTGCACTCTCTGTACTCACTGCAGTGCATCACCAGTGGTGCCAGTGCGCTCTCTGGAGTCACAGCACTGCATCCCCAGTGGTGCCAGCGCAATCTCTGGACTCACTGCACTGCATCCCCAGTGGTGCCAGTGCACTCTCTGGACTCACTGAAGTGCATTCTCAGTGGTGCCAGTGCACTCTCTGGACTCACTGCACTGCATCCCCATTGGTGCCAGTGCACTCTCTGGACTCACTGAACTGCATCCCCAGTGGTGCCAGTGCAATCTCTGGACTCACTGCAGTGCATCCCCAGTGGTGCCAGTGCACTCTCTGGACTCACTGAAGTGCATTATCAGTGGTGCCAGTGCACTCTCTGGACTCACTGCACTGCATCCCCAGTAGTGATAGTGCACTCTCTGGACTCACTGCAATGCATCCCCAGTGGGGCCAGTGCACTCTCTGGACTCATTGCGCTGCATCCCCAGTGGTGCCAGTGCACTCTCTGGACTCACTGCACTGCATCGCCAGTGCACTCACTGGACTCACTGCAGGGCATCCCCGGTGGAGCCAGTGTACTCTCAGGACTCACTGCAGTGCTTCCCCAGTGGTGCCAGTGCACTCTCTGGACTCACTGCATTGCATCCCCAGTGGTGCCAGTGCACTCTCTGGACTCACTGCACTGCACCCCAATGCTGCCAGTGTACTCTCTGGCGTCACTGCACTGCATCCCCCGTGGTGCAAGTGCACTCTCTGGACTCACTGGAGTGCATCACCTGTGGTGCCAGTGCACTCTCTGGACTCACTGCACTGCATCCCCAGTGCTGCCAGTGCACTCTCTGGACTCACTGCACTGCATCACCTGTGGTGCCAGTGCACTCTCTGGACTCACTGCACCGCATCCGCAGTTGTGCCAGTGCACTCTCTAGAGTCACTGCACTGCATCCCCAGTTGTGCCATTGCACTCTCTGGACTCACTGCAGCGCATCCCCAGTGGTGCCAGTGCACTCTCTGGAGTGACTGCAGTGCATCCCCAGTGGTGCCAGTGCACTCTCTGGACTCACTGAAGTGCATCCCCAGTGGTGCCAGTGCACTCTCTGGACTCACTGCAGTGCATTCCCGGTGGTGCCAGTGCACTCTCTGGACTCACTGCAGTGCATCCCCAGTGGTGCTAGTGCACTCTGGACTCACTGCAGTGCATCCCCAGTGGTGACAGTGCACTCTCTGGACTCACTGCACTGCATACCCAGTGGTGCCAGTGCACTCTCTAGAGTCACTGTACTGCATCCCCAGTGGTGCCAGTGCACTCTCTGGACTCACCGCACTGCACCCTGAGTGGTGCCAGTGCACTCTCTGGAGTAACTGCACCGCATCCCCAGTGGTGCCAGTGCACTCTCTAGAGTCACTGCGCTGCATCCCCAGTGGTGCCAGTGCACTCTCTGGACTCACTGTACTGCATCCCCAGTGGTGCCAAAGCACTCTCTGGACTCCCGCCACCGCATCCCCAGTGGTTCCAGTGCACTCTCTGGACTCACTGCACTGCATGCCCAGTGGTGCCAGTGCACTCTCTGGACTCACTGCACCGCATCCCCAGTGGTGCCAGTGCACTCTCTGGAGTGACTGCAGTGCATCCCCAGTGGTGCCAGTGCACTCTCTGGACTCACTGCACTGCAGCCCCAGTGGTGCCAGTGCACTCTCTGGACTCACTGCAGTGCATCCCTAGTGGTGCCAGTGCACTCTCTGGACTCACTGCACTGCATCCCCTCTGCTTCCAGTGCTCTCTCTGGACTCACTGCACTACATCCACAGTGGTGCCAGTGCACTCTCTGGACTCACTGCAGTGCATCACCAGTGGTGCCAGTACACTCTCTGGACACACTGAAGTGCATTCTCAGTGGTGCCAGTGCACTCTCTGGACTCACTGCGCTGCATCCCCAGTGGTGCCAGTACACTCACTGGACTCACTGCACTGCATCCCTCGTGGTGCCAGGGCACTCTCTGCAGACACTGCAGTGCATCCCCAAAGGTGACAGTGCACTCTCTGAACTCACTGCACTGCATCCCCAGTGGTGCCTGTGCACTCTCTGGACTCACTGCACTACTCCAGCCGCGGCAGTCGCTCCAGCCGCGGCAGCCGCGGCAGCCGCTCCAGCCGCGGCAGCCGCTCCGTCCGCGGCATACGCGGCAGACTCTCCAACCGCGGCAGCCGCACCAGCCGCGGAAGCCGCGGCAGCCGCTCCAAACGCGGCAGGCGCTCCAACCGCGGCAACCGCTCCAGCCCTGGCAGCCGCTCCACTCGGTAGCGGCTGGAGCGGCTGCCGCGGCTAGAGCGGCTGGAGCGGCTGCCGCGGCTGGAGCTCCTGCCGCGTTTGGAGCGGTTACCGCGGCTGGAGCGGCTGGAGCGGCTGCCGCGGCTGGAGCGGCTGCCGCGGCTGGAGGGGCTAACGCGGCTGGAGCGGTTGACGCGGCTGGAGCGGAAACCGAGGCTGGAGCGTTACTCTCTGGACTCACTGCACTGCATCACCAGTGGTGCCAGTGCACTCACTGGACTCACTGCACTGCATCACCAGTGGTGCCAGTGCACTCTCTGGACTCACTGCAGTGCATCCCCAGTGGCGCTAGTGCACTCTCTGGACTCACTGCAGTGCATCCCCAGTGGTGCCAGTGCACTCTCTGGACTCAATGCACTGCATCCCCAGTGGTGCCAGTGCACTCTCTGGACTCACTGCACTGCATCCACAGTGGTGCCAGTGCACTCTCTGGACTCACTGCACTGCATCCCCAGTGGTGCCAGTGCACTCTCTGGACTCATTGCAGTGCATCCCCAGTGGTGCCAGTGCACTCTGTGGACTCACTGCAGTGCATCCCCAGTGGTGCCAGTGCGCTCTCTGGACTCACTGGAGTGCATCCCCCGTGGTGCCAGTGCACTCTCTGGACTCACTGCACTGCATCCCCAGTGCTGCCAGTGCACTCTCTGGACTCACTGCAGGGCATCCCCAGTGGTGCCAGTACACTCACAGGACTGACTGAAGTGCATCCCCAGTGGTGTCAGTGCACTCTCTGGACTCACTGCACCGCATTCCCACTGGTGTCAGTGCACTCTGTGGACTCAATGCACTGCATCCCCAGTGGTGCCAAAGCACTCTCTGGACTCCAGGCACCGCATCCCCAGTGGTGTCAGTGCATTCTCTGGACTCCGGCACCGTATCCCCAGTGGTGCCAGTGCAGTCTCTGGACTCACGGCACTGCATGCCCAGTGGTGCCAGTGCACTCTCTGGAGTAACTGCAGTGCATCCCCACTGGTGCCAAAGCACTCTCTGGACTCCCGGCACCGCATCCCCAGTGGTGCCAGTGCACTCTCTGGACTAACTGCATTCCCAGTGTTGCCGGGGCACTCTCTGGACTCACAGCACTGCATGCCCAGTGGTGCCAGTGCACTCTCTGGACTCACTGCATTGCATCCCCAGTGGTGCCAGTGCACTCTCTGGACTCACTGCACTGCATCCCCAGTGGTGCCAGTGCACTCTCTGGACTCACTGCACTGCATCCCCAATGGTGCCAGTGCACTCTCTTGACTCACTGCACTGCATCCCCAAGGTGCCAGTGCACTCTCTGGACTCACTGCACTGCTCCAGCCGCGGCAGCCTCTCCAGCCGCACCAGCCGCGGCATCCGCTCCAGCCTCGGCATCCGCTCCAGCCGCGTTAACCGCTCCAGCCGCGGTAGCTCCTCCAGCCGCGCCAGCCGCTCCAGCCGCGGCAGCCGCTCCAGCCGCTACCGAGTGGAGCGGCTGCCACGGCTGGAGGGCTACCGCGGCTGGAGCGGCTGCCGCGGCTGGAGCAGTGCAGTGAGTCCAGGGAGTGCAAAGGCACCAGTGGGGATGGAGTGCAGTGAGTCCAAAGACTTCACTGTCACCACTGGGAATGCAGTGCAGTGAGTCCAGAGAGTGCACTGGCACCACTGGCGATGCAGTGAAGTGAGTGCAGAGAGTGCAATGGCACTACTGGGGATGCACTGCAGTGAGTCCAGAGAGTGCACTGGCACCACTGGGGATGCAGTGCAGTGAGTCCAGAGAGTGCACTGGCACCACTGGGGATGCCCTGCAGTGAGTCCAGAGAGTGCACTGGCACCACTGGGGATGCACTACAGTGAGTCCAGGGATAGCACTGGCACCACTGGGGATGCAGTGCAGTGAGTCCAGAGAGTGCACTGGCACCACTGGGGATGCCCTGCAGTGAGCCCAGAGAGTGCACTGGCACCACTGGGGATGCAGTGCAGTGAGTCCAGAGAGTGCACTGGCACCACAGGGGATGCAGTGCAGTGAGTCCAGAGAGTGCAGTGGCACCACTGAGAATGCACTTCAGTGAGTCCAGAGAGTGCACTGGCACCACTGGGGATGCACTACAGTGAGTCCAGGGATAGCACTGGCACCACTGGGGATGCAGTGCAGTGAGTCCAGAGAGTGCACTGGCACCACTGGGGATGCCCTGCAGTGAGCCCAGAGAGTGCACTGGCACCACTGGGGATGCAGTGCAGTGAGTCCAGAGAGTGCACTGGCAGCACTGGGGATGCAGTGCAGTGAGTCCAGAGAGTGCACTGGCACCACAGGTGATGCACTCCAGTGAGTCCAGAGAGTGCACTTGCACCATCGGGGATGCACTGCAGTGAGTCCAGAGAGCGCACTGGCACCACTGGGGATGCACTGCAGTGAGTCCAGAGAGTGCACTGGCACCACTGGGGATGCAGAGCAGTGAGTCCAGAGAGTGCACTGGCACCACTGGGGATGCAGTGCAGTGAGTCCAGAGAGTGCAATGGCACCACTGAAAATGCACTTCAATGTGTCCAGAGAGTGCACTGGCACCACTGGGGATGCACTGCAGTGAGTCCAGACAGTGCACTAGCGCCACTGGGGATGCAGTGCAGTGAGTCCAGAGAGTGCACTGGCACCACAGGTGATGCACTCCAGTGAGTCCAGAGAGTGCACTTGCACCACGGGGGATGCAGTGCAGTGACGCCAGAGAGTGCACTGGCACCACTGGGGATGCAGTGCAGTGAGTCCTGAGAGTACACTGGCTCCACCGGGGATGCCCTGCAGTGAGTCCAGAGAGTGCACTGGCAGCACTGGGGATGCAGTGCAGTGAGTCCAGAGAGTGCACTGGCACCACTGGGGATGCAGCGCAGTGAGTCCAGAGAGTGCACTGGCACCACTGGGGATGCCCTGCAGTGAGTCCAGAGAGTGCACTGGCACCACTGGGGATGCACTACAGTGAGTCCAGGGATAGCACTGGCACCACTGGGGATGCAGTGCAGTGAGTCCAGAGAGTGCTCTGGCACCACTGGGGATGCACTTCAGTGAGTCCAGAGAGTGCACTGGCACCACTGGGGATGCACTACAGTGAGTCCAGGGATAGCACTGGCACCAATGGGGATGCAGTGCCGCGAGTCCAGAGAGTGCACTGGCTCCACTGGGGATGCACTTCACTGAGTCCACAGAGTGCACGGGCTCCACTGGGGATGCACTGCAGTGAGTCCAGAGAGTACACTGGCACCACTGGGGATGCAGTGCAGTGAGTCCAGAGAGTGCACTGGCACCACTGGTGATGCAGTATAGTGAGTCCAGTGAGTGCACTGACACCACTGGAGATGTAGTGCAGTGAGTCCAGAGAGTGCACTGCCACAACTGGGGATGCACTGCAGTGAGTCCAGAGAGTGCACTGGCACCACTGATGATGCAGTACAGTGAGTCCAGTGAGTGCACTGGCACCACTGGGGATGTAGTGCAGTGACTCGAGAGAGTGCACTGGCACCACTGGGGATGCAGTGCAGTGAGTCCAGAGAGTGCACTGGCACCACTTGGGATGCAGTGCAGTGAGTCCAGAGAGTGCACTGGCACCACTGGGGATGCAGTGCAGTGAGTCCAGAGAGTGCATTGGCACCACTGGGGATGCAGTGCAGTGAGTCCAGAGAGTGCACTGGCACCACTGGGGATGCACTGCAGTGAGTCCACAGAGTGCACTGGTACCACTGGGGATGCAGTGCAGTGAGTCCAGAGAGTGCACTGGCACCACTGGGGATGCACTGCAGTGAGTCCAGAGAGTGCACTGGCACCACTGGGGATGCAGTGCAGTGAGTCCAGAGAGTG
Source organism: Anser brachyrhynchus (assembly GCF_964034855.1). NCBI lineage: Eukaryota > Metazoa > Chordata > Aves > Anseriformes > Anatidae > Anser > Anser brachyrhynchus. The sequence goes on along the minus strand of NW_027663839.1, from coordinate 144,087 downwards.
CACTGGCACCACTGGGGATGCAGTGCAGTGAGTCCAGAGAGTGCACTGGCAGCACTGGGGATGCAGTGCAGTGAGTCCAGAGAGTGCACTGGCACCACTGGGGATGCACTGCAGTGAGTCCAGAGAGCGCACTGGCACCACTGGGGATGCGCTGCAGTGAGTCCACAGAGTGTACTGGCACCACTGAGAATGCACTTCAGTGAGTCCAGAGAGTTCACTGGTACCACTGGGGATGCACTGCAGTGAGTCCAGAGAGTGCACTAGCACCACTGGGGATGCAGTGCAGTGAATCCAGTGAGTGCACTGGCACCACTGGGGATGCAGTGCAGTGAGTCAAGAGAGTGCACTGGCACCACTGGGGATGCACTGCAGTGAGCCCAGAGAGTGCACTGGCACCACTGGGGATGCGGTGCAGTGAGTCCAGAGAGTGCACTGGCACCACTGGGGATGCAGTGCTTTGAGTCCAGAGAGTGCACTGGCACCACTGGGGATGCAGTGCAGTGAGTCCAGAGAGTGCACTGGCACCACTGGGGATGCACTGCAGTGAGTCCAGAGAGTGCTCTGGCACAACTGGGGATGCACTGCAGTGAGTCCAGAGAGTGCACTGGCACCACAGGGGATGCAGTTCAGTGAGTCCAGAGAGTGCACTGGCACCACTGGTGATGCACTGCAGTTACTCCAGAGAGTGCACTGGCACCACTGGGGATGCGGTGCGGTGAGTCCAGAGAGTGCACTGGCACCACTGGGGATGCAGTGCAGTCAGTCCAGTGAGTGTACTGGCACCACTGGGGATGCACTGCAGTGAGTCCAGAGAGTGCAGTGGCACCACTAGGGATGCCCTTCAGTGAGTCCAGAGAGTGCACTGGCACCACTGGGGATGCACTGCAGTGAGTCCACAGAGTGCACTAGCACCACTGGGGATGCAGTGCAGTGAATCCAGTGAGTGCACTGGCACCACTGGGGATGCACTTCAGTGAGTCCAGAGAGTGCACTGGCACCACTGGGGATGCAGTGCAGTGAGTCCAGAGAGTGCATTGGCACCACTGGGGATGCAGTGCAGTGAGTCCAGAGAGTGCACTGGCACCACTGGGAATGCACTGCAGTGAGTCCACAGAGTGCACTGGTACCACTGGGGATGCAGTGGAGTGAGTCCAGAGAGTGCACTGGCACCACTGGTGATGCACTGCAGTGAGTCCAGAGAGTGCACTGGCACCACTGGGGATGCACCCCGGTGAGTCCAGAGAGTGCACTGGCACCACTGGGGATGCAGTGCAGTGAGTCCAGAGAGTGCACTGGCACCACTGGGGATGCACTGCAGTGAGTCCAGAGAACGCACTGGCACCACTGGGGATGCAGTGCAGTGAATCCAGTGAGTGCACTGGCACCACTGGGGATGCAGTGCAGTGAGTCAAGAGAGTGCACTGGCACCACTGGGGATGCACTGCAGTGAGTCCAGAGAGTGCACTAGCACCACTGGGGATGCGGTGCCGGGAGTCCAGAGAGTGCACTGGCACCACTGGGGATGCAGTGCAGTGAGTCCAGAGAGTGCACTGGCAGCACTGGGGATGCAGTGCAGTGAGTCCAGAGAGTGCACTGGCACCACTGGGGATGCACTGCAGTGAGTCCAGAGAGTGCTCTGGCACCACTGGGGCTGCAGTGCAGTGAGTCCAGAGAGTGCACTGGCACCACTGGGGATGCAGTGCAGTGAGTCCAGAGAGTGCACTGGCACCACTGGTGATGCACTGCAGTTACTCCAGAGAGTGCACTGGCACCACTGGGGATGCGGTGCGGTGAGTCCAGAGAGTGCACTGGCACCACTGGGGATGCAGTGCAGTCAGTCCAGTGAGTGTACTGGCACCACTGGGGAAACATTGCAGTGAGTCCAGAGAGTGCACTGGCACCACTGAGAATGCTCTTCAGTGAGTCCAGAGAGTGCACTGGCACCACTGGGGATGCACTGCAGTGAGTCCACAGAGTGCACTAGGACCACTGGGGATGCAGTGCAGTGAGTCCAGAGAGTGCACTGGCACCACTGGGGATGCACTGCAGTGAGTCCAGAGAGCGCACTGGCACCACTGGGGATGCACTGCAGTGAGTCCACAGAGTGTACTGGCACCACTGAGAATGCACTTCAGTGAGTCCAGAGAGTTCACTGGTACCACTGGGGATGCACTGCAGTGAGTCCAGAGAGTGCACTAGCACCACTGGGGATGCAGTGCAGTGAATCCAGTGAGTGCACTGGCACCACTGGGGATGCAGTGCAGTGAGTCAAGAGAGTGCACTGGCACCACTGGGGATGCACTGCAGTGAGCCCAGAGAGTGCACTGGCACCACTGGGGATGCGGTGCAGTGAGTCCAGAGAGTGCACTGGCACCACTGGGGATGCAGTGCAGTGAGTCCAGAGAGTGCACTGGCACCACTGGGGATGCAGTGCAGTGAGTCCAGAGAGTGCACTGGCACCACTGGGGATGCAGTGCAGTGAGTCCAGAGAGTGCTCTGGCACAACTGGGGATGCACTGCAGTGAGTCCAGAGAGTGCACTGGCACCACTGGGGATGCACTGCAGTGAGTCCAGAGAGTGCACTGGCACCACTGGTGATGCACTGCAGTTACTCCAGAGAGTGCACTGGCACCACTGGGGATGCGGTGCGGTGAGTCCAGAGAGTGCACTGGCACCACTGGGGATGCAGTGCAGTCAGTCCAGTGAGTGTACTGTCACCACTGGGGATGCACTGCAGTGACTCCAGAGAGTGCAGTGGCACCACTAGGGATGCAGTGCAGTGAGTCCAGAGAGTGCACTGGCACCACTGGGGATGCACTGCAGTGAGTCCAGTGAGTGCACTGGCACCACTGGGGATGCACTTCAGTGAGTCCAGAGAGTGCACTGGCACCACTGGGGATGCAGTGCAGTGAGTCCAGAGAGTGCATTGGCACCACTGGGGATGCAGTGCAGTGAGTCCAGAGAGTGCACTGGCACCACTGGGGATGCACTGCAGTGAGTCCACAGAGTGCACTGGTACCACTGGGGATGCAGTGCAGTGAGTCCAGAGAGTGCACTGGCACCACTGGTGATGCACTGCAGTGAGTCCAGAGAGTGCACTGGCACCACTGGGGATGCAGTGCAGTGAGTCCAGAGAGTGCACTGGCACCACTGGGGATGCAGTGCAGTGAGTCCAGAGAGTGCACTGGCACCACTGGGGATGCACTGCAGTGAGTCCAGAGAACGCACTGGCACCACTGGGGATGCACTGCAGTGAGTCCACAGAGTGCACTGGCACCACTGAGAATGCACTTCAGTGAGTCCAGAGAGTGCACTGGTACCACTGGGGATGCACTGCAGTGAGTCCAGAGAGTGCACTAGCACCACTGGGGATGCAGTGCAGTGAATCCAGTGAGTGCACTGGCACCACTGGGAATGCAGTGCAGTGAGTCCAGAGAGTGCACTGGCACCACTGGGGAAACACTGCAGTGAGTCCAGAGAGTGCACTGGCACCACTGAGAATGCTCTTCAGTGAGTCCAGAGAGTGCACTGGCACCACTGGGGATGCACTGCAGTGAGTCCACAGAGTGCACTAGGACCACTGGGGATGCAGTGCAGTGAGTCCAGAGAGTGCACTGGCACCATTGGGGATGCACTTCAGTGAGTCCAGAGAGTGCACGCGCTCCACTGGGGATGCAGTACAGTGAGTACAGAGAGTGCACTGGCACCACTGGGGATGCAGTGCAGTGAGTCCAGAGAGTGCACTGGCAGCACAGAGGATGCAGTGCAGTGAGTCCAGAGAGTGCAGTGGCACCACTGGGGATGCAGTGCAGTGAGTCCAGAGAGTGCACTGGCACCACTGGGGATGCAGTGCAGTGAGTCCAGAGAGTGCACTGGCACCACTGGGGATGCACTGCAGTGAGTCCAGAGAGTGCACTGGCAACACTGGGGATGCACTGCAGTGAGTCCAGAGAGTGCACTGCCATCACTCGGGATGCACTGCAGTGAGTCCAGAGAGTGCACTGGCACCACTGGGGATGCACTGCAGTGAGTCCAGTGAGTGCACTGGCACCACTGGGGATGCAGTGCAGTGAGTGCAGAGAGTGCACTGGCACCACTGGACATGCAGTGCAGTGAGTCCACAGAGTGCAGTGGCACCACTGGGGATGCAGTGCAGTGAGTCCAGAGAGTGCACTGGCAGCACTGGGGATGCAGTGCAGTGAGTCCAGAGAGTGCACTGGCAATACTGGGGATGCAGTGCAGTGAGTCCAGAGAGTGCACTGGCACCAGAGGGAATGCACTGCCGTGAGTCCAGTGAGTGCACTGGCACCACTGGGTATGCAGTGCAGTGAGTGCAGAGAGTGCACTGGCACAACTGGGGATGCAGTGCAGTGAGTCCAGAGAGTGCAGTGACACCACTGGGGATGCAGTGCAGTGAGTCCAGAGAGTGCACAGGCAGCACTGGGGATGCAGTGCAGTGAGTCCAGAGAGTGCACTGGCACCACTGGGATGCAGTGCAGTGAGTCCAGAGAGTGCACTGGCACCACTGGGGATGCAGTGCAGTGAGTCCAGTGAGTGTACTGGCACCACTGGGGATGCACTGCAGTGAGTCCAGAGAGTGCACTGGCACCACTGAGAATGCACTTCAGTGAGTCCAGAGAGTGCACTGGCACCACTGGGGATGCAGTGCAGTGAGCCCAGAGAGTGCACAGGCACCACTGAGAATGCACTTCAGTGAGTCCAAAGAGTGCACTGGCACCACTGGGGATGCACTGCAGTGAGTCCAGAGAGTGCACTAGCACCACTGGGAATGCAGTACAGTGAGTCCAGTGAGTGCACTGGCTCCACTGGGGATGTAGTGCAGTGACTCGAGAGAGTGCACTGGCACCACTGGGGATGCAGTGCAGTGAGTCCAGAGAGTGAACTGGTACCACTTGGGATGCAGTGCAGTGAGTCCAGAGAGTGCACTGGCACCACTGGGGATGCAGTGCAGTGAGTCCAGAGAGTGCACTGGCACCACTGGTGATGCACTGCAGTTACTCCAGAGAGTGCACTGGCACCACTGGGGATGCGGTGCGGTGAGTCCAGAGAGTGCACTGGCACCACTGGGGATGCAGTGCAGTCAGTCCAGTGAGTGTACTGGCACCACTGGGGATGCACTGCAGTGACTCCAGAGAGTGCAGTGGCACCACTAGGGATGCCCTTCAGTGAGTCCAGAGAGTGCACTGGCACCACTGGGGATGCACTGCAGTGAGTCCAGTGAGTGCACTGGCACCACTGGGGATGCAGTTCAGTGAGTCCAGAGAGTGCACTGGCACCACTGGGGATGCAGTGCAGTGAGTCCAGAGAGTGCATTGGCACCACTGGGGATGCAGTGCAGTGAGTCCAGAGAGTGCACTGGCACCACTGGGGATGCACTGCAGTGAGTCCACAGAGTGCACTGGTACCACTGGGGATGCAGTGCAGTGAGTCCAGAGAGTGCACTGGCACCACTGGTGATGCACTGCAGTGAGTCCAGAGAGTGCACTGGCACCACTGGGGATGCAGTGCAGTGAGTCCAGAGAGTGCACTGGCACCACTGGGGATGCAGTGCAGTGAGTCCAGAGAGTGCACTGGCACCACTGGGGATGCACTGCAGTGAGTCCAGAGAACGCACTGGCACCACTGGGGATGCACTGCAGTGAGTCCACAGAGTGCACTGGCACCACTGAGAATGCACTTCAGTGAGTCCAGAGAGTGCACTGGTACCACTGGGGATGCACTGCAGTGAGTCCAGAGAGTGCACTAGCACCACTGGGGATGCAGTGCAGTGAATCCAGTGAGTGCACTGGCACCACTGGGGATGCAGTGCAGTGAGTCCAGAGAGTGCACTGGCACCACTGGGGAAACACTGCAGTGAGTCCAGAGAGTGCACTGGCACCACTGAGAATGCTCTTCAGTGAGTCCAGAGAGTGCACTGGCACCACTGGGGATGCACTGCAGTGAGTCCACAGAGTGCACTAGGACCACTGGGGATGCAGTGCAGTGAGTCCAGAGAGTGCACTGGCACCATTGGGGATGCACTTCAGTGAGTCCAGAGAGTGCACGCGCTCCACTGGGGATGCAGTACAGTGAGTACAGAGAGTGCACTGGCACCACTGGGGATGCAGTGCAGTGAGTCCAGAGAGTGCACTGGCAGCACAGAGGATGCAGTGCAGTGAGTCCAGAGAGTGCAGTGGCACCACTGGGGATGCAGTGCAGTGAGTCCAGAGAGTGCACTGGCACCACTGGGGATGCAGTGCAGTGAGTCCAGAGAGTGCACTGGCACCACTGGGGATGCACTGCAGTGAGTCCAGAGAGTGCACTGGCACCACTGGGGATGCACTGCAGTGAGTCCAGAGAGTGCACTGCCATCACTCGGGATGCACTGCAGTGAGTCCAGAGAGTGCACTGGCACCACTGGGGATGCACTGCAGTGAGTCCAGTGAGTGCACTGGCACCACTGGGGATGCAGTGCAGTGAGTGCAGAGAGTGCACTGGCACCACTGGACATGCAGTGCAGTGAGTCCACAGAGTGCAGTGGCACCACTGGGGATGCAGTGCAGTGAGTCCAGAGAGTGCACTGGCAGCACTGGGGATGCAGTGCAGTGAGTCCAGAGAGTGCACTGGCAATACTGGGGATGCAGTGCAGTGAGTCCAGAGAGTGCACTGGCACCACTGGGGCTGCAGTGCAGTGAGTCCAGAGAGTGCACTGGCACCACTGGGGATGCAGTGCAGTGAGTCCAGAGAGTGCACTGGCACCACTGGGGATGCAGTGCAGTGAGTCCAGAGTGTGCACTGGCACGACTGGGAATGCAGTGCAGTGAGTCCAGAGATTGCACAGGCACCACTGGGGATGCACTTCAGTGAGTCCAGAGAGTGCACTGGCACCACAGGTGATGCACTGCAGTGAGTCCAGAGAGTGCACTGGCACCACTGGGGATGCAGTGCAGTGAGTCCAGAGAGTGCACTGGCACCACTGGGGATGCACTGCAGTGAGTCCAGAGAGTGCACTGGCACCAGAGGGAATGCACTGCCGTGAGTCCAGTGAGTGCACTGGCACCACTGGGTATGCAGTGCAGTGAGTGCAGAGAGTGCACTGGCACAACTGGGGATGCAGTGCAGTGAGTCCAGAGAGTGCAGTGACACCACTGGGGATGCAGTGCAGTGAGTCCAGAGAGTGCACAGGCAGCACTGGGGATGCAGTGCAGTGAGTCCAGAGAGTGCACTGGCACCACTGGGATGCAGTGCAGTGAGTCCAGAGAGTGCACTGGCACCACTGGGGATGCAGTGCAGTGAGTCCAGTGAGTGTACTGGCACCACTGGGGATGCACTGCAGTGAGTCCAGAGAGTGCACTGGCACCACTGAGAATGCACTTCAGTGAGTCCAGAGAGTGCACTGGCACCACTGGGGATGCAGTGCAGTGAGCCCAGAGAGTGCACAGGCACCACTGAGAATGCACTTCAGTGAGTCCAAAGAGTGCACTGGCACCACTGGGGATGCACTGCAGTGAGTCCAGAGAGTGCACTAGCACCACTGGGAATGCAGTACAGTGAGTCCAGTGAGTGCACTGGCTCCACTGGGGATGTAGTGCAGTGACTCGAGAGAGTGCACTGGCACCACTGGGGATGCAGTGCAGTGAGTCCAGAGAGTGAACTGGTACCACTTGGGATGCAGTGCAGTGAGTCCAGAGAGTGCACTGGCACCACTGGGGATGCAGTGCAGTGAGTCCAGAGAGTGCACTGGCACCACTGGTGATGCACTGCAGTTACTCCAGAGAGTGCACTGGCACCACTGGGGATGCGGTGCGGTGAGTCCAGAGAGTGCACTGGCACCACTGGGGATGCAGTGCAGTCAGTCCAGTGAGTGTACTGGCACCACTGGGGAAACACTGCAGTGAGTCCAGAGAGTGCACTGGCACCACTGAGAATGCTCTTCAGTGAGTCCAGAGAGTGCACTGGCACCACTGGGGATGCACTGCAGTGAGTCCACAGAGTGCACTAGGACCACTGGGGATGCAGTGCAGTGAGTCCAGAGAGTGCACTGGCACCACTGGGGATGCACTTCAGTGAGTCCAGAGAGTGCACGCGCTCCACTGGGGATGCAGTACAGTGAGTACAGAGAGTGCACTGGCACCACTGGGGATGCAGTGCAGTGAGTCCAGAGAGTGCACTGGCAGCACAGAGGATGCAGTGCAGTGAGTCCAGAGAGTGCTCTGGCACCACTGGGGATGCAGTGCAGTGAGTCCAGAGAGTGCACTGGCACCACTGGGGATGCAGTGCAGTGAGTCCAGAGAGTGCACTGGCACCACTGGGGATGCACTGCAGTGAGTCCAGAGAGTGCACTGGCACCACTGGGGATGCACTGCAGTGAGTCCAGAGAGTGCACTGCCACCACTCGGGATGCACTGCAGTGAGTCCAGAGAGTGCACTGGCACCACTGGGGATGCACTGCAGTGAGTCCAGTGAGTGCACTGGCACCACTGGGGATGCAGTGCAGTGAGTGCAGAGAGTGCACTGGCACCACTGGACATGCAGTGCAGTGAGTCCAGAGAGTGCAGTGGCACCACTGGGGATGCAGTGCAGTGAGTCCAGAGAGTGCACTGGCAGCACTGGGGATGCAGTGCAGTGAGTCCAGAGAGTGCACTGGCAATACTGGGGATGCAGTGCAGTGAGTCCAGAGAGTGCACTGGCACCACTGGGGCTGCAGTGCAGTGAGTCCAGAGAGTGCACTGGCACCACTGGGGATGCAGTGCAGTGAGTCCAGAGAGTGCTCTGGCACCACTGGGGATGCACTGAAGTGAGTCCAGAGAGTGCACTGGCACCACTGGGGATGCAGTGCAGTGAGTCCAGAGAGTGCACTGGCAACACTGGGGTTGCAGTGCAGTGAGTCCAGAGAGTGCACTGGCACCACTGGGGATGCAGTGCAGTGAGTCCAGAGTGTGCACTGGCACGACTGGGAATGCAGTGCAGTGAGTCCAGAGATTGCACTGGCACCACTGGGGATGCACTTCAGTGAGTCCAGAGAGTGCACTGGCACCACAGGTGATGCACTGCAGTGAGTCCAGAGAGTGCACTGGCACCACTGGGGATGCACTGCAGTGAGTCCAGAGAGTGCACTGGCACCAGAGGGAATGCACTGCCGTGAGTCCAGTGAGTGCACTGGCACCACTGGGTATGCAGTGCAGTGAGTGCAGAGAGTGCACTGGCACAACTGCGGATGCAGTGCAGTGAGTCCAGAGACTGCAGTGACACCACTGGGGATGCAGTGCAGTGAGTCCAGAGAGTGCACTGGCACCACTGGGGATGCAGTGCAGTGAGTCCAGAGAGTGCACTGGCACCACTGGGATGCAGTGCAGTGAGTCCAGAGAGTGCACTGGCACCACTGGGGATGCAGTGCAGTGAGTCCAGTGAGTGTACTGGCACCACTGGGGATGCACTGCAGTGAGTCCAGAGAGTGCACTGGCACCACTGAGAATGCACTTCAGTGAGTCCAGAGAGTGCACTGGCACCACTGGGGATGCAGTGCAGTGAGCCCAGAGAGTGCACAGGCACCACTGAGAATGCACTTCAGTGAGTCCAAAGAGTGCACTGGCACCACTGGGGATGCACTGCAGTGAGTCCAGAGAGTGCACTAGCACCACTGGGAATGCAGTACAGTGAGTCCAGTGAGTGCACTGGCTCCACTGGGGATGTAGTGCAGTGACTCGAGAGAGTGCACTGGCACCACTGGGGATGCAGTGCAGTGAGTCCAGAGAGTGAACTGGTACCACTGGGGATGCAGTGCAGTGAGTCCAGAGAGTGCACTGGCACCACTGGGGATGCAGTGCAGTGAGTCCAGAGAGTGCATTGGCACCACTGGGGATGCAGTGCAGTGGGTCCAGAGAGTGCACTGGCACCACTGGCGATGCACTGCAGTCACTACAGAGAGCGCACTTACACCACTGGGGATGTAGTGCAGTGACTCGAGAGAGTGCACTGGCACCACTGGGGATGCAGTGCAGTGAGTCCAGAGAGTGCACTGGCACCACTTGGGATGCAGTGCAGTGAGTCCAGAGAGTGCACTGGCACCACTGGGGATGCAGTGCAGTGAGTCCAGAGAGTGCATTGGCACCACTGGAGATGCAGTGCAGTGAGTCCAGAGAGTGCACTGGCACCACTGGGGATGCACTGCTGTGAGTCCAGAGAGTGCACTGGCAGCAGTGGGGATGCACTGCAGTGAGTCCAGAGAGTGCACTGGCACCACTGGGGATGCACTGCAGTGAGTCCAGAGAGTGCAGTGGCACCACTGGGGATGCAGTGCAGTGAGTCCAGAGAGTGAACTGGCACCACTGGGGATGCACTGCAGTGAGTCCAGAGAGTGCACTGGCACCACTGGGGATGCAGTGCAGTGAGTCCAGAGAGTGCACTGGCAGCACTGGGGATGCAGTGCAGTGAGTCCAGAGAGGGCACTGGCACCACTGGGGATGCACTGCAGTGAGTCCAGAGAGCGCACTGGCACCACTGGGGATGCACTGCAGTGAGTCCACAGAGTGCACTGGATACACTGAGAATGCACTTCAGTGAGTCCAGAGAGTGCACTGGCACCACTGGGGATGCACTGCAGTGAGTCCAGAGAGTGCACGAACACCACTGGGGAATGCAGTGCAGTGAGTCAAGAGAGTGCACTGGCACCACTGGGGATGCACTGCAGTGAGCCCAGAGAGTGCACTGGCACCACTGGGGATGCGGTGCCGGGAGTCCAGAGAGTGCTTTGGCACCACTGGGGATGCACTGCAGTTACTCCAGAGAGTGCACTGGCAACACTGGGGATGCAGTACAGTGAGTCCAGAGAGTGCACGGGCTCCACTGGGGATGCAGTGCAGTGAGTCCAGAGAGTGCACTGGCACCACTGGGGATGCAGTGCAGTGAGTCCAGAGAGTGCACTGACACCACTGGGGATGCAGTGCAGTGAGTCCACAGAGTGCACTGGCACCACTGGGGATGCAGTGCAGTGAGTCCAGAGAATGCACTGGCACCACTGGGGATGCAGTGCAGTGAGTCCAGAGAGTGCACTGGCACCACTGGGGATGCAGTGTAGTGAGTGCAGAGAGTGCACTGTGAACACTGGGGATGCAGTGCAGTGAGTCCAGAGAGTGCACTGGCACCACTGGGGATGCAGTGCAGTGAGTCCAGAGTGTGCACTGGCACCACTGGGGATGCACTGCAGTGAGTCCAGAGATTGCACTGGCACCACTGGGGATGCACTGCAGTGAGTCCAGAGAATGCACTGGCACCACTGGGGATGCAGTGCAGTGAGTCCAGAGAGTGCACTGGCACCACTGGGGATGCAGTGCAGTGAGTCCAGAGAGTGCACTGGCACCAGAGGGAATGCACTGCAGTGAGTCCAGTGAGTGCACTGGCACCACTGTGGATGCACTGCAGTGAGTCCAGAGAGTGTACTGTCACCACTGGGGATGCAGTACAGTGAGTCCACAGAGTGCACTGGTACCAGTGGGGATGCAGTACAGTGAGTCCAGAGAGTGCACTGGTACCAGTGGGGATGCAGTACAGTGAGTCCAGAGAGTGCACTGGCAACACTGGGGATGCAGTGCAGTGAGTCCAAAGACTTCACTGGCACCACTGTGGATGCAGTGCAGTGAGTCCAGAGAGTGCACTGGCACCACTGGGGATGCAGTGAAGTGAGTGCAGAGAGTGCACTGGCACCACTGGGGATGCACTGCAGTGAGTCCAGAGAGTGCACTGGCACCACTGGGGATGCACTACAGTGAGTCCAGAGAGTGCACTGGCACCACTGGGGATGCAGTGCAGTTAGTCCAGAGAGTGCACTGGCACCACTGGGGATGCAGTGCAGTGAGTCCAGTGAGTGTACTGGAACCACTGGGGATGCGCTTCAGTGAGCCCAGAGAGTGCACTGGCACCACTGAGAATGCACTTCAGTGAGTCCAGAGAGTGCACTGGCACCACTGGTGATGCACTGCAGTGAGTCCAGAGAGTGCACTAGCACCACTGGGGATGCAGTGCAGTGAATCCTGTGAGTACACTGGCACCACTGGGGATGCAGAGCAGTGAGTCCAGAGAGCTCACTGGCACCACTGGGGATGCAGTGCAGTGAGTCCAGAGAGTGCACTGGCACCACTGGAGATGCAGTACAGTGAGTCCAGTGAATGCACTGGAACCACTGGGGATGCAGTGCAGTGAGTCCAGAGAGTGCACTGGTACTACTGGTGATGCAGTACAGTGAGTCCAGTGAGTGCACTGGTACCACTGGGCCTGCAGTGCAGTGAGTACAGAGAGTGCACTGGCACCACTGGGGATGCAGTGAAGTGAGTCCAGAGAGTGCACTGGCACCACCAATGATGCAGTACAGTGAGTCCAGTGAGTGCACTGGCACTACTGGGGATGTAGTGCAGTGACTCGAGAGAGTGCACTGGCACCACTGGGGATGCAGTGCAGTGAGTCCAGAGAGTGCACTGGCACCACTGGGGATGCAGTGCAGTGAGTCCAGAGAGTGCACTGGCAGCAGTGGGGATGCAGTGCAGTGAGTCCAGAGAGTGCACTGGCACCACTGGGGATGCAGTGCAGTGAGTCCAGAGACTTCACTGGCACCACTGGGAATGCAGTGCAGTGAGTGCAGAGAGTGCACTGGCACCACTGGGGATGCAGTGCAGTGAGTCCAGAGAGTGCACTGGCACCACTGGGGATGCACTGCAGTGAGTCCAGAGAGTGCACTGGCACCACTGGGGATGCACTGCAGTGAGTCCAGAGAGTGCACTGGCACCACTGGGGATGCACTACAGTGAGTCCAGAGATTGCACTGGCACCACTGGGGATGCAGTGCAGTGAGTCCAGAGAGTGCACTGGCACCACTGGTGATGCAGTTTAGTGAGTCCAGAGAGTGCACTGGCACCACTGGGGATGCACTTCAGTGAGTCCAGAGAGTGTACTGACACCACTGGGGATGCGGTGCAGTGAGTCCAGAGAGTGCACTGGCCCCTCTGGGGATGCAGTGCAGTGAGTCCAGAGAGTGCTCTGGCACCACTGGGGATGCACTGCAGTGAGTCCAGAGACTGCACTGGCACCACTGGGGATGCAGTGCATTGAGTCCAGAGAGTGCATTGGCACCACTGGGGATGCAGTGCAGTGAGTCCAGAGAGTGCACTGGCACCACTGGTGATGCAGTCCAGTGAGTCCAGTGAATGCACTGGCACCACTGGGGATGCTGTGCAGTGAGTGCAGAGAGTGCACTGGCACCACCTGTGATGCAGTACAGTGTGTCCAGTGAGTGCACTGGCACCACTGGGGATGCAGTGCTGTGACTCCGGAGAGCGCACTGGCACCACTGGGGATGCAGTGCAGTCAGTCCAGTGAGTGCACTGGCACCACTGGGGATGCAGTGCAGTGAGTCCAGAGAGTGCAATGGCACCAATGGGGATGCACTTCAGTGAGTCCAGAGAGTGCACTGGCACCACTGGGGATGCAGTGCAGTGAGTCCAGAGATTGCACTGGCACCACTGGGGATGCAGTGCTGTGACTCCAGAGAGCGCACTGGCACCACTGGGGATGCAGTGCAGTGAGTCCAGAGAGTGCACTGGCACCACTGGGGATGGAGTGCAGTGAGTCCAGAGAGTGCACTGGCACCACTGGGGATGCACTGCAGTGAGTCCAGAGAGTGCACTGGCACCACTGGGGATGCACTGCAGTGAGTCCAGAGATTGCACTGGCACCACTGGGGATGCAGTGCAGTGAGTCCAGAGAGTGCACTGGCACCACTGGGGATGCACTACAGTGAGTCCACAGAGTGCACTGGCACCACTGGGGATGCTCTGCAGTGAGTCCAGAGATTGCACTGGCACCACTGGGGATGCAGTGCAGTGAGTGCAGAGAGTGCACTGGCACCACTGGGGATGCACTTCAGTGAGTTCAGAGAGTGCACTTGCACCACTGGGGATGGGTTTCAAGCCAACTGCATTAACCGCTCATGCTTCTTTCTTATGAGACGTTAGTAAACCAATTACATAGCCTTGTCAAGACTAAATCACAGGTAAAAATCCTGTACATCTCATGTGGCCAACCACTCCCAACTAGGATTCCAAGAACCAGGAGGTTCGGTGAAAATAGGGCTAGTGCTATTAGAGGGGTGATTATTAGGGTAAGCCGTAAGCTGTCTTTAATGGAGAAGTATGGGTGGAATGGGATTTTGTCGCAGTCTGATACGATTCCTAGTGGGTTATTTGAGCCTGATTCGTGTAGGAAGGTTAGGTGGACTAGGGTGATTCCTGCAATTAGGAAGGGCAGTAGGAAGTGGATGGCGAAGAATCGGGTTAAGGTTGGATTGTCTACTGAGAATCCTCCTCAGGCTCATTCTACTAGAGTTTGCCCAATGTACGGGATGGCTGAGAATAGGTTGGTGATTACGGTGGCCCCTCAGAATGACATTTGTCCTCATGGTAGGACATACCCTACGAAGGCAGTTGCTATTAGGGTGAGTAGGAGGATTACTCCTGTGTTTCAGGTTTCTTTGTATAGGTAGGAGCCGTAGTAGAGGCCTCGTCCGATGTGTAAGTAGATGCAGATAAAGAAGAGCGAAGCACCGTTGGCGTGGAGGTTGCGGATGAGCCATCCGTACTGGACGTCTCGGCATGTGTGAGCTACTGAGGAGAAGGCGAGTGAAGTGTCTGCGGTGTAGTGTATGGCTAGTAGCAGGCCTGTTAGGATTTGTGTGGCTAAGCAGATGGCTAGAAGGGAGCCGAAGTTTCATCAGGCAGAGATGTTGGAGGGGGCGGGTAGGTCGATTAGGGAGTTGTTGATTATTTTTAGTAGGGGATGGGATTTGCGGATGTTAGGGGCCATTAGTGAGTCTGTGTGTTATTAGGATTATTACCAGGATGGAGAGGGCGAAGGATCCTAGGTAGGCCTTAATTAGCCCTGTGTGTATTGAGGTTGCGGCTTTGCTTGCGGCTACTTGTAGTTCAGCAAGGCCCTCTGGCCCTATTTTTTTGAGTCAGGAGAGGTCGATCAAGTGTAGGGCAATGTTTTGTCCCTTTTCTAGTAGGTTTTTGGAGAAGAATCGGTGTACTAGGGGGTTGAAGTACCCTAATGCAGAGGAGAAGTTTATGAGGGGGTTTGGTTTGGGGTGAGTGAGGGTGTGTGTTATGTTCGATAGTTCTAGGGCTAGGATGATTCCTAGGATTGTTATGAGGATGGCAGCGGTTTTGGTGATAAGGGGTATGGTTATTGGGGGGGTTTTGGTTGGTGTGATGAAAGAGGTAATGATTATTCCTGCTGTAATGCTGCCTAGGGCGAGTCGGGTTAGGGGGGCGGTGATTAGTGGGTTGTTTTCGTTTATTGATACTATTGGGGGGATTCGGGTTTGTCCAGCTTGGACTAGGATGGTTATGCGGATGCTGTAGGTTGCGGTGAATGCTGTGGCTATAAGGGTTAGGAGTAGGGCTCAAGTATTTAGGTATGATGTGTTTAAGCTTTCGATGATGAGGTCTTTTGAGTAGAATCCGGCTAGGAATGGGGTTCCTATCAGCGCCAGGTTTCCGATGGTTAGGCAGGAAGTAGTGACTGGGAGTATTTTCTGTAGGCCTCCTATCTTTCGGATATCTTGTTCTCCGTTTAGGTTGTGGATGATAGACCCTGAGCATAGGAATAGTATGGCTTTAAAGAAGGCATGGGTTGAGATGTGTAGGAAGGCTAGTTGTGGGAGGTTTAGTCCGATAGTGACTATTATTAGTCCTAGTTGGCTGGATGTTGAGAAAGCAATGATTTTTTTGATGTCATTTTGGGTTAGGGCGCATGTGGCAGCGAATAGGGTTGATAGAGCACCTAGGCATAGGCAGGCAGTTAGGGCTGTCTGGTTGGTGGCTAGCAGGGGGTGCATGCGGATGAGCAGGAAGATTCCGGCTACTACTATGGTACTGGAGTGCAGTAGGGCTGATACTGGGGTGGGGCCTTCTATTGCTGCGGGCAGTCATGGGTGGAGTCCAAATTGGGCGGATTTTCCTGCGGCTGCGAGGATTAATCCTATGAGGGGGAGGATTGGGGTTTGGTGGGGGTGTACGGCTTGTTGGATCTCTCAGGTGTTGAATGTTGAAGCTAGTCATGCTATGCTCAGGATCAGTCCGACGTCTCCGATTCGGTTGTAGATTACGGCTTGTAGGGCGGCGGTGTTGGCATCTGCTCGGCCTTGTCATCAGCCGATGAGAAGGAAGGACATGATTCGTACTCCTTCCCAGCCTACGAATAGGAGGAATATGTTGTTTGCGGTTGTTAGGAGGAGTATGGCGACTAGGAATGTCAGTAGGTAGGTGAAAAATTTTGTTACGTATGGCTCTGAGGCCATGTATCATATGGCGAATTGTAGGATTGATCATGTTACAAATAGGGCGACTGGAAGAAATGTTATTGAGTATTGGTCTATTTTTAGGCTCAGGGGGATTTTAAAGTTTATAATGAATTTTCACTCCCAGTGGCAGGTGACAGATTCTACTCCCGAGTAGATGAATGCGGTTGTAGGGGCTAGGCTAATTAGGAATGCGGTTTTAACAGCGCGGGTGGTGGCTTGTGGGGTGTTTTTAAAGTTTTTAAATAGAAATGGCAGGATGATTGGGGTTAGGAGGATTGTCAGCGTGAGTAGTGTGAGGGAGTTGATTAGTAGTGTGGGGTTCACTCCTTTTACTTGGATTTGCACCAAGATGGGTGGTTCCTAAGACCAGTGGATTGCTGTTATCCTTTAAAAGTAAGGGGGCTGAGGTTTTAGGCTCAGATGTAAGAGTTAGCAGCTCTTGTTGGTTAAACCCTCCCCTCGGCAGGTAAGAAGGTTTGAACTTCTATTCTTAGAATCACAGTCTAATGTTTGGTTTAAACTATACTTGCATGAGGGGATTCCGGAGATCAGTTCGGGTTTGAGGATTAGGAGGAATATTGGGATAATGTGGAGTGTTATGAGCAGGTGTTCTCGCGTGGTTGAGTTTTGCATAGATGTGATGTGGGAGGGGATTGAGCCTCGTTGGGTCATTAGTAGTATGAATAAGGTGTAGGAGGCGGTTAGTAGGGTTGCGATTCCTGTTAGGATGATCGTGAAGGCAGATCAGTTGAATAAGGTGATTATAATGGTTAGCTCTGCTATGAGGTTTGTTGTTGGGGGTAAGGCTATGTTTGTTAGATTGGCCAGCAATCATCAGGTAGCTATGAGTGGTAGGAGAGGTTGTAGGCCTCGTGTGAGTAGTAGAATTCGGCTGTGCGTACGTTCATAGTTTGTGTTGGCTAGGCAGAATAGTATGGAGGAAGTTAGTCCATGGGAAATTATTAGGATCATTGCCCCTGAGAATGATCAGTGGGTTTGGATTATTCCTGCGGCGATAACTAGGCCTATGTGGCTAACGGATGAATAAGCGATTAGTGATTTTAGGTCTGTCTGTCGTAGGCAGATTGAGCTAGTCATTAGGGCGCCTCATAGGGCCAGGGTTAGGAAGGGGTAGTGCAGGAGGTTGGACAGTGGGCCCATAAATAGAGTGACTCGTATAATTCCGTATCCTCCTAGCTTTAGTAGTAGGGCGGCGAGGAGTATTGAGCCTGCGATGGGTGCTTCTACGTGGGCTTTTGGCAGTCAGAGGTGTAGGCCGTATAGTGGGGCTTTTACTATGAATGCTATGAGCAGTGCTAGACCTGATAGTATTCCTGTCCATGAGGTGGATAGGGTTGGGTGGGTTAGTTGTAGGGTTGGCAGGTGCAGGGTGCCAATTTTCACGTATAGGTGTATGATTGTGATTAGCAGGGGTAGAGAGCTTACTGGCGTGTAGAATAGCAGGTAGATGCCAGCGCTTAGGCGTTCTGGTTGGTTCCCCCATCGGGTGATTAAGATTAGGGTGGGAATGAGGGTTGCTTCAAATGAGATGTAAAATAGTGCTAGTTCTGTGGTGGAAAAGGCTAGTAGGATGAATGGCTGGACTGCGACTAAGGTTGAGATAAAGATTCGTTTGCGTTGTAGGGGTTCTTGTTGCAGGTGGTTTTGGCTTGCTATGATTATGAGTGGGAGTAGTCAGCAGGATAGTACTAGGAGGGGGGATGAGATTTGGTCAATTCCTGTTCAGTTGGATAAAAATTTGTAGGGGTAGTAGGTTGGGATTAATCACTGTAGGCTTAGGGCAGCGATTAGGAGGCTGTATAAGGTGGTGTTAGTCCATAGAAATTTTGGTGGAGACAGCAGGGCTGTTGGAAGAAGTATGATTGTGGGTAGGATGATTTTTAGCATTGCAGGAGGTTTAGGTTGTGTAGATGGTCGGAGCCATGTGTGCGGGTGGAGGCTACTAGGATGGCCAGGCCTGTGCCCGCCTCACACGCTGAGAAGGTTAGCATGAGAATTGGTACCATGGTGAATGAGGAGACTTGGTTTTCGATGGATCATATTGATAGGCCTACGAATATCGATAATATTATGCTTTCAAGGCATAGTAGGGCGGATACTAGGTGGGTTCGGTGGAAGGCTAGTCCTAGTCCGCTGAAAATGAAGGCTGAGTAGAAGCTTAAATGTAGGGGCGACATAAGAAAGTTACAGGGTTGGCTGTAATCTGCTGGGTCGAAACCAGCTATCTTTTTGGTTAGACTAACTTTCTGTTATTCTGCTCATTCTAGGCCCCCTTGAATTCACTCGTAGGCCAGTCCGAGTGTTAGGAGAAGGAGGATCGCTACAGTTCAGGTGAGGGTCATTAGGGGGGATTGGAGTTGGACGGCTCATGGCAGGGGGAGTAGGAGGGCGATTTCTAGGTCGAATAGGACGAACAGGATGGCTACTGAGGAAGAATCGGACTGAGAATGGTAATCGAGCAGATCCAAGTGGGTCGAATCCACATTCGTACGGTGAGAGTTTCTCTGAGTCGGGGTTTATTTGGGCGAGTCAGAAGTTTAATGCGGTTAGGGCGGCGCTTAGGATTGATGATAGGGCGAATATGAACATGAGTGCGTTCATTGCTCTCCTCTGGGTTTATACCAGATTCTAGAGATTGGAAGTCAATTGTAATTAATATACTAGAAGAGCAAGATCCTCATCAGTAGATGGTTATGTAGAGGAATAGTCAGATGACGTCTACGAAGTGTCAGTATCAGGCTGCTGCCTCGAATCCAAAGTGGTGGTCTGATGTAAAGTGGAACTTGATCAGTCGGAAGAGGCAGACGGTCAGGAAGGAGGATCCGATGATTACGTGGAGTCCGTGGAATCCAGTGGCAACGAAGAAGGTAGATCCGTAGACGCTATCGGCGATTGAGAATGGGGCTTCGTGGTATTCTATTGCTTGTAGGGCTGTGAAGTAGAATCCCAGGAGGATCGTTAGGGTTAGGGCGTGGATGGCGTGTTTTCGGTTTCCTTCTGTGATGCTGTGATGGGCTCACGTTACGGTAACGCCTGAGGCTAGTAGGATGGCTGTGTTTAGTAGGGGGACTTCTATCGGGTTGAGTGGTTTAATTCCTGTTGGGGGTCATTGGCCTCCTAGTTCTGGGGTTGGGGCCAGGCTCGAGTGGAAGAACGCTCAGAAGAACCCTAAGAAGAAGAATGCTTCGGATGTGATGAAAAGGATTATGCCGTATCGTAGGCCTTTTTGGACTGTGGGAGTGTGATGGCCTTGGAAGGTGCTTTCTCGTACAATGTCTCGTCATCATTGGAGTATTACTAGGAGTATTGAGATGAGGCCTAGGGTTAGTAGTATGGATGAGTTGTAGTGGAATCACATGATTAATCCTGAGGTTGTGAGTAGGGCGGCGGCTGCCCCGAAGATTGGTCAAGGGCTTGGGTCAACTATGTGGTATGAGTGTGCTTGGTGTGCCATTAGATGTTTTCTTGTAAGTATAGGCTTAGAAGGAGCACGAAGACGTAGGCCTGGATTATGGCTACTGCTACTTCTAGGATGGTTAGGAGTAGTAGGATGATTATTGTTAGGATGGATACTGCAGGAAGGGTGGGTATTAATGCAATGGAGGCTGTAGAGATGAGTTGGATGAGTAAGTGTCCTGCTGTAAGGTTGGCTGTAAGGCGGACTCCGAGGGCTAGGGGGCGGATTAGTAGGCTGGTTGTTTCGATCAGGATTAGTGCGGGGATTAGGGGTGTAGGGGTACCTTCGGGTAATAGGTGGGCTAAAGAGGCTGATGGTTGGTTTCGTAGGCCTGTTAGTAGTGTGGCGAGCCATAGTGGGAAGGCTAGGGCTATGTTCATAGATAGTTGGGTGGTTGGGGTGAATGTATATGGAAGGAGGCCTAGAAGGTTGATTGTAAGAAGTATGATTATTAGGGATGTAAATATTATGGCTCATTTGTGGCCATTTTTGTTGAGTGGGACTATTAGTTGTTTTGTGATTAGGTGAAGGAGTCATGTTTGGATAGTAGAAAGGCGGTTGTTGATTCATCGGTTGTTTGGGGACGGGAATAGTAGGGCTGGGAAGAGTAGGGATAGTAGGATTAAGGGGATGCCAAATAGATTGGGGCTGGAAAATTGGTCAAAGAAGCTTAGGTTCATGGTCAGGATCATGGTGTGGGTTTGGTAGTGAGGGAGGTCTTATTTGATGGGGGGTTGGTTGTGGTGAAGGCTAGTAGTTTTGGTTGGATGAGGAGTGCTAGGGTTAATCAGGTTATAATTATGATTGAAAATCATGGTGCGGGGTTAAGCTGTGGCATATCATTAAGGAGGGGGAAGTCCCTCTTTGGCTAGCTTAAAAGGCTAGTGCTGTTGCATAGCTTCTTAATGATTAGGATGATGATAGAAGGGACGATCAGGCCTCGAAATGTGGGAGTGGGGTTGATTCTACTACAATGGGTATGTAGCTGTGATTAGCCCCGCAAATTTCTGAGCATTGTCCGTAAAAAATCCCAGGCCGGGTGGTAATGAATGAAGTTTGGTTTAGTCGGCCTGGGATTGCGTCTGTTTTAACTCCGAGCGTTGGGACTGCTCAGGAGTGGAGTACGTCTCCTGCAGTAATGATCACGCGGATGGGGGATTCTATTGGGATAACTACGCGGTGGTCAACTTCTAGCAGTCGGAAGTGGCCGTTGGGTAAGTCTGGGGTGGGCACTATGTAGGAGTCGAATGATAGGTCTTTGAAGTCTGTGTATTCGTAGCTTCAGTATCATTGGTGGCCGATGGCTTTTAGGGTGAGGTCTGGTTCGTCGATTTCGTCCATTATGGATTTGTAGGGATGGGAGGGCGAGGAGTACCAGGACGATAGCAGGTAGGATTGTCCAGATCAGCTCTACTTCTTGGGCGTCTACAGCATTGGACGAGAGTTTTTCTGTTAGTATGTGGGCTAAAAGGTAGAGAACTAGGCTGCAGATAGCTAGGGCAACGATTAGGGCGTGGTCGTGGAATTCAACGAGTTCTTCTATGATGGGTGATGAGGCGTCTTGGAATCCTAGTTGGGAGTGGTTGGCCACATGAGATGTACAGGATTTTTACCTGTGATTTAGTCTTGACAAGGCTATGTAATTGGTTTACTAACGTCTCATAAGAAAGAAGCATGAGCGGTTAATGCAGTTGGCTTGAAACCAGCATGTGAGGGTTCGATTCCTTCCTTTCTTGTACTTGGACGAAGGCCGGTTCCTCGAAAGTATGGTATGGGGGAGGGCAGCCGTGGATTCATTCAACGTTTGTGGTAGTTAGTTCTGGTTGTAGGACTTTTCGTTTGGCCGGAAAGGCTTCTCAGATGATGAATATTAGTATGATTACGGCTACTATTGAGATTAGGGAGCCGATGGAGGAAATGGTGTTTCATAGTGTGTAGGCGTCGGGATAGTCCGAGTATCGTCGGGGTATTCCTGCTAGGCCTAGGAAGTGCTGGGGGAAGAACGTTAGGTTTACTCTTGTAAATATTACCCCGAAGTGGGCTTTTGCTCATGTTTGGTGTAGGGTAAACCCAGTGAGTAGTGGGAATCAGTGAGTAAATCCTGCTAGAATGGCAAAGACGGCGCCTATGGATAGGACGTAGTGGAAGTGGGCAACTACGTAGTACGTGTCGTGCAGGGCGATGTCTAGGGAAGAGTTTGCAAGAACGATTCCTGTTAATCCTCCGATGGTAAATAGGAAGATAAATCCTAGAGCTCATAGTATTAAGATAAATCCTAGAGCTCATAGTGGGAATCAGTGAGTAAATCCTGCTAGAGGCCATCCTAGTATAGGTAGAAGGTAAGTAAGGCCAATTTGGGGCTGTAAACTAGGATGATGGCGATTCAGCCTAAGTGGGAGATGGACGAGAAGGCTAGGATTTTGCGTGTTTGTGTTTGGTTCAGTCCTATTCAGCCTCCTAGTGCTGTTGAGGCTAGGGCCATGGCGGTGAGTAGAGCTGGGTCGAGGGATTTGGATGTTAGTAGGAGCAGGGTTAGTGGGGGGAATTTTATGAGGGTCGAGAGTAGCAGGGCTGTTATTAGTGGCGATCCTTGTAGTACTTCTGGGAATCAGAAGTGAAATGGCACTAGGCCCAGTTTAATAGCGATTGCTGCTGTCAGTAGTAGACAGGAGGTTGGGTGGTTTATTTGTGTGATGTCTCATTGGCCAGTGACTCAGGCATTAGTTATGCTAGAGAATAGGACCAGGGCGGAAGCAGCTGCTTGGGTTAGGAAGTATTTCGTTGCGGCTTCTACTGCTCGTGGGTGGTGGGATTTGGCAATTAGGGGAAAGATGGCTAGTGTGTTGATCTCCAGTCCTGTCCAGGCCAGAACTCAGTGGTTGCTGGAAATTGTGATTGTGGTGCCCAAGATGAGGCTGAAGGTTATGATTGGGGTCGCGTAAGGGTTCATTAGTAGAGGAGGGGGTTAAACCATCATTTTCGGGGTATGGGCCCGATAGCTTGATTAGCTGACTCTACTAGAAAATAATATAAGGGAAGTATGGAGAATTTTGATTTCTCTTGTGTGGGTTCAATTCCTACTTTTCTAAGGTCAACAGGAAATGAGAGGGCTGTTATACCTCTATGTTCACTTTATCATAGTGACCCTTTGTAGTTCAGGCACATTTCCTTATGTAAGGAGGTAGGCCTGCATAGCAGATAGGTATGCTGATGTGTCAGAGGCACAGAGCTAGTGTGAGGGGTAGGAAGTTTTTTCATAGTAGGTGCATTAGTTGGTCATATCGGAATCGTGGGTATGAAGCTCGGACCCATAAGAAACCAGAAGATAGTAGGAGGACTTTTGTGGCTAGGATGACGGGGAATAGTTCTGTGGGTGGCCCTAGGGCGCTTGGGTTTAGGAATATGATGGCTGTAAGTGTATTTATTAGCATAATGTTCGCATATTCAGCTAGGAAGAATAAGGCGAAGGGTCCTGCGGCGTATTCAGCGTTAAACCCTGAGACTAGCTCAGATTCACCCTCTGTGAGGTCAAAAGGAGCTCGGTTTGTCTCTGCTAGGGTGGATACGTATCATATTATTGCTAGGGGTCATGAGGAGAAAATGAAGTATAGAGGCTCCTGTGCGACGGCAAAGGAGCTGAGTGTGTAGCTTCCGCTTAGTATGATTATTGATAGCAGGATTATGGCCAGTGTCACTTCGTATGAAATGGTCTGTGCTACTGCCCGTAGGGCTCCGATTAGTGCGTATTTTGAGTTCGAGGCTCAGCCTGATCATAGGACTGAGTAGACGGCTAGGCTTGACATGGCTATTAGGAAGAGAACTCCGAGGTTTAGATCTGCTAGGGGAAATGGGAGTGGTAGTGGTGCTCAAGTGGTGAGGGCTAGGACAAGGGCTAGTATTGGTATCAGAATGAATAGAAGTGGGGAAGAGGTAGAGGGTCGGATGGGCTCTTTGGTAAATAGTTTCAGTCCGTCCGCAAATGGTTGAAGTAGGCCAAAAGGCCCGACAACGTTAGGGCCTTTGCGGGATTGTATGTAGCTTAGGATTTTCCGTTCTACTAGGGTTAGGAAGGCTACGGCAATCAGGATTGGGATGATGTATAGGAGGGATATAATGAGGCAGCTTAGTGTTGTTATTTGAATCATGGGTGAAGCTAGGGAGAGGATTTGAACCTCTGGGGAAAGGGCTTAAGCCTTCTGCACTTGCCGGGCTCTGCCACTCTAGCTGGTCCTTTTCTAGGATTGAAAGTGGTGGGGGAAGGCCCTCTTCACGGTTTAGTTGGTTTCACTGCTTAGAGGGGGGGGGCGTGCTTGTGGTATTGGCCCCACTTTCCCGGTCCTTTCGTACTGGGGAGAGTGTGTCATAGATAGAAACCGACCTGGATTGCTCCGGTCTGAACTCAGATCACGTAGGACTGTTAATCGTTGAACAAACGAACCCTTAATAGCGGCTGCACCATTAGGATGTCCTGATCCAACATCGAGGTCGTAAACCCCCCTGTCGATATGGGCTCTTGAGGGGGATTGCGCTGTTATCCCTGGGGTAGCTTGGTCCATTAATCAATTATATTGGGTCTGGTCACTGTTAGCACTTTGAGGGGTAGCTCTAGGTAAAGAGGTATGGTCTTGTTTTTGGAGGATTTGTTCTCCTCCAAGGTCGCCCCAACCGAAAAATATTGACCAGGCTCTGCGATGGTAGTGGCCCCAGTGGGGTTGATTGAGGATTCGCGGTGGTCGTTGATTTTTAAGTTCCACAGGGTCTTCTCGTCTTATGTTCACATCCCCGCTTTTGCACGGGGAGATCAATTTCACTGATTATCTGTGAGAGACAGTTAAGACCTCGTTTAGCCATTCATACAAGTCTCGATTTATGGGACAATTGATTGCGCTACCTTTGCACGGTTAGGATACCGCGGCCGTTAAACCTAAGTCACCGGGCAGGCATCACCTTCAATACTTGTTTAATTTGCTGAAGGCTATGTTTTTGGTAAACAGTCGGGCCTTATTAATTTGCCGAGTTCCTTTCACAGATTTTAATCGCTCTTATAGGCGCTCCTGAGTCGGGTTAACAGGGTTAGTTAATACGTGGTCTTGTAGGGGTTTTTGTATCTGTCTAGGTCTGTTAATAATGTTTCTATGTAAGCTTGCGCCGTTAGAGGGGTGTGGCCCTGAGTTACTTATTTTAGCATTAATTCTCCTATATTCATAGGTTGACCTGTTTGTGATAAGGGAATCATCTTATTTTGGTATTTTTAGGTGGTGGAGCTTTGACGCACTCTTTTTTGATGGCTGCTTTAGGGCCCACGGTAGGATCAGTAGTAAGAATTATCCGCTAGTCGAGGTTGTGTCCTTTTTTAATGGAGCTGTCCCTCCATTAAATAGCTCTTAATCATCTCATTAGGGTTCAGGATGTCCGGTAGGGAGGATTAAGGGGGAACTTAGATTCGTTTCACAGGTAACCAGCTATCACCCAGCTCGGTTGGCTTTTCACCTCTACTGACAAGTCATCCCACTCTTTTGCAACAGAGACGGGTTCGCTCTCTTTAACTGCTTGAAAGTAGCTCGCTTGGGTTTCGGGGGGGCAAACTTTAGTTCACTTTGCTTGGTTGTTCTCGCTAAACCATGATGCAAAAGGTACAAGGGTTGATCTTTGCTGTCTGTCGCTTTGATTGTTTCACTGCTATTTCATCTTTCCCTTACGGTACTGGGGTCTCTATCGCGTCTAAGTGTCTTTTCTATCGCCTATACTAAGACTGTAAAATGCTTTAGTTTAATTAGTTTAGTAAATTCTTTAGTTTTGGTGTACTATTTGTGTGGTTGAGCTAGAGGGGGGGCTTCAAGACGATCCGGTCTAGTAGATATCTTTCAGGTGTAAGCTGAGTGCTTTGGTGTTATAGCTACGTCTTGATATTCTAAGTACACCTTCCGGTACACTTACCTTGTTACGACTTACCTCATCTTCAGCGTATTTATGGTATTAGTTATGTGGGATGTGGCTTTTGAGGAGGGTGACGGGCGGTATGTACGTGCCCCAGGGCCGGCTTAAAGTAGGCTCTATTGTCCCACTTTACTGCTAAATCCGCCTTCCAGAAGTGGTTTCACGCTTCTTTCCGTGTGCCCTATGAATAGGGAATGTAGCCCATTTCTTCCACTCCATAGGCTATACCTTGACCTGTCTTATTAGCGGGGTGCTATTGTGTCCACTGTTGTGCTCTCATTCGAGGTGGGCTGGCGACGGCGGTATGTAGGCTGTGTTGGCAAGGGGTGGTTGGGTTAATCGGGGATTATCGATTGTAGAACAGGCTCCTCTAGGTGGGTTTGGGGCACCGCCAAGTCCTTAGAGTTTTAAGCGTTTGTGCTCGTAGTTCTCTGGCGGATACTTCGGTAAAGTAAGTATCAAGATTTAGGGCCAGGCATAGTGGGGTATCTAATCCCAGTTTGGGCCCTGGCTTTCGTGGGTTTAAATCAGTCGTTAGTTCCTAAGATCATCTTAATGGTGTGTTTAGGTGCATCTTGGGCTTATGACAGCTCAGTTGCATTTTGATCTTAGTTAGCTAGGATAGGCATTTTACCACTCTTTACGCCGTGTCAATAGGACGGTTGATTTGGGTTTCTTGTATGACCGCGGTGGCTGGCACAAGATTTACCAACCCTTGAAGTTAGGCTGTTGCTATAACTAAGTCAAGTTTGCACTCATTGCTTAATGTTAATTACTGCTGAATACCCGTGGGGGCGTGGCTTAGCGAGGCGTCTTGGGCTACTACTTGGGTGTGCCTGATACCCGCTCCTCAAGGCCTGTATGGGGGTAGGTGGTCGAGGGCGTTTACACTGGGGCGCGGATACTTGCATGTATATATTTAGCAAAAACCAACCGTAAGGTTAGGACTAAGTCTTTTGTCCGCAGGCATGTTTTATGCCATCTTGGCAACTTCAGTGCCATGCTTTGTGTTAAGCTATGTGGACGGGGGTGTGGTTAGCTGATAGTTGAGTGGTGAGTGAGAGTGAAGTATATGAAATTATTGCTTGTGTTTACTATTTTTAGTACTGGAGTTTCTCTAATAAGTTTAAGTTATTTTGTATGTGTTTGTGTGTATATATACATCGTTCCGATGATGTCATGGAAGGGATGATTAATGGAGTTTTAGAGGTAGTTTGCTGGGATTGGGCGATGAAGGTTTATGCTACATGGTGGTTAGCGAAAGTTTACTGGTTTAGTTTGTGAAGCGCAGGGGTTGCGCTTAATGATTTGTTGTTTTGTGCTATGTCCAACGAGCATTCATCCAATAGCCCCATTTAACCCGGAGGGTGGAGGTAACATTAACTGAATGTGGTCAAAGTGCATCAGTGTCAGGATGATTCCCCATATACGCCAACCGTCTCATCGAGGGACCCTTGAAATATAGGATAGGCCGTGAGGCAGGTGTGTCCAGGCTTAGATTGTGGGACCCCCGAGATCACTGGGAATAGCCACCTGTGAGGTAACCCCGGAAAAAATAAGAGGAACCAGAGGCGCCAAAAAGCTGGAACATGCCGCGATTACGCATTGAGAAGGTGAAAGTACTCACAGATGCCACTTTGAAGGGCAAGGAGGGGTGAGTGAACCCAATGGATGGCCCTGACCGAGGAACCAGAGGCGCAAAAATGTGAGGAGGGCGAGGGGTTTAGGGGGAACGTATGGGCCTGAAGCTAGTCATACCGGACATTATGTGCAACGGGTTGCTGATTTCACGTGAGGAGTACGATTAATAAATCCGTCTGATACGAACTGCATGAGATATGTGGTGGAGAGTTGTTGTTGGAGCATGTCCTGTGAGCATTCATTAAAATGGGGTCTTGTTATGCGCTTGAGTGGAGTTGTATTGGGTGTTGTGGGGTATGGTCCTAGAACATTCATGCCGGGTGGTTTGGTAGGAGTGTGTTTAAGGGTTTAATGGCCGTGTACATGTATGGGTTTAGCACCTGCTTATAAGATAGTCCGTATATAATGTATATTACTGGTACTATAGTATGTATGTATATGGGGTATATAAATTTATGCACGAATATGCATAACCAAATACCCCCGCCTCGGGGGGGGAGGGGGGAGGGGTTAAGCATAATGGCATAGATGGGGTAGAATTATTGGGGGCTTGCGGTTAGTTCCTGTAGTTGAGAACAATGGCGGCTTTTCGAGCCGCAGGCCTCGGGTAGTGTCCGGGCAGGAATAATGACTTATTTTATGTTTTTTTTAGGGATTTGCTTTGCGGTGGGTGTTTTGGGTGTGGCGTCGAATCCTTCGCCGTATTATGGGGTTGTTGGTTTGGTGTTAGCGTCTGTGGCGGGGTGCGGGTGGTTGCTGGGCCTTGGGGTTTCGTTCGTGGCTTTAGTGCTGTTTATGGTGTATTTGGGGGGTATGCTGGTGGTGTTTGTTTATTCAGTAGCTTTAGCAGCGGAGCCTTTCCCTGGGGCTTGGGGGGATTGATGGGTGATTGGATGTGCAGTAGCGTTTGTGGCAATTGTTTTTGGGGGGTTGGTGTTTGGGGGGTTTATGGGGGCTTGGAAGTTCGGGGTTTCTACTGTGAATAATGTTGGGGTGTTTGTTGTTCGGTCGGATTTTAGTGGAGTTTCCATGTTTTATTCACATGGGGCAGGGATGTTTTTAGTGGCGGGTTGGGGGCTGTTGTTGACTTTGTTTGTTGTATTGGAGCTTGTGCGGGGGTTGTCGCGGGGTGCTATTCGGGCGGTTTAGGGGTTAGGGTCAGAGAATAGTTTATTGAAAATGCCAGCTTTGGGAGCTGGAGATAAAGGTTTGAGTCCTTTTTTTCTGAGTTTGGGGTACTCTAAGAGGTGGTAAGTCTTCAATCTTTGGTTTACAAGACCAATGTTTTTATAAACTATTAGAGTATTTAGCAGTTGAGTATTTTGTTTTCTAGGGCGCTTGCGGCGGGGAGGAGAAATAGGAGGATAGTGAAGTAGGCGATTGAAGCGAGTTGGCCGATGATGATGAATGGGTGTTCGACGGGTTGGCTTCCTACTCATGTTAGGACGAGGAGGTCGGCGACTAGGACTCAGAATAGGAGCTGGGAGAGTGGTCGGAATGTTATTGCTCGTTGTTTTGATTTGTGCAGGAATGGGATTAGGAATAGGATCAGTACGGAGGCGGCCAGTGCTAATACGCCTCCTAGTTTATTTGGGATTGAACGTAGGATGGCGTAGGCGAATAGGAAGTATCATTCTGGTTTGATGTGTGGTGGGGTTACTAGTGGGTTTGCTGGGGTGAAGTTTTCTGGGTCTCCCAGGAGGTTAACCGCTCATGCTTCTTTCTTATGAGACGTTAGTAAACCAATTACATAGCCTTGTCAAGACTAAATCACAGGTAAAAATCCTGTACATCTCATGTGGCCAACCACTCCCAACTAGGATTCCAGGACGCGTCATCACCCATCATAGAAGAACTCGTTGAATTCCACGACCACGCCCTAATCGTTGCCCTAGCTATCTGCAGCCTAGTTCTCTACCTTTTAGCCCACATACTAACAGAAAAACTCTCGTCCAATGCTGTAGACGCCCAAGAAGTAGAGCTGATCTGGACAATCCTACCTGCTATCGTCCTGGTACTCCTCGCCCTCCCATCCCTACAAATCCATAATGGACGAAATCGACGAACCAGACCTCACCCTAAAAGCCATCGGCCACCAATGATACTGAAGCTACGAATACACAGACTTCAAAGACCTATCATTCGACTCCTACATAGTGCCCACCCCAGACTTACCCAACGGCCACTTCCGACTGCTAGAAGTTGACCACCGCGTAGTTATCCCAATAGAATCCCCCATCCGCGTGATCATTACTGCAGGAGACGTACTCCACTCCTGAGCAGTCCCAACGCTCGGAGTTAAAACAGACGCAATCCCAGGCCGACTAAACCAAACTTCATTCATTACCACCCGGCCTGGGATTTTTTACGGACAATGCTCAGAAATTTGCGGGGCTAATCACAGCTACATACCCATTGTAGTAGAATCAACCCCACTCCCACATTTCGAGGCCTGATCGTCCCTTCTATCATCATCCTAATCATTAAGAAGCTATGCAACAGCACTAGCCTTTTAAGCTAGCCAAAGAGGGACTTCCCCCTCCTTAATGATATGCCACAGCTTAACCCCGCACCATGATTTTCAATCATAATTATAACCTGATTAACCCTAGCACTCCTCATCCAACCAAAACTACTAGCCTTCACCACAACCAACCCCCCATCAAATAAGACCTCCCTCACTACCAAACCCACACCATGATCCTGACCATGAACCTAAGCTTCTTTGACCAATTTTCCAGCCCCAATCTATTTGGCATCCCCTTAATCCTACTATCCCTACTCTTCCCAGCCCTACTATTCCCGTCCCCAAACAACCGATGAATCAACAACCGCCTTTCTACTATCCAAACATGACTCCTTCACCTAATCACAAAACAACTAATAGTCCCACTCAACAAAAATGGCCACAAATGAGCCATAATATTTACATCCCTAATAATCATACTTCTTACAATCAACCTTCTAGGCCTCCTTCCATATACATTCACCCCAACCACCCAACTATCTATGAACATAGCCCTAGCCTTCCCACTATGGCTCGCCACACTACTAACAGGCATGTTTAACCATGTACGTGCCCCAAGGCCGGCTTAAAGTAGGCTCTATTGTCCCACTTTACTGCTAAATCCGCCTTCCAGAAGTGGTTTCACGCTTCTTTCCATGTGCCCTATGAATAGGGAATGTAGCCCATTTCTTCCACTCCATAGGCTATACCTTGACCTGTCTTATTAGCGGGGTGCTATTGTGTCCACTGTTGTGCTCTCATTCGAGGTGGGCTGGCGACGGCGGTATGTAGGCTGTGTTGGCAAGGGGTGGTTGGGTTAATCGGGGATTATCGATTGTAGAACAGGCTCCTCTAGGTGGGTTTGGGGCACCGCCAAGTCCTTAGAGTTTTAAGCGTTTGTGCTCGTAGTTCTCTGGCGGATACTTCGGTAAAGTAAGTATCAAGATTTAGGGCCAGGCATAGTGGGGTATCTAATCCCAGTTTGGGCCCTGGCTTTCGTGGGTTTAAATCAGTCGTTAGTTCCTAAGATCATCTTAATGGTGTGTTTAGGTGCATCTTGGGCTTATGACAGCTCAGTTGCATTTTGATCTTAGTTAGCTAGGATAGGCATTTTACCACTCTTTACGCCGTGTCAATAGGACGGTTGATTTGGGTTTCTTGTATGACCGCGGTGGCTGGCACAAGATTTACCAACCCTTGAAGTTAGGCTGTTGCTATAACTAAGTCAAGTTTGCACTCATTGCTTAATGTTAATTACTGCTGAATACCCGTGGGGGCGTGGCTTAGCGAGGCGTCTTGGGCTACTACTTGGGTGTGCCTGATACCCGCTCCTCAAGGCCTGTATGGGGGTAGGTGGTCGAGGGCGTTTACACTGGGGCGCGGATACTTGCATGTATATATTTAGCAAAAACCAACCGTAAGGTTAGGACTAAGTCTTTTGTCCGCAGGCATGTTTTATGCCATCTTGGCAACTTCAGTGCCATGCTTTGTGTTAAGCTATGTGGACGGGGGTGTGGTTAGCTGATAGTTGAGTGGTGAGTGAGAGTGAAGTATATGAAATTATTGCTTGTGTTTACTATTTTTAGTACTGGAGTTTCTCTAATAAGTTTAAGTTATTTTGTATGTGTTTGTGTGTATATATACATCGTTCCGATGATGTCATGGAAGGGATGATTAATGGAGTTTTAGAGGTAGTTTGCTGGGATTGGGCGATGAAGGTTTATGCTACATGGTGGTTAGCGAAAGTTTACTGGTTTAGTTTGTGAAGCGCAGGGGTTGCGCTTAATGATTTGTTGTTTTGTGCTATGTCCAACGAGCATTCATCCAATAGCCCCATTTAACCCGGAGGGTGGAGGTAACATTAACTGAATGTGGTCAAAGTGCATCAGTGTCAGGATGATTCCCCATATACGCCAACCGTCTCATCGAGGGACCCTTGAAATATAGGATAGGCCGTGAGGCAGGTGTGTCCAGGCTTAGATTGTGGGACCCCCGAGATCACTGGGAATAGCCACCTGTGAGGTAACCCCGGAAAAAATAAGAGGAACCAGAGGCGCCAAAAAGCTGGAACATGCCGCGATTACGCATTGAGAAGGTGAAAGTACTCACAGATGCCACTTTGAAGGGCAAGGAGGGGTGAGTGAACCCAATGGATGGCCCTGACCGAGGAACCAGAGGCGCAAAAATGTGAGGAGGGCGAGGGGTTTAGGGGGAACGTATGGGCCTGAAGCTAGTCATACCGGACATTATGTGCAACGGGTTGCTGATTTCACGTGAGGAGTACGATTAATAAATCCGTCTGATACGAACTGCATGAGATATGTGGTGGAGAGTTGTTGTTGGAGCAT
This sequence comes from Anser brachyrhynchus, assembly GCF_964034855.1. Classification (NCBI taxonomy): domain Eukaryota; kingdom Metazoa; phylum Chordata; class Aves; order Anseriformes; family Anatidae; genus Anser; species Anser brachyrhynchus. The sequence continues at coordinate 111,826 of NW_027663839.1, read as the reverse complement.
GTCCTGTGAGCATTCATTAAAATGGGGTCTTGTTATGCGCTTGAGTGGAGTTGTATTGGGTGTTGTGGGGTATGGTCCTAGAACATTCATGCCGGGTGGTTTGGTAGGAGTGTGTTTAAGGGTTTAATGGCCGTGTACATGTATGGGTTTAGCACCTGCTTATAAGATAGTCCGTATATAATGTATATTACTGGTACTATAGTATGTATGTATATGGGGTATATAAATTTATGCACGAATATGCATAACCAAATACCCCCGCCTCGGGGGGGGAGGGGGGAGGGGTTAAGCATAATGGCATAGATGGGGTAGAATTATTGGGGGCTTGCGGTTAGTTCCTGTAGTTGAGAACAATGGCGGCTTTTCGAGCCGCAGGCCTCGGGTAGTGTCCGGGCAGGAATAATGACTTATTTTATGTTTTTTTTAGGGATTTGCTTTGCGGTGGGTGTTTTGGGTGTGGCGTCGAATCCTTCGCCGTATTATGGGGTTGTTGGTTTGGTGTTAGCGTCTGTGGCGGGGTGCGGGTGGTTGCTGGGCCTTGGGGTTTCGTTCGTGGCTTTAGTGCTGTTTATGGTGTATTTGGGGGGTATGCTGGTGGTGTTTGTTTATTCAGTAGCTTTAGCAGCGGAGCCTTTCCCTGGGGCTTGGGGGGATTGATGGGTGATTGGATGTGCAGTAGCGTTTGTGGCAATTGTTTTTGGGGGGTTGGTGTTTGGGGGGTTTATGGGGGCTTGGAAGTTCGGGGTTTCTACTGTGAATAATGTTGGGGTGTTTGTTGTTCGGTCGGATTTTAGTGGAGTTTCCATGTTTTATTCACATGGGGCAGGGATGTTTTTAGTGGCGGGTTGGGGGCTGTTGTTGACTTTGTTTGTTGTATTGGAGCTTGTGCGGGGGTTGTCGCGGGGTGCTATTCGGGCGGTTTAGGGGTTAGGGTCAGAGAATAGTTTATTGAAAATGCCAGCTTTGGGAGCTGGAGATAAAGGTTTGAGTCCTTTTTTTCTGAGTTTGGGGTACTCTAAGAGGTGGTAAGTCTTCAATCTTTGGTTTACAAGACCAATGTTTTTATAAACTATTAGAGTATTTAGCAGTTGAGTATTTTGTTTTCTAGGGCGCTTGCGGCGGGGAGGAGAAATAGGAGGATAGTGAAGTAGGCGATTGAAGCGAGTTGGCCGATGATGATGAATGGGTGTTCGACGGGTTGGCTTCCTACTCATGTTAGGACGAGGAGGTCGGCGACTAGGACTCAGAATAGGAGCTGGGAGAGTGGTCGGAATGTTATTGCTCGTTGTTTTGATTTGTGCAGGAATGGGATTAGGAATAGGATCAGTACGGAGGCGGCCAGTGCTAATACGCCTCCTAGTTTATTTGGGATTGAACGTAGGATGGCGTAGGCGAATAGGAAGTATCATTCTGGTTTGATGTGTGGTGGGGTTACTAGTGGGTTTGCTGGGGTGAAGTTTTCTGGGTCTCCCAGGAGGTTAACCGCTCATGCTTCTTTCTTATGAGACGTTAGTAAACCAATTACATAGCCTTGTCAAGACTAAATCACAGGTAAAAATCCTGTACATCTCATGTGGCCAACCACTCCCAACTAGGATTCCAGGACGCGTCATCACCCATCATAGAAGAACTCGTTGAATTCCACGACCACGCCCTAATCGTTGCCCTAGCTATCTGCAGCCTAGTTCTCTACCTTTTAGCCCACATACTAACAGAAAAACTCTCGTCCAATGCTGTAGACGCCCAAGAAGTAGAGCTGATCTGGACAATCCTACCTGCTATCGTCCTGGTACTCCTCGCCCTCCCATCCCTACAAATCCATAATGGACGAAATCGACGAACCAGACCTCACCCTAAAAGCCATCGGCCACCAATGATACTGAAGCTACGAATACACAGACTTCAAAGACCTATCATTCGACTCCTACATAGTGCCCACCCCAGACTTACCCAACGGCCACTTCCGACTGCTAGAAGTTGACCACCGCGTAGTTATCCCAATAGAATCCCCCATCCGCGTGATCATTACTGCAGGAGACGTACTCCACTCCTGAGCAGTCCCAACGCTCGGAGTTAAAACAGACGCAATCCCAGGCCGACTAAACCAAACTTCATTCATTACCACCCGGCCTGGGATTTTTTACGGACAATGCTCAGAAATTTGCGGGGCTAATCACAGCTACATACCCATTGTAGTAGAATCAACCCCACTCCCACATTTCGAGGCCTGATCGTCCCTTCTATCATCATCCTAATCATTAAGAAGCTATGCAACAGCACTAGCCTTTTAAGCTAGCCAAAGAGGGACTTCCCCCTCCTTAATGATATGCCACAGCTTAACCCCGCACCATGATTTTCAATCATAATTATAACCTGATTAACCCTAGCACTCCTCATCCAACCAAAACTACTAGCCTTCACCACAACCAACCCCCCATCAAATAAGACCTCCCTCACTACCAAACCCACACCATGATCCTGACCATGAACCTAAGCTTCTTTGACCAATTTTCCAGCCCCAATCTATTTGGCATCCCCTTAATCCTACTATCCCTACTCTTCCCAGCCCTACTATTCCCGTCCCCAAACAACCGATGAATCAACAACCGCCTTTCTACTATCCAAACATGACTCCTTCACCTAATCACAAAACAACTAATAGTCCCACTCAACAAAAATGGCCACAAATGAGCCATAATATTTACATCCCTAATAATCATACTTCTTACAATCAACCTTCTAGGCCTCCTTCCATATACATTCACCCCAACCACCCAACTATCTATGAACATAGCCCTAGCCTTCCCACTATGGCTCGCCACACTACTAACAGGCATGTTTAACCATGTACGTGCCCCAAGGCCGGCTTAAAGTAGGCTCTATTGTCCCACTTTACTGCTAAATCCGCCTTCCAGAAGTGGTTTCACGCTTCTTTCCATGTGCCCTATGAATAGGGAATGTAGCCCATTTCTTCCACTCCATAGGCTATACCTTGACCTGTCTTATTAGCGGGGTGCTATTGTGTCCACTGTTGTGCTCTCATTCGAGGTGGGCTGGCGACGGCGGTATGTAGGCTGTGTTGGCAAGGGGTGGTTGGGTTAATCGGGGATTATCGATTGTAGAACAGGCTCCTCTAGGTGGGTTTGGGGCACCGCCAAGTCCTTAGAGTTTTAAGCGTTTGTGCTCGTAGTTCTCTGGCGGATACTTCGGTAAAGTAAGTATCAAGATTTAGGGCCAGGCATAGTGGGGTATCTAATCCCAGTTTGGGCCCTGGCTTTCGTGGGTTTAAATCAGTCGTTAGTTCCTAAGATCATCTTAATGGTGTGTTTAGGTGCATCTTGGGCTTATGACAGCTCAGTTGCATTTTGATCTTAGTTAGCTAGGATAGGCATTTTACCACTCTTTACGCCGTGTCAATAGGACGGTTGATTTGGGTTTCTTGTATGACCGCGGTGGCTGGCACAAGATTTACCAACCCTTGAAGTTAGGCTGTTGCTATAACTAAGTCAAGTTTGCACTCATTGCTTAATGTTAATTACTGCTGAATACCCGTGGGGGCGTGGCTTAGCGAGGCGTCTTGGGCTACTACTTGGGTGTGCCTGATACCCGCTCCTCAAGGCCTGTATGGGGGTAGGTGGTCGAGGGCGTTTACACTGGGGCGCGGATACTTGCATGTATATATTTAGCAAAAACCAACCGTAAGGTTAGGACTAAGTCTTTTGTCCGCAGGCATGTTTTATGCCATCTTGGCAACTTCAGTGCCATGCTTTGTGTTAAGCTATGTGGACGGGGGTGTGGTTAGCTGATAGTTGAGTGGTGAGTGAGAGTGAAGTATATGAAATTATTGCTTGTGTTTACTATTTTTAGTACTGGAGTTTCTCTAATAAGTTTAAGTTATTTTGTATGTGTTTGTGTGTATATATACATCGTTCCGATGATGTCATGGAAGGGATGATTAATGGAGTTTTAGAGGTAGTTTGCTGGGATTGGGCGATGAAGGTTTATGCTACATGGTGGTTAGCGAAAGTTTACTGGTTTAGTTTGTGAAGCGCAGGGGTTGCGCTTAATGATTTGTTGTTTTGTGCTATGTCCAACGAGCATTCATCCAATAGCCCCATTTAACCCGGAGGGTGGAGGTAACATTAACTGAATGTGGTCAAAGTGCATCAGTGTCAGGATGATTCCCCATATACGCCAACCGTCTCATCGAGGGACCCTTGAAATATAGGATAGGCCGTGAGGCAGGTGTGTCCAGGCTTAGATTGTGGGACCCCCGAGATCACTGGGAATAGCCACCTGTGAGGTAACCCCGGAAAAAATAAGAGGAACCAGAGGCGCCAAAAAGCTGGAACATGCCGCGATTACGCATTGAGAAGGTGAAAGTACTCACAGATGCCACTTTGAAGGGCAAGGAGGGGTGAGTGAACCCAATGGATGGCCCTGACCGAGGAACCAGAGGCGCAAAAATGTGAGGAGGGCGAGGGGTTTAGGGGGAACGTATGGGCCTGAAGCTAGTCATACCGGACATTATGTGCAACGGGTTGCTGATTTCACGTGAGGAGTACGATTAATAAATCCGTCTGATACGAACTGCATGAGATATGTGGTGGAGAGTTGTTGTTGGAGCATGTCCTGTGAGCATTCATTAAAATGGGGTCTTGTTATGCGCTTGAGTGGAGTTGTATTGGGTGTTGTGGGGTATGGTCCTAGAACATTCATGCCGGGTGGTTTGGTAGGAGTGTGTTTAAGGGTTTAATGGCCGTGTACATGTATGGGTTTAGCACCTGCTTATAAGATAGTCCGTATATAATGTATATTACTGGTACTATAGTATGTATGTATATGGGGTATATAAATTTATGCACGAATATGCATAACCAAATACCCCCGCCTCGGGGGGGGAGGGGGGAGGGGTTAAGCATAATGGCATAGATGGGGTAGAATTATTGGGGGCTTGCGGTTAGTTCCTGTAGTTGAGAACAATGGCGGCTTTTCGAGCCGCAGGCCTCGGGTAGTGTCCGGGCAGGAATAATGACTTATTTTATGTTTTTTTTAGGGATTTGCTTTGCGGTGGGTGTTTTGGGTGTGGCGTCGAATCCTTCGCCGTATTATGGGGTTGTTGGTTTGGTGTTAGCGTCTGTGGCGGGGTGCGGGTGGTTGCTGGGCCTTGGGGTTTCGTTCGTGGCTTTAGTGCTGTTTATGGTGTATTTGGGGGGTATGCTGGTGGTGTTTGTTTATTCAGTAGCTTTAGCAGCGGAGCCTTTCCCTGGGGCTTGGGGGGATTGATGGGTGATTGGATGTGCAGTAGCGTTTGTGGCAATTGTTTTTGGGGGGTTGGTGTTTGGGGGGTTTATGGGGGCTTGGAAGTTCGGGGTTTCTACTGTGAATAATGTTGGGGTGTTTGTTGTTCGGTCGGATTTTAGTGGAGTTTCCATGTTTTATTCACATGGGGCAGGGATGTTTTTAGTGGCGGGTTGGGGGCTGTTGTTGACTTTGTTTGTTGTATTGGAGCTTGTGCGGGGGTTGTCGCGGGGTGCTATTCGGGCGGTTTAGGGGTTAGGGTCAGAGAATAGTTTATTGAAAATGCCAGCTTTGGGAGCTGGAGATAAAGGTTTGAGTCCTTTTTTTCTGAGTTTGGGGTACTCTAAGAGGTGGTAAGTCTTCAATCTTTGGTTTACAAGACCAATGTTTTTATAAACTATTAGAGTATTTAGCAGTTGAGTATTTTGTTTTCTAGGGCGCTTGCGGCGGGGAGGAGAAATAGGAGGATAGTGAAGTAGGCGATTGAAGCGAGTTGGCCGATGATGATGAATGGGTGTTCGACGGGTTGGCTTCCTACTCATGTTAGGACGAGGAGGTCGGCGACTAGGACTCAGAATAGGAGCTGGGAGAGTGGTCGGAATGTTATTGCTCGTTGTTTTGATTTGTGCAGGAATGGGATTAGGAATAGGATCAGTACGGAGGCGGCCAGTGCTAATACGCCTCCTAGTTTATTTGGGATTGAACGTAGGATGGCGTAGGCGAATAGGAAGTATCATTCTGGTTTGATGTGTGGTGGGGTTACTAGTGGGTTTGCTGGGGTGAAGTTTTCTGGGTCTCCCAGGAGGTTAACCGCTCATGCTTCTTTCTTATGAGACGTTAGTAAACCAATTACATAGCCTTGTCAAGACTAAATCACAGGTAAAAATCCTGTACATCTCATGTGGCCAACCACTCCCAACTAGGATTCCAGGACGCGTCATCACCCATCATAGAAGAACTCGTTGAATTCCACGACCACGCCCTAATCGTTGCCCTAGCTATCTGCAGCCTAGTTCTCTACCTTTTAGCCCACATACTAACAGAAAAACTCTCGTCCAATGCTGTAGACGCCCAAGAAGTAGAGCTGATCTGGACAATCCTACCTGCTATCGTCCTGGTACTCCTCGCCCTCCCATCCCTACAAATCCATAATGGACGAAATCGACGAACCAGACCTCACCCTAAAAGCCATCGGCCACCAATGATACTGAAGCTACGAATACACAGACTTCAAAGACCTATCATTCGACTCCTACATAGTGCCCACCCCAGACTTACCCAACGGCCACTTCCGACTGCTAGAAGTTGACCACCGCGTAGTTATCCCAATAGAATCCCCCATCCGCGTGATCATTACTGCAGGAGACGTACTCCACTCCTGAGCAGTCCCAACGCTCGGAGTTAAAACAGACGCAATCCCAGGCCGACTAAACCAAACTTCATTCATTACCACCCGGCCTGGGATTTTTTACGGACAATGCTCAGAAATTTGCGGGGCTAATCACAGCTACATACCCATTGTAGTAGAATCAACCCCACTCCCACATTTCGAGGCCTGATCGTCCCTTCTATCATCATCCTAATCATTAAGAAGCTATGCAACAGCACTAGCCTTTTAAGCTAGCCAAAGAGGGACTTCCCCCTCCTTAATGATATGCCACAGCTTAACCCCGCACCATGATTTTCAATCATAATTATAACCTGATTAACCCTAGCACTCCTCATCCAACCAAAACTACTAGCCTTCACCACAACCAACCCCCCATCAAATAAGACCTCCCTCACTACCAAACCCACACCATGATCCTGACCATGAACCTAAGCTTCTTTGACCAATTTTCCAGCCCCAATCTATTTGGCATCCCCTTAATCCTACTATCCCTACTCTTCCCAGCCCTACTATTCCCGTCCCCAAACAACCGATGAATCAACAACCGCCTTTCTACTATCCAAACATGACTCCTTCACCTAATCACAAAACAACTAATAGTCCCACTCAACAAAAATGGCCACAAATGAGCCATAATATTTACATCCCTAATAATCATACTTCTTACAATCAACCTTCTAGGCCTCCTTCCATATACATTCACCCCAACCACCCAACTATCTATGAACATAGCCCTAGCCTTCCCACTATGGCTCGCCACACTACTAACAGGCATGTTTAACCATGTACGTGCCCCAAGGCCGGCTTAAAGTAGGCTCTATTGTCCCACTTTACTGCTAAATCCGCCTTCCAGAAGTGGTTTCACGCTTCTTTCCATGTGCCCTATGAATAGGGAATGTAGCCCATTTCTTCCACTCCATAGGCTATACCTTGACCTGTCTTATTAGCGGGGTGCTATTGTGTCCACTGTTGTGCTCTCATTCGAGGTGGGCTGGCGACGGCGGTATGTAGGCTGTGTTGGCAAGGGGTGGTTGGGTTAATCGGGGATTATCGATTGTAGAACAGGCTCCTCTAGGTGGGTTTGGGGCACCGCCAAGTCCTTAGAGTTTTAAGCGTTTGTGCTCGTAGTTCTCTGGCGGATACTTCGGTAAAGTAAGTATCAAGATTTAGGGCCAGGCATAGTGGGGTATCTAATCCCAGTTTGGGCCCTGGCTTTCGTGGGTTTAAATCAGTCGTTAGTTCCTAAGATCATCTTAATGGTGTGTTTAGGTGCATCTTGGGCTTATGACAGCTCAGTTGCATTTTGATCTTAGTTAGCTAGGATAGGCATTTTACCACTCTTTACGCCGTGTCAATAGGACGGTTGATTTGGGTTTCTTGTATGACCGCGGTGGCTGGCACAAGATTTACCAACCCTTGAAGTTAGGCTGTTGCTATAACTAAGTCAAGTTTGCACTCATTGCTTAATGTTAATTACTGCTGAATACCCGTGGGGGCGTGGCTTAGCGAGGCGTCTTGGGCTACTACTTGGGTGTGCCTGATACCCGCTCCTCAAGGCCTGTATGGGGGTAGGTGGTCGAGGGCGTTTACACTGGGGCGCGGATACTTGCATGTATATATTTAGCAAAAACCAACCGTAAGGTTAGGACTAAGTCTTTTGTCCGCAGGCATGTTTTATGCCATCTTGGCAACTTCAGTGCCATGCTTTGTGTTAAGCTATGTGGACGGGGGTGTGGTTAGCTGATAGTTGAGTGGTGAGTGAGAGTGAAGTATATGAAATTATTGCTTGTGTTTACTATTTTTAGTACTGGAGTTTCTCTAATAAGTTTAAGTTATTTTGTATGTGTTTGTGTGTATATATACATCGTTCCGATGATGTCATGGAAGGGATGATTAATGGAGTTTTAGAGGTAGTTTGCTGGGATTGGGCGATGAAGGTTTATGCTACATGGTGGTTAGCGAAAGTTTACTGGTTTAGTTTGTGAAGCGCAGGGGTTGCGCTTAATGATTTGTTGTTTTGTGCTATGTCCAACGAGCATTCATCCAATAGCCCCATTTAACCCGGAGGGTGGAGGTAACATTAACTGAATGTGGTCAAAGTGCATCAGTGTCAGGATGATTCCCCATATACGCCAACCGTCTCATCGAGGGACCCTTGAAATATAGGATAGGCCGTGAGGCAGGTGTGTCCAGGCTTAGATTGTGGGACCCCCGAGATCACTGGGAATAGCCACCTGTGAGGTAACCCCGGAAAAAATAAGAGGAACCAGAGGCGCCAAAAAGCTGGAACATGCCGCGATTACGCATTGAGAAGGTGAAAGTACTCACAGATGCCACTTTGAAGGGCAAGGAGGGGTGAGTGAACCCAATGGATGGCCCTGACCGAGGAACCAGAGGCGCAAAAATGTGAGGAGGGCGAGGGGTTTAGGGGGAACGTATGGGCCTGAAGCTAGTCATACCGGACATTATGTGCAACGGGTTGCTGATTTCACGTGAGGAGTACGATTAATAAATCCGTCTGATACGAACTGCATGAGATATGTGGTGGAGAGTTGTTGTTGGAGCATGTCCTGTGAGCATTCATTAAAATGGGGTCTTGTTATGCGCTTGAGTGGAGTTGTATTGGGTGTTGTGGGGTATGGTCCTAGAACATTCATGCCGGGTGGTTTGGTAGGAGTGTGTTTAAGGGTTTAATGGCCGTGTACATGTATGGGTTTAGCACCTGCTTATAAGATAGTCCGTATATAATGTATATTACTGGTACTATAGTATGTATGTATATGGGGTATATAAATTTATGCACGAATATGCATAACCAAATACCCCCGCCTCGGGGGGGGAGGGGGGAGGGGTTAAGCATAATGGCATAGATGGGGTAGAATTATTGGGGGCTTGCGGTTAGTTCCTGTAGTTGAGAACAATGGCGGCTTTTCGAGCCGCAGGCCTCGGGTAGTGTCCGGGCAGGAATAATGACTTATTTTATGTTTTTTTTAGGGATTTGCTTTGCGGTGGGTGTTTTGGGTGTGGCGTCGAATCCTTCGCCGTATTATGGGGTTGTTGGTTTGGTGTTAGCGTCTGTGGCGGGGTGCGGGTGGTTGCTGGGCCTTGGGGTTTCGTTCGTGGCTTTAGTGCTGTTTATGGTGTATTTGGGGGGTATGCTGGTGGTGTTTGTTTATTCAGTAGCTTTAGCAGCGGAGCCTTTCCCTGGGGCTTGGGGGGATTGATGGGTGATTGGATGTGCAGTAGCGTTTGTGGCAATTGTTTTTGGGGGGTTGGTGTTTGGGGGGTTTATGGGGGCTTGGAAGTTCGGGGTTTCTACTGTGAATAATGTTGGGGTGTTTGTTGTTCGGTCGGATTTTAGTGGAGTTTCCATGTTTTATTCACATGGGGCAGGGATGTTTTTAGTGGCGGGTTGGGGGCTGTTGTTGACTTTGTTTGTTGTATTGGAGCTTGTGCGGGGGTTGTCGCGGGGTGCTATTCGGGCGGTTTAGGGGTTAGGGTCAGAGAATAGTTTATTGAAAATGCCAGCTTTGGGAGCTGGAGATAAAGGTTTGAGTCCTTTTTTTCTGAGTTTGGGGTACTCTAAGAAGTGGTAAGTCTTCAATCTTTGGTTTACAAGACCAATGTTTTTATAAACTATTAGAGTATTTAGCAGTTGAGTATTTTGTTTTCTAGGGCGCTTGCGGCGGGGAGGAGAAATAGGAGGATAGTGAAGTAGGCGATTGAAGCGAGTTGGCCGATGATGATGAATGGGTGTTCGACGGGTTGGCTTCCTACTCATGTTAGGACGAGGAGGTCGGCGACTAGGACTCAGAATAGGAGCTGGGAGAGTGGTCGGAATGTTATTGCTCGTTGTTTTGATTTGTGCAGGAATGGGATTAGGAATAGGATCAGTACGGAGGCGGCCAGTGCTAATACGCCTCCTAGTTTATTTGGGATTGAACGTAGGATGGCGTAGGCGAATAGGAAGTATCATTCTGGTTTGATGTGTGGTGGGGTTACTAGTGGGTTTGCTGGGGTGAAGTTTTCTGGGTCTCCCAGGAGGTTAACCGCTCATGCTTCTTTCTTATGAGACGTTAGTAAACCAATTACATAGCCTTGTCAAGACTAAATCACAGGTAAAAATCCTGTACATCTCATGTGGCCAACCACTCCCAACTAGGATTCCAAGACGCCTCATCACCCATCATAGAAGAACTCGTTGAATTCCACGACCACGCCCTAATCGTTGCCCTAGCTATCTGCAGCCTAGTTCTCTACCTTTTAGCCCACATACTAACAGAAAAACTCTCGTCCAATGCTGTAGACGCCCAAGAAGTAGAGCTGATCTGGACAATCCTACCTGCTATCGTCCTGGTACTCCTCGCCCTCCCATCCCTACAAATCCATAATGGACGAAATCGACGAACCAGACCTCACCCTAAAAGCCATCGGCCACCAATGATACTGAAGCTACGAATACACAGACTTCAAAGACCTATCATTCGACTCCTACATAGTGCCCACCCCAGACTTACCCAACGGCCACTTCCGACTGCTAGAAGTTGACCACCGCGTAGTTATCCCAATAGAATCCCCCATCCGCGTGATCATTACTGCAGGAGACGTACTCCACTCCTGAGCAGTCCCAACGCTCGGAGTTAAAACAGACGCAATCCCAGGCCGACTAAACCAAACTTCATTCATTACCACCCGGCCTGGGATTTTTTACGGACAATGCTCAGAAATTTGCGGGGCTAATCACAGCTACATACCCATTGTAGTAGAATCAACCCCACTCCCACATTTCGAGGCCTGATCGTCCCTTCTATCATCATCCTAATCATTAAGAAGCTATGCAACAGCACTAGCCTTTTAAGCTAGCCAAAGAGGGACTTCCCCCTCCTTAATGATATGCCACAGCTTAACCCCGCACCATGATTTTCAATCATAATTATAACCTGATTAACCCTAGCACTCCTCATCCAACCAAAACTACTAGCCTTCACCACAACCAACCCCCCATCAAATAAGACCTCCCTCACTACCAAACCCACACCATGATCCTGACCATGAACCTAAGCTTCTTTGACCAATTTTCCAGCCCCAATCTATTTGGCATCCCCTTAATCCTACTATCCCTACTCTTCCCAGCCCTACTATTCCCGTCCCCAAACAACCGATGAATCAACAACCGCCTTTCTACTATCCAAACATGACTCCTTCACCTAATCACAAAACAACTAATAGTCCCACTCAACAAAAATGGCCACAAATGAGCCATAATATTTACATCCCTAATAATCATACTTCTTACAATCAACCTTCTAGGCCTCCTTCCATATACATTCACCCCAACCACCCAACTATCTATGAACATAGCCCTAGCCTTCCCACTATGGCTCGCCACACTACTAACAGGCATGTTTAACCATGTACGTGCCCCAGGGCCGGCTTAAAGTAGGCTCTATTGTCCCACTTTACTGCTAAATCCGCCTTCCAGAAGTGGTTTCACGCTTCTTTCCATGTGCCCTATGAATAGGGAATGTAGCCCATTTCTTCCACTCCATAGGCTATACCTTGACCTGTCTTATTAGCGGGGTGCTATTGTGTCCACTGTTGTGCTCTCATTCGAGGTGGGCTGGCGATAGCGGTATGTAGGCTGTGTTGGCAAGGGGTGGTTGGGTTAATCGGGGATTATCGATTGTAGAACAGGCTCCTCTAGGTGGGTTTGGGGCACCGCCAAGTCCTTAGAGTTTTAAGCGTTTGTGCTCGTAGTTCTCTGGCGGATACTTCGGTAAAGTAAGTATCAAGATTTAGGGCCAGGCATAGTGGGGTATCTAATCCCAGTTTGGGCCCTGGCTTTCGTGGGTTTAAATCAGTCGTTAGTTCCTAAGATCATCTTAATGGTGTGTTTAGGTGCATCTTGGGCTTATGACAGCTCAGTTGCATTTTGATCTTAGTTAGCTAGGATAGGCATTTTACCACTCTTTACGCCGTGTCAATAGGACGGTTGATTTGGGTTTCTTGTATGACCGCGGTGGCTGGCACAAGATTTACCAACCCTTGAAGTTAGGCTGTTGCTATAACTAAGTCAAGTTTGCACTCATTGCTTAATGTTAATTACTGCTGAATACCCGTGGGGGCGTGGCTTAGCGAGGCGTCTTGGGCTACTACTTGGGTGTGCCTGATACCCGCTCCTCAAGGCCTGTATGGGGGTAGGTGGTCGAGGGCGTTTACACTGGGGCGCGGATACTTGCATGTATATATTTAGCAAAAACCAACCGTAAGGTTAGGACTAAGTCTTTTGTCCGCAGGCATGTTTTATGCCATCTTGGCAACTTCAGTGCCATGCTTTGTGTTAAGCTATGTGGACGGGGGTGTGGTTAGCTGATAGTTGAGTGGTGAGTGAGAGTGAAGTATATGAAATTATTGCTTGTGTTTACTATTTTTAGTACTGGAGTTTCTCTAAGTCCTAGGACTAGGAGGAAATGGTGTTTCATAGTGTGTAGGCGTCGGGATAGTCCGAGTATCGTCGGGGTATTCCTGCTAGGCCTAGGAAGTGCTGGGGGAAGAACGTTAGGTTTACTCCTGTAAATATTACCCCGAAGTGGGCTTTTGCTCATGTTTGGTGTAGGGTAAACCCAGTGAGTAGTGGGAATCAGTGAGTAAATCCTGCTAGAATGGCAAAGACGGCGCCTATGGATAGGACGTAGTGGAAGTGGGCAACTACGTAGTACGTGTCGTGCAGGGCGATGTCTAGGGAAGAATTTGCAAGAATGATTCCTGTTAATCCTCCGATGGTAAATAGGAAGATAAATCCTAGAGCTCATAGTATTGGGGGGGGTCTCATTTGATTGTTCCTCCGTGCAGGGTGGCTAGTCAGCTAAATACTTTGATTCCGGTAGGGATGGCAATGATTATAGTGGCTGATGTAAAGTAGGCTCGGGTATCAACGTCTATTCCTACTGTAAACATGTGGTGAGCTCAGACGATGAATCCTAGGAAGCCGATGGATAGTATGGCTCAGACTATTCCCATGTAGCCGAAGGGCTCCTTTTTGCCTGAGTAGTATGTGACTACGTGTGAGATGATTCCGAACCCCGGTAGGATCAGAATATAGACTTCTGGGTGTCCGAAGAATCAGAATAGGTGTTGGTACAGGATTGGGTCTCCTCCTCCAGCGGGGTCGAAGAATGTGGTGTTTAGGTTTCGATCAGTTAGTAATATTGTAATACCGGCGGCGAGTACGGGGAGTGATAGAAGGAGTAGGATGGCGGTAATTAGTACGGATCAGACAAATAGTGGGGTTTGGTATTGTGAGAGTGCGGGGGGTTTTATGTTGATGGCTGTGGTGATAAAGTTGATGGCCCCAAGGATGGAGGAGATACCGGCTAAGTGGAGTGAGAAGATAGCCAGGTCTACTGAAGCTCCGGCGTGGGCAAGGTCACCTGCTAGGGGAGGGTAGACAGTTCAGCCTGTGCCGGCGCCAGCTTCTACAGTGGATGAGGCTAGTAGGAGGAGGAATGATGGGGGGAGGAGTCAAAAGCTTATGTTGTTTATTCGCGGGAATGCTATGTCGGGGGCACCGATTATGAGGGGGACTAATCAGTTGCCGAATCCTCCGATCATGATGGGTATGACTATAAAGAAGCTTATTACAAAGGCGTGAGCGGTAACGATTACATTGTAAATTTGGTCGTCGCCTAGGAGAGTTCCTGGTTGTCCTAGTTCTGCGCGGATTAATAGGCTGAGTGCGGTGCCGACTATTCCTGCTCATGCCCCGAAGATGAGGTACAGGGTGCCAATATCCTTATGGTTAGTGGAAAATAGTCATCGGTTGATGAAGGTGACGGGTAAGATGGCTGAGTGTTGAAGCGTTAGGCTGTAGTCCTTTTTACAGAGGTTTAATTCCTCTTCTTATCGGCTCTGTAGTGAAATTCATGTTGAGTTGCAAGCTCATCGATGCGCACTAGGGTGCGTCAGGGTCTTTGTAGGCAGAAGCCAATTGGTTTAGGCATTTAGCTGTTAACTAGAGTTTTGTGGGATCGAAGCCCATCTGTCTAGGGAGGCTTTAGCTTAATTAAAGCGTCTGACTTGCATTCAGAAGATACAGGTTAATATTCTGTAAGTCTTAATGTGCAGAAACTAAGAGGGTTTAACTCTTATTTAAGGCTTTGAAGGCCTTCGGTTTGGGGTGTTATCCTAAGTTTCTAGACAATGGCATGTATTATTGGGGACAGGGGAAGTAAGAGGATTGATAGTGAGGCAAGGACCGCAGTAGGTGTGCTTGGGGCTTTGCTAGTGTATCATTGTTTTATGTGGTTAGAGGAGTTGGGGGGAAGGGTAATTGTTGAGTGGTATGCGAGGCGTAGGTAGAAGAAGAGGCTGAGCAGTGATAGCATGGCAATTGCCATGGCTGCTGGTGTTATTTCCTGTTTAGTTAGTTCTTGGATGATAAGTCACTTTGGTATAAAGCCTGTTAATGGGGGGAGGCCTGCTAGGGATAAAAGTACTAGTATTAGGGTGGCGTTTAGCACTGGGGTTTTTGTTCATGAGGTTGTGATCATGGATAGGTTAAGGGCTTTGATTTTGTTAAGGGCTAGGAATACGGCTGATGTTATGATTGTGTATAGGTAGAAGGTAAGTAAGGCCAATTTGGGGCTGTAAACTAGGATGATGGCGATTCAGCCTAAGTGGGAGATGGACGAGAAGGCTAGGATTTTGCGTGTTTGTGTTTGGTTCAGTCCTATTCAGCCTCCTAGTGCTGTTGAGGCTAGGGCCATGGCGGTGAGTAGAGCTGGGTCGAGGGATTTGGATGTTAGTAGGAGCAGGGTTAGTGGGGGGAATTTTATGAGGGTCGAGAGTAGCAGGGCTGTTATTAGTGGCGATCCTTGTAGTACTTCTGGGAATCAGAAGTGAAATGGCACTAGGCCCAGTTTAATAGCGATTGCTGCTGTCAGTAGTAGACAGGAGGTTGGGTGGTTTATTTGTGTGATGTCTCATTGGCCAGTGACTCAGGCATTAGTTATGCTAGAGAATAGGACCAGGGCGGAAGCAGCTGCTTGGGTTAGGAAGTATTTCGTTGCGGCTTCTACTGCTCGTGGGTGGTGGGATTTGGCAATTAGGGGAATGATGGCTAGTGTGTTGATCTCCAGTCCTGTCCAGGCCAGAACTCAGTGGTTGCTGGAAATTGTGATTGTGGTGCCCAAGATGAGGCTGAAGGTTATGATTGGGGTCGCGTAAGGGTTCATTAGTAGAGGAGGGGGTTAAACCATCATTTTCGGGGTATGGGCCCGATAGCTTGATTAGCTGACTCTACTAGAAAATAATATAAGGGAAGTATGGAGAATTTTGATTTCTCTTGTGTGGGTTCAATTCCTACTTTTCTAAGGTCAACAGGAAATGAGAGGGCTGTTATACCTCTATGTTCACTTTATCATAGTGACCCTTTGTAGTTCAGGCACATTTCCTTATGTAAGGAGGTAGGCCTGCATAGCAGATAGGTATGCTGATGTGTCAGAGGCACAGAGCTAGTGTGAGGGGTAGGAAGTTTTTTCATAGTAGGTGCATTAGTTGGTCATATCGGAATCGTGGGTATGAAGCTCGGACCCATAAGAAACCAGAAGATAGTAGGAGGACTTTTGTGGCTAGGATGACGGGGAATAGTTCTGTGGGTGGCCCTAGGGCGCTTGGGTTTAGGAATATGATGGCTGTAAGTGTATTTATTAGCATAATGTTCGCATATTCAGCTAGGAAGAATAAGGCGAAGGGTCCTGCGGCGTATTCAACGTTAAACCCTGAGACTAGCTCAGATTCACCCTCTGTGAGGTCAAAAGGAGCTCGGTTTGTCTCTGCTAGGGTGGATACGTATCATATTATTGCTAGGGGTCATGAGGAGAAAATGAAGTATAGAGGCTCCTGTGCGACGGCAAAGGAGCTGAGTGTGTAGCTTCCGCTTAGTATGATTATTGATAGCAGGATTATGGCCAGTGTCACTTCGTATGAAATGGTCTGTGCTACTGCCCGTAGGGCTCCGATTAGTGCGTATTTTGAGTTCGAGGCTCAGCCTGATCATAGGACTGAGTAGACGGCTAGGCTTGACATGGCTATTAGGAAGAGAACTCCGAGGTTTAGATCTGCTAGGGGAAATGGGAGTGGTAGTGGTGCTCAAGTGGTGAGGGCTAGGACAAGGGCTAGTATTGGTATCAGAATGAATAGAAGTGGGGAAGAGGTAGAGGGTCGGATGGGCTCTTTGGTAAATAGTTTCAGTCCGTCCGCAAATGGTTGAAGTAGGCCAAAAGGCCCGACAACGTTAGGGCCTTTGCGGGATTGTATGTAGCTTAGGATTTTCCGTTCTACTAGGGTTAGGAAGGCTACGGCAATCAGGATTGGGATGATGTATAGGAGGGATATAATGAGGCAGCTTAGTGTTGTTATTTGAATCATGGGTGAAGCTAGGGAGAGGATTTGAACCTCTGGGGAAAGGGCTTAAGCCTTCTGCACTTGCCGGGCTCTGCCACTCTAGCTGGTCCTTTTCTAGGATTGAAAGTGGTGGGGGAAGGCCCTCTTCACGGTTTAGTTGGTTTCACTGCTTAGAGGGGGGGGGCGTGCTTGTGGTATTGGCCCCACTTTCCCGGTCCTTTCGTACTGGGGAGAGTGTGTCATAGATAGAAACCGACCTGGATCGCTCCGGTCTGAACTCAGATCACGTAGGACTGTTAATCGTTGAACAAACGAACCCTTAATAGCGGCTGCACCATTAGGATGTCCTGATCCAACATCGAGGTCGTAAACCCCCCTGTCGATATGGGCTCTTGAGGGGGATTGCGCTGTTATCCCTGGGGTAGCTTGGTCCATTAATCAATTATATTGGGTCTGGTCACTGTTAGCACTTTGAGGGGTAGCTCTAGGTAAAGAGGTATGGTCTTGTTTTTGGAGGATTTGTTCTCCTCCAAGGTCGCCCCAACCGAAAAATATCGACCAGGCTCTGCGATGGTAGTGGCCCCAGTGGGGTTGATTGAGGATTCGCGGTGGTCGTTGATTTTTAAGTTCCACAGGGTCTTCTCGTCTTATGTTCACATCCCCGCTTTTGCACGGGGAGATCAATTTCACTGATTATCTGTGAGAGACAGTTAAGACCTCGTTTAGCCATTCATACAAGTCTCGATTTATGGGACAATTGATTGCGCTACCTTTGCACGGTTAGGATACCGCGGCCGTTAAACCTAAGTCACCGGGCAGGCATCACCTTCAATACTTGTTTAATTTGCTGAAGGCTATGTTTTTGGTAAACAGTCGGGCCTTATTAATTTGCCGAGTTCCTTTCACAGATTTTAATCGCTCTTATAGGCGCTCCTGAGTCGGGTTAACAGGGTTAGTTAATACGTGGTCTTGTAGGGGTTTTTGTATCTGTCTAGGTCTGTTAATAATGTTTCTATGTAAGCTTGCGCCGTTAGAGGGGTGTGGCCCTGAGTTACTTATTTTAGCATTAATTCTCCTATATTCATAGGTTGACCTGTTTGTGATAAGGGAATCATCTTATTTTGGTATTTTTAGGTGGTGGAGCTTTGACGCACTCTTTTTTGATGGCTGCTTTAGGGCCCACGGTAGGATCAGTAGTAAGAATTATCCGCTAGTCGAGGTTGTGTCCTTTTTTAATGGAGCTGTCCCTCCATTAAATAGCTCTTAATCATCTCATTAGGGTTCAGGATGTCCGGTAGGGAGGATTAAGGGGGAACTTAGATTCGTTTCACAGGTAACCAGCTATCACCCAGCTCGGTTGGCTTTTCACCTCTACTGACAAGTCATCCCACTCTTTTGCAACAGAGACGGGTTCGCTCTCTTTAACTGCTTGAAAGTAGCTCGCTTGGGTTTCGGGGGGGCAAACTTTAGTTCACTTTGCTTGGTTGTTCTCGCTAAACCATGATGCAAAAGGTACAAGGGTTGATCTTTGCTGTCTGTCGCTTTGATTGTTTCACTGCTATTTCATCTTTCCCTTACGGTACTGGGGTCTCTATCGCGTCTAAGTGTCTTTTCTATCGCCTATACTAAGACTGTAAAATGCTTTAGTTTAATTAGTTTAGTAAATTCTTTAGTTTTGGTGTACTATTTGTGTGGTTGAGCTAGAGGGGGGGCTTCAAGACGATCCGGTCTAGTAGATATCTTTCAGGTGTAAGCTGAGTGCTTTGGTGTTATAGCTACGTCTTGATATTCTAAGTACACCTTCCGGTACACTTACCTTGTTACGACTTACCTCATCTTCAGCGTATTTATGGTATTAGTTATGTGGGATGTGGCTTTTGAGGAGGGTGACGGGCGGTATGTACGTGCCCCAGGGCCGGCTTAAAGTAGGCTCTATTGTCCCACTTTACTGCTAAATCCGCCTTCCAGAAGTGGTTTCACGCTTCTTTCCGTGTGCCCTATGAATAGGGAATGTAGCCCATTTCTTCCACTCCATAGGCTATACCTTGACCTGTCTTATTAGCGGGGTGCTATTGTGTCCACTGTTGTGCTCTCATTCGAGGTGGGCTGGCGACGGCGGTATGTAGGCTGTGTTGGCAAGGGGTGGTTGGGTTAATCGGGGATTATCGATTGTAGAACAGGCTCCTCTAGGTGGGTTTGGGGCACCGCCAAGTCCTTAGAGTTTTAAGCGTTTGTGCTCGTAGTTCTCTGGCGGATACTTCGGTAAAGTAAGTATCAAGATTTAGGGCCAGGCATAGTGGGGTATCTAATCCCAGTTTGGGCCCTGGCTTTCGTGGGTTTAAATCAGTCGTTAGTTCCTAAGATCATCTTAATGGTGTGTTTAGGTGCATCTTGGGCTTATGACAGCTCAGTTGCATTTTGATCTTAGTTAGCTAGGATAGGCATTTTACCACTCTTTACGCCGTGTCAATAGGACGGTTGATTTGGGTTTCTTGTATGACCGCGGTGGCTGGCACAAGATTTACCAACCCTTGAAGTTAGGCTGTTGCTATAACTAAGTCAAGTTTGCACTCATTGCTTAATGTTAATTACTGCTGAATACCCGTGGGGGCGTGGCTTAGCGAGGCGTCTTGGGCTACTACTTGGGTGTGCCTGATACCCGCTCCTCAAGGCCTGTATGGGGGTAGGTGGTCGAGGGCGTTTACACTGGGGCGCGGATACTTGCATGCATATATTTAGCAAAAACCAACCGTAAGGTTAGGACTAAGTCTTTTGTCCGCAGGCATGTTTTATGCCATCTTGGCAACTTCAGTGCCATGCTTTGTGTTAAGCTATGTGGACGGGGGTGTGGTTAGCTGATAGTTGAGTGGTGAGTGAGAGTGAAGTATATGAAATTATTGCTTGTGTTTACTATTTTTAGTACTGGAGTTTCTCTAAGTCCTAGGACTAGGAGGAAATGGTGTTTCATAGTGTGTAGGCGTCGGGATAGTCCGAGTATCGTCGGGGTATTCCTGCTAGGCCTAGGAAGTGCTGGGGGAAGAACGTTAGGTTTACTCCTGTAAATATTACCCCGAAGTGGGCTTTTGCTCATGTTTGGTGTAGGGTAAACCCAGTGAGTAGTGGGAATCAGTGAGTAAATCCTGCTAGAGGCCATCCTAGTATAGGTAGAAGGTAAGTAAGGCCAATTTGGGGCTGTAAACTAGGATGATGGCGATTCAGCCTAAGTGGGAGATGGACGAGAAGGCTAGGATTTTGCGTGTTTGTGTTTGGTTCAGTCCTATTCAGCCTCCTAGTGCTGTTGAGGCTAGGGCCATGGCGGTGAGTAGAGCTGGGTCGAGGGATTTGGATGTTAGTAGGAGCAGGGTTAGTGGGGGGAATTTTATGAGGGTCGAGAGTAGCAGGGCTGTTATTAGTGGCGATCCTTGTAGTACTTCTGGGAATCAGAAGTGAAATGGCACTAGGCCCAGTTTAATAGCGATTGCTGCTGTCAGTAGTAGACAGGAGGTTGGGTGGTTTATTTGTGTGATGTCTCATTGGCCAGTGACTCAGGCATTAGTTATGCTAGAGAATAGGACCAGGGCGGAAGCAGCTGCTTGGGTTAGGAAGTATTTCGTTGCGGCTTCTACTGCTCGTGGGTGGTGGGATTTGGCAATTAGGGGAATGATGGCTAGTGTGTTGATCTCCAGTCCTGTCCAGGCCAGAACTCAGTGGTTGCTGGAAATTGTGATTGTGGTGCCCAAGATGAGGCTGAAGGTTATGATTGGGGTCGCGTAAGGGTTCATTAGTAGAGGAGGGGGTTAAACCATCATTTTCGGGGTATGGGCCCGATAGCTTGATTAGCTGACTCTACTAGAAAATAATATAAGGGAAGTATGGAGAATTTTGATTTCTCTTGTGTGGGTTCAATTCCTACTTTTCTAAGGTCAACAGGAAATGAGAGGGCTGTTATACCTCTATGTTCACTTTATCATAGTGACCCTTTGTAGTTCAGGCACATTTCCTTATGTAAGGAGGTAGGCCTGCATAGCAGATAGGTATGCTGATGTGTCAGAGGCACAGAGCTAGTGTGAGGGGTAGGAAGTTTTTTCATAGTAGGTGCATTAGTTGGTCATATCGGAATCGTGGGTATGAAGCTCGGACCCATAAGAAACCAGAAGATAGTAGGAGGACTTTTGTGGCTAGGATGACGGGGAATAGTTCTGTGGGTGGCCCTAGGGCGCTTGGGTTTAGGAATATGATGGCTGTAAGTGTATTTATTAGCATAATGTTCGCATATTCAGCTAGGAAGAATAAGGCGAAGGGTCCTGCGGCGTATTCAACGTTAAACCCTGAGACTAGCTCAGATTCACCCTCTGTGAGGTCAAAAGGAGCTCGGTTTGTCTCTGCTAGGGTGGATACGTATCATATTATTGCTAGGGGTCATGAGGAGAAAATGAAGTATAGAGGCTCCTGTGCGACGGCAAAGGAGCTGAGTGTGTAGCTTCCGCTTAGTATGATTATTGATAGCAGGATTATGGCCAGTGTCACTTCGTATGAAATGGTCTGTGCTACTGCCCGTAGGGCTCCGATTAGTGCGTATTTTGAGTTCGAGGCTCAGCCTGATCATAGGACTGAGTAGACGGCTAGGCTTGACATGGCTATTAGGAAGAGAACTCCGAGGTTTAGATCTGCTAGGGGAAATGGGAGTGGTAGTGGTGCTCAAGTGGTGAGGGCTAGGACAAGGGCTAGTATTGGTATCAGAATGAATAGAAGTGGGGAAGAGGTAGAGGGTCGGATGGGCTCTTTGGTAAATAGTTTCAGTCCGTCCGCAAATGGTTGAAGTAGGCCAAAAGGCCCGACAACGTTAGGGCCTTTGCGGGATTGTATGTAGCTTAGGATTTTCCGTTCTACTAGGGTTAGGAAGGCTACGGCAATCAGGATTGGGATGATGTATAGGAGGGATATAATGAGGCAGCTTAGTGTTGTTATTTGAATCATGGGTGAAGCTAGGGAGAGGATTTGAACCTCTGGGGAAAGGGCTTAAGCCTTCTGCACTTGCCGGGCTCTGCCACTCTAGCTGGTCCTTTTCTAGGATTGAAAGTGGTGGGGGAAGGCCCTCTTCACGGTTTAGTTGGTTTCACTGCTTAGAGGGGGGGGGCGTGCTTGTGGTATTGGCCCCACTTTCCCGGTCCTTTCGTACTGGGGAGAGTGTGTCATAGATAGAAACCGACCTGGATTGCTCCGGTCTGAACTCAGATCACGTAGGACTGTTAATCGTTGAACAAACGAACCCTTAATAGCGGCTGCACCATTAGGATGTCCTGATCCAACATCGAGGTCGTAAACCCCCCTGTCGATATGGGCTCTTGAGGGGGATTGCGCTGTTATCCCTGGGGTAGCTTGGTCCATTAATCAATTATATTGGGTCTGGTCACTGTTAGCACTTTGAGGGGTAGCTCTAGGTAAAGAGGTATGGTCTTGTTTTTGGAGGATTTGTTCTCCTCCAAGGTCGCCCCAACCGAAAAATATCGACCAGGCTCTGCGATGGTAGTGGCCCCAGTGGGGTTGATTGAGGATTCGCGGTGGTCGTTGATTTTTAAGTTCCACAGGGTCTTCTCGTCTTATGTTCACATCCCCGCTTTTGCACGGGGAGATCAATTTCACTGATTATCTGTGAGAGACAGTTAAGACCTCGTTTAGCCATTCATACAAGTCTCGATTTATGGGACAATTGATTGCGCTACCTTTGCACGGTTAGGATACCGCGGCCGTTAAACCTAAGTCACCGGGCAGGCATCACCTTCAATACTTGTTTAATTTGCTGAAGGCTATGTTTTTGGTAAACAGTCGGGCCTTATTAATTTGCCGAGTTCCTTTCACAGATTTTAATCGCTCTTATAGGCGCTCCTGAGTCGGGTTAACAGGGTTAGTTAATACGTGGTCTTGTAGGGGTTTTTGTATCTGTCTAGGTCTGTTAATAATGTTTCTATGTAAGCTTGCGCCGTTAGAGGGGTGTGGCCCTGAGTTACTTATTTTAGCATTAATTCTCCTATATTCATAGGTTGACCTGTTTGTGATAAGGGAATCATCTTATTTTGGTATTTTTAGGTGGTGGAGCTTTGACGCACTCTTTTTTGATGGCTGCTTTAGGGCCCACGGTAGGATCAGTAGTAAGAATTATCCGCTAGTCGAGGTTGTGTCCTTTTTTAATGGAGCTGTCCCTCCATTAAATAGCTCTTAATCATCTCATTAGGGTTCAGGATGTCCGGTAGGGAGGATTAAGGGGGAACTTAGATTCGTTTCACAGGTAACCAGCTATCACCCAGCTCGGTTGGCTTTTCACCTCTACTGACAAGTCATCCCACTCTTTTGCAACAGAGACGGGTTCGCTCTCTTTAACTGCTTGAAAGTAGCTCGCTTGGGTTTCGGGGGGGCAAACTTTAGTTCACTTTGCTTGGTTGTTCTCGCTAAACCATGATGCAAAAGGTACAAGGGTTGATCTTTGCTGTCTGTCGCTTTGATTGTTTCACTGCTATTTCATCTTTCCCTTACGGTACTGGGGTCTCTATCGCGTCTAAGTGTCTTTTCTATCGCCTATACTAAGACTGTAAAATGCTTTAGTTTAATTAGTTTAGTAAATTCTTTAGTTTTGGTGTACTATTTGTGTGGTTGAGCTAGAGGGGGGGCTTCAAGACGATCCGGTCTAGTAGATATCTTTCAGGTGTAAGCTGAGTGCTTTGGTGTTATAGCTACGTCTTGATATTCTAAGTACACCTTCCGGTACACTTACCTTGTTACGACTTACCTCATCTTCAGCGTATTTATGGTATTAGTTATGTGGGATGTGGCTTTTGAGGAGGGTGACGGGCGGTATGTACGTGCCCCAGGGCCGGCTTAAAGTAGGCTCTATTGTCCCACTTTACTGCTAAATCCGCCTTCCAGAAGTGGTTTCACGCTTCTTTCCGTGTGCCCTATGAATAGGGAATGTAGCCCATTTCTTCCACTCCATAGGCTATACCTTGACCTGTCTTATTAGCGGGGTGCTATTGTGTCCACTGTTGTGCTCTCATTCGAGGTGGGCTGGCGACGGCGGTATGTAGGCTGTGTTGGCAAGGGGTGGTTGGGTTAATCGGGGATTATCGATTGTAGAACAGGCTCCTCTAGGTGGGTTTGGGGCACCGCCAAGTCCTTAGAGTTTTAAGCGTTTGTGCTCGTAGTTCTCTGGCGGATACTTCGGTAAAGTAAGTATCAAGATTTAGGGCCAGGCATAGTGGGGTATCTAATCCCAGTTTGGGCCCTGGCTTTCGTGGGTTTAAATCAGTCGTTAGTTCCTAAGATCATCTTAATGGTGTGTTTAGGTGCATCTTGGGCTTATGACAGCTCAGTTGCATTTTGATCTTAGTTAGCTAGGATAGGCATTTTACCACTCTTTACGCCGTGTCAATAGGACGGTTGATTTGGGTTTCTTGTATGACCGCGGTGGCTGGCACAAGATTTACCAGCCCTTGAAGTTAGGCTGTTGCTATAACTAAGTCAAGTTTGCACTCATTGCTTAATGTTAATTACTGCTGAATACCCGTGGGGGCGTGGCTTAGCGAGGCGTCTTGGGCTACTACTTGGGTGTGCCTGATACCCGCTCCTCAAGGCCTGTATGGGGGTAGGTGGTCGAGGGCGTTTACACTGGGGCGCGGATACTTGCATGTATATATTTAGCAAAAACCAACCGTAAGGTTAGGACTAAGTCTTTTGTCCGCAGGCATGTTTTATGCCATCTTGGCAACTTCAGTGCCATGCTTTGTGTTAAGCTATGTGGACGGGGGTGTGGTTAGCTGATAGTTGAGTGGTGAGTGAGAGTGAAGTATATGAAATTATTGCTTGTGTTTACTATTTTTAGTACTGGAGTTTCTCTAAGTCCTAGGACTAGGAGGAAATGGTGTTTCATAGTGTGTAGGCGTCGGGATAGTCCGAGTATCGTCGGGGTATTCCTGCTAGGCCTAGGAAGTGCTGGGGGAAGAACGTTAGGTTTACTCCTGTAAATATTACCCCGAAGTGGGCTTTTGCTCATGTTTGGTGTAGGGTAAACCCAGTGAGTAGTGGGAATCAGTGAGTAAATCCTGCTAGAGACCATCCTAGTATAGGTAGAAGGTAAGTAAGGCCAATTTGGGGCTGTAAACTAGGATGATGGCGATTCAGCCTAAGTGGGAGATGGACGAGAAGGCTAGGATTTTGCGTGTTTGTGTTTGGTTCAGTCCTATTCAGCCTCCTAGTGCTGTTGAGGCTAGGGCCATGGCGGTGAGTAGAGCTGGGTCGAGGGATTTGGATGTTAGTAGGAGCAGGGTTAGTGGGGGGAATTTTATGAGGGTCGAGAGTAGCAGGGCTGTTATTAGTGGCGATCCTTGTAGTACTTCTGGGAATCAGAAGTGAAATGGCACTAGGCCCAGTTTAATAGCGATTGCTGCTGTCAGTAGTAGACAGGAGGTTGGGTGGTTTATTTGTGTGATGTCTCATTGGCCAGTGACTCAGGCATTAGTTATGCTAGAGAATAGGACCAGGGCGGAAGCAGCTGCTTGGGTTAGGAAGTATTTCGTTGCGGCTTCTACTGCTCGTGGGTGGTGGGATTTGGCAATTAGGGGAATGATGGCTAGTGTGTTGATCTCCAGTCCTGTCCAGGCCAGAACTCAGTGGTTGCTGGAAATTGTGATTGTGGTGCCCAAGATGAGGCTGAAGGTTATGATTGGGGTCGCGTAAGGGTTCATTAGTAGAGGAGGGGGTTAAACCATCATTTTCGGGGTATGGGCCCGATAGCTTGATTAGCTGACTCTACTAGAAAATAATATAAGGGAAGTATGGAGAATTTTGATTTCTCTTGTGTGGGTTCAATTCCTACTTTTCTAAGGTCAACAGGAAATGAGAGGGCTGTTATACCTCTATGTTCACTTTATCATAGTGACCCTTTGTAGTTCAGGCACATTTCCTTATGTAAGGAGGTAGGCCTGCATAGCAGATAGGTATGCTGATGTGTCAGAGGCACAGAGCTAGTGTGAGGGGTAGGAAGTTTTTTCATAGTAGGTGCATTAGTTGGTCATATCGGAATCGTGGGTGTGAAGCTCGGACCCATAAGAAACCAGAAGATAGTAGGAGGACTTTTGTGGCTAGGATGACGGGGAATAGTTCTGTGGGTGGCCCTAGGGCGCTTGGGTTTAGGAATATGATGGCTGTAAGTGTATTTATTAGCATAATGTTCGCATATTCAGCTAGGAAGAATAAGGCGAAGGGTCCTGCGGCGTATTCAACGTTAAACCCTGAGACTAGCTCAGATTCACCCTCTGTGAGGTCAAAAGGAGCTCGGTTTGTCTCTGCTAGGGTGGATACGTATCATATTATTGCTAGGGGTCATGAGGAGAAAATGAAGTATAGAGGCTCCTGTGCGACGGCAAAGGAGCTGAGTGTGTAGCTTCCGCTTAGTATGATTATTGATAGCAGGATTATGGCCAGTGTCACTTCGTATGAAATGGTCTGTGCTACTGCCCGTAGGGCTCCGATTAGTGCGTATTTTGAGTTCGAGGCTCAGCCTGATCATAGGACTGAGTAGACGGCTAGGCTTGACATGGCTATTAGGAAGAGAACTCCGAGGTTTAGATCTGCTAGGGGAAATGGGAGTGGTAGTGGTGCTCAAGTGGTGAGGGCTAGGACAAGGGCTAGTATTGGTATCAGAATGAATAGAAGTGGGGAAGAGGTAGAGGGTCGGATGGGCTCTTTGGTAAATAGTTTCAGTCCGTCCGCAAATGGTTGAAGTAGGCCAAAAGGCCCGACAACGTTAGGGCCTTTGCGGGATTGTATGTAGCTTAGGATTTTCCGTTCTACTAGGGTTAGGAAGGCTACGGCAATCAGGATTGGGATGATGTATAGGAGGGATATAATGAGGCAGCTTAGTGTTGTTATTTGAATCATGGGTGAAGCTAGGGAGAGGATTTGAACCTCTGGGGAAAGGGCTTAAGCCTTCTGCACTTGCCGGGCTCTGCCACTCTAGCTGGTCCTTTTCTAGGATTGAAAGTGGTGGGGGAAGGCCCTCTTCACGGTTTAGTTGGTTTCACTGCTTAGAGGGGGGGGGCGTGCTTGTGGTATTGGCCCCACTTTCCCGGTCCTTTCGTACTGGGGAGAGTGTGTCATAGATAGAAACCGACCTGGATTGCTCCGGTCTGAACTCAGATCACGTAGGACTGTTAATCGTTGAACAAACGAACCCTTAATAGCGGCTGCACCATTAGGATGTCCTGATCCAACATCGAGGTCGTAAACCCCCCTGTCGATATGGGCTCTTGAGGGGGATTGCGCTGTTATCCCTGGGGTAGCTTGGTCCATTAATCAATTATATTGGGTCTGGTCACTGTTAGCACTTTGAGGGGTAGCTCTAGGTAAAGAGGTATGGTCTTGTTTTTGGAGGATTTGTTCTCCTCCAAGGTCGCCCCAACCGAAAAATATCGACCAGGCTCTGCGATGGTAGTGGCCCCAGTGGGGTTGATTGAGGATTCGCGGTGGTCGTTGATTTTTAAGTTCCACAGGGTCTTCTCGTCTTATGTTCACATCCCCGCTTTTGCACGGGGAGATCAATTTCACTGATTATCTGTGAGAGACAGTTAAGACCTCGTTTAGCCATTCATACAAGTCTCGATTTATGGGACAATTGATTGCGCTACCTTTGCACGGTTAGGATACCGCGGCCGTTAAACCTAAGTCACCGGGCAGGCATCACCTTCAATACTTGTTTAATTTGCTGAAGGCTATGTTTTTGGTAAACAGTCGGGCCTTATTAATTTGCCGAGTTCCTTTCACAGATTTTAATCGCTCTTATAGGCGCTCCTGAGTCGGGTTAACAGGGTTAGTTAATACGTGGTCTTGTAGGGGTTTTTGTATCTGTCTAGGTCTGTTAATAATGTTTCTATGTAAGCTTGCGCCGTTAGAGGGGTGTGGCCCTGAGTTACTTATTTTAGCATTAATTCTCCTATATTCATAGGTTGACCTGTTTGTGATAAGGGAATCATCTTATTTTGGTATTTTTAGGTGGTGGAGCTTTGACGCACTCTTTTTTGATGGCTGCTTTAGGGCCCACGGTAGGATCAGTAGTAAGAATTATCCGCTAGTCGAGGTTGTGTCCTTTTTTAATGGAGCTGTCCCTCCATTAAATAGCTCTTAATCATCTCATTAGGGTTCAGGATGTCCGGTAGGGAGGATTAAGGGGGAACTTAGATTCGTTTCACAGGTAACCAGCTATCACCCAGCTCGGTTGGCTTTTCACCTCTACTGACAAGTCATCCCACTCTTTTGCAACAGAGACGGGTTCGCTCTCTTTAACTGCTTGAAAGTAGCTCGCTTGGGTTTCGGGGGGGCAAACTTTAGTTCACTTTGCTTGGTTGTTCTCGCTAAACCATGATGCAAAAGGTACAAGGGTTGATCTTTGCTGTCTGTCGCTTTGATTGTTTCACTGCTATTTCATCTTTCCCTTACGGTACTGGGGTCTCTATCGCGTCTAAGTGTCTTTTCTATCGCCTATACTAAGACTGTAAAATGCTTTAGTTTAATTAGTTTAGTAAATTCTTTAGTTTTGGTGTACTATTTGTGTGGTTGAGCTAGAGGGGGGGCTTCAAGACGATCCGGTCTAGTAGATATCTTTCAGGTGTAAGCTGAGTGCTTTGGTGTTATAGCTACGTCTTGATATTCTAAGTACACCTTCCGGTACACTTACCTTGTTACGACTTACCTCATCTTCAGCGTATTTATGGTATTAGTTATGTGGGATGTGGCTTTTGAGGAGGGTGACGGGCGGTATGTACGTGCCCCAGGGCCGGCTTAAAGTAGGCTCTATTGTCCCACTTTACTGCTAAATCCGCCTTCCAGAAGTGGTTTCACGCTTCTTTCCGTGTGCCCTATGAATAGGGAATGTAGCCCATTTCTTCCACTCCATAGGCTATACCTTGACCTGTCTTATTAGCGGGGTGCTATTGTGTCCACTGTTGTGCTCTCATTCGAGGTGGGCTGGCGACGGCGGTATGTAGGCTGTGTTGGCAAGGGGTGGTTGGGTTAATCGGGGATTATCGATTGTAGAACAGGCTCCTCTAGGTGGGTTTGGGGCACCGCCAAGTCCTTAGAGTTTTAAGCGTTTGTGCTCGTAGTTCTCTGGCGGATACTTCGGTAAAGTAAGTATCAAGATTTAGGGCCAGGCATAGTGGGGTATCTAATCCCAGTTTGGGCCCTGGCTTTCGTGGGTTTAAATCAGTCGTTAGTTCCTAAGATCATCTTAATGGTGTGTTTAGGTGCATCTTGGGCTTATGACAGCTCAGTTGCATTTTGATCTTAGTTAGCTAGGATAGGCATTTTACCACTCTTTACGCCGTGTCAATAGGACGGTTGATTTGGGTTTCTTGTATGACCGCGGTGGCTGGCACAAGATTTACCAACCCTTGAAGTTAGGCTGTTGCTATAACTAAGTCAAGTTTGCACTCATTGCTTAATGTTAATTACTGCTGAATACCCGTGGGGGCGTGGCTTAGCGAGGCGTCTTGGGCTACTACTTGGGTGTGCCTGATACCCGCTCCTCAAGGCCTGTATGGGGGTAGGTGGTCGAGGGCGTTTACACTGGGGCGCGGATACTTGCATGTATATATTTAGCAAAAACCAACCGTAAGGTTAGGACTAAGTCTTTTGTCCGCAGGCATGTTTTATGCCATCTTGGCAACTTCAGTGCCATGCTTTGTGTTAAGCTATGTGGACGGGGGTGTGGTTAGCTGATAGTTGAGTGGTGAGTGAGAGTGAAGTATATGAAATTATTGCTTGTGTTTACTATTTTTAGTACTGGAGTTTCTCTAATAAGTTTAAGTTATTTTGTATGTGTTTGTGTGTATATATACATCGTTCCGATGATGTCATGGAAGGGATGATTAATGGAGTTTTAGAGGTAGTTTGCTGGGATTGGGCGATGAAGGTTTATGCTACATGGTGGTTAGCGAAAGTTTACTGGTTTAGTTTGTGAAGCGCAGGGGTTGCGCTTAATGATTTGTTGTTTTGTGCTATGTCCAACGAGCATTCATCCAATAGCCCCATTTAACCCGGAGGGTGGAGGTAACATTAACTGAATGTGGTCAAAGTGCATCAGTGTCAGGATGATTCCCCATATACGCCAACCGTCTCATCGAGGGACCCTTGAAATATAGGATAGGCCGTGAGGCAGGTGTGTCCAGGCTTAGATTGTGGGACCCCCGAGATCACTGGGAATAGCCACCTGTGAGGTAACCCCGGAAAAAATAAGAGGAACCAGAGGCGCCAAAAAGCTGGAACATGCCGCGATTACGCATTGAGAAGGTGAAAGTACTCACAGATGCCACTTTGAAGGGCAAGGAGGGGTGAGTGAACCCAATGGATGGCCCTGACCGAGGAACCAGAGGCGCAAAAATGTGAGGAGGGCGAGGGGTTTAGGGGGAACGTATGGGCCTGAAGCTAGTCATACCGGACATTATGTGCAACGGGTTGCTGATTTCACGTGAGGAGTACGATTAATAAATCCGTCTGATACGAACTGCATGAGATATGTGGTGGAGAGTTGTTGTTGGAGCATGTCCTGTGAGCATTCATTAAAATGGGGTCTTGTTATGCGCTTGAGTGGAGTTGTATTGGGTGTTGTGGGGTATGGTCCTAGAACATTCATGCCGGGTGGTTTGGTAGGAGTGTGTTTAAGGGTTTAATGGCCGTGTACATGTATGGGTTTAGCACCTGCTTATAAGATAGTCCGTATATAATGTATATTACTGGTACTATAGTATGTATGTATATGGGGTATATAAATTTATGCACGAATATGCATAACCAAATACCCCCGCCTCGGGGGGGGAGGGGGGAGGGGTTAAGCATAATGGCATAGATGGGGTAGAATTATTGGGGGCTTGCGGTTAGTTCCTGTAGTTGAGAACAATGGCGGCTTTTCGAGCCGCAGGCCTCGGGTAGTGTCCGGGCAGGAATAATGACTTATTTTATGTTTTTTTTAGGGATTTGCTTTGCGGTGGGTGTTTTGGGTGTGGCGTCGAATCCTTCGCCGTATTATGGGGTTGTTGGTTTGGTGTTAGCGTCTGTGGCGGGGTGCGGGTGGTTGCTGGGCCTTGGGGTTTCGTTCGTGGCTTTAGTGCTGTTTATGGTGTATTTGGGGGGTATGCTGGTGGTGTTTGTTTATTCAGTAGCTTTAGCAGCGGAGCCTTTCCCTGGGGCTTGGGGGGATTGATGGGTGATTGGATGTGCAGTAGCGTTTGTGGCAATTGTTTTTGGGGGGTTGGTGTTTGGGGGGTTTATGGGGGCTTGGAAGTTCGGGGTTTCTACTGTGAATAATGTTGGGGTGTTTGTTGTTCGGTCGGATTTTAGTGGAGTTTCCATGTTTTATTCACATGGGGCAGGGATGTTTTTAGTGGCGGGTTGGGGGCTGTTGTTGACTTTGTTTGTTGTATTGGAGCTTGTGCGGGGGTTGTCGCGGGGTGCTATTCGGGCGGTTTAGGGGTTAGGGTCAGAGAATAGTTTATTGAAAATGCCAGCTTTGGGAGCTGGAGATAAAGGTTTGAGTCCTTTTTTTCTGAGTTTGGGGTACTCTAAGAAGTGGTAAGTCTTCAATCTTTGGTTTACAAGACCAATGTTTTTATAAACTATTAGAGTATTTAGCAGTTGAGTATTTTGTTTTCTAGGGCGCTTGCGGCGGGGAGGAGAAATAGGAGGATAGTGAAGTAGGCGATTGAAGCGAGTTGGCCGATGATGATGAATGGGTGTTCGACGGGTTGGCTTCCTACTCATGTTAGGACGAGGAGGTCGGCGACTAGGACTCAGAATAGGAGCTGGGAGAGTGGTCGGAATGTTATTGCTCGTTGTTTTGATTTGTGCAGGAATGGGATTAGGAATAGGATCAGTACGGAGGCGGCCAGTGCTAATACGCCTCCTAGTTTATTTGGGATTGAACGTAGGATGGCGTAGGCGAATAGGAAGTATCATTCTGGTTTGATGTGTGGTGGGGTTACTAGTGGGTTTGCTGGGGTGAAGTTTTCTGGGTCTCCCAGGAGGTTAACCGCTCATGCTTCTTTCTTATGAGACGTTAGTAAACCAATTACATAGCCTTGTCAAGACTAAATCACAGGTAAAAATCCTGTACATCTCATGTGGCCAACCACTCCCAACTAGGATTCCAAGACGCCTCATCACCCATCATAGAAGAACTCGTTGAATTCCACGACCACGCCCTAATCGTTGCCCTAGCTATCTGCAGCCTAGTTCTCTACCTTTTAGCCCACATACTAACAGAAAAACTCTCGTCCAATGCTGTAGACGCCCAAGAAGTAGAGCTGATCTGGACAATCCTACCTGCTATCGTCCTGGTACTCCTCGCCCTCCCATCCCTACAAATCCTCTACATAATGGACGAAATCGACGAACCAGACCTCACCCTAAAAGCCATCGGCCACCAATGATACTGAAGCTACGAATACACAGACTTCAAAGACCTATCATTCGACTCCTACATAGTGCCCACCCCAGACTTACCCAATGGCCACTTCCGACTGCTAGAAGTTGACCACCGCGTAGTTATCCCAATAGAATCCCCCATCCGCGTGATCATTACTGCAGGAGACGTACTCCACTCCTGAGCAGTCCCAACGCTCGGAGTTAAAACAGACGCAATCCCAGGCCGACTAAACCAAACTTCATTCATTACCACCCGGCCTGGGATTTTTTACGGACAATGCTCAGAAATTTGCGGGGCTAATCACAGCTACATACCCATTGTAGTAGAATCAACCCCACTCCCACATTTCGAGGCCTGATCGTCCCTTCTATCATCATCCTAATCATTAAGAAGCTATGCAACAGCACTAGCCTTTTAAGCTAGCCAAAGAGGGACTTCCCCCTCCTTAATGATATGCCACAGCTTAACCCCGCACCATGATTTTCAATCATAATTATAACCTGATTAACCCTAGCACTCCTCATCCAACCAAAACTACTAGCCTTCACCACAACCAACCCCCCATCAAATAAGACCTCCCTCACTACCAAACCCACACCATGATCCTGACCATGAACCTAAGCTTCTTTGACCAATTTTCCAGCCCCAATCTATTTGGCATCCCCTTAATCCTACTATCCCTACTCTTCCCAGCCCTACTATTCCCGTCCCCAAACAACCGATGAATCAACAACCGCCCTTCTACTATCCAAACATGACTCCTTCACCTAATCACAAAACAACTAATAGTCCCACTCAACAAAAATGGCCACAAATGAGCCATAATATTTACATCCCTAATAATCATACTTCTTACAATCAACCTTCTAGGCCTCCTTCCATATACATTCACCCCAACCACCCAACTATCTATGAACATAGCCCTAGCCTTCCCACTATGGCTCGCCACACTACTAACAGGCATGTTTAACCATGTACGTGCCCCAGGGCCGGCTTAAAGTAGGCTCTATTGTCCCACTTTACTGCTAAATCCGCCTTCCAGAAGTGGTTTCACGCTTCTTTCCGTGTGCCCTATGAATAGGGAATGTAGCCCATTTCTTCCACTCCATAGGCTATACCTTGACCTGTCTTATTAGCGGGGTGCTATTGTGTCCACTGTTGTGCTCTCATTCGAGGTGGGCTGGCGACGGCGGTATGTAGGCTGTGTTGGCAAGGGGTGGTTGGGTTAATCGGGGATTATCGATTGTAGAACAGGCTCCTCTAGGTGGGTTTGGGGCACCGCCAAGTCCTTAGAGTTTTAAGCGTTTGTGCTCGTAGTTCTCTGGCGGATACTTCGGTAAAGTAAGTATCAAGATTTAGGGCCAGGCATAGTGGGGTATCTAATCCCAGTTTGGGCCCTGGCTTTCGTGGGTTTAAATCAGTCGTTAGTTCCTAAGATCATCTTAATGGTGTGTTTAGGTGCATCTTGGGCTTATGACAGCTCAGTTGCATTTTGATCTTAGTTAGCTAGGATAGGCATTTTACCACTCTTTACGCCGTGTCAATAGGACGGTTGATTTGGGTTTCTTGTATGACCGCGGTGGCTGGCACAAGATTTACCAACCCTTGAAGTTAGGCTGTTGCTATAACTAAGTCAAGTTTGCACTCATTGCTTAATGTTAATTACTGCTGAATACCCGTGGGGGCGTGGCTTAGCGAGGCGTCTTGGGCTACTACTTGGGTGTGCCTGATACCCGCTCCTCAAGGCCTGTATGGGGGTAGGTGGTCGAGGGCGTTTACACTGGGGCGCGGATACTTGCATGCATATATTTAGCAAAAACCAACCGTAAGGTTAGGACTAAGTCTTTTGTCCGCAGGCATGTTTTATGCCATCTTGGCAACTTCAGTGCCATGCTTTGTGTTAAGCTATGTGGACGGGGGTGTGGTTAGCTGATAGTTGAGTGGTGAGTGAGAGTGAAGTATATGAAATTATTGCTTGTGTTTACTATTTTTAGTACTGGAGTTTCTCTAAGTCCTAGGACTAGGAGGAAATGGTGTTTCATAGTGTGTAGGCGTCGGGATAGTCCGAGTATCGTCGGGGTATTCCTGCTAGGCCTAGGAAGTGCTGGGGGAAGAACGTTAGGTTTACTCCTGTAAATATTACCCCGAAGTGGGCTTTTGCTCATGTTTGGTGTAGGGTAAACCCAGTGAGTAGTGGGAATCAGTGAGTAAATCCTGCTAGAATGGCAAAGACGGCGCCTATGGATAGGACGTAGTGGAAGTGGGCAACTACGTAGTACGTGTCGTGCAGGGCGATGTCTAGGGAAGAGTTTGCAAGAACGATTCCTGTTAATCCTCCGATGGTAAATAGGAAGATAAATCCTAGAGCTCATAGTATTGGGGGGGGTCTCATTTGATTGTTCCTCCGTGCAGGGTGGCTAGTCAGCTAAATACTTTGATTCCGGTAGGGATGGCAATGATTATAGTGGCTGATGTAAAGTAGGCTCGGGTATCAACGTCTATTCCTACTGTAAACATGTGGTGAGCTCAGACGATGAATCCTAGGAAGCCGATGGATAGTATGGCTCAGACTATTCCCATGTAGCCGAAGGGCTCCTTTTTGCCTGAGTAGTATGTGACTACGTGTGAGATGATTCCGAACCCCGGTAGGATCAGAATATAGACTTCTGGGTGTCCGAAGAATCAGAATAGGTGTTGGTACAGGATTGGGTCTCCTCCTCCAGCGGGGTCGAAGAATGTGGTGTTTAGGTTTCGATCAGTTAGTAATATTGTAATACCGGCGGCGAGTACGGGGAGTGATAGAAGGAGTAGGATGGCGGTAATTAGTACGGATCAGACAAATAGTGGGGTTTGGTATTGTGAGAGTGCGGGGGGTTTTATGTTGATGGCTGTGGTGATAAAGTTGATGGCCCCAAGGATGGAGGAGATACCGGCTAAGTGGAGTGAGAAGATAGCCAGGTCTACTGAAGCTCCGGCGTGGGCAAGGTCACCTGCTAGGGGAGGGTAGACAGTTCAGCCTGTGCCGGCGCCAGCTTCTACAGTGGATGAGGCTAGTAGGAGGAGGAATGATGGGGGGAGGAGTCAAAAGCTTATGTTGTTTATTCGCGGGAATGCTATGTCGGGGGCACCGATTATGAGGGGGACTAATCAGTTGCCGAATCCTCCGATCATGATGGGTATGACTATAAAGAAGCTTATTACAAAGGCGTGAGCGGTAACGATTACATTGTAAATTTGGTCGTCGCCTAGGAGAGTTCCTGGTTGTCCTAGTTCTGCGCGGATTAATAGGCTGAGTGCGGTGCCGACTATTCCTGCTCATGCCCCGAAGATGAGGTACAGGGTGCCAATATCCTTATGGTTAGTGGAAAATAGTCATCGGTTGATGAAGGTGACGGGTAAGATGGCTGAGTGTTGAAGCGTTAGGCTGTAGTCCTTTTTACAGAGGTTTAATTCCTCTTCTTATCGGCTCTGTAGTGAAATTCATGTTGAGTTGCAAGCTCATCGATGCGCACTAGGGTGCGTCAGGGTCTTTGTAGGCAGAAGCCAATTGGTTTAGGCATTTAGCTGTTAACTAGAGTTTTGTGGGATCGAAGCCCATCTGTCTAGGGAGGCTTTAGCTTAATTAAAGCGTCTGACTTGCATTCAGAAGATACAGGTTAATATTCTGTAAGTCTTAATGTGCAGAAACTAAGAGGGTTTAACTCTTATTTAAGGCTTTGAAGGCCTTCGGTTTGGGGTGTTATCCTAAGTTTCTAGACAATGGCATGTATTATTGGGGACAGGGGAAGTAAGAGGATTGATAGTGAGGCAAGGACCGCAGTAGGTGTGCTTGGGGCTTTGCTAGTGTATCATTGTTTTATGTGGTTAGAGGAGTTGGGGGGAAGGGTAATTGTTGAGTGGTATGCGAGGCGTAGGTAGAAGAAGAGGCTGAGCAGTGATAGCATGGCAATTGCCATGGCTGCTGGTGTTATTTCCTGTTTAGTTAGTTCTTGGATGATAAGTCACTTTGGTATAAAGCCTGTTAATGGGGGGAGGCCTGCTAGGGATAAAAGTACTAGTATTAGGGTGGCGTTTAGCACTGGGGTTTTTGTTCATGAGGTTGTGATCATGGATAGGTTAAGGGCTTTGATTTTGTTAAGGGCTAGGAATACGGCTGATGTTATGATTGTGTATAGGTAGAAGGTAAGTAAGGCCAATTTGGGGCTGTAAACTAGGATGATGGCGATTCAGCCTAAGTGGGAGATGGACGAGAAGGCTAGGATTTTGCGTGTTTGTGTTTGGTTCAGTCCTATTCAGCCTCCTAGTGCTGTTGAGGCTAGGGCCATGGCGGTGAGTAGAGCTGGGTCGAGGGATTTGGATGTTAGTAGGAGCAGGGTTAGTGGGGGGAATTTTATGAGGGTCGAGAGTAGCAGGGCTGTTATTAGAGGCGATCCTTGTAGTACTTCTGGGAATCAGAAGTGAAATGGCACTAGGCCCAGTTTAATAGCGATTGCTGCTGTCAGTAGTAGACAGGAGGTTGGGTGGTTTATTTGTGTGATGTCTCATTGGCCGGTGACTCAGGCATTGGTTATGCTAGAGAATAGGACCAGGGCGGAAGCAGCTGCTTGGGTTAGGAAGTATTTCGTTGCGGCTTCTACTGCTCGTGGGTGGTGGGATTTGGCAATTAGGGGAATGATGGCTAGTGCGTTGATCTCCAGTCCTGTCCAGGCCAGAACTCAGTGGTTGCTGGAAATTGTGATTGTGGTGCCCAAGATGAGGCTGAAGGTTATGATTGGGGTCGCGTAAGGGTTCATTAGTAGAGGAGGGGGTTAAACCATCATTTTCGGGGTATGGGCCCGATAGCTTGATTAGCTGACTCTACTAGAAAATAATATAAGGGAAGTATGGAGAATTTTGATTTCTCTTGTGTGGGTTCAATTCCTACTTTTCTAAGGTCAACAGGAAATGAGAGGGCTGTTATACCTCTATGTTCACTTTATCATAGTGACCCTTTGTAGTTCAGGCACATTTCCTTATGTAAGGAGGTAGGCCTGCATAGCAGATAGGTATGCTGATGTGTCAGAGGCACAGAGCTAGTGTGAGGGGTAGGAAGTTTTTTCATAGTAGGTGCATTAGTTGGTCATATCGGAATCGTGGGTATGAAGCTCGGACCCATAAGAAACCAGAAGATAGTAGGAGGACTTTTGTGGCTAGGATGACGGGGAATAGTTCTGTGGGTGGCCCTAGGGCGCTTGGGTTTAGGAATATGATGGCTGTAAGTGTATTTATTAGCATAATGTTCGCATATTCAGCTAGGAAGAATAAGGCGAAGGGTCCTGCGGCGTATTCAACGTTAAACCCTGAGACTAGCTCAGATTCACCCTCTGTGAGGTCAAAAGGAGCTCGGTTTGTCTCTGCTAGGGTGGATACGTATCATATTATTGCTAGGGGTCATGAGGAGAAAATGAAGTACAGAGGCTCCTGTGCGACGGCAAAGGAGCTGAGTGTGTAGCTTCCGCTTAGTATGATTATTGATAGCAGGATTATGGCCAGTGTCACTTCGTATGAAATGGTCTGTGCTACTGCCCGTAGGGCTCCGATTAGTGCGTATTTTGAGTTCGAGGCTCAGCCTGATCATAGGACTGAGTAGACGGCTAGGCTTGACATGGCTATTAGGAAGAGAACTCCGAGGTTTAGATCTGCTAGGGGAAATGGGAGTGGTAGTGGTGCTCAAGTGGTGAGGGCTAGGACAAGGGCTAGTATTGGTATCAGAATGAATAGAAGTGGGGAAGAGGTAGAGGGTCGGATGGGCTCTTTGGTAAATAGTTTCAGTCCGTCCGCAAATGGTTGAAGTAGGCCAAAAGGCCCGACAACGTTAGGGCCTTTGCGGGATTGTATGTAGCTTAGGATTTTCCGTTCTACTAGGGTTAGGAAGGCTACGGCAATCAGGATTGGGATGATGTATAGGAGGGATATAATGAGGCAGCTTAGTGTTGTTATTTGAATCATGGGTGAAGCTAGGGAGAGGATTTGAACCTCTGGGGAAAGGGCTTAAGCCTTCTGCACTTGCCGGGCTCTGCCACTCTAGCTGGTCCTTTTCTAGGATTGAAAGTGGTGGGGGAAGGCCCTCTTCACGGTTTAGTTGGTTTCACTGCTTAGAGGGGGGGGGCGTGCTTGTGGTATTGGCCCCACTTTCCCGGTCCTTTCGTACTGGGGAGAGTGTGTCATAGATAGAAACCGACCTGGATTGCTCCGGTCTGAACTCAGATCACGTAGGACTGTTAATCGTTGAACAAACGAACCCTTAATAGCGGCTGCACCATTAGGATGTCCTGATCCAACATCGAGGTCGTAAACCCCCCTGTCGATATGGGCTCTTGAGGGGGATTGCGCTGTTATCCCTGGGGTAGCTTGGTCCATTAATCAATTATATTGGGTCTGGTCACTGTTAGCACTTTGAGGGGTAGCTCTAGGTAAAGAGGTATGGTCTTGTTTTTGGAGGATTTGTTCTCCTCCAAGGTCGCCCCAACCGAAAAATATCGACCAGGCTCTGCGATGGTAGTGGCCCCAGTGGGGTTGATTGAGGATTCGCGGTGGTCGTTGATTTTTAAGTTCCACAGGGTCTTCTCGTCTTATGTTCACATCCCCGCTTTTGCACGGGGAGATCAATTTCACTGATTATCTGTGAGAGACAGTTAAGACCTCGTTTAGCCATTCATACAAGTCT
This sequence comes from Anser brachyrhynchus, assembly GCF_964034855.1. Lineage (NCBI taxonomy): Eukaryota > Metazoa > Chordata > Aves > Anseriformes > Anatidae > Anser > Anser brachyrhynchus. Next base: position 72,559 of record NW_027663839.1, on the reverse strand, counting down.
CGATTTATGGGACAATTGATTGCGCTACCTTTGCACGGTTAGGATACCGCGGCCGTTAAACCTAAGTCACCGGGCAGGCATCACCTTCAATACTTGTTTAATTTGCTGAAGGCTATGTTTTTGGTAAACAGTCGGGCCTTATTAATTTGCCGAGTTCCTTTCACAGATTTTAATCGCTCTTATAGGCGCTCCTGAGTCGGGTTAACAGGGTTAGTTAATACGTGGTCTTGTAGGGGTTTTTGTATCTGTCTAGGTCTGTTAATAATGTTTCTATGTAAGCTTGCGCCGTTAGAGGGGTGTGGCCCTGAGTTACTTATTTTAGCATTAATTCTCCTATATTCATAGGTTGACCTGTTTGTGATAAGGGAATCATCTTATTTTGGTATTTTTAGGTGGTGGAGCTTTGACGCACTCTTTTTTGATGGCTGCTTTAGGGCCCACGGTAGGATCAGTAGTAAGAATTATCCGCTAGTCGAGGTTGTGTCCTTTTTTAATGGAGCTGTCCCTCCATTAAATAGCTCTTAATCATCTCATTAGGGTTCAGGATGTCCGGTAGGGAGGATTAAGGGGGAACTTAGATTCGTTTCACAGGTAACCAGCTATCACCCAGCTCGGTTGGCTTTTCACCTCTACTGACAAGTCATCCCACTCTTTTGCAACAGAGACGGGTTCGCTCTCTTTAACTGCTTGAAAGTAGCTCGCTTGGGTTTCGGGGGGGCAAACTTTAGTTCACTTTGCTTGGTTGTTCTCGCTAAACCATGATGCAAAAGGTACAAGGGTTGATCTTTGCTGTCTGTCGCTTTGATTGTTTCACTGCTATTTCATCTTTCCCTTACGGTACTGGGGTCTCTATCGCGTCTAAGTGTCTTTTCTATCGCCTATACTAAGACTGTAAAATGCTTTAGTTTAATTAGTTTAGTAAATTCTTTAGTTTTGGTGTACTATTTGTGTGGTTGAGCTAGAGGGGGGGCTTCAAGACGATCCGGTCTAGTAGATATCTTTCAGGTGTAAGCTGAGTGCTTTGGTGTTATAGCTACGTCTTGATATTCTAAGTACACCTTCCGGTACACTTACCTTGTTACGACTTACCTCATCTTCAGCGTATTTATGGTATTAGTTATGTGGGATGTGGCTTTTGAGGAGGGTGACGGGCGGTATGTACGTGCCCCAGGGCCGGCTTAAAGTAGGCTCTATTGTCCCACTTTACTGCTAAATCCGCCTTCCAGAAGTGGTTTCACGCTTCTTTCCGTGTGCCCTATGAATAGGGAATGTAGCCCATTTCTTCCACTCCATAGGCTATACCTTGACCTGTCTTATTAGCGGGGTGCTATTGTGTCCACTGTTGTGCTCTCATTCGAGGTGGGCTGGCGACGGCGGTATGTAGGCTGTGTTGGCAAGGGGTGGTTGGGTTAATCGGGGATTATCGATTGTAGAACAGGCTCCTCTAGGTGGGTTTGGGGCACCGCCAAGTCCTTAGAGTTTTAAGCGTTTGTGCTCGTAGTTCTCTGGCGGATACTTCGGTAAAGTAAGTATCAAGATTTAGGGCCAGGCATAGTGGGGTATCTAATCCCAGTTTGGGCCCTGGCTTTCGTGGGTTTAAATCAGTCGTTAGTTCCTAAGATCATCTTAATGGTGTGTTTAGGTGCATCTTGGGCTTATGACAGCTCAGTTGCATTTTGATCTTAGTTAGCTAGGATAGGCATTTTACCACTCTTTACGCCGTGTCAATAGGACGGTTGATTTGGGTTTCTTGTATGACCGCGGTGGCTGGCACAAGATTTACCAGCCCTTGAAGTTAGGCTGTTGCTATAACTAAGTCAAGTTTGCACTCATTGCTTAATGTTAATTACTGCTGAATACCCGTGGGGGCGTGGCTTAGCGAGGCGTCTTGGGCTACTACTTGGGTGTGCCTGATACCCGCTCCTCAAGGCCTGTATGGGGGTAGGTGGTCGAGGGCGTTTACACTGGGGCGCGGATACTTGCATGTATATATTTAGCAAAAACCAACCGTAAGGTTAGGACTAAGTCTTTTGTCCGCAGGCATGTTTTATGCCATCTTGGCAACTTCAGTGCCATGCTTTGTGTTAAGCTATGTGGACGGGGGTGTGGTTAGCTGATAGTTGAGTGGTGAGTGAGAGTGAAGTATATGAAATTATTGCTTGTGTTTACTATTTTTAGTACTGGAGTTTCTCTAAGTCCTAGGACTAGGAGGAAATGGTGTTTCATAGTGTGTAGGCGTCGGGATAGTCCGAGTATCGTCGGGGTATTCCTGCTAGGCCTAGGAAGTGCTGGGGGAAGAACGTTAGGTTTACTCCTGTAAATATTACCCCGAAGTGGGCTTTTGCTCATGTTTGGTGTAGGGTAAACCCAGTGAGTAGTGGGAATCAGTGAGTAAATCCTGCTAGAGACCATCCTAGTATAGGTAGAAGGTAAGTAAGGCCAATTTGGGGCTGTAAACTAGGATGATGGCGATTCAGCCTAAGTGGGAGATGGACGAGAAGGCTAGGATTTTGCGTGTTTGTGTTTGGTTCAGTCCTATTCAGCCTCCTAGTGCTGTTGAGGCTAGGGCCATGGCGGTGAGTAGAGCTGGGTCGAGGGATTTGGATGTTAGTAGGAGCAGGGTTAGTGGGGGGAATTTTATGAGGGTCGAGAGTAGCAGGGCTGTTATTAGTGGCGATCCTTGTAGTACTTCTGGGAATCAGAAGTGAAATGGCACTAGGCCCAGTTTAATAGCGATTGCTGCTGTCAGTAGTAGACAGGAGGTTGGGTGGTTTATTTGTGTGATGTCTCATTGGCCAGTGACTCAGGCATTAGTTATGCTAGAGAATAGGACCAGGGCGGAAGCAGCTGCTTGGGTTAGGAAGTATTTCGTTGCGGCTTCTACTGCTCGTGGGTGGTGGGATTTGGCAATTAGGGGAATGATGGCTAGTGTGTTGATCTCCAGTCCTGTCCAGGCCAGAACTCAGTGGTTGCTGGAAATTGTGATTGTGGTGCCCAAGATGAGGCTGAAGGTTATGATTGGGGTCGCGTAAGGGTTCATTAGTAGAGGAGGGGGTTAAACCATCATTTTCGGGGTATGGGCCCGATAGCTTGATTAGCTGACTCTACTAGAAAATAATATAAGGGAAGTATGGAGAATTTTGATTTCTCTTGTGTGGGTTCAATTCCTACTTTTCTAAGGTCAACAGGAAATGAGAGGGCTGTTATACCTCTATGTTCACTTTATCATAGTGACCCTTTGTAGTTCAGGCACATTTCCTTATGTAAGGAGGTAGGCCTGCATAGCAGATAGGTATGCTGATGTGTCAGAGGCACAGAGCTAGTGTGAGGGGTAGGAAGTTTTTTCATAGTAGGTGCATTAGTTGGTCATATCGGAATCGTGGGTGTGAAGCTCGGACCCATAAGAAACCAGAAGATAGTAGGAGGACTTTTGTGGCTAGGATGACGGGGAATAGTTCTGTGGGTGGCCCTAGGGCGCTTGGGTTTAGGAATATGATGGCTGTAAGTGTATTTATTAGCATAATGTTCGCATATTCAGCTAGGAAGAATAAGGCGAAGGGTCCTGCGGCGTATTCAACGTTAAACCCTGAGACTAGCTCAGATTCACCCTCTGTGAGGTCAAAAGGAGCTCGGTTTGTCTCTGCTAGGGTGGATACGTATCATATTATTGCTAGGGGTCATGAGGAGAAAATGAAGTATAGAGGCTCCTGTGCGACGGCAAAGGAGCTGAGTGTGTAGCTTCCGCTTAGTATGATTATTGATAGCAGGATTATGGCCAGTGTCACTTCGTATGAAATGGTCTGTGCTACTGCCCGTAGGGCTCCGATTAGTGCGTATTTTGAGTTCGAGGCTCAGCCTGATCATAGGACTGAGTAGACGGCTAGGCTTGACATGGCTATTAGGAAGAGAACTCCGAGGTTTAGATCTGCTAGGGGAAATGGGAGTGGTAGTGGTGCTCAAGTGGTGAGGGCTAGGACAAGGGCTAGTATTGGTATCAGAATGAATAGAAGTGGGGAAGAGGTAGAGGGTCGGATGGGCTCTTTGGTAAATAGTTTCAGTCCGTCCGCAAATGGTTGAAGTAGGCCAAAAGGCCCGACAACGTTAGGGCCTTTGCGGGATTGTATGTAGCTTAGGATTTTCCGTTCTACTAGGGTTAGGAAGGCTACGGCAATCAGGATTGGGATGATGTATAGGAGGGATATAATGAGGCAGCTTAGTGTTGTTATTTGAATCATGGGTGAAGCTAGGGAGAGGATTTGAACCTCTGGGGAAAGGGCTTAAGCCTTCTGCACTTGCCGGGCTCTGCCACTCTAGCTGGTCCTTTTCTAGGATTGAAAGTGGTGGGGGAAGGCCCTCTTCACGGTTTAGTTGGTTTCACTGCTTAGAGGGGGGGGGCGTGCTTGTGGTATTGGCCCCACTTTCCCGGTCCTTTCGTACTGGGGAGAGTGTGTCATAGATAGAAACCGACCTGGATTGCTCCGGTCTGAACTCAGATCACGTAGGACTGTTAATCGTTGAACAAACGAACCCTTAATAGCGGCTGCACCATTAGGATGTCCTGATCCAACATCGAGGTCGTAAACCCCCCTGTCGATATGGGCTCTTGAGGGGGATTGCGCTGTTATCCCTGGGGTAGCTTGGTCCATTAATCAATTATATTGGGTCTGGTCACTGTTAGCACTTTGAGGGGTAGCTCTAGGTAAAGAGGTATGGTCTTGTTTTTGGAGGATTTGTTCTCCTCCAAGGTCGCCCCAACCGAAAAATATCGACCAGGCTCTGCGATGGTAGTGGCCCCAGTGGGGTTGATTGAGGATTCGCGGTGGTCGTTGATTTTTAAGTTCCACAGGGTCTTCTCGTCTTATGTTCACATCCCCGCTTTTGCACGGGGAGATCAATTTCACTGATTATCTGTGAGAGACAGTTAAGACCTCGTTTAGCCATTCATACAAGTCTCGATTTATGGGACAATTGATTGCGCTACCTTTGCACGGTTAGGATACCGCGGCCGTTAAACCTAAGTCACCGGGCAGGCATCACCTTCAATACTTGTTTAATTTGCTGAAGGCTATGTTTTTGGTAAACAGTCGGGCCTTATTAATTTGCCGAGTTCCTTTCACAGATTTTAATCGCTCTTATAGGCGCTCCTGAGTCGGGTTAACAGGGTTAGTTAATACGTGGTCTTGTAGGGGTTTTTGTATCTGTCTAGGTCTGTTAATAATGTTTCTATGTAAGCTTGCGCCGTTAGAGGGGTGTGGCCCTGAGTTACTTATTTTAGCATTAATTCTCCTATATTCATAGGTTGACCTGTTTGTGATAAGGGAATCATCTTATTTTGGTATTTTTAGGTGGTGGAGCTTTGACGCACTCTTTTTTGATGGCTGCTTTAGGGCCCACGGTAGGATCAGTAGTAAGAATTATCCGCTAGTCGAGGTTGTGTCCTTTTTTAATGGAGCTGTCCCTCCATTAAATAGCTCTTAATCATCTCATTAGGGTTCAGGATGTCCGGTAGGGAGGATTAAGGGGGAACTTAGATTCGTTTCACAGGTAACCAGCTATCACCCAGCTCGGTTGGCTTTTCACCTCTACTGACAAGTCATCCCACTCTTTTGCAACAGAGACGGGTTCGCTCTCTTTAACTGCTTGAAAGTAGCTCGCTTGGGTTTCGGGGGGGCAAACTTTAGTTCACTTTGCTTGGTTGTTCTCGCTAAACCATGATGCAAAAGGTACAAGGGTTGATCTTTGCTGTCTGTCGCTTTGATTGTTTCACTGCTATTTCATCTTTCCCTTACGGTACTGGGGTCTCTATCGCGTCTAAGTGTCTTTTCTATCGCCTATACTAAGACTGTAAAATGCTTTAGTTTAATTAGTTTAGTAAATTCTTTAGTTTTGGTGTACTATTTGTGTGGTTGAGCTAGAGGGGGGGCTTCAAGACGATCCGGTCTAGTAGATATCTTTCAGGTGTAAGCTGAGTGCTTTGGTGTTATAGCTACGTCTTGATATTCTAAGTACACCTTCCGGTACACTTACCTTGTTACGACTTACCTCATCTTCAGCGTATTTATGGTATTAGTTATGTGGGATGTGGCTTTTGAGGAGGGTGACGGGCGGTATGTACGTGCCCCAGGGCCGGCTTAAAGTAGGCTCTATTGTCCCACTTTACTGCTAAATCCGCCTTCCAGAAGTGGTTTCACGCTTCTTTCCGTGTGCCCTATGAATAGGGAATGTAGCCCATTTCTTCCACTCCATAGGCTATACCTTGACCTGTCTTATTAGCGGGGTGCTATTGTGTCCACTGTTGTGCTCTCATTCGAGGTGGGCTGGCGACGGCGGTATGTAGGCTGTGTTGGCAAGGGGTGGTTGGGTTAATCGGGGATTATCGATTGTAGAACAGGCTCCTCTAGGTGGGTTTGGGGCACCGCCAAGTCCTTAGAGTTTTAAGCGTTTGTGCTCGTAGTTCTCTGGCGGATACTTCGGTAAAGTAAGTATCAAGATTTAGGGCCAGGCATAGTGGGGTATCTAATCCCAGTTTGGGCCCTGGCTTTCGTGGGTTTAAATCAGTCGTTAGTTCCTAAGATCATCTTAATGGTGTGTTTAGGTGCATCTTGGGCTTATGACAGCTCAGTTGCATTTTGATCTTAGTTAGCTAGGATAGGCATTTTACCACTCTTTACGCCGTGTCAATAGGACGGTTGATTTGGGTTTCTTGTATGACCGCGGTGGCTGGCACAAGATTTACCAACCCTTGAAGTTAGGCTGTTGCTATAACTAAGTCAAGTTTGCACTCATTGCTTAATGTTAATTACTGCTGAATACCCGTGGGGGCGTGGCTTAGCGAGGCGTCTTGGGCTACTACTTGGGTGTGCCTGATACCCGCTCCTCAAGGCCTGTATGGGGGTAGGTGGTCGAGGGCGTTTACACTGGGGCGCGGATACTTGCATGTATATATTTAGCAAAAACCAACCGTAAGGTTAGGACTAAGTCTTTTGTCCGCAGGCATGTTTTATGCCATCTTGGCAACTTCAGTGCCATGCTTTGTGTTAAGCTATGTGGACGGGGGTGTGGTTAGCTGATAGTTGAGTGGTGAGTGAGAGTGAAGTATATGAAATTATTGCTTGTGTTTACTATTTTTAGTACTGGAGTTTCTCTAATAAGTTTAAGTTATTTTGTATGTGTTTGTGTGTATATATACATCGTTCCGATGATGTCATGGAAGGGATGATTAATGGAGTTTTAGAGGTAGTTTGCTGGGATTGGGCGATGAAGGTTTATGCTACATGGTGGTTAGCGAAAGTTTACTGGTTTAGTTTGTGAAGCGCAGGGGTTGCGCTTAATGATTTTTTGTTTTGTGCTATGTCCAACGAGCATTCATCCAATAGCCCCATTTAACCCGGAGGGTGGAGGTAACATTAACTGAATGTGGTCAAAGTGCATCAGTGTCAGGATGATTCCCCATATACGCCAACCGTCTCATCGAGGGACCCTTGAAATATAGGATAGGCCGTGAGGCAGGTGTGTCCAGGCTTAGATTGTGGGACCCCCGAGATCACTGGGAATAGCCACCTGTGAGGTAACCCCGGAAAAAATAAGAGGAACCAGAGGCGCCAAAAAGCTGGAACATGCCGCGATTACGCATTGAGAAGGTGAAAGTACTCACAGATGCCACTTTGAAGGGCAAGGAGGGGTGAGTGAACCCAATGGATGGCCCTGACCGAGGAACCAGAGGCGCAAAAATGTGAGGAGGGCGAGGGGTTTAGGGGGAACGTATGGGCCTGAAGCTAGTCATACCGGACATTATGTGCAACGGGTTGCTGATTTCATGTGAGGAGTACGATTAATAAATCCGTCTGATACGAACTGCATGAGATATGTGGTGGAGAGTTGTTGTTGGAGCATGTCCTGTGAGCATTCATTAAAATGGGGTCTTGTTATGCGCTTGAGTGGAGTTGTATTGGGTGTTGTGGGGTATGGTCCTAGAACATTCATGCCGGGTGGTTTGGTAGGAGTGTGTTTAAGGGTTTAATGGCCGTGTACATGTATGGGTTTAGCACCTGCTTATAAGATAGTCCGTATATAATGTATATTACTGGTACTATAGTATGTATGTATATGGGGTATATAAATTTATGCACGAATATGCATAACCAAATACCCCCGCCTCGGGGGGGGAGGGGGGAGGGGTTAAGCATAATGGCATAGATGGGGTAGAATTATTGGGGGCTTGCGGTTAGTTCCTGTAGTTGAGAACAATGGCGGCTTTTCGAGCCGCAGGCCTCGGGTAGTGTCCGGGCAGGAATAATGACTTATTTTATGTTTTTTTTAGGGATTTGCTTTGCGGTGGGTGTTTTGGGTGTGGCGTCGAATCCTTCGCCGTATTATGGGGTTGTTGGTTTGGTGTTAGCGTCTGTGGCGGGGTGCGGGTGGTTGCTGGGCCTTGGGGTTTCGTTCGTGGCTTTAGTGCTGTTTATGGTGTATTTGGGGGGTATGCTGGTGGTGTTTGTTTATTCAGTAGCTTTAGCAGCGGAGCCTTTCCCTGGGGCTTGGGGGGATTGATGGGTGATTGGATGTGCAGTAGCGTTTGTGGCAATTGTTTTTGGGGGGTTGGTGTTTGGGGGGTTTATGGGGGCTTGGAAGTTCGGGGTTTCTACTGTGAATAATGTTGGGGTGTTTGTTGTTCGGTCGGATTTTAGTGGAGTTTCCATGTTTTATTCACATGGGGCAGGGATGTTTTTAGTGGCGGGTTGGGGGCTGTTGTTGACTTTGTTTGTTGTATTGGAGCTTGTGCGGGGGTTGTCGCGGGGTGCTATTCGGGCGGTTTAGGGGTTAGGGTCAGAGAATAGTTTATTGAAAATGCCAGCTTTGGGAGCTGGAGATAAAGGTTTGAGTCCTTTTTTTCTGAGTTTGGGGTACTCTAAGAAGTGGTAAGTCTTCAATCTTTGGTTTACAAGACCAATGTTTTTATAAACTATTAGAGTATTTAGCAGTTGAGTATTTTGTTTTCTAGGGCGCTTGCGGCGGGGAGGAGAAATAGGAGGATAGTGAAGTAGGCGATTGAAGCGAGTTGGCCGATGATGATGAATGGGTGTTCAACGGGTTGGCTTCCTACTCATGTTAGGACGAGGAGGTCGGCGACTAGTACTCAGAATAGGAGCTGGGAGAGTGGTCGGAATGTTATTGCTCGTTGTTTTGATTTGTGCAGGAATGGGATTAGGAATAGGATCAGTACGGAGGCGGCCAGTGCTAATACGCCTCCTAGTTTATTTGGGATTGAACGTAGGATGGCGTAGGCGAATAGGAAGTATCATTCTGGTTTGATGTGTGGTGGGGTTACTAGTGGGTTTGCTGGGGTGAAGTTTTCTGGGTCTCCCAGGAGGTTAACCGCTCATGCTTCTTTCTTATGAGACGTTAGTAAACCAATTACATAGCCTTGTCAAGACTAAATCACAGGTAAAAATCCTGTACATCTCATGTGGCCAACCACTCCCAACTAGGATTCCAAGACGCCTCATCACCCATCATAGAAGAACTCGTTGAATTCCACGACCACGCCCTAATCGTTGCCCTAGCTATCTGCAGCCTAGTTCTCTACCTTTTAGCCCACATACTAACAGAAAAACTCTCGTCCAATGCTGTAGACGCCCAAGAAGTAGAGCTGATCTGGACAATCCTACCTGCTATCGTCCTGGTACTCCTCGCCCTCCCATCCCTACAAATCCTCTACATAATGGACGAAATCGACGAACCAGACCTCACCCTAAAAGCCATCGGCCACCAATGATACTGAAGCTACGAATACACAGACTTCAAAGACCTATCATTCGACTCCTACATAGTGCCCACCCCAGACTTACCCAACGGCCACTTCCGACTGCTAGAAGTTGACCACCGCGTAGTTATCCCAATAGAATCCCCCATCCGCGTGATCATTACTGCAGGAGACGTACTCCACTCCTGAGCAGTCCCAACGCTCGGAGTTAAAACAGACGCAATCCCAGGCCGACTAAACCAAACTTCATTCATTACCACCCGGCCTGGGATTTTTTACGGACAATGCTCAGAAATTTGCGGGGCTAATCACAGCTACATACCCATTGTAGTAGAATCAACCCCACTCCCACATTTCGAGGCCTGATCGTCCCTTCTATCATCATCCTAATCATTAAGAAGCTATGCAACAGCACTAGCCTTTTAAGCTAGCCAAAGAGGGACTTCCCCCTCCTTAATGATATGCCACAGCTTAACCCCGCACCATGATTTTCAATCATAATTATAACCTGATTAACCCTAGCACTCCTCATCCAACCAAAACTACTAGCCTTCACCACAACCAACCCCCCATCAAATAAGACCTCCCTCACTACCAAACCCACACCATGATCCTGACCATGAACCTAAGCTTCTTTGACCAATTTTCCAGCCCCAATCTATTTGGCATCCCCTTAATCCTACTATCCCTACTCTTCCCAGCCCTACTATTCCCGTCCCCAAACAACCGATGAATCAACAACCGCCCTTCTACTATCCAAACATGACTCCTTCACCTAATCACAAAACAACTAATAGTCCCACTCAACAAAAATGGCCACAAATGAGCCATAATATTTACATCCCTAATAATCATACTTCTTACAATCAACCTTCTAGGCCTCCTTCCATATACATTCACCCCAACCACCCAACTATCTATGAACATAGCCCTAGCCTTCCCACTATGGCTCGCCACACTACTAACAGGCCTACGAAACCAACCATCAGCCTCTTTAGCCCACCTATTACCCGAAGGTACCCCTACACCCCTAATCCCCGCACTAATCCTGATCGAAACAACCAGCCTACTAATCCGCCCCCTAGCCCTCGGAGTCCGCCTTACAGCCAACCTTACAGCAGGACACTTACTCATCCAACTCATCTCTACAGCCTCCATTGCATTAATACCCACCCTTCCTGCAGTATCCATCCTAACAATAATCATCCTACTACTCCTAACCATCCTAGAAGTAGCAGTAGCCATAATCCAGGCCTACGTCTTCGTGCTCCTTCTAAGCCTATACTTACAAGAAAACATCTAATGGCACACCAAGCACACTCATACCACATAGTTGACCCAAGCCCTTGACCAATCTTCGGGGCAGCCGCCGCCCTACTCACAACCTCAGGATTAATCATGTGATTCCACTACAACTCATCCATACTACTAACCCTAGGCCTCATCTCAATACTCCTAGTAATACTCCAATGATGACGAGACATTGTACGAGAAAGCACCTTCCAAGGCCATCACACTCCCACAGTCCAAAAAGGCCTACGATACGGCATAATCCTTTTCATCACATCCGAAGCATTCTTCTTCTTAGGGTTCTTCTGAGCGTTCTTCCACTCGAGCCTGGCCCCAACCCCAGAACTAGGAGGCCAATGACCCCCAACAGGAATTAAACCACTCAACCCGATAGAAGTCCCCCTACTAAACACAGCCATCCTACTAGCCTCAGGCGTTACCGTAACGTGAGCCCATCACAGCATCACAGAAGGAAACCGAAAACACGCCATCCACGCCCTAACCCTAACGATCCTCCTGGGATTCTACTTCACAGCCCTACAAGCAATAGAATACCACGAAGCCCCATTCTCAATCGCCGATAGCGTCTACGGATCTACCTTCTTCGTTGCCACTGGATTCCACGGACTCCACGTAATCATCGGATCCTCCTTCCTGACCGTCTGCCTCTTCCGACTGATCAAGTTCCACTTTACATCAGACCACCACTTTGGATTCGAGGCAGCAGCCTGATACTGACACTTCGTAGACGTCATCTGACTATTCCTCTACATAACCATCTACTGATGAGGATCTTGCTCTTCTAGTATATTAATTACAATTGACTTCCAATCTCTAGAATCTGGTATAAACCCAGAGGAGAGCAATGAACGCACTCATGTTCATATTCGCCCTATCATCAATCCTAAGCGCCGCCCTAACCGCATTAAACTTCTGACTCGCCCAAATAAACCCCGACTCAGAGAAACTCTCACCGTACGAATGTGGATTCGACCCACTTGGATCTGCTCGATTACCATTCTCAGTCCGATTCTTCCTCAGTAGCCATCCTGTTCGTCCTATTCGACCTAGAAATCGCCCTCCTACTCCCCCTGCCATGAGCCGTCCAACTCCAATCCCCCCTAATGACCCTCACCTGAACTGTAGCGATCCTCCTTCTCCTAACACTCGGACTGGCCTACGAGTGAATTCAAGGGGGCCTAGAATGAGCAGAATAACAGAAAGTTAGTCTAACCAAAAAGATAGCTGGTTTCGACCCAGCAGATTACAGCCAACCCTGTAACTTTCTTATGTCGCCCCTACATTTAAGCTTCTACTCAGCCTTCATTTTCAGCGGACTAGGACTAGCCTTCCACCGAACCCACCTAGTATCCGCCCTACTATGCCTTGAAAGCATAATATTATCGATATTCGTAGGCCTATCAATATGATCCATCGAAAACCAAGTCTCCTCATTCACCATGGTACCAATTCTCATGCTAACCTTCTCAGCGTGTGAGGCGGGCACAGGCCTGGCCATCCTAGTAGCCTCCACCCGCACACATGGCTCCGACCATCTACACAACCTAAACCTCCTGCAATGCTAAAAATCATCCTACCCACAATCATACTTCTTCCAACAGCCCTGCTGTCTCCACCAAAATTTCTATGGACTAACACCACCTTATACAGCCTCCTAATCGCTGCCCTAAGCCTACAGTGATTAATCCCAACCTACTACCCCTACAAATTTTTACCCAACTGAACAGGAATTGACCAAATCTCATCCCCCCTCCTAGTACTATCCTGCTGACTACTCCCACTCATAATCATAGCAAGCCAAAACCACCTGCAACAAGAACCCCTACAACGCAAACGAATCTTTATCTCAACCTTAGTCGCAGTCCAGCCATTCATCCTACTAGCCTTTTCCACCACAGAACTAGCACTATTTTACATCTCATTTGAAGCAACCCTCATTCCCACCCTAATCTTAATCACCCGATGGGGGAACCAACCAGAACGCCTAAGCGCTGGCATCTACCTGCTATTCTACACGCCAGTAAGCTCTCTACCCCTGCTAATCACAATCATACACCTATACGTGAAAATTGGCACCCTGCACCTGCCAACCCTACAACTAACCCACCCAACCCTATCCACCTCATGGACAGGAATACTATCAGGTCTAGCACTGCTCATAGCATTCATAGTAAAAGCCCCACTATACGGCCTACACCTCTGACTGCCAAAAGCCCACGTAGAAGCACCCATCGCAGGCTCAATACTCCTCGCCGCCCTACTACTAAAGCTAGGAGGATACGGAATTATACGAGTCACTCTATTTATGGGCCCACTGTCCAACCTCCTGCACTACCCCTTCCTAACCCTGGCCCTATGAGGCGCCCTAATGACTAGCTCAATCTGCCTACGACAGACAGACCTAAAATCACTAATCGCTTATTCATCCGTTAGCCACATAGGCCTAGTTATCGCCGCAGGAATAATCCAAACCCACTGATCATTCTCAGGGGCAATGATCCTAATAATTTCCCATGGACTAACTTCCTCCATACTATTCTGCCTAGCCAACACAAACTATGAACGTACGCACAGCCGAATTCTACTACTCACACGAGGCCTACAACCTCTCCTACCACTCATAGCTACCTGATGATTGCTGGCCAATCTAACAAACATAGCCTTACCCCCAACAACAAACCTCATAGCAGAGCTAACCATTATAATCACCTTATTCAACTGATCTGCCTTCACGATCATCCTAACAGGAATCGCAACCCTACTAACCACCTCCTACACCTTATTCATACTACTAATGACCCAACGAGGCTCAATCCCCTCCCACATCACATCTATGCAAAACTCAACCACGCGAGAACACCTGCTCATAACACTCCACATTATCCCAATATTCCTCCTAATCCTCAAACCCGAACTGATCTCCGGAATCCCCTCATGCAAGTATAGTTTAAACCAAACATTAGACTGTGATTCTAAGAATAGAAGTTCAAACCTTCTTACCTGCCGAGGGGAGGGTTTAACCAACAAGAGCTGCTAACTCTTACATCTGAGCCTAAAACCTCAGCCCCCTTACTTTTAAAGGATAACAGCAATCCACTGGTCTTAGGAACCACCCATCTTGGTGCAAATCCAAGTAAAAGGAGTGAACCCCACACTACTAATCAACTCCCTCACACTACTCACGCTGACAATCCTCCTAACCCCAATCATCCTGCCATTTCTATTTAAAAACTTTAAAAACACCCCACAAGCCACCACCCGCGCTGTTAAAACCGCATTCCTAATTAGCCTAGCCCCTACAACCGCATTCATCTACTCGGGAGTAGAATCTGTCACCTGCCACTGGGAGTGAAAATTCATTATAAACTTTAAAATCCCCCTGAGCCTAAAAATAGACCAATACTCAATAACATTTCTTCCAATCGCCCTATTTGTAACATGATCAATCCTACAATTCGCCATATGATACATGGCCTCAGAGCCATACGTAACAAAATTTTTCACCTACCTACTGACATTCCTAGTCGCCATACTCCTCCTAACAACCGCAAACAACATATTCCTCCTATTCGTAGGCTGGGAAGGAGTACGAATCATGTCCTTCCTTCTCATCGGCTGATGACAAGGCCGAGCAGATGCCAACACCGCCGCCCTACGAGCCGTAATCTACAACCGAATCGGAGACATCGGACTGATCCTGAGCATAGCATGACTAGCTTCAACATTCAACACCTGAGAGATCCAACAAGCCGTACACCCCCACCAAACCCCAATCCTCCCCCTCATAGGATTAATCCTCGCAGCCGCAGGAAAATCCGCCCAATTTGGACTCCACCCATGACTGCCCGCAGCAATAGAAGGCCCCACCCCAGTATCAGCCCTACTGCACTCCAGTACCATAGTAGTAGCCGGAATCTTCCTGCTCATCCGCATGCACCCCCTGCTAGCCACCAACCAGACAGCCCTAACTGCCTGCCTATGCCTAGGTGCTCTATCAACCCTATTCGCTGCCACATGCGCCCTAACCCAAAATGACATCAAAAAAATCATTGCTTTCTCAACATCCAGCCAACTAGGACTAATAATAGTCACTATCGGACTAAACCTCCCACAACTAGCCTTCCTACACATCTCAACCCATGCCTTCTTTAAAGCCATACTATTCCTATGCTCAGGGTCTATCATCCACAACCTAAACGGAGAACAAGATATCCGAAAGATAGGAGGCCTACAGAAAATACTCCCAGTCACTACTTCCTGCCTAACCATCGGAAACCTGGCGCTGATAGGAACCCCATTCCTAGCCGGATTCTACTCAAAAGACCTCATCATCGAAAGCTTAAACACATCATACCTAAATACTTGAGCCCTACTCCTAACCCTTATAGCCACAGCATTCACCGCAACCTACAGCATCCGCATAACCATCCTAGTCCAAGCTGGACAAACCCGAATCCCCCCAATAGTATCAATAAACGAAAACAACCCACTAATCACCGCCCCCCTAACCCGACTCGCCCTAGGCAGCATTACAGCAGGAATAATCATTACCTCTTTCATCACACCAACCAAAACCCCCCCAATAACCATACCCCTTATCACCAAAACCGCTGCCATCCTCATAACAATCCTAGGAATCATCCTAGGCCCCTCATGTACAGGGCCACACCCCTCTAACGGCGCAAGCTTACATAGAAACATTATTAACAGACCTAGACAGATACAAAAACCCCTACAAGACCACGTATTAACTAACCCTGTTAACCCGACTCAGGAGCGCCTATAAGAGCGATTAAAATCTGTGAAAGGAACTCGGCAAATTAATAAGGCCCTTCTGTTTACCAAAAACATAGCCTTCAGCAAATTAAACATGTATTGAAGGTGATGCCTGCCCGGTGACTTAGGTTTAACGGCCGCGGTATCCTAACCGTGCAAAGGTAGCGCAATCAATTGTCCCATAAATCGAGACTTGTATGAATGGCTAAACGAGGTCTTAACTGTCTCTCACAGATAATCAGTGAAATTGATCTCCCCGTGCAAAAGCGGGGATGTGAACATAAGACGAGAAGACCCTGTGGAACTTAAAAATCAACGACCACCGCGAATCCTCAATCAACCCCACTGGGGCCACTACCATCGCAGAGCCTGGTTGATATTTTTCGGTTGGGGCGACCTTGGAGGAGAACAAATCCTCCAAAAACAAGACCATACCTCTTTACCTAGAGCTACCCCTCAAAGTGCTAACAGTGACCAGACCCAATATAATTGATTAATGGACCAAGCTACCCCAGGGATAACAGCGCAATCCCCCTCAAGAGCCCATATCGACAGGGGGGTTTACGACCTCGATGTTGGATCAGGACATCCTAATGGTGCAGCCGCTATTAAGGGTTCGTTTGTTCAACGATTAACAGTCCTACGTGATCTGAGTTCAGACCGGAGCAATCCAGGTCGGTTTCTATCTATGACACACTCTCCCCAGTACGAAAGGACCGGGAAAGTGGGGCCAATACCACAAGCACGCCCCCCCCCTCTAAGCAGTGAAACCAACTAAACCGTGAAGAGGGCCTTCCCCCACCACTTTCAATCCTAGAAAAGGACCAGCTAGAGTGGCAGAGCCCGGCAAGTGCAGAAGGCTTAAGCCCTTTCCCCAGAGGTTCAAATCCTCTCCCTAGCTTCACCCATGATTCAAATAACAACACTAAGCTGCCTCGTTATATCCCTCCTATACATCATCCCAATCCTGATTGCCGTAGCCTTCCTAACCCTAGTAGAACGGAAAATCCTAAGCTACATACAATCCCGCAAAGGCCCTAACGTTGTCGGGCCTTTTGGCCTACTTCAACCATTTGCGGACGGACTGAAACTATTTACCAAAGAGCCCATCCGACCCTCTACCTCTTCCCCACTTCTATTCATTCTGATACCAATACTAGCCCTTGTCCTAGCCCTCACCACTTGAGCACCACTACCACTCCCATTTCCCCTAGCAGATCTAAACCTCGGAGTTCTCTTCCTAATAGCCATGTCAAGCCTAGCCGTCTACTCAGTCCTATGATCAGGCTGAGCCTCGAACTCAAAATACGCACTAATCGGAGCCCTACGGGCAGTAGCACAGACCATTTCATACGAAGTGACACTGGCCATAATCCTGCTATCAATAATCATACTAAGCGGAAGCTACACACTCAGCTCCTTTGCCATCGCACAGGAGCCTCTATACTTCATTTTCTCCTCATGACCCCTAGCAATAATATGATACGTATCCACCCTAGCAGAGACAAACCGAGCTCCTTTTGACCTCACAGAGGGTGAATCTGAGCTAGTCTCAGGGTTTAACGTTGAATACGCCGCAGGACCCTTCGCCTTATTCTTCCTAGCTGAATATGCGAACATTATGCTAATAAATACACTTACAGCCATCATATTCCTAAACCCAAGCGCCCTAGGGCCACCCACAGAACTATTCCCCGTCATCCTAGCCACAAAAGTCCTCCTACTATCTTCTGGTTTCTTATGGGTCCGAGCTTCATACCCACGATTCCGATATGACCAACTAATGCACCTACTATGAAAAAACTTCCTACCCCTCACACTAGCTCTGTGCCTCTGACACATCAGCATACCTATCTGCTATGCAGGCCTACCTCCTTACATAAGGAAATGTGCCTGAACTACAAAGGGTCACTATGATAAAGTGAACATAGAGGTATAACAGCCCTCTCATTTCCTGTTGACCTTAGAAAAGTAGGAATTGAACCCACACAAGAGAAATCAAAATTCTCCATACTTCCCTTATATTATTTTCTAGTAGAGTCAGCTAATCAAGCTATCGGGCCCATACCCCGAAAATGATGGTTTAACCCCCTCCTCTACTAATGAACCCTTACGCGACCCCAATCATAACCTTCAGCCTCATCTTGGGCACCACAATCACAATTTCCAGCAACCACTGAGTTCTGGCCTGGACAGGACTGGAGATCAACGCACTAGCCATCATTCCCCTAATTGCCAAATCCCACCACCCACGAGCAGTAGAAGCCGCAACGAAATACTTCCTAACCCAAGCAGCTGCTTCCGCCCTGGTCCTATTCTCTAGCATAACCAATGCCTGAGTCACCGGCCAATGAGACATCACACAAATAAACCACCCAACCTCCTGTCTACTACTGACAGCAGCAATCGCTATTAAACTGGGCCTAGTGCCATTTCACTTCTGATTCCCAGAAGTACTACAAGGATCGCCACTAATAACAGCCCTGCTACTCTCGACCCTCATAAAATTCCCCCCACTAACCCTGCTCCTACTAACATCCAAATCCCTCGACCCAGCTCTACTCACCGCCATGGCCCTAGCCTCAACAGCACTAGGAGGCTGAATAGGACTGAACCAAACACAAACACGCAAAATCCTAGCCTTCTCGTCCATCTCCCACTTAGGCTGAATCGCCATCATCCTAGTTTACAGCCCCAAATTGGCCTTACTTACCTTCTACCTATACACAATCATAACATCAGCCGTATTCCTAGCCCTTAACAAAATCAAAGCCCTTAACCTATCCATGATCACAACCTCATGAACAAAAACCCCAGTGCTAAACGCCACCCTAATACTAGTACTTTTATCCCTAGCAGGCCTCCCCCCATTAACAGGCTTTATACCAAAGTGACTTATCATCCAAGAACTAACTAAACAGGAAATAACACCAGCAGCCATGGCAATTGCCATGCTATCACTGCTCAGCCTCTTCTTCTACCTACGCCTCGCATACCACTCAACAATTACCCTTCCCCCCAACTCCTCTAACCACATAAAACAATGATACACTAGCAAAGCCCCAAGCACACCTACTGCGGTCCTTGCCTCACTATCAATCCTCTTACTTCCCCTGTCCCCAATAATACATGCCATTGTCTAGAAACTTAGGATAACACCCCAAACCGAAGGCCTTCAAAGCCTTAAATAAGAGTTAAACCCTCTTAGTTTCTGCACATTAAGACTTACAGAATATTAACCTGTATCTTCTGAATGCAAGTCAGACGCTTTAATTAAGCTAAAGCCTCCCTAGACAGATGGGCTTCGATCCCACAAAACTCTAGTTAACAGCTAAATGCCTAAACCAATTGGCTTCTGCCTACAAAGACCCTGACGCACCCTAGTGCGCATCGATGAGCTTGCAACTCAACATGAATTTCACTACAGAGCCGATAAGAAGAGGAATTAAACCTCTGTAAAAAGGACTACAGCCTAACGCTTCAACACTCAGCCATCTTACCCGTCACCTTCATCAACCGATGACTATTTTCCACTAACCATAAGGATATTGGCACCCTGTACGTCATCTTCGGGGCATGAGCAGGAATAGTCGGCACCGCACTCAGCCTATTAATCCGCGCAGAACTAGGACAACCAGGAACTCTCCTAGGCGACGACCAAATTTACAATGTAATCGTTACCGCTCACGCCTTTGTAATAAGCTTCTTTATAGTCATACCCATCATGATCGGAGGATTCGGCAACTGATTAGTCCCCCTCATAATCGGTGCCCCCGACATAGCATTCCCGCGAATAAACAACATAAGCTTTTGACTCCTCCCCCCATCATTCCTCCTCCTACTAGCCTCATCCACTGTAGAAGCTGGCGCCGGCACAGGCTGAACTGTCTACCCTCCCCTAGCAGGTGACCTTGCCCACGCCGGAGCTTCAGTAGACCTGGCTATCTTCTCACTCCACTTAGCCGGTATCTCCTCCATCCTTGGGGCCATCAACTTTATCACCACAGCCATCAACATAAAACCCCCCGCACTCTCACAATACCAAACCCCACTATTTGTCTGATCCGTACTAATTACCGCCATCCTACTCCTTCTATCACTCCCCGTACTCGCCGCCGGTATTACAATATTACTAACTGATTGAAACCTAAACACCACATTCTTTGACCCCGCTGGAGGAGGAGACCCAATCCTGTACCAACACCTATTCTGATTCTTCGGACACCCAGAAGTCTATATTCTGATCCTACCGGGGTTCGGAATCATCTCACACGTAGTCACGTACTACTCAGGCAAAAAGGAGCCCTTCGGCTACATGGGAATAGTCTGAGCCATACTATCCATCGGCTTCCTAGGATTCATCGTCTGAGCTCACCACATGTTTACAGTAGGAATAGACGTTGATACCCGAGCCTACTTTACATCAGCCACTATAATCATTGCCATCCCTACCGGAATCAAAGTATTTAGCTGACTAGCCACCCTGCACGGAGGAACAATCAAATGAGACCCCCCCAATACTATGAGCTCTAGGATTTATCTTCCTATTTACCATCGGAGGATTAACAGGAATCGTTCTTGCAAACTCTTCCCTAGACATCGCCCTGCACGACACGTACTACGTAGTTGCCCACTTCCACTACGTCCTATCCATAGGCGCCGTCTTTGCCATTCTAGCAGGATTTACTCACTGATTCCCACTACTCACTGGGTTTACCCTACACCAAACATGAGCAAAAGCCCACTTCGGGGTAATATTTACAGGAGTAAACCTAACGTTCTTCCCCCAGCACTTCCTAGGCCTAGCAGGAATACCCCGACGATACTCGGACTATCCCGACGCCTACACACTATGAAACACCATTTCCTCCATCGGCTCCCTAATCTCAATAGTAGCCGTAATCATACTAATATTCATCATCTGAGAAGCCTTTTCGGCCAAACGAAAAGTCCTACAACCAGAACTAACTACCACAAACGCTGAATGAATCCACGGCTGCCCTCCCCCATACCATACTTTCGAGGAACCGGCCTTCGTCCAAGTACAAGAAAGGAAGGAATCGAACCCTCACATGCTGGTTTCAAGCCAACTGCATTAACCGCTCATGCTTCTTTCTTATGAGACGTTAGTAAACCAATTACATAGCCTTGTCAAGACTAAATCACAGGTAAAAATCCTGTACATCTCATGTGGCCAACCACTCCCAACTAGGATTCCAAGACGCCTCATCACCCATCATAGAAGAACTCGTTGAATTCCACGACCACGCCCTAATCGTTGCCCTAGCTATCTGCAGCCTAGTTCTCTACCTTTTAGCCCACATACTAACAGAAAAACTCTCGTCCAATGCTGTAGACGCCCAAGAAGTAGAGCTGATCTGGACAATCCTACCTGCTATCGTCCTGGTACTCCTCGCCCTCCCATCCCTACAAATCCTCTACATAATGGACGAAATCGACGAACCAGACCTCACCCTAAAAGCCATCGGCCACCAATGATACTGAAGCTACGAATACACAGACTTCAAAGACCTATCATTCGACTCCTACATAGTGCCCACCCCAGACTTACCCAACGGCCACTTCCGACTGCTAGAAGTTGACCACCGCGTAGTTATCCCAATAGAATCCCCCATCCGCGTGATCATTACTGCAGGAGACGTACTCCACTCCTGAGCAGTCCCAACGCTCGGAGTTAAAACAGACGCAATCCCAGGCCGACTAAACCAAACTTCATTCATTACCACCCGGCCTGGGATTTTTTACGGACAATGCTCAGAAATTTGCGGGGCTAATCACAGCTACATACCCATTGTAGTAGAATCAACCCCACTCCCACATTTCGAGGCCTGATCGTCCCTTCTATCATCATCCTAATCATTAAGAAGCTATGCAACAGCACTAGCCTTTTAAGCTAGCCAAAGAGGGACTTCCCCCTCCTTAATGATATGCCACAGCTTAACCCCGCACCATGATTTTCAATCATAATTATAACCTGATTAACCCTAGCACTCCTCATCCAACCAAAACTACTAGCCTTCACCACAACCAACCCCCCATCAAATAAGACCTCCCTCACTACCAAACCCACACCATGATCCTGACCATGAACCTAAGCTTCTTTGACCAATTTTCCAGCCCCAATCTATTCGGCATCCCCTTAATCCTACTATCCCTACTCTTCCCAGCCCTACTATTCCCGTCCCCAAACAACCGATGAATCAACAACCGCCTTTCTACTATCCAAACATGACTCCTTCACCTAATCACAAAACAACTAATAGTCCCACTCAACAAAAATGGCCACAAATGAGCCATAATATTTACATCCCTAATAATCATACTTCTTACAATCAACCTTCTAGGCCTCCTTCCATATACATTCACCCCAACCACCCAACTATCTATGAACATAGCCCTAGCCTTCCCACTATGGCTCGCCACACTACTAACAGGCCTACGAAACCAACCATCAGCCTCTTTAGCCCACCTATTACCCGAAGGTACCCCTACACCCCTAATCCCCGCACTAATCCTGATCGAAACAACCAGCCTACTAATCCGCCCCCTAGCCCTCGGAGTCCGCCTTACAGCCAACCTTACAGCAGGACACTTACTCATCCAACTCATCTCTACAGCCTCCATTGCATTAATACCCACCCTTCCTGCAGTATCCATCCTAACAATAATCATCCTACTACTCCTAACCATCCTAGAAGTAGCAGTAGCCATAATCCAGGCCTACGTCTTCGTGCTCCTTCTAAGCCTATACTTACAAGAAAACATCTAATGGCACACCAAGCACACTCATACCACATAGTTGACCCAAGCCCTTGACCAATCTTCGGGGCAGCCGCCGCCCTACTCACAACCTCAGGATTAATCATGTGATTCCACTACAACTCATCCATACTACTAACCCTAGGCCTCATCTCAATACTCCTAGTAATACTCCAATGATGACGAGACATTGTACGAGAAAGCACCTTCCAAGGCCATCACACTCCCACAGTCCAAAAAGGCCTACGATACGGCATAATCCTTTTCATCACATCCGAAGCATTCTTCTTCTTAGGGTTCTTCTGAGCGTTCTTCCACTCGAGCCTGGCCCCAACCCCAGAACTAGGAGGCCAATGACCCCCAACAGGAATTAAACCACTCAACCCGATAGAAGTCCCCCTACTAAACACAGCCATCCTACTAGCCTCAGGCGTTACCGTAACGTGAGCCCATCACAGCATCACAGAAGGAAACCGAAAACACGCCATCCACGCCCTAACCCTAACGATCCTCCTGGGATTCTACTTCACAGCCCTACAAGCAATAGAATACCACGAAGCCCCATTCTCAATCGCCGATAGCGTCTACGGATCTACCTTCTTCGTTGCCACTGGATTCCACGGACTCCACGTAATCATCGGATCCTCCTTCCTGACCGTCTGCCTCTTCCGACTGATCAAGTTCCACTTTACATCAGACCACCACTTTGGATTCGAGGCAGCAGCCTGATACTGACACTTCGTAGACGTCATCTGACTATTCCTCTACATAACCATCTACTGATGAGGATCTTGCTCTTCTAGTATATTAATTACAATTGACTTCCAATCTCTAGAATCTGGTATAAACCCAGAGGAGAGCAATGAACGCACTCATGTTCATATTCGCCCTATCATCAATCCTAAGCGCCGCCCTAACCGCATTAAACTTCTGACTCGCCCAAATAAACCCCGACTCAGAGAAACTCTCACCGTACGAATGTGGATTCGACCCACTTGGATCTGCTCGATTACCATTCTCAGTCCGATTCTTCCTCAGTAGCCATCCTGTTCGTCCTATTCGACCTAGAAATCGCCCTCCTACTCCCCCTGCCATGAGCCGTCCAACTCCAATCCCCCCTAATGACCCTCACCTGAACTGTAGCGATCCTCCTTCTCCTAACACTCGGACTGGCCTACGAGTGAATTCAAGGGGGCCTAGAATGAGCAGAATAACAGAAAGTTAGTCTAACCAAAAAGATAGCTGGTTTCGACCCAGCAGATTACAGCCAACCCTGTAACTTTCTTATGTCGCCCCTACATTTAAGCTTCTACTCAGCCTTCATTTTCAGCGGACTAGGACTAGCCTTCCACCGAACCCACCTAGTATCCGCCCTACTATGCCTTGAAAGCATAATATTATCGATATTCGTAGGCCTATCAATATGATCCATCGAAAACCAAGTCTCCTCATTCACCATGGTACCAATTCTCATGCTAACCTTCTCAGCGTGTGAGGCGGGCACAGGCCTGGCCATCCTAGTAGCCTCCACCCGCACACATGGCTCCGACCATCTACACAACCTAAACCTCCTGCAATGCTAAAAATCATCCTACCCACAATCATACTTCTTCCAACAGCCCTGCTGTCTCCACCAAAATTTCTATGGACTAACACCACCTTATACAGCCTCCTAATCGCTGCCCTAAGCCTACAGTGATTAATCCCAACCTACTACCCCTACAAATTTTTATCCAACTGAACAGGAATTGACCAAATCTCATCCCCCCTCCTAGTACTATCCTGCTGACTACTCCCACTCATAATCATAGCAAGCCAAAACCACCTGCAACAAGAACCCCTACAACGCAAACGAATCTTTATCTCAACCTTAGTCGCAGTCCAGCCATTCATCCTACTAGCCTTTTCCACCACAGAACTAGCACTATTTTACATCTCATTTGAAGCAACCCTCATTCCCACCCTAATCTTAATCACCCGATGGGGGAACCAACCAGAACGCCTAAGCGCTGGCATCTACCTGCTATTCTACACGCTAGTAAGCTCTCTACCCCTGCTAATCACAATCATACACCTATACGTGAAAATTGGCACCCTGCACCTGCCAACCCTACAACTAACCCACCCAACCCTATCCACCTCATGGACAGGAATACTATCAGGTCTAGCACTGCTCATAGCATTCATAGTAAAAGCCCCACTATACGGCCTACACCTCTGACTGCCAAAAGCCCACGTAGAAGCACCCATCGCAGGCTCAATACTCCTCGCCGCCCTACTACTAAAGCTAGGAGGATACGGAATTATACGAGTCACTCTATTTATGGGCCCACTGTCCAACCTCCTGCACTACCCCTTCCTAACCCTGGCCCTATGAGGCGCCCTAATGACTAGCTCAATCTGCCTACGACAGACAGACCTAAAATCACTAATCGCTTATTCATCCGTTAGCCACATAGGCCTAGTTATCGCCGCAGGAATAATCCAAACCCACTGATCATTCTCAGGGGCAATGATCCTAATAATTTCCCATGGACTAACTTCCTCCATACTATTCTGCCTAGCCAACACAAACTATGAACGTACGCACAGCCGAATTCTACTACTCACACGAGGCCTACAACCTCTCCTACCACTCATAGCTACCTGATGATTGCTGGCCAATCTAACAAACATAGCCTTACCCCCAACAACAAACCTCATAGCAGAGCTAACCATTATAATCACCTTATTCAACTGATCTGCCTTCACGATCATCCTAACAGGAATCGCAACCCTACTAACCGCCTCCTACACCTTATTCATACTACTAATGACCCAACGAGGCTCAATCCCCTCCCACATCACATCTATGCAAAACTCAACCACGCGAGAACACCTGCTCATAACACTCCACATTATCCCAATATTCCTCCTAATCCTCAAACCCGAACTGATCTCCGGAATCCCCTCATGCAAGTATAGTTTAAACCAAACATTAGACTGTGATTCTAAGAATAGAAGTTCAAACCTTCTTACCTGCCGAGGGGAGGGTTTAACCAACAAGAGCTGCTAACTCTTACATCTGAGCCTAAAACCTCAGCCCCCTTACTTTTAAAGGATAACAGCAATCCACTGGTCTTAGGAACCACCCATCTTGGTGCAAATCCAAGTAAAAGGAGTGAACCCCACACTACTAATCAACTCCCTCACACTACTCACGCTGACAATCCTCCTAACCCCAATCATCCTGCCATTTCTATTTAAAAACTTTAAAAACACCCCACAAGCCACCACCCGCGCTGTTAAAACCGCATTCCTAATTAGCCTAGCCCCTACAACCGCATTCATCTACTCGGGAATAGAATCTGTCACCTGCCACTGGGAGTGAAAATTCATTATAAACTTTAAAATCCCCCTGAGCCTAAAAATAGACCAATACTCAATAACATTTCTTCCAATCGCCCTATTTGTAACATGATCAATCCTACAATTCGCCATATGATACATGGCCTCAGAGCCATACGTAACAAAATTTTTCACCTACCTACTGACATTCCTAGTCGCCATACTCCTCCTAACAACCGCAAACAACATATTCCTCCTATTCGTAGGCTGGGAAGGAGTACGAATCATGTCCTTCCTTCTCATCGGCTGATGACAAGGCCGAGCAGATGCCAACACCGCCGCCCTACAAGCCGTAATCTACAACCGAATCGGAGACGTCGGACTGACCCTGAGCATAGCATGACTAGCTTCAACATTCAACACCTGAGAGATCCAACAAGCCGTACACCCCCACCAAACCCCAATCCTCCCCCTCTTAGGATTAATCCTCGCAGCCGCAGGAAAATCCGCCCAATTTGGACTCCACCCATGACTGCCCGCAGCAATAGAAGGCCCCACCCCAGTATCAGCCCTACTGCACTCCAGTACCATAGTAGTAGCCGGAATCTTCCTGCTCATCCGCATGCACCCCCTGCTAGCCACCAACCAGACAGCCCTAACTGCCTGCCTATGCCTAGGTGCTCTATCAACCCTATTCGCTGCCACATGCGCCCTAACCCAAAATGACATCAAAAAAATCATTGCTTTCTCAACATCCAGCCAACTAGGACTAATAATAGTCACTATCGGACTAAACCTCCCACAACTAGCCTTCCTACACATCTCAACCCATGCCTTCTTTAAAGCCATACTATTCCTATGCTCAGGGTCTATCATCCACAACCTAAACGGAGAACAAGATATCCGAAAGATAGGAGGCCTACAGAAAATACTCCCAGTCACTACTTCCTGCCTAACCATCGGAAACCTGGCGCTGATAGGAACCCCATTCCTAGCCGGATTCTACTCAAAAGACCTCATCATCGAAAGCTTAAACACATCATACCTAAATACTTGAGCCCTACTCCTAACCCTTATAGCCACAGCATTCACCGCAACCTACAGCATCCGCATAACCATCCTAGTCCAAGCTGGACAAACCCGAATCCCCCCAATAGTATCAATAAACGAAAACAACCCACTAATCACCGCCCCCCTAACCCGACTCGCCCTAGGCAGCATTACAGCAGGAATAATCATTACCTCTTTCATCACACCAACCAAAACCCCCCCAATAACCATACCCCTTATCACCAAAACTGCTGCCATCCTCATAACAATCCTAGGAATCATCCTAGCCCTAGAACTATCGAACATAACACACACCCTCACTCACCCCAAACCAAACCCCCTCATAAACTTCTCCTCTGCATTAGGGTACTTCAACCCCCTAGTACACCGATTCTTCTCCAAAAACCTACTAGAAAAGGGACAAAACATTGCCCTACACTTGATCGACCTCTCCTGACTCAAAAAAATAGGGCCAGAGGGCCTTGCTGAACTACAAGTAGCCGCAAGCAAAGCCGCAACCTCAATACACACAGGGCTAATTAAGGCCTACCTAGGATCCTTCGCCCTCTCCATCCTGGTAATAATCCTAATAACACACAGACTCACTAATGGCCCCTAACATCCGCAAATCCCATCCCCTACTAAAAATAATCAACAACTCCCTAATCGACCTACCCGCCCCCTCCAACATCTCTGCCTGATGAAACTTCGGCTCCCTTCTAGCCATCTGCTTAGCCACACAAATCCTAACAGGCCTGCTACTAGCCATACACTACACCGCAGACACTTCACTCGCCTTCTCCTCAGTAGCTCACACATGCCGAGACGTCCAGTACGGATGGCTCATCCGCAACCTCCACGCCAACGGTGCTTCGCTCTTCTTTATCTGCATCTACTTACACATCGGACGAGGCCTCTACTACGGCTCCTACCTATACAAAGAAACCTGAAACACAGGAGTAATCCTCCTACTCACCCTAATAGCAACTGCCTTCGTAGGGTATGTCCTACCATGAGGACAAATGTCATTCTGAGGGGCCACCGTAATCACCAACCTATTCTCAGCCATCCCGTACATTGGGCAAACTCTAGTAGAATGAGCCTGAGGAGGATTCTCAGTAGACAATCCAACCTTAACCCGATTCTTCGCCATCCACTTCCTACTGCCCTTCCTAATTGCAGGAATCACCCTAGTCCACCTAACCTTCCTACACGAATCAGGCTCAAATAACCCACTAGGAATCGTATCAGACTGCGACAAAATCCCATTCCACCCATACTTCTCCATTAAAGACAGCTTAGGGCTTACCCTAATAATCACCCCTCTAATAGCACTAGCCCTATTTTCACCGAACCTCCTGGTTCTTGGAATCCTAGTTGGGAGTGGTTGGCCACATGAGATGTACAGGATTTTTACCTGTGATTTAGTCTTGACAAGGCTATGTAATTGGTTTACTAACGTCTCATAAGAAAGAAGCATGAGCGGTTAATGCAGTTGGCTTGAAACCCATCCCCAGTGGTGCAAGTGCACTCTCTGAACTCACTGAAGTGCATCCCCAGTGGTGTCAGTGCAATCTCTGGACTCACTGCAGTGCATCCCCAGTGGTGCCAGTGCACTCTCTGGACTCACTGCACTGCAGCCCCAGTGGTGCCAGTGCACTCTCTGGACTCACTGCAGTGCATCCCCAGTGGTGCCAGTGCACTCTCTGGACTCACTGCAGTGCATCCCCAGTGGTGCCAGTGCACTCTCTGGACTCACTGCACTGCATCCCCAGTGGTGCCAGTGCACTCTCTGGACAAACTGAAGTGCATCACCAGTGGTGCCAGTGCACTCTCTGCACTCACTGCACTGCATGTCCAGTGGTGCCAGTGCGCTCTCTGGAGTCACAGCACTGCATCCCCAGTGGTGCCAGTGCAATCTCTGGACTCACTGCACTGCATTCCCAGTGGTGCCAGTGCACTCTCTGGACTCACTGAAGTGCATCCCCATTGGTGCCATTGCACTCTCTGCACTCACTGCACTGCATCCCCAGTGGTGCCAGTGCACTCACTGGACTGACTACACTGCATCCCCAGTGGTGCCAGTGCGCTCTCCGGAGTCACAGCACTGCATCCCCAGTGGTGCCAGTGCACTCACTGGACACACTGTACTGCATCACAGGTGGTGCCAGTGCACTCTCTGCACTCACTGCACAGCATCCCCATTGGTGCCAGTGCATTCACTGGACTCACTGGACTGCATCACCAGTGGTGCCAGTGCACTCTCTGGACTCACTGCAGTGCATCCCCAGTGGTGCCAGTGCACTCTCTGGACTCACTGCAGTGCATCCCCAGTGGTGCCAGTGCACTCTCTGGACTCACTGCACTGCATCCCCAGTGGTGCCAGAGCACTCTCTGGACTCACTGCACTGCATCCCCAGTGGTGCCAGTGCACTCTCTGGACTCACTGCACCGCATCCCCAGTGGTGTCAGTGCACTCTCTGGACTCAGTGCACTGCATCCCCTGTGGTGCCAGTGCACTCTCTGGACTCACTGCAGTGCATCCCCAGTGGTGCCAGTGCACTCTCTGGACTCACTGCACTGCATCCCCAGTGGTGCCAGTGCAATCTCTGGACTCACTGTAGTGCATCCCCAGTGGTGCCAGTGCAATCTCTGGACTCACTGCAGTGCATCCCCAGTGGTGCCAGTGCACTCTCTGGACTCACTGCACTGCATCCCCAGTGGTGCCAGTGCACTCTCTGGACTCACTGCAGTGCATCCCCAGTGGCGCCAGTGCACTCTCTGGACTCACTGCACTGCATCCCCAGTGGTGCCAGTGCACTCTCTGCACTCACTGCACTGCATTCCCAGTGGTGCCAGTGAAGTCTCTGGACTCACTGCACTGCATCCCCAGTGGTGCCAGTGCACTCTCTGGACTCACTGAAGTGCATCCCCAGTGGTGCCAGTGCACTCTCTGGACTCACTGCACTGCATCCCCAGTGGTGCCAGTGCACTCTCTGGACTCACTGCACTGCATCCCCAGTGGTGCCAGTGCACTCTCTCGAGTCACTGCACTATATCCCCAGTAGTGCCAGTGCACTTCACTGGACTCACTGCACTGCATCCCCAGTGGTGCCAGTGTACTCTCTGGCCTCACTGCACTGCAGGCCCAGTGGTACCAGTGCACTCACTGGACTCACTGTGCTGCATCACCAGGGGTGCCAGTGCACTCTCTGGACTCACTGCACTGCATCCCCAGTGGTTCCAGTGCATTCACTGGACTCACTGTACTGCATCTCCAGTGGTGTCAGTGAACTCTCTGGACTCAGTGCACTGCATCCCCTGTGGTGCCAGTGCACTCTCTGGACTCACTGCAGTGCATCCCCAGTGGTGCCAGTGCACTCTCTGGACTCACTGCACTGCATCCCCAGTGGTGCCAGTGCACTCTCTGGACTCACTGCACTGCATCCCCAGTGGTGCCAGTGCACTCTCTGGACTCACTGCAGTGCATCCCCAGTGGTGCCAGTGAAGTCTCTGGACTCACTGCACTGCATCCCCAGTGCTGCCAGTGCACTCTCTGGACTCACTGCACTGCATCCCCACTGCTACCAGTGCACTCTCTGCACTCACTGTAGTGCATCGCCAGTGGTGCCAGTGCACTCTCTGGACTCACTGCACTGCATCCCCAGTGGTGCCAGTGCACTCTCTCGAGTCACTGCACTACATCCCCAGTAGTGCCAGTGCACTTCACTGGACTCACTGCACTGCATCCCCAGTGGTGCCAGTGTACTCTCTGGACTCACTGCACTGCAGGCCCAGTGGTACCAGTGCACTCACTGGACTCACTGTGCTGCATCACCAGTGGTGCCAGTGCACTCTCTGGACTCACTGCACTGCATCCCCAGTGGTTCCAGTGCATTCACTGGACTCACTGTACTGCATCTCCAGTGGTGCCAGTGCACTCTCTGGGCTCACTGCACTGCATCCCCAGTGGTGCCAGTGAGCTCTCTGGACTCACTGCACTGCATCCCCAGTGGTGCCAGTGTACTCACAGGTTTCACTGCACTGCATCCCCAGTGGTGCTAGTGCAGTCTCTGGACTCACTGCAGTGCATCCCCAGTGGTGCCAGTGCACTCTCTGGACTCACTGAAGTGCATTCTCAGTGGTGCCAGTGCACTCTCTGGGCTCACTGAAGTGCATCCCCAGTGGTGCCAGTACACTCACTAGACTCACTGCACTGCATCCCCAGTGCTGCCAGTGCACTCTCTGGACTCACTGCACTGCATGTCCAGTGGTGCCAGTGCACTCTCTGGACTCACTGTACTGCATCCCCACTGGTGCCAGTGCACTATGTGGACTCACTGTACTGCATCCCCAGTGGTGACAGTGCACTCTCTGGACTAACTGCAGTGCATCCCCAGTGGTGCCAGTGCACTCTCTGGACTCACTGCAGTGCATCCCCAGTGGTGCCAGTGCACTCCCTGGACTCACTGTACTGCATCACCAGTGGTGCCAGTGCACTCTCTGGACTCACTGCACTGCATCACCAGTGGTTCCAGTGCATTCACTGGACTCACTGCAGTGCATCCCCAGTGGTGCCAGTGCACTCTCTGGACTCACTGCACTGCTTCCCCAGTGGTGCCAGTGAGCTCTCTGGACTCACTGCACTGCATCCCCAGTGGTGCCAGTGCACTCTCTGGACTCACTGAAGTGCATTCTCAGTGGTGCCAGTGCACTCTCTGGGCTCACTGAAGTGCATCCCCAGTGGTGCCAGTACACTCACTGGACTCACTGCACTACATGCCCAGTGGTGCCAGTGCACTCTCTGGACTCACTGTAGTGCATCACCAGTGGTGCCAGTGCACTCTCTGGACTCACTGCAGTGCATCCCCAGTGGTGCCAGTGCACTCTCTGGACTCACTGCACTGCATCCCCAGTGGTGCCAGTGAAGTCTTTGGACTCACTGCACTGCATCCCCAGTGGTGCCAGTGCACTCTGTGGAGTCACTGAAGTGCATCCCCAGTGGTGCCAGTGCACTCTCTGGACTCACTGCACTGCATGTCCAGTGGTGCCAGTGCACTCTCTGGACTCACTGTACTGCATCCCCACTGGTGCCAGTGCACTATGTGGACTCACTGTACTGCATCCCCAGTGGTGACAGTGCACTCTCTGGACTAACTGCAGTGCATCCCCAGTGGTGCCAGTGCACTCTCTGGACTCACTGAAGTGCATCCCCAGTGGTGCCAGTGCACTCTCTGGTCTCACTGCAGTGCATCCCCAGTGGTGCCAGTGCACTCTCTGGACTCACTGCACTGCATCCCCAGTGGTGCCAGTGCACTCTCTGGACTCACTGCACCGCATCCCCAGTGGTGTCAGTGCACTCTCTGGACTCACTGTACTGCACCCCCAGTGGTGCCAGTGCACTCACTGGACTGACTGCACTGCATCCCCAGTGGTGCCAGTGCGCTCTCTGGAGTCACAGCACTGCATCCCCAGTGGTGCCAGTGCACTCACTGGACTCACTGCACTGCATCACAGGTGGTGTCAGTGCACTCTCTGGACTCACTGCAGTGAATCCCCGGTGGTGCCAGTGTACTCTCTGCAGTCACTGCACTGCATCCCCAGTGGTGCCAGTGCACTCACTGGACTGCATCCCCCGTGGTGCTAGTGCACTCTCTGGACTCACTGCACTGCATCCCCAGTGGTGCCAGTGTACTCTCTGGACTCACTGCAGTGCATCCCCAGTGGTGCCAGAGCACTCTCTGGACTCACTGCACTGCATCCCCAGTGGTGCCACTGCACTCTCTGGACTCACTGCACTGCATCCCCAGTGGTGTCAGTGCACTCTCTGGACTCACTGAAGTGCATACCCAGTTGTGCCAGTGCACTCTCTGGACTCAATGCACTACATCCCCAGTGGTGCCAGTGCACTCTCTGGACTCACTGCACTGCATCCCCAGTGGTGCCAGTGCAATCTCTGGACTCACTGTAGTGCATCCCCAGTGGTGCCAGTGCACTCTCTGGACTCACTGCAGTGCATCCCCAGTGGTGCCAGTGCACTCTCTGGACTCACTGCACTGCATCCCCAGTGGTGCCAGTGCACTCTCTCGAGTCACTGCACTACATCCCCAGTAGTGCCAGTGCACTTCACTGGACTCACTGCACTGCATCCCCAGTGGTGCCAGTGTACTCTCTGGACTCACTGCACTGCAGGCCCAGTGGTACCAGTGCACTCACTGGACTCACTGTGCTGCATCACCAGTGGTGCCAGTGCACTCTCTGGACTCACTGCACTGCATCCCCAGTGGTTCCAGTGCATTCACTGGACTCACTGTACTGCATCTCCAGTGGTGCCAGTGCACTCTCTGGGCTCACTGCACTGCATCCCCAGTGGTGCCAGTGAGCTCTCTGGACTCACTGCACTGCATCCCCAGTGGTGCCAGTGTACTCACAGGTTTCACTGCACTGCATCCCCAGTGGTGCTAGTGCAGTCTCTGGACTCACTGCAGTGCATCCCCAGTGGTGCCAGTGCACTCTCTGGACTCACTGAAGTGCATTCTCAGTGGTGCCAGTGCACTCTCTGGGCTCACTGAAGTGCATCCCCAGTGGTGCCAGTACACTCACTAGACTCACTGCACTGCATCCCCAGTGCTGCCAGTGCACTCTCTGGACTCACTGCACTGCATGTCCAGTGGTGCCAGTGCACTCTCTGGACTCACTGTACTGCATCCCCACTGGTGCCAGTGCACTATGTGGACTCACTGTACTGCATCCCCAGTGGTGACAGTGCACTCTCTGGACTAACTGCAGTGCATCCCCAGTGGTGCCAGTGCACTCTCTGGACTCACTGCAGTGCATCCCCAGTGGTGCCAGTGCACTCCCTGGACTCACTGTACTGCATCACCAGTGGTGCCAGTGCACTCTCTGGACTCACTGCACTGCATCACCAGTGGTTCCAGTGCATTCACTGGACTCACTGCAGTGCATCCCCAGTGGTGCCAGTGCACTCTCTGGACTCACTGCACTGCTTCCCCAGTGGTGCCAGTGAGCTCTCTGGACTCACTGCACTGCATCCCCAGTGGTGCCAGTGCACTCTCTGGACTCACTGAAGTGCATTCTCAGTGGTGCCAGTGCACTCTCTGGGCTCACTGAAGTGCATCCCCAGTGGTGCCAGTACACTCACTGGACTCACTGCACTACATCCCCAGTGGTGCCAGTGCACTCTCTGGACTCACTGTAGTGCATCACCAGTGGTGCCAGTGCACTCTCTGGACTCACTGCAGTGCATCCCCAGTGGTGCCAGTGCACTCTCTGGACTCACTGCACTGCATCCCCAGTGGTGCCAGTGAAGTCTTTGGACTCACTGCACTGCATCCCCAGTGGTGCCAGTGCACTCTGTGGAGTCACTGAAGTGCATCCCCAGTGGTGCCAGTGCACTCTCTGGACTCACTGCACTGCATGTCCAGTGGTGCCAGTGCACTCTCTGGACTCACTGTACTGCATCCCCACTGGTGCCAGTGCACTATGTGGACTCACTGTACTGCATCCCCAGTGGTGACAGTGCACTCTCTGGACTAACTGCAGTGCATCCCCAGTGGTGCCAGTGCACTCTCTGGACTCACTGCAGTGCATCCCCAGTGGTGCCAGTGCACTCTCTGGTCTCACTGCAGTGCATCCCCAGTGGTGCCAGTGCACTCTCTGGACTCACTGCACTGCATCCCCAGTGGTGCCAGTGCACTCTCTGGACTCACTGCACCGCATCCCCAGTGGTGTCAGTGCACTCTCTGGACTCACTGTACTGCACCCCCAGTGGTGCCAGTGCACTCACTGGACTGACTGCACTGCATCCCCAGTGGTGCCAGTGCGCTCTCTGGAGTCACAGCACTGCATCCCCAGTGGTGCCAGTGCACTCACTGGACTCACTGCACTGCATCCCCAGTGGTGTCAGTGCACTCTCTGGACTCACTGCAGTGAATCCCCGGTGGTGCCAGTGTACTCTCTGCAGTCACTGCACTGCATCCCCAGAGGTGCCAGTGCACTCACTGGACTGCATCCCCCGTGGTGCTAGTGCACTCTCTGGACTCACTGCACTGCATCCCCAGTGGTGCCAGTGTACTCTCTGGACTCACTGCAGTGCATCCCCAGTGGTGCCAGAGCACTCTCTGGACTCACTGCACTGCATCCCCAGTGGTGCCACTGCACTCTCTGGACTCACTGCACTGCATCCCCAGTGGTGTCAGTGCACTCTCTGGACTCACTGAAGTGCATACCCAGTTGTGCCAGTGCACTCTCTGGACTCAATGCACTACATCCCCAGTGGTGCCAGTGCACTCTCTGGACTCACTGCACTGCATCCCCAGTGGTGCCAGTGCAATCTCTGGACTCACTGTAGTGCATCCCCAGTGGTGCCAGTGCACTCTCTGGACTCACTGCAGTGCATCCCCAGTGGTGCCAGTGCACTCTCTGGACTCACTGCACTGCATCCCCAGTGGTGCCAGTGCACTCTCTGGACTCACTGCACTGCATCCCCAGTGGTGCCAGTGCACTCTCTGGAGTCACTGAAGTGCATCCCCAGTGGTGCCAGTGCACTCTCTGGACTCACTGCACTGCATGCCCAGTGGTGCCAGTGCACTCTCTGGACTCACTGTACTGCATCCCCACTGGTACCAGTGCACTCTGTGGACTCACTGTACTGCATCCCCAGTGGTGACAGTGCACTCTCTGGACTCACTGCAGTGCATCCCCAGTGGTGCCAGTGCACTCTCTGGACACACTACAGTGCATCCCCAGTGGTGCCAGTGCACTCTCTGGACTCACTGCACTGCATCCCCAGTGGTGCCAGTGCACTCTCTGGACTCACTGCAGTGCATCCCCAGTGGTGCCAGTGCACTCACTGGACTCACTGCAGTGCATTCCCTCTGGTGCCAGTGCACTCTCTGGACTCACGGCACTGCATCCCCAGTGGTGCCAGTGCACTCTCTGGACTCACTGGACTGCATCCCCAGTGGTGCGAGTGCATTCTCTGGACTCACTGCAGTGCATCACCAGTGGTGCCAGTGCACTCTCTGGGCTCACTGAGGTGCATCCCCAGTGGTGCCAGTGCAGTCTCTGGAGTCACTGAAGTGCATCCCCAGTGGTGCCAGTGCACTCTCTGGACTCACTGTACTGCATCCCCACTGGTGCCAGTGCACTCTCTGGACACAATGCACTGCATCCCCAGTGGTGCCAGTGCACTCTCTGGACTCACTGCACTGCATCCCCAGTGGTGCCAGTGCACTCTCTGGACTCACTGCACTGCATCCCTAGTGGTGCCACTGCACTCTCTGGACTCACTGCACTGCTTCCCCAGTGGTGCCAGTGCACTCTCTGGACTCACTGCACTGCATCCCCAGTGGTGCCAGTGCACTCACTGGACTCACTGCAGTGCATCCCCACTGGTGCCAGTGCACTCTCTGGACTCACTGCACTGCATCCCCAGTGGTGCCAGTGCACTCTCTGGACTCACTGCACTGCATCCCCAGTGGTTCCAGCGCACTCTCTGGACTCACTGCACTGCATCCCCAGTGGTGCTAGTGCACTCTGTGGACTCACTGCAGTGCATCCCCAGTGGTGCCAGTGCACTCTCTGGACTCACTGAAGTGCATTCTCAGTGGTGCCAGTGCACTCTCTGGACTCACTTCAGTGCATCCCCAGTGGTGCCAGTGCACTCTGTGGACTCACTGCAGTGCATCCCCAGTGGAGCCAGTGCACTCTCTGGACTCACTGCAGTGCATCCGCAGTGGTGCCATTGCACTCTCTTAACTCACTGCACTGCATCTCCAGTGGTGCCATTGCACTCTCTGGACTCACTGCACTGCATCCCCAGTGCTGCCAGTGCACTCTCTTGAGTCACTGCACTGCATCCCCTGTGGTGCAAGAGCACTCTCTGGACTCACAGCAGTGCTCACCAGTGGTGCCAGTGCACTCTCTGGACTCACTGCACTGCATCCCCAGTGGTGCTAGTGCACTGTGTGGACTCACTGTACTGCATCCCCAGTGGTGTCAGTGCAATCTCTGGACTCACTGCAGTGCATCCCCAGTGGTGCCAGTGCACTCTCAGGACTCACTGCACTGCATCCCCAGTGGTGCCAGTGCACTCTCTGGACTCACTGCACTGCATCCCCAGTAGTGACAGTGCACTCTCTGGACTCACTGCACTGCATCCCCAGTGGTGCCAGTGCACTCACTGGATTCACTGCACTGCATCCCCAGTGGTGCCAGTGCACTCTCTGGACTCACTGCACT
The DNA here is from genome assembly GCF_964034855.1 of Anser brachyrhynchus. Lineage (NCBI taxonomy): Eukaryota > Metazoa > Chordata > Aves > Anseriformes > Anatidae > Anser > Anser brachyrhynchus. The sequence goes on along the minus strand of NW_027663839.1, from coordinate 35,289 downwards.
GCATCCCCAGTGGTGCCAGTGCACTCTGTGGACTCACTGTACTGCATCCCCAGTGGTGACAGTGCACTCTCTGGACTCACTGCAGTGCATCCCCACTGGTGCCAGTGCACTCTCTGGACTCACTGCACTGCATCCCCAGTGGTGCCAGTGCAGTCTCTGGAGTAACTGCAGTGCATCCCCACTGGTGCCAAAGCACTCTCTGGACTCACTGCAGTGCATCCCCAGTGGTGCCACTGCACTCTCTGGACTCACTGCAGTGCATCCCCAGTGGTGCCAGTGCACTCTCTGGACTCATTGAAGTGCATTCTCAGTGTTGCCAGTACACTCTCTGGACTCACTGAAGTGCATCCCCAGTGGTGCCAGTACACTCTCTGGACTCACTGCACTGCATCCCCAGTGGTGCCAGTGCACTCTCTTGCCTCACTAAACTGCATCACCAGTGGTGCCACTGCACTCTCTGGACTCACTGCACTGCTTCCCCAGTGGTGCCAGTGCACTCACTGGACTCACTGCAGTGCATCCCCACTGGTGCCAGTGCACTCTCTGGGCTCACTACAGTGCATCCCCAGTGGTGCCAGTGCACTCTCTGGACTCACTGCACTGCATCCCCAGTGGTGCCAGTGCGCTCTCTGGAGTCACAGCACTGCATCCCCAGTGGTGCCAGTGCACTCTCTGGACTCAGTGCACTGCATCCCCAGTGGTGCCAGTGCACTCTCTGGACTCACTGCACTGCATCCCCGGTGGTGCCAGTGCAGTCTCTGGAGTAACTGCACTGCATCCCCACTGGTGCCAAAGCACTCTCTGGACTTCCAGCACCGCATCCCCAGTGGTGCCAGTGCACTCTCTGGACTCACTGCACTGCATGCCCAGTGGTGCCAGTGCACTCTCTGGACTCACTGTACTGCATACCCACTGGTGCCAGTGCACTCTGTGGACTCACTGTACTGCATCCCCAGTGGTGCCAGTGCACTCTCTGGACTCACTGCAGTGCATCCCCAGTGGTGCCAGTGCACTCTCTGGACTCACTGCAGTGCATCCCCAGTGGTGCCAGTGCACTCTCTGGACTCACTGCACTGCATCCCCAGTGGTGCCAGTGCACTCTCTGGACTCACTGCAGTGCATCCCCAGTGGTGCCAGTGCACTCTCTGGACTCACTGCAGGGCATCCCCATTGGTGCCAGTGCACTGTCTGGACTCAGTGCAGTGCATCCCCAGTGGTGCCAGTACACTCTCTGGACTCACTGTACTGCACCCCCAGTGGTGCCAGTGCACTCACTGGACTCACTGCACTGCATCCCCAGTGGTGCCAGTGCACTCACTGGACTCACTGGACACATCCCCAGTGGTGCCAGTGCACTCTCTGGACTCACTGCAGTGCATCCCCAGTGGTGCCAGTGCACTCTCTGGACTCACTGCACTGCATCCCCACTGGTGCCAGTGTACTCTCTGGACTCACTGCAGTGCATCCCCAGTGGTGCCAGAGCACTCTCTGGACTCACTGCACTGCATCCCCACTGGTGCCAGTGCACTCTCTGGACTCACCGGGGTGCATCCCCAGTTGTGCCAGTGCACTCTCTGGACTCAATGCACTGCATCCCCAGTGGTGCCAGTGCACTCTCTGGACTCACTGCACTGCATCCCCAGTGGTGCCAGTGCAATCTCTGGACTCACTGTAGTGCATCCCCAGTGGTGCCAGTGCACTCTCTGGACTCACTGCAGTGCATCCCCAGTGGTGCCAGTGCACTCTCTGGACTCACTGTACTGCATCACCAGTGGTGCCAGTGCACTCTCTGGACTCACTGCAGTGCATTCCCAGTGGTGCCATTGCACTCTTTGGACTCACTGCACTGCAGCCCCATTGGTGCCAGTGCACTCTCTGGACTCACTGCACTGCATCACTGGTGGTGCCAGTGCACTCTCTGCACTCACTGCACTGCATCCCCAGTGGTGCCAGTGCACTCTCTGGACTCACTGCACTGCATCCCCAGTGGTGCCAGTGCACTCTCTGCACTCACTTCTCTGCATTCCCAGTGGTGCCAGTGAAGTCTCTGGACTCACTGCACTGCATCCCCAGTGCTGCCAGTGCAATCTCTGGACTCACTGCAGTGCATCACCAGTGGTGCCAGTGCACTCTCTGGACTCACTGCACTGCATCCCCAGTGGTGCCAGTGCAGTCTCTGGACTCACTGCAGTGCATCCCCACTGGTGCCAGTGCACTCTCTGGACTCACTGCAGTGCATCCCCAGTGGTGCAAGTGCACTCTCTCGAGTCACTGCACTACATCCCCAGTGGTGCCAGTGCACTCACTGGACTCACTGTACTGCATCATCTGTGGTGCCAGTGCACTCTCTGGACTCACTGCAATGCATCTCCAGTGGTGCCAGTGCACTCTCTGGACTCACTGCACTGCATCCCCAGTGGTGCCAGTGCACTCTCTGGACTCACTGCACTGTATCCCCAGTGGTGCCAGTGCACTCACTGGATTCACTGCAGTGCATCCCCAGTGGTGCCAGTGCACTCTCTGGACTCACTGCACTGCATCCCCAGTGGTACCAGTGCACTCTGTGGACTCACTGCACTGCATCCCCAGTGGTGACAGTGCACTCTCTGGACTCACTGCAGTGCATCCCCAGTGGTGACAAGGCACTCTCTGGACTCACTGCAGTGCATCCCCAGTGGTGCCAGTGCACTCTCTGGACTCACTGCACTGCATCCCCAGTGGTGCCAGAGCAGTCTCTGGAGTAACTGCAGTGCATCCCCACTGGTGCCAAAGCACTCTCTGGACTCCCGGCACCGCATCCCCAGTGGTGCCAGTGCACTCTCTGGAGTCACAGCACTGCATCCCCAGTGGTGCCAGTGCACTCTCTGGAGTCACAGCACTGCATCCCCAGTGGTGCCAGTGCACTCTCTGGACTCACTGAAGTGCATCCCCAGTGGTGCCAGTGCACTCACTGGACTCACTGCAGTGCATCCCCAGTGGTGCCAGTACACTCACTGGACTCACTGCACTGCATCCCCAGTGGTGCCAGTGCACTCTCTGGACTCACTAAACTGCATCACCAGTGGTGTCTCTGCACTCTCTGGACTCACTGCACTGCTTCCCCAGTGGTGCTAGTGCACTCACTGGACTCACTGCAGTGCATCCCCACTGGTGCCAGTGCACTCTCTGGGCTCACTGCAGTGCATCACCAGTGGTGCCAGTGCACTCTCTGCACTCACTGCACTGCATGTCCAGTGGTGCCAGTGCGCTCTCTGGAGTCACTGCACTGCATCCCCAGTGGTGCCAGTGCAATCTCTGGACTCAGTGCACTGCATCCCCAGTGGTGCCAGTGCACTCTCTGGACTCACTGCACTGCATCCCCGGTGGTGCCAGTGCAGTCTCTGGAGTAACTGCACTGCATCCCCACTGGTGCCAAAGCACTCTCTGGACTTCCAGCACCGCATCCCCAGTGGTGCCAGTGCACTCTCTGGACTCACTGCACTGCATGCCCAGTGGTGCCAGTGCACTCTCTGGACTCACTGCACTGCATACCCACTGGTGCCAGTGCACTCTGTGGACTCACTGTACTGCATCCCCAGTGGTGCCAGTGCACTCACTGGACTCACTGGACACATCCCCTGTGGTGCCAGTGCACTCTCTGGACTCACTGCAGGGCATCCCCATTGGTGCCAGTGCACTGTCTGGACTCACTGCAGTGCATCCCCAGTGGTGCCAGTACACTCTCTGGACTCACTGTACTGCACCCCCAGTGGTGCCAGTGCACTCACTGGACTCACTGCACTGCATCCCCAGTGGTGCCAGTGCACTCACTGGACTCACTGGACTGCATCCCCAGTGGTGCCAGTGCACTCTCTGGACTCACTGCAGTGCATCCCCAGTGGTGCCAGTGCACTCTCTGGACTCACTGCACTGCATCCCCACTGGTGCCAGTGTACTCTCTGGACTCACTGCAGTGCATCCCCAGTGGTGCCAGAGCACTCTCTGGACTCACTGCACTGCATCCCCACTGGTGCCAGTGCACTCTCTGGACTCACCGGGGTGCATCCCCAGTTGTGCCAGTGCACTCTCTGGACTCAATGCACTGCATCCCCAGTGGTGCCAGTGCTCTCTCTGGACTCACTGCACTGCATCCCCAGTGGTGCCAGTGCAATCTCTGGACTCACTGTAGTGCATCCCCAGTGGTGCCAGTGCACTCTCTGGACTCACTGCTGTGCATACCCAGTGGTGCCAGTGCACTCTCTGGACTCACTGTACTGCATCACCAGTGGTGCCAGTGCACTCTCTGGACTCACTGCAGTGCATTCCCAGTGGTGCCATTGCACTCTTTGGACTCACTGCACTGCAGCCCCATTGGTGCCAGTGCACTCTCTGGACTCACTGCACTGCATCACAGGTGGTGCCAGTGCACTCTCTGGACTCACTGCACTGCATCCCCAGTGGTGCCAGTGCACTCTCTGGACTCACTGCACTGCATCCCCAGTGGTGCCAGTGCACTCTCTGCACTCACTTCTCTGCATTCCCAGTGGTGCCAGTGAAGTCTCTGGACTCACTGCACTGCATCCCCAGTGGTGCCAGTGCAATCTCTGGACTCACTGCAGTGCATCCCCAGTGGTGCCAGTGCACTCTCTGGACTCACTGCACTTCATCCCCAGTGGTGCCAGTGCACTCTCTGGACTCACTGCAGTGCATCCCCAGTGGTGCCAGTGCACTCTCTGGACTCACTGCAGTGCATCCCCAGTGGTGCAAGTGCACTCTCTCGAGTCACTGCACTACATCCCCAGTGGTGCCAGTGCACTCACTGGACTCACTGTACTGCATCATCTGTGGTGCCAGTGCACTCTCTGGACTCACTGCAATGCATCTCCAGTGGTGCCAGTGCACTCTCTGGACTCACTGCACTGCATCCCCAGTGGTGCCAGTGCACTCTCTGGACTCACTGGACTGCATCCCCAGTGGTGCCAGTGCACTCTGTGGACTCACTGCACTGCATCCCCAGTGGTGCCAGTGCACTCTGTGGACTCACTGCACTGCATCCCCAGTGGTCACAGTGCACTCTCTGGACTCACTGCAGTGCATCCCCAGTGGTGACAGTGCACTCTCTGGACTCACTGCAGTGCATCCCCAGTGGTGCCAGTGCACTCTCTGGACTCACTGCACTGCATCCCCAGTGGTGCCAGTGCAGTCTCTGGAGTAACTGCAGTGCATCCCCAGTGGTGCCAAAGCACTCTCTGGACTCCCGGCACCGCATCCCCAGTGGTGCCAGTGCACTCTCTGGAGTCACAGCACTGCATCCCCAGTGGTGCCAGTGCACTCTCTGGAGTCACAGCACTGCATCCCCAGTGGTGCCAGTGCACTCTCTGGACTCACTGAAGTGCATCCCCAGTGGTGCCAGTGCACTCACTGGACTCACTGCAGTGCATCCCCAGTGGTGCCAGTGCACTCACTGGACTCACTGCAGTGCATCCCCAGTGGTGCCAGTACACTCACTGGACTCACTGCACTGCATCCCCAGTGGTGCCAGTGCACTCTCTGGACTCACTAAACTGCATCACCAGTGGTGTCTCTGCACTCTCTGGACTCACTGCACTGCTTCCCCAGTGGTGCCAGTGCACTCACTGGACTCACTGCAGTGCATCCCCAGTGGTGCCAGTGCACTCTCTGGACTCACTGCACTGCATCCCCAGTGGTGCCAGTGCACTCTCTGGACTCACTGCACTGCATCCCCAGTGGTGCCTGTGCGCTCTCTGGAGTCACAGCACTGCATCCCCAGTGGTGCCAGTGCAATCTCTGGACTCACTGCACTGCATCCCCCGTGGTGCCAGTGCACTCTCTGGACTCACTGAAGTGCATTCTCAGTGGTGCCAGTGCACTCTCTGGACTCACTGCACTGCATCCCCAGTGGTGCCAGTGCACTCTCTGGACTCACTGAACTGCATCCCCAGTGGTGCCAGTGCACTCTCTTGAGTCACCGCACTGCATCCCCTGTGGTGCAAGAGCACTCTCTGGACTCACAGCAGTGCATCACCAGTGGTGCCAGTGCACTCTCTGGACTCACTGCACTGCATCCCCAGTGGTGCCAGTGCACTCTCTGGACTCACTGCACTGCATCCCCAGTGGTGCTAGTGCACTGTGTGGACTCACTGTACTGCATTCCCGGTGGTGCCAGTGCAATCTCTGGACTCACTGCACTGCATCCCCAGTGGTGCCTGTGCGCTCTCTGGAGTCACAGCACTGCATCCCCAGTGGTGCCAGTGCAATCTCTGGACTCACTGCACTGCATCCCCAGTGGTGCCAGTGCACTCTCTGGACTCACTGAAGTGCATTCTCAGTGGTGCCAGTGCACTCTCTGGACTCACTGCACTGCATCCCCAGTGGTGCCAGTGCACTCTCTGGACTCACTGAACTGCATCCCCAGTGGTGCCAGTGCACTCTCTTGAGTCACCGCACTGCATCCCCTGTGGTGCAAGAGCACTCACTGGACTCACCGCAGTGCATCCCCAGTGGTGCCAGTGCACTCTCTGGACTCACTGCAGTGCATCCCCAGTGGTGCCAGTGCACTCTCTGGACTCACTGCACTGCATCCCCAGTGGTGCCTGTGCGCTCTCTGGAGTCACAGCACTGCATCCCCAGTGGTGCCAGTGCAATCTCTGGACTCACTGCACTGCATCCCCAGTGGTGCCAGTGCACTCTCTGGACTCACTGCAGTGCATCCCCAGTGGTGCCAGTGCACTCTCTGGACTCACTGCAGTGCATCCCCAGTGGTGCCAGTGCACTCTCTGGACTCACTGCACTGAAGCCCCAGTGGTGCCAGTGCACTCTCTGGACTCACTGCACTGCATCCCCAGTGGTGCCAGTGCACTCTCTGGACTCACTGCACTGCATCCCCAGTGGTGCCAGTGCACTCTCTGGACTCACTGCAGGGCATCCCCTGTGGTGCCAGTGCACTGTCTGGACTCACTGCACTGCATCCCCAGTGGTGCCAGTGCACTCTCTGGACTCACTGTACTGCACCCCCAGTGGTGCCAGTGCACTCACTGGACTGACTGCACTGCATCCCCAGTGGTGCCAGTGCACTCTCTGGACTCACTGCACTGCATCCCCACTGGTGCCAGTGTACTCTCTGGACTCACTGCACTGCATCCCCAGTGGTGCCAGTGCACTCACTGGACTCACTGGACACATCCCCAGTGGTGCCAGTGCACTCTCTGGACTCACTGCAGTGCATCCCCAGTGGTGCCAGTGCCCTCTCTGGACTCACTGCACTGCATCCCCACTGGTGCCAGTGTACTCTCTGGACTCACTGCAGTGCATCCCCAGTGGTGCCAGAGCACTCTCTGGACTCACTGCACTGCATCCCCACTGGTGCCAGTGCACTCTCTGGACTCACCGGGGTGCATCCCCAGTTGTGCCAGTGCACTCTCTGGACTCAATGCACTGCATCCCCAGTGGTGTCAGTGCACTCTCTGGACTCACTGCACTGCATCCCCAGTGGTGCCAGTGCAATCTCTGGACTCACTGTAGTGCATCCCCAGTGGTGCCAGTGCACTCTCTGGACTCACTGCAGTGCATCCCCAGTGGTGCCAGTGCACTCTCTGGACTCACTGTACTGCATCACCAGTGGTGCCAGTGCACTCTCTGGACTCACTGCAGTGCATTCCCAGTGGTGCCATTGCACTCTTTGGACTCACTGCACTGCAGCCCCATTGGTGCCAGTGCACTCTCTGGACTCACTAAACTGCATCACAGGTGGTGCCAGTGCACTCTCTGGACTCACTGCACTGCATCCCCAGTGGTGCCAGTGCACTCTCTGGACTCACTGCACTGCATCCCCAGTGGTGCCAGTGCACTCTCTGCACTCACTTCTCTGCATTCCCAGTGGTGCCAGTGAAGTCTCTGGACTCACTGCACTGCATCCCCAGTGGTGCCAGTGCAATCTCTGGACTCACTGCAGTGCATCACCAGTGGTGCCAGTGCACTCTCTGGACTCACTGCACTGCATCCCCAGTGGTGCCAGTGCACTCTCTGGACTCACTGCAGTGCATCCCCAGTGGTGCCAGTGCACTCTCTGGACTCACTGCAGTGCATCCCCAGTGGTGCAAGTGCACTCTCTCGAGTCACTGCACTACATCCCCAGTGGTACCAGTGCACTCACTGGACTCACTGTACTGCATCATCTGTGGTGCCAGTGCACTCTCTGGACTCACTGCAATGCATCTCCAGTGGTGCCAGTGCACTCTCTGGACTCACTGCACTGCATCCCCAGTGGTGCCAGTGCACTCTCTGGACTCACTGCACTGTATCCCCAGTGGTGCCAGTGCACTCACTGGATTCACTGCAGTGCATCCCCAGTGGTGCCAGTGCACTCTCTGGACTCACTGCAGTGCATCCCCAGTGGTGCCAGTGCACTCTGTGGACTCACTGCACTGCATCCCCAGTGGTGACAGTGCACTCTCTGGACTCACTGCAGTGCATCCCCAGTGGTGACAGTGCACTCTCTGGACTCACTGCACTGCATCCCCAGTGGTGCCAGTGCAGTCTCTGGAGTAACTGCAGTGCATCCCCACTGGTGCCAAAGCACTCTCTGGACTCCCGGCACCGCATCCCCAGTGGTCCCAGTGCACTCTCTGGACTCACTGCACTGCATCCCCAGTGGTGCCAGTGCACTCTCTGGAGTCACAGCACTGCATCCCCAGTGGTGCCAGTGCACTCTCTGGACTCACTGAAGTGCATCCCCAGTGGTGCCAGTGCACTCTCTGGACTCACTGAAGTGCATCCCCTGTGGTGCAAGAGCACTCTCTGGACTCACTGCAGTGCATCCCCAGTGGTGCCAGTACACTCACTGGACTCACTGCACTGCATCCCCAGTGGTGCCAGTGCACTCTCTGGACTCACTAAACTGCATCACCAGTGGTGTCTCTGCACTCTCTGGACTCACTGCACTGCTTCCCCAGTGGTGCCAGTGCACTCACTGGACTCACTGCAGTGCATCCCCAGTGGTGCCAGTGCACTCTCTGGACTCACTGCAGTGCATCCCCAGTGGTGCCAGTGCACTCTCTGGACTCACTGCACTGCATCCCCAGTGGTGCCTGTGCGCTCTATGGAGTCACTGCACTGCATCCCCAGTGGTGCCAGTGCAATCTCTGGACTCACTGCACTGCATCCCCAGTGGTGCTAGTGCACTGTGTGGACTCACTGTACTGCATTCCCGGTGGTGCCAGTGCAATCTCTGGACTCACTGCACTGCATCCCCAGTGGTGCCAGTGCACTCTCTGGACTCACTGCACTGCATCCCCAGTGGTGCCTGTGCGCTCTCTGGACTCACTGAACTGCATCCCCAGTGGTGCCAGTGCACTCTCTTGAGTCACCGCACTGCATCCCCTGTGGTGCAAGAGCACTCTCTGGACTCACAGCAGTGCATCACCAGTGGTGCCAGTGCACTCTCTGGACTCACTGCACTGCATCCCCAGTGGTGCCAGTGCACTCTCTGCACTCACTGCACTGCATCCCCAGTGGTGCCAGTGCACTCTCTGGACTCACTGAACTGCATCCCCAGTGGTGCCAGTGCACTCTCTTGAGTCACCGCACTGCATCCCCTGTGGTGCAAGAGCACTCTCTGGACTCACTGCAGTGCATCAACAGTGGTGCCAGTGCACTCTCTGGACTCACTGCACTGCATCCCCAGTGGTGCCAGTGCACTCTCTGGACTCACTGCACTGCATCCCCAGTGGTGCTAGTGCACTGTGTGGACTCACTGTACTGCATTCCCGGTGGTGCCAGTGCAATCTCTGGACTCACTGCACTGCATCCCCAGTGGTGCCAGTGCACTCTCTGGACTCACTGCACTGCATCCCCAGTGGTGCCTGTGCGCTCTCTGGAGTCACAGCACTGCATCCCCAGTGGTGCCAGTGCAATCTCTGGACTCACTGCACTGCATCCCCAGTGGTGCCAGTGCACTCTCTGGACTCACTGAAGTGCATTCTCAGTGGTGCCAGTGCACTCTCTGGACTCACTGCACTGCATCCCCAGTGGTGCCTGTGCACTCTCTGGACTCACTGCAGTGCATCCCCAGTGGTGCAAGTGCACTCTCTCGAATCACTGCACTACATCCCCAGTGGTGCCAGTGCACTCACTGAACTCACTGTACTGCATCGTCTGTGGTGCCAGTGCACTCTCTGGACTCACTGCAATGCATCTCCAGTGGTGCCAGTGCACTCTCTGGACTCACTGCACTGCATCCCCAGTGGTGCCAGTGCACTCTCTGGACTCACTGCACTGTATCCCCAGTGGTGCCAGTGCACTCACTGGATTCACTGCAGTGCATCCCCAGTGGTGCCAGTGCACTCTCTGGACTCACTGCACTGCATCCCCAGTGGTGCCAGTGCACTCTGTGGACTCACTGCACTGCATCCCCAGTGGTGACAGTGCACTCTCTGGACTCACTGCAGTGCATCCCCAGTGGTGACAGTGCACTCTCTGGACTCACTGCAGTGCATCCCCAGTGGTGACAGTGCACTCTCTGGACTCACTGCACTGCATCCCCAGTGGTGCCAGTGCACTCTCTGGACTCACTGCAGTGCATCCCCACTGGTGCCAAAGCACTCTCTGGACTCCCGGCACCGCATCCCCAGTGGTGCCAGTGCACTCTCTGGACTCACTGCACTGCATCCCCAGTGGTGCCAGTGCACTCTCTGGAGTCACAGCACTGCATCCCCAGTGGTGCCAGTGCACTCTCTGGACTCACTGAAGTGCATTCTCAGTGGTGCCAGTGCACTCTCTGGACTCACTGCAGTGCATCCCCAGTGGTGCCAGTACACTCACTGGACTCACTGCACTGCATCCCCAGTGGTGCCAGTGCACTCTCTGGACTCACTAAACTGCATCACCAGTGGTGTCTCTGCACTCTCTGGACTCACTGCACTGCTTCCCCAGTGGTGCCAGTGCACTCACTGGACTCACTGCAGTGCATCCCCAGTGGTGCCAGTGCACTCTCTGGACTCACTGCAGTGCATCCCCAGTGGTGCCAGTGCACTCTCTGGACTCACTGCACTGCATCCCCAGTGGTGCCTGTGCGCTCTCTGGAGTCACAGCACTGCATCCCCAGTGGTGCCAGTGCAATCTCTGGACTCACTGCACTGCATCCCCAGTGGTGCTAGTGCACTGTGTGGACTCACTGTACTGCATTCCCGGTGGTGCCAGTGCAATCTCTGGACTCACTGCACTGCATCCCCAGTGGTGCCAGTGCACTCTCTGGACTCACTGCACTGCATCCCCAGTGGTGCTTGTGCGCTCTCTGGAGTCACAGCACTGCATCCCCAGTGGTGCCAGTGCAATCTCTGGACTCACTGCACTGCATCCCCAGTGGTGCCAGTGCACTCTCTGGACTCACTGAAGTGCATTCTCAGTGGTGCCAGTGCACTCTCTGGACTCACTGCAGTGCATCCCCAGTGCTGCCAGTGCACTCTCTGGACTCACTGAACTGCATCCCCAGTGGTGCCAGTGCACTCTCTTGAGTCACCGCACTGCATCCCCTGTGGTGCAAGAGCACTCTCTGGACTCACAGCAGTGCATCACCAGTGGTGCCAGTGCACTCTCTGGAGTCACAGCACTGCATCCCCAGTGGTGCCAGTGCACTCTCTGGACTCACTGCACTGCATCCCCAGTGGTGCTAGTGCACTGTGTGGACTCACTGTACTGCATTCCCGGTGGTGCCAGTGCAATCTCTGGACTCACTGCACTGCATCCCCAGTGGTGCCAGTGCACTCTCTGGACTCACTGCACTGCATCCCCAGTGGTGCCTGTGCGCTCTCTGGAGTCACAGCACTGCATCCCCAGTGGTGCCAGTGCAATCTCTGGACTCACTGCACTGCATCCCCAGTGTTGCCAGTGCACTCTCTGGACTCACTGAAGTGCATTCTCAGTGGTGCCAGTGCACTCTCTGGACTCACTGCACTGCATCCCCAGTGGTGCCAGTGCACTCTCTGGACTCACTGAACTGCATCCCCAGTGGTGCCAGTGCACTCTCTTGAGTCACCGCACTGCATCCCCTGTGGTGCAAGAGCACTCACTGGACTCACTGCAGTGCATCCCCAGTGGTGCCAGTGCACTCTCTGGACTCACTGCAGTGCATCCCCAGTGGTGCCAGTGCACTCTCTGGACTCACTGTACTGCATCCCCAGTGGTGCCTGTGCGCTCTCTGGAGTCACAGCACTGCATCCCCAGTGGTGCCAGTGCAATCTCTGGACTCACTGCACTGCATCCCCAGTGGTGCCAGTGCACTCACTGGACTCACTGCACTGCATCCCCAGTGGTGCCAGTGCACTCTCTGGACTCACTAAACTGCATCACCAGTGGTGTCTCTGCACTCTCTGGACTCACTGCACTGCTTCCCCAGTGGTGCCAGTGCACTCACTGGACTCACTGCAGTGCATCCCCAGTGGTGCCAGTGCACTCTCTGGACTCACTGCAGTGCATCCCCAGTGGTGCCAGTGCACTCTCTGGACTCACTGCACTGCATCCCCAGTGGTGCCAGTGCACTCTCTGGACTCACTGCACTGCATCCCCAGTGGTGCCTGTGCGCTCTCTGGAGTCACAGCACTGCATCCCCAGTGGTGCCAGTGCAATCTCTGGACTCACTGCACTGCATCCCCAGTGGTGCCAGTGCACTCTCTGGACTCACTGAAGTGCATTCTCAGTGGTGCCAGTGCACTCTCTGGACTCACTGCACTGCATCCCCAGTGGTGCCAGTGCACTCTCTGGACTCACTGAACTGCATCCCCAGTGGTGCCAGTGCACTCTCTTGAGTCACCGCACTGCATCCCCTGTGGTGCAAGAGCACTCTCTGGACTCACAGCAGTGCATCACCAGTGGTGCCAGTGCACTCTCTGGACTCACTGCACTGCATCCCCAGTGGTGCCAGTGCACTCCCTGGACTCACTGCACTGCATCTCCAGTGGTGACAGTGCACTGTGTGGACTCACTGTACTGCATTCCCGGTGGTGCCAGTGCAATCTCTGGACTCACTGCACTGCATCCCCAGTGGTGCCTGTGCGCTCTCTGGAGTCACAGCACTGCATCCCCAGTGTTGCCAGTGCAATCTCTGGACTCACTGCACTGCATCCCCAGTGGTGCCAGTGCACTCTCTGGACTCACTGAAGTGCATTCTCAGTGGTGCCAGTGCACTCTCTGGACTCACTGCACTGCATCCCCAGTGGTGCCTGTGCACTCTCTGGACTCACTGCAGTGCATCCCCAGTGGTGCAAGTGCACTCTCTCGAGTCACTGCACTACATCCCCAGTGGTGCCAGTGCACTCACTGGACTCACTGTACTGCACTGGACTCACTGCAGTGCATCCCCAGTGGTGCCAGTGCACTCTCTTGAGTCACCGCACTGCATCCCCTGTGGTGCAAGAGCACTCCCTGGATTCACTGCAGTGCATCCCCAGTGGTGCGAGTGCACTCTCTGGACTCACTGCACTGCATCCCCAGTGGTGCCAGTGCACTCTGTGGACTCACTGCACTGCATCCCCAGTGGTGACAGTGCACTCTCTGGACTCACTGCAGTGCATCCCCAGTGGTGACAGTGCACTCTCTGGACTCACTGCAGTGCATCCCCAGTGGTGCCAGTGCACTCTCTGGACTCACTGCACTGCATCCCCAGTGGTGCCAGTGCACTCTCTGGACTCACTAAACTGCATCACCAGTGGTGTCTCTGCACTCTCTGGACTCACTGCACTGCTTCCCCAGTGGTGCCAGTGAACTCACTGGACTCACTGCAGTGCATCCCCAGTGGTGCCAGTGCACTCTCTGGACTCACTGCACTGCATCCCCAGTGGTGCCAGTGCACTCTCTGGACTCACTGCAGTGCATCCCCAGTGGTGCCAGTGCACTCTCTGGACTCACTGCACTGCATCCCCAGTGGTGCCTGTGCGCTCTCTGGAGTCACAGCACTGCATCCCCAGTGGTGCCAGTGCAATCTCTGGACTCACTGCACTGCATCCCCAGTGGTGCCAGTGCACTCTCTTGAGTCACCGCACTGCATCCCCTGTGGTGCAAGAGCACTCCCTGGACTCACAGCAGTGCATCCCCAGTGGTGCCAGTGCACTCTCTGGACTCACTGCACTGCATCCCCAGTGGTGCCAGTGCACTCTCTGGTCTCACTGCACTGCATCCCCAGTGGTGCTAGTGCACTGTGTGGACTCACTGTACTGCATTCCCGGTGGTGCCAGTGCAATCTCTGGACTCACTGCACTGCATCCCCAGTGGTGCCAGTGCACTCTCTGGACTCACTGCACTGCGTCCCCAGTGGTACCTGTGCGCTCTCTGGAGTCACAGCACTGCATCCCCAGTGGTGCCAGTGCAATCTCTGGACTCACTGCACTGCATCCCCAGTGGTGCCAGTGCACTCTCTGGACTCACTGAAGTGCATTCTCAGTGGTGCCAGTGCACTCTCTGGACTAACTGCACTGCATCTCCAGTGGTGCCAGTGCACTCTCTGGACTCACTGCACTGCATCCCCAGTGGTGCCAGTGCACTCTCTTGAGTCACCGCACTGCATCCCCTGTGGTGCAAGAGCACTCTCTGGACTCACAGCAGTGCATCACCAGTGGTGCCAGTGCACTCTCTGGACTCACTGCACTGCATCCCCAGTGGTGCCAGTGCACTCTCTGGACTCACTGCACTGCATCCCCAGTGGTGCTAGTGCACTGTGTGGACTCACTGTACTGCATTCCCGGTGGTGCCAGTGCAATCTCTGGACTCACTGCAGTGCATCCCCAGTGGTGCCAGTGCACTCTCAGGACTCACTGCACTGCATCCCCAGTGGTGCCAGCGCACTCTCTGGACTCACTGCACTGCATCAACAGTAGTGACAGTGCACTCTCTGGACTCACTGCAGTACATCCCCAGTGGTGCCAGTGCACTCTCTGGACTCACTGCACTGCATCCCCAGTAGTGCCAGTGCACTCTCTGGACTCACTGCACTGCATCCCCAGTGGTGCCAGTGCACTCACTGGATTCACTGCACTGCATCCCCAGTGGTGCCAGTGCACTCTCTGGACTCACTGCACTGCATTCCCAGTGGTGCCAGTGCACTCTCTGGACTCACTACAGTGCATCCCCAGTGGTGCCAGTGCACTCTCTGGACTCACTGCACTGCATCCCCAGTGGTGCCAGTGCAATCTCTGGACTCACTGCACTGCATCCCCAGTGGTGCTAGTGCACTGTGGGGACTCACTGTACTGCATTCCCGGTGGTGCCAGTGCAATCTCTGGACTCACTGCACTGCATCCCCAGTGGTGCCAGTGCACTCTCTGGACTCACTGCACTGCATCCCCAGTGGTGCCTGTGCGCTCTCTGGAGTCACAGCACTGCATCCCCAGTGGTGCCAGTGCAATCTCTGGACTCACTGCACTGCATCCCCAGTGGTGCCAGTGCACTCGCTGGACTCACTGAAGTGCATTCTCAGTGGTGCCAGTGCACTCTCTGGACTCACTGCACTGCATCCCCAGTGGTGCCAGTGCACTCTCTGGACTCACTGAACTGCATCCCCAGTGGTGCCAGTGCACTCTCTTGAGTCACCGCACTCCATCCCCTGTGGTGCAAGAGCACTCTCTGGACTCACAGCAGTGCATCACCAGTGGTGACAGTGCACTCTCTGGACTCACTGCACTGCATCCCCAGTGGTGCCAGTGCACTCTCTGGACTCACTGCACTGCATCCCCAGTGGTGCTAGTGCACTGTGTGGACTCACTGTACTGCATTCCCGGTGGTGCCAGTGCAATCTCTGGACTCACTGCACTGCATCCCCAGTGGTGCCAGTGCACTCTCTGGACTCACTGCACTGCATCCCCAGTGGTGCCTGTGCGCTCTCTGGAGTCACAGCACTGCATCCCCAGTGGTGCCAGTGCAATCTCTGGACTCACTGCACTGCATCCCCAGTGCTGCCAGTGCACTCTCTTGAGTCACTGCACTGCATCCCCTGTGGTGCAAGAGCACTCTCTGGACTCACAGCAGTGCTCACCAGTGGTGCCAGTGCACTCTCTGGACTCACTGCACTGCATCCCCAGTGGTGCCAGTGCACTCTCTGGACTCACTGCACTGCATCCCCAGTGGTGCTAGTGCACTGTGTGGACTCACTGTACTGCATCCCCAGTGGTGTCAGTGCAATCTCTGGACTCACTGCAGTGCATCCCCAGTGGTGCCAGTGCACTCTCAGGACTCACTGCACTGCATCCCCAGTGGTGCCAGTGCACTCTCTGGACTCACTGCACTGCATCCCCAGTAGTGACAGTGCACTCTCTGGACTCACTGCACTGCATCCCCAGTGGTGCCAGTGCACTCACTGGATTCACTGCACTGCATCCCCAGTGGTGCCAGTGCACTCTCTGGACTCACTGCACTGCATCCCCAGTGGTGCCAGTGCACTCTGTGGACTCACTGTACTGCATCCCCAGTGGTGACAGTGCACTCTCTGTACTCACTGCAGTGCATCCCCAGTGGTGCCAGTGCACTCTCTGGACTCACTGCACTGCATCCCCAGTGGTGCCAGTGCAGTCTCTGGAGTAACTGCAGTGCATCCCCACTGGTGCCAAAGCACTCTCTGGACTCACTGCAGTGCATCCCCAGTGGTGCCACTGCACTCTCTGGACTCACTGCAGTGCATCCCCAGTGGTGCCAGTGCACTCTCTGGACTCATTGAAGTGCATTCTCAGTGTTGCCAGTGCACTCTCTGGACTCACTGAAGTGCATCCCCAGTGGTGCCAGTACACTCACTGGACTCACTGCACTGCATCCCCAGTGGTGCCAGTGCACTCTCTTGCCTCACTAAACTGCATCACCAGTGGTGCCACTGCACTCTCTGGACTCACTGCACTGCTTCCCCAGTGGTGCCAGTGCACTCACTGGACTCACTGCAGTGCATCCCCACTGGTGCCAGTGCACTCTCTGGGCTCACTGCAGTGCATCCCCAGTGGTGCCAGTGCACTCTCTGGACTCACTGCACTGCATCCCCAGTGGTGCCAGTGTGCTCTCTGGAGTCACAGCACTGCATCCCCAGTGGTGCCAGTGCACTCTCTGGACTCAGTGCACTGCATCCCCAGTGGTGCCAGTGCACTCTCTGGACTCACTGCACTGCATCCCCGGTGGTGCCAGTGCAGTCTCTGGAGTAACTGCACTGCATCCCCACTGGTGCCAAAGCACTCTCTGGACTTCCAGCACCGCATCCCCAGTGGTGCCAGTGCACTCTCTGGACTCACTGCACTGCATGCCCAGTGGTGCCAGTGCACTCTCTGGACTCACTGTACTGCATACCCACTGGTGCCAGTGCACTCTGTGGACTCACTGTACTGCATCCCCAGTGGTGCCAGTGCACTCTCTGGACTCACTGCAGTGCATCCCCAGTGGTGCCAGTGCACTCTCTGGACTCACTGCAGTGCATCCCCAGTGGTGCCAGTGCACTCTCTGGACTCACTGCACTGCATCCCCAGTGGTGCCAGTGCACTCTCTGGACTCACTGCACTGCATCCCCAGTGGTGCCAGTGCACTCTCTGGACTCACTGCAGGGCATCCCCATTGGTGCCAGTGCACTGTCTGGACTCACTGCAGTGCATCCCCAGTGGTGCCAGTACACTCTCTGGACTCACTGTACTGCACCCCCAGTGGTGCCAGTGCACTCACTGGACTCACTGCACTGCATCCCCAGTGGTGCCAGTGCACTCACTGGACTCACTGGACACATCCCCAGTGGTGCCAGTGCACTCTCTGGACTCACTGCAGTGCATCCCCAGTGGTGCCAGTGCACTCTCTGGACTCACTGCACTGCATCCCCACTGGTGCCAGTGTACTCTCTGGACTCACTGCAGTGCATCCCCAGTGGTGCCAGAGCACTCTCTGGACTCACTGCACTGCATCCCCACTGGTGCCAGTGCACTCTCTGGACTCACCGGGGTGCATCCCCAGTTGTGCCAGTGCACTCTCTGGACTCAAAGCACTGCATCCCCAGTGGTGCCAGTGCACTCTCTGGACTCACTGCACTGCATCCCCAGTGGTGCCAGTGCAATCTCTGGACTCACTGTAGTGCATCCCCAGTGGTGCCAGTGCACTCTCTGGACTCACTGTACTGCATCACCAGTGGTGCCAGTGCACTCTCTGGACTCACTGCAGTGCATTCCCAGTGGTGCCATTGCACTCTTTGGACTCACTGCACTGCAGCCCCATTGGTGCCAGTGCACTCTCTGGACTCACTGCACTGCATCACTGGTGGTGCCAGTGCACTCTCTGCACTCACTGCACTGCATCCCCAGTGGTGCCAGTGCACTCTCTGGACTCACTGCACTGCATCCCCAGTGGTGCCAGTGCACTCTCTGCACTCACTTCTCTGCATTCCCAGTGGTGCCAGTGAAGTCTCTGGACTCACTGCACTGCATCCCCAGTGGTGCCAGTGCAATCTCTGGACTCACTGCAGTGCATCACCAGTGGTGCCAGTGCACTCTCTGGACTCACTGCACTGCATCCCCAGTGGTGCCAGTGCAGTCTCTGGACTCACTGCAGTGCATCCCCACTGGTGCCAGTGCACTCTCTGGACTCACTGCAGTGCATCCCCAGTGGTGCAAGTGCACTCTCTCGAGTCACTGCACTACATCCCCAGTGGTGCCAGTGCACTCACTGGACTCACTGTACTGCATCATCTGTGGTGCCAGTGCACTCTCTGGACTCACTGCAATGCATCTCCAGTGGTGCCAGTGCACTCTCTGGACTCACTGCACTGCATCCCCAGTGGTGCCAGTGCACTCTCTGGACTCACTGCACTGTATCCCCAGTGGTGCCAGTGCACTCACTGGATTCACTGCAGTGCATCCCCAGTGGTGCCAGTGCACTCTCTGGACTCACTGCACTGCATCCCCAGTGGTGCCAGTGCGCTCTGTGGACTCACTGCACTGCATCCCCAGTGGTGACAGTGCACTCTCTGGACTCACTGCAGTGCATCCCCAGTGGTGACAGTGCACTCTCTGGACTCACTGCAGTGCATCCCCAGTGGTGCCAGTGCACTCTCTGGACTCACTGCACTGCATCCCCAGTGGTGCCAGTGCAGTCTCTGGAGTAACTGCAGTGCATCCCCACTGGTGCCAAAGCACTCTCTGGACTCCCGGCACCGCATCCCCAGTGGTGCCAGTGCACTCTCTGGAGTCACAGCACTGCATCCCCAGTGGTGCCAGTGCACTCTCTGGAGTCACAGCACTGCATCCCCAGTGGTGCCAGTGCACTCTCTGGACTCACTGAAGTGCATCCCCAGTGGTGCCAGTGCACTCACTGGACTCACTGCAGTGCATCCCCAGTGGTGCCAGTACACTCACTGGACTCACTGCACTGCATCCCCAGTGGTGCCAGTGCACTCTCTGGACTCACTAAACTGCATCACCAGTGGTGTCTCTGCACTCTCTGGACTCACTGCACTGCTTCCCCAGTGGTGCTAGTGCACTCACTGGACTCACTGCAGTGCATCCCCACTGGTGCCAGTGCACTCTCTGGGCTCACTGCAGTGCATCACCAGTGGTGCCAGTGCACTCTCTGGACTCACTGCACTGCATCCCCAGTGGTGCCAGTGCGCTCTCTGGAGTCACTGCACTGCATCCCCAGTGGTGCCAGTGCAATCTCTGGACTCAGTGCACTGCATCCCCAGTGGTGCCAGTGCACTCTCTGGACTCACTGCACTGCATCCCCGGTGGTGCCAGTGCAGTCTCTGGAGTAACTGCACTGCATCCCCAGTGGTGCCAAAGCACTCTCTGGACTTCCAGCACCGCATCCCCAGTGGTGCCAGTGCACTCTCTGGACTCACTGCACTGCATGCCCAGTGGTGCCAGTGCACTCTCTGGACTCACTGCACTGCATACCCACTGGTGCCAGTGCACTCTGTGGACTCACTGTACTGCATCCCCAGTGGTGCCAGTGCACTCACTGGACTCACTGGACACATCCCCAGTGGTGCCAGTGCACTCTCTGGACTCACTGCAGGGCATCCCCATTGGTGCCAGTGCACTGTCTGGACTCACTGCAGTGCATCCCCAGTGGTGCCAGTACACTCTCTGGACTCACTGTACTGCACCCCCAGTGGTGCCAGTGCACTCACTGGACTCACTGCACTGCATCCCCAGTGGTGCCAGTGCACTCACTGGACTCACTGGACTGCATCCCCAGTGGTGCCAGTGCACTCTCTGGACTCACTGCAGTGCATCCCCAGTGGTGCCAGTGCACTCTCTGGACTCACTGCACTGCATCCCCACTGGTGCCAGTGTACTCTCTGGACTCACTGCAGTGCATCCCCAGTGGTGCCAGAGCACTCTCTGGACTCACTGCACTGCATCCCCACTGGTGCCAGTGCACTCTCTGGACTCACCGGGGTGCATCCCCAGTTGTGCCAGTGCACTCTCTGGACCCAATGCACTGCATCCCCAGTGGTGCCAGTGCTCTCTCTGGACTCACTGCACTGCATCCCCAGTGGTGCCAGTGCAATCTCTGGACTCACTGTAGTGCATCCCCAGTGGTGCCAGTGCACTCTCTGGACTCACTGCAGTGCATCCCCAGTGGTGCCAGTGCACTCTCTGGACTCACTGTACTGCATCACCAGTGGTGCCAGTGCACTCTCTGGACTCACTGCAGTGCATTCCCAGTGGTGCCATTGCACTCTTTGGACTCACTGCACTGCAGCCCCATTGGTGCCAGTGCACTCTCTGGACTCACTGCACTGCATCACAGGTGGTGCCAGTGCACTCTCTGGACTCACTGCACTGCATCCCCAGTGGTGCCAGTGCACTCTCTGGACTCACTGCACTGCATCCCCAGTGGTGCCAGTGCACTCTCTGCACTCACTTCTCTGCATTCCCAGTGGTGCCAGTGAAGTCTCTAGACTCACTGCACTGCATCCCCAGTGGTGCCAGTGCAATCTCTGGACTCACTGCAGTGCATCCCCAGTGGTGCCAGTGCACTCTCTGGACTCACTGCACTGCATCCCCAGTGGTGCCAGTGCACTCTCTGGACTCACTGCAGTGCATCCCCAGTGGTGCCAGTGCACTCTCTGGACTCACTGCAGTGCATCCCCAGTGGTGCAAGTGCACTCTCTCGAGTCACTGCACTACATCCCCAGTGGTGCCAGTGCACTCACTGGACTCACTGTACTGCATCATCTGTGGTGCCAGTGCACTCTCTGGACTCACTGCAATGCATCTCCAGTGGTGCCAGTGCACTCTCTGGACTCACTGCACTGCATCCCCAGTGGTGCCAGTGCACTCTCTGGACTCACTGCACTGTATCCCCAGTGGTGCCAGTGCACTCACTGGACTCACTGGACTGCATCCCCAGTGGTGCCAGTGCACTCTGTGGACTCACTGCACTGCATCCCCAGTGGTGCCAGTGCACTCTGTGGACTCACTGCACTGCATCCCCAGTGGTCACAGTGCACTCTCTGGACTCACTGCAGTGCATCCCCAGTGGTGACAGTGCACTCTCTGCACTCACTGCAGTGCATCCCCAGTGGTGCCAGTGCACTCTCTGGACTCACTGCACTGCATCCCCAGTGGTGCCAGTGCAGTCTCTGGAGTAACTGCAGTGCATCCCCAGTGGTGCCAAAGCACTCTCTGGACTCCCGGCACCGCATCCCCAGTGGTGCCAGTGCACTCTCTGGAGTCACAGCACTGCATCCCCAGTGGTGCCAGTGCACTCTCTGGAGTCACAGCACTGCATCCCCAGTGGTGCCAGTGCACTCTCTGGACTCACTGAAGTGCATCCCCAGTGGTGCCAGTGCACTCACTGGACTCACTGCAGTGCATCCCCAGTGGTGCCAGTGCACTCACTGGACTCACTGCAGTGCATCCCCAGTGGTGCCAGTACACTCACTGGACTCACTGCACTGCATCCCCAGTGGTGCCAGTGCACTCTCTGGACTCACTAAACTGCATCACCAGTGGTGTCTCTGCACTCTCTGGACTCACTGCACTGCTTCCCCAGTGGTGCCAGTGCACTCACTGGACTCACTGCAGTGCATCCCCAGTGGTGCCAGTGCACTCTCTGGACTCACTGCACTGCATCCCCAGTGGTGCCAGTGCACTCTCTGGACTCACTGCACTGCATCCCCAGTGGTGCCTGTGCGCTCTCTGGAGTCACAGCACTGCATCCCCAGTGGTGCCAGTGCACTCTCTGGACTCACTGCACTGCATCCCCAGTGGTGCCAGTGCACTCTCTGGACTCACTGAAGTGCATTCTCAGTGGTGCCAGTGCACTCTCTGGACTCACTGCACTGCATCCCCAGTGGTGCCAGTGCACTCTCTGGACTCACTGAACTGCATCCCCAGTGGTGCCAGTGCACTCTCTTGAGTCACCGCACTGCATCCCCTGTGGTGCAAGAGCACTCTCTGGACTCACAGCAGTGCATCACCAGTGGTGCCAGTGCACTCTCTGGACTCACTGCACTGCATCCCCAGTGGTGCCAGTGCACTCTCTGGACTCACTGCACTGCATCCCCAGTGGTGCTAGTGCACTGTGTGGACTCACTGTACTGCATTCCCGGTGGTGCCAGTGCAATCTCTGGACTCACTGCACTGCATCCCCAGTGGTGCCTGTGCGCTCTCTGGAGTCACAGCACTGCATCCCCAGTGGTGCCAGTGCAATCTCTGGACTCACTGCACTGCATCCCCAGTGGTGCCAGTGCACTCTCTGGACTCACTGAAGTGCATTCTCAGTGGTGCCAGTGCACTCTCTGGACTCACTGCACTGCATCCCCAGTGGTGCCAGTGCACTCTCTGGACTCACTGAACTGCATCCCCAGTGGTGCCAGTGCACTCTCTTGAGTCACCGCACTGCATCCCCTGTGGTGCAAGAGCACTCTCTGGACTCACTGCAGTGCATCCCCAGTGGTGCCAGTGCACTCTCTGGACTCACTGCAGTGCATCCCCAGTGGTGCCAGTGCACTCTCTGGACTCACTGCACTGCATCCCCAGTGGTGCCTGTGCGCTCTCTGGAGTCACAGCACTGCATCCCCAGTGGTGCCAGTGCAATCTCTGGACTCACTGCACTGCATCCCCAGTGGTGCCAGTGCACTCTCTGGACTCACTGCAGTGCATCCCCAGTGGTGCCAGTGCACTCTCTGGACTCACTGCAGTGCATCCCCAGTGGTGCCAGTGCACTCTCTGGACTCACTGCACTGAAGCCCCAGTGGTGCCAGTGCACTCTCTGGACTCACTGCACTGCATCCCCAGTGGTGCCAGTGCACTCTCTGGACTCACTGCACTGCATCCCCAGTGGTGCCAGTGCCCTCTCTGGACTCACTGCAGGGCATCCCCAGTGGTGCCAGTGCACTGTCTGGACTCACTGCACTGCATCCCCAGTGGTGCCAGTGCACTCTCTGGACTCACTGTACTGCACCCCCAGTGGTGTCAGTGCACTCACTGGACTGACTGCACTGCATCCCCAGTGGTGCCAGTGCACTCTCTGGACTCACTGCACTGCATCCCCACTGGTGCCAGTGTACTCTCTGGACTCACTGCACTGCATCCCCAGTGGTGCCAGTGCACTCACTGGACTCACTGGACACATCCCCAGTGGTGCCAGTGCACTCTCTGGACTCACTGCAGTGCATCCCCAGTGGTGCCAGTGCCCTCTCTGGACTCACTGCACTACATCCCCACTGGTGCCAGTGTACTCTCTGGACTCACTGCAGTGCATCCCCAGTGGTGCCAGAGCACTCTCTGGACTCACTGCACTGCATCCCCACTGGTGCCAGTGCACTCTCTGGACTCACCGGGGTGCATCCCCAGTTGTGCCAGTGCACTCTCTGGACTCAATGCACTGCATCCCCAGTGGTGCCAGTGCACTCTCTGGACTCACTGCACTGCATCCCCAGTGGTGCCAGTGCAATCTCTGGACTCACTGTAGTGCATCCCCAGTGGTGCCAGTGCACTCTCTGGACTCACTGCACTGCATCTCCAGTGGTGCCAGTGCACTCTCTGGACTCACTGTACTGCATCACCAGTGGTGCCAGTGCACTCTCTGGACTCACTGCAGTGCATTCCCAGTGGTGCCATTGCACTCTTTGGACTCACTGCACTGCAGCCCCATTGGTGCCAGTGCACTCTCTGGACTCACTGCACTGCATCACAGGCGGTGCCAGTGCACTCTCTGGACTCACTGCACTGCATCCCCAGTGGTGCCAGTGCACTCTCTGGACTCACTGCACTGCATCCCCAGTGGTGCCAGTGCACTCTCTGCACTCACTTCTCTGCATTCCCAGTGGTGCCAGTGAAGTCTCTGGACTCACTGCACTGCATCCCCAGTGGTGCCAGTGCAATCTCTGGACTCACTGCAGTGCATCACCAGTGGTGCCAGTGCACTCTCTGGACTCACTGCACTGCATCCCCAGTGGTGCCAGTGCACTCTCTGGACTCACTGCAGTGCATCCCCAGTGGTGCCAGTGCACTCTCTGGACTCACTGCAGTGCATCCCCAGTGGTGCAAGTGCACTCTCTCGAGTCACTGCACTACATCCCCAGTGGTACCAGTGCACTCACTGGACTCACTGTACTGCATCATCTGTGGTGCCAGTGCACTCTCTGGACTCACTGCAATGCATCTCCAGTGGTGCCAGTGCACTCTCTGGACTCACTGCACTGCATCCCCAGTGGTGCCAGTGCACTCTCTGGACTCACTGCACTGTATCCCCAGTGGTGCCAGTGCACTCACTGGATTCACTGCAGTGCATCCCCAGTGGTGCCAGTGCACTCTCTGGACTCACTGCAGTGCATCCCCAGTGGTGCCAGTGCACTCTGTGGACTCACTGCACTGCATCCCCAGTGGTGACAGTGCACTCTCTGGACTTACTGCACTGCATCCCCAGTGGTGACAGTGCACTCTCTGGACTCACTGCACTGCATCCCCAGTGGTGCCAGTGCAGTCTCTGGAGTAACTGCAGTGCATCCCCACTGGTGCCAAAGCACTCTCTGGACTCCCGGCACCGCATCCCCAGTGGTGCCAGTGCACTCTCTGGACTCACTGCACTGCATCCCCAGTGGTGCCAGTGCACTCTCTGGAGTCACAGCACTGCATCCCCAGTGGTGCCAGTGCACTCTCTGGACTCACTGAAGTGCATCCCCAGTGGTGCCAGTGCACTCTCTGGACTCACTGAAGTGCATCCCCTGTGGTGCAAGAGCACTCTCTGGACTCACTGCAGTGCATCCCCAGTGGTGCCAGTACACTCACTGGACTCACTGCACTGCATCCCCAGTGGTGCCAGTGCACTCTCTGGACTCACTAAACTGCATCACCAGTGGTGTCTCTGCACTCTCTGGACTCACTGCACTGCTTCCCCAGTGGTGCCAGTGCACTCACTGGACTCACTGCAGTGCATCCCCAGTGGTGCCAGTGCACTCTATGGACTCACTGCAGTGCATCCCCAGTGGTGCCAGTGCACTCTCTGGACTCACTGCACTGCATCCCCAGTGGTGCCTGTGCGCTCTATGGAGTCACTGCACTGCATCCCCAGTGGTGCCAGTGCAATCTCTGGACTCACTAAACTGCATCACCAGTGGTGCTAGTGCACTGTGTGGACTCACTGTACTGCATTCCCGGTAGTGCCAGTGCAATCTCTGGACTCACTGCACTGCATCCCCAGTGGTGCCAGTGCACTCTCTGGACTCACTGCACTGCATCCCCAGTGGTGCCTGTGCGCTCTCTGGAGTCACAGCACTGCATCCCCAGTGGTGCCAGTGCAATCTCTGGACTCACTGCACTGCATCCCCAGTGGTGCCAGTGCACTCTCTGGACTCACTGAAGTGCATTCCCAGTGGTGCCTGTGCACTCTCTGGACTCACTGCACTGCATCCCCAGTGGTGCCAGTGCACTCTCTGGACTCACTGAACTGCATCCCCAGTGGTGCCAGTGCACTCTCTTGAGTCACCGCACTGCATCCCCTGTGGTGCAAGAGCACTCTCTGGACTCACAGCAGTGCATCACCAGTGGTGCCAGTGCACTCTCTGGACTCACTGCACTGCATCCCCAGTGGTGCCAGTGCACTCTCTGCACTCACTGCACTGCATCCCCAGTGGTGCCAGTGCACTCTCTGGACTCACTGAACTGCATCCCCAGTGGTGCCAGTGCACTCTCTTGAGTCACCGCACTGCATCCCCTGTGGTGCAAGAGCACTCTCTGGACTCACTGCAGTGCATCACCAGTGGTGCCAGTGCACTCTCTGGACTCACTGCACTGCATCCCCAGTGGTGCCAGTGCACTCTCTGGACTCACTGCACTGCATCCCCAGTGGTGCCAGTGCAATCTCTGGACTCACTGTAGTGCATCCCCAGTGGTGCCAGTGCACTCTCTGGACTCACTGCAGTGCATCCCCAGTGGTGCCAGTGCACTCTCTGGACTCACTGCAGTGCATCCCCAGTGGTGCCAGTGCACTCTCTGGACTCACTGTACTGCATCACCAGTGGTGCCAGTGCACTCTCTGGACTCACTGCAGTGCATTCCCAGTGGTGCCATTGCACTCTTTGGACTCACTGCACTGCAGCCCCATTGGTGCCAGTGCACTCTCTGGACTCACTGCACTGCATCACTGGTGGTGCCAGTGCACTCTCTGCACTCACTGCACTGCATCCCCAGTGGTGCCAGTGCACTCTCTGGACTCACTGCACTGCATCCCCAGTGGTGCCAGTGCACTCTCTGCACTCACTTCTCTGCATTCCCAGTGGTGCCAGTGAAGTCTCTGGACTCACTGCACTGCATCCCCAGTGGTGCCAGTGCAATCTCTGGACTCACTGCAGTGCATCACCAGTGGTGCCAGTGCACTCTCTGGACTCACTGCACTGCATCCCCAGTGGTGCCAGTGCAGTCTCTGGACTCACTGCAGTGCATCCCCACTGGTGCCAGTGCACTCTCTGGACTCACTGCAGTGCATCCCCAGTGGTGCAAGTGCACTCTCTCGAGTCACTGCACTACATCCCCAGTGGTGCCAGTGCACTCACTGGACTCACTGTACTGCATCATCTGTGGTGCCAGTGCACTCTCTGGACTCACTGCAATGCATCTCCAGTGGTGCCAGTGCACTCTCTGGACTCACTGCACTGCATCCCCAGTGGTGCCAGTGCACTCTCTGGACTCACTGCACTGTATCCCCAGTGGTGCCAGTGCACTCACTGGATTCACTGCAGTGCATCCCCAGTGGTGCCAGTGCACTCTCTGGACTCACTGCACTGCATCCCCAGTGGTGCCAGTGCACTCTGTGGACTCACTGCACTGCATCCCCAGTGGTGACAGTGCACTCTCTGGACTCACTGCAGTGCATCCCCAGTGGTGACAGTGCACTCTCTGGACTCACTGCAGTGCATCCCCAGTGGTGCCAGTGCACTCTCTGGACTCACTGCACTGCATCCCCAGTGGTGCCAGTGCAGTCTCTGGAGTAACTGCAGTGCATCCCCACTGGTGCCAAAGCACTCTCTGGACTCCCGGCACCGCATCCCCAGTGGTGCCAGTGCACTCTCTGGAGTCACAGCACTGCATCCCCAGTGGTGCCAGTGCACTCTCTGGAGTCACAGCACTGCATCCCCAGTGGTGCCAGTGCACTCTCTGGACTCACTGAAGTGCATCCCCAGTGGTGCCAGTGCACTCACTGGACTCACTGCAGTGCATCCCCAGTGGTGCCAGTACACTCACTGGACTCACTGCACTGCATCCCCAGTGGTGCCAGTGCACTCTCTGGACTCACTAAACTGCATCACCAGTGGTGTCTCTGCACTCTCTGGACTCACTGCACTGCTTCCCCAGTGGTGCTAGTGCACTCACTGGACTCACTGCAGTGCATCCCCACTGGTGCCAGTGCACTCTCTGGGCTCACTGCAGTGCATCACCAGTGGTGCCAGTGCACTCTCTGGACTCACTGCACTGCATCCCCAGTGGTGCCAGTGCGCTCTCTGGAGTCACTGCACTGCATCCCCAGTGGTGCCAGTGCAATCTCTGGACTCAGTGCACTGCATCCCCAGTGGTGCCAGTGCACTCTCTGGACTCACTGCACTGCATCCCCGGTGGTGCCAGTGCAGTCTCTGGAGTAACTGCACTGCATCCCCAGTGGTGCCAAAGCACTCTCTGGACTTCCAGCACCGCATCCCCAGTGGTGCCAGTGCACTCTCTGGACTCACTGCACTGCATGCCCAGTGGTGCCAGTGCACTCTCTGGACTCACTGCACTGCATACCCACTGGTGCCAGTGCACTCTGTGGACTCACTGTACTGCATCCCCAGTGGTGCCAGTGCACTCACTGGACTCACTGGACACATCCCCAGTGGTGCCAGTGCACTCTCTGGACTCACTGCAGGGCATCCCCATTGGTGCCAGTGCACTGTCTGGACTCACTGCAGTGCATCCCCAGTGGTGCCAGTACACTCTCTGGACTCACTGTACTGCACCCCCAGTGGTGCCAGTGCACTCACTGGACTCACTGCACTGCATCCCCAGTGGTGCCAGTGCACTCACTGGACTCACTGGACTGCATCCCCAGTGGTGCCAGTGCACTCTCTGGACTCACTGCAGTGCATCCCCAGTGGTGCCAGTGCACTCTCTGGACTCACTGCACTGCATCCCCACTGGTGCCAGTGTACTCTCTGGACTCACTGCAGTGCATCCCCAGTGGTGCCAGAGCACTCTCTGGACTCACTGCACTGCATCCCCACTGGTGCCAGTGCACTCTCTGGACTCACCGGGGTGCATCCCCAGTTGTGCCAGTGCACTCTCTGGACTCAATGCACTGCATCCCCAGTGGTGCCAGTGCTCTCTCTGGACTCACTGCACTGCATCCCCAGTGGTGCCAGTGCAATCTCTGGACTCACTGTAGTGCATCCCCAGTGGTGCCAGTGCACTCTCTGGACTCACTGCAGTGCATCCCCAGTGGTGCCAGTGCACTCTCTGGACTCACTGTACTGCATCACCAGTGGTGCCAGTGCACTCTCTGGACTCACTGCAGTGCATTCCCAGTGGTGCCATTGCACTCTTTGGACTCACTGCACTGCAGCCCCATTGGTGCCAGTGCACTCTCTGGACTCACTGCACTGCATCACAGGTGGTGCCAGTGCACTCTCTGGACTCACTGCACTGCATCCCCAGTGGTGCCAGTGCACTCTCTGCACTCACTTCTCTGCATTCCCAGTGGTGCCAGTGAAGTCTCTAGACTCACTGCACTGCATCCCCAGTGGTGCCAGTGCAATCTCTGGACTCACTGCAGTGCATCCCCAGTGGTGCCAGTGCACTCTCTGGACTCACTGCACTGCATCCCCAGTGGTGCCAGTGCACTCTCTGGACTCACTGCAGTGCATCCCCAGTGGTGCCAGTGCACTCTCTGGACTCACTGCAGTGCATCCCCAGTGGTGCAAGTGCACTCTCTCGAGTCACTGCACTACATCCCCAGTGGTGCCAGTGCACTCACTGGACTCACTGTACTGCATCATCTGTGGTGCCAGTGCACTCTCTGGACTCACTGCAATGCATCTCCAGTGGTGCCAGTGCACTCTCTGGACTCACTGCACTGCATCCCCAGTGGTGCCAGTGCACTCTCTGGACTCACTGCACTGTATCCCCAGTGGTGCCAGTGCACTCACTGGACTCACTGGACTGCATCCCCAGTGGTGCCAGTGCACTCTGTGGACTCACTGCACTGCATCCCCAGTGGTGCCAGTGCACTCTGTGGACTCACTGCACTGCATCCCCAGTGGTCACAGTGCACTCTCTGGACTCACTGCAGTGCATCCCCAGTGGTGACAGTGCACTCTCTGGACTCACTGCAGTGCATCCCCAGTGGTGCCAGTGCACTCTCTGGACTCACTGCACTGCATCCCCAGTGGTGCCAGTGCAGTCTCTGGAGTAACTGCAGTGCATCCCCAGTGGTGCCAAAGCACTCTCTGGACTCCCGGCACCGCATCCCCAGTGGTGCCAGTGCACTCTCTGGAGTCACAGCACTGCATCCCCAGTGGTGCCAGTGCACTCTCTGGAGTCACAGCACTGCATCCCCAGTGGTGCCAGTGCACTCTCTGGACTCACTGAAGTGCATCCCCAGTGGTGCCAGTGCACTCACTGGACTCACTGCAGTGCATCCCCAGTGGTGCCAGTGCACTCACTGGACTCACTGCAGTGCATCCCCAGTGGTGCCAGTACACTCACTGGACTCACTGCACTGCATCCCCAGTGGTGCCAGTGCACTCTCTGGACTCACTAAACTGCATCACCAGTGGTGTCTCTGCACTCTCTGGACTCACTGCACTGCTTCCCCAGTGGTGCCAGTGCACTCACTGGACTCACTGCAGTGCATCCCCAGTGGTGCCAGTGCACTCTCTGGACTCACTGCACTGCATCCCCAGTGGTGCCAGTGCACTCTCTGGACTCACTGCACTGCATCCCCAGTGGTGCCTGTGCGCTCTCTGGAGTCACAGCACTGCATCCCCAGTGGTGCCAGTGCAATCTCTGGACTCACTGCACTGCATCCCCAGTGGTGCCAGTGCACTCTCTGGACTCACTGAAGTGCATTCTCAGTGGTGCCAGTGCACTCTCTGGACTCACTGCACTGCATCCCCAGTGGTGCCAGTGCACTCTCTGGACTCACTGAACTGCATCCCCAGTGGTGCCAGTGCACTCTCTTGAGTCACCGCACTGCATCCCCTGTGGTGCAAGAGCACTCTCTGGACTCACAGCAGTGCATCACCAGTGGTGCCAGTGCACTCTCTGGACTCACTGCACTGCATCCCCAGTGGTGCCAGTGCACTCTCTGGACTCACTGCACTGCATCCCCAGTGGTGCTAGTGCACTGTGTGGACTCACTGTACTGCATTCCCGGTGGTGCCAGTGCAATCTCTGGACTCACTGCACTGCATCCCCAGTGGTGCCTGTGCGCTCTCTGGAGTCACAGCACTGCATCCCCAGTGGTGCCAGTGCAATCTCTGGACTCACTGCACTGCATCCCCAGTGGTGCCAGTGCACTCTCTGGACTCACTGAAGTGCATTCTCAGTGGTGCCAGTGCACTCTCTGGACTCACTGCACTGCATCCCCAGTGGTGCCAGTGCACTCTCTGGACTCACTGAACTGCATCCCCAGTGGTGCCAGTGCACTCTCTTGAGTCACCGCACTGCATCCCCTGTGGTGCAAGAGCACTCACTGGACTCACTGCAGTGCATCCCCAGTGGTGCCAGTGCACTCTCTGGACTCACTGCAGTGCATCCCCAGTGGTGCCAGTGCACTCTCTGGACTCACTGCACTGCATCCCCAGTGGTGCCTGTGCGCTCTCTGGAGTCACAGCACTGCATCCCCAGTGGTGCCAGTGCAATCTCTGGACTCACTGCACTGCATCCCCAGTGGTGCCAGTGCACTCTCTGGACTCACTGCAGTGCATCCCCAGTGGTGCCAGTGCACTCTCTGGACTCACTGCAGTGCATCCCCAGTGGTGCCAGTGCACTCTCTGGACTCACTGCACTGAAGCCCCAGTGGTGCCAGTGCACTCTCTGGACTCACTGCACTGCATCCCCAGTGGTGCCAGTGCACTCTCTGGACTCACTGCACTGCATCCCCAGTGGTGCCAGTGCCCTCTCTGGACTCACTGCAGGGCATCCCCAGTGGTGCCAGTGCACTGTCTGGACTCACTGCACTGCATCCCCAGTGGTGCCAGTGCACTCTCTGGACTCACTGTACTGCACCCCCAGTGGTGTCAGTGCACTCACTGGACTGACTGCACTGCATCCCCAGTGGTGCCAGTGCACTCTCTGGACTCACTGCACTGCATCCCCACTGGTGCCAGTGTACTCTCTGGACTCACTGCACTGCATCCCCAGTGGTGCCAGTGCACTCACTGGACTCACTGGACACATCCCCAGTGGTGCCAGTGCACTCTCTGGACTCACTGCAGTGCATCCCCAGTGGTGCCAGTGCCCTCTCTGGACTCACTGCACTACATCCCCACTGGTGCCAGTGTACTCTCTGGACTCACTGCAGTGCATCCCCAGTGGTGCCAGAGCACTCTCTGGACTCACTGCACTGCATCCCCACTGGTGCCAGTGCACTCTCTGGACTCACCGGGGTGCATCCCCAGTTGTGCCAGTGCACTCTCTGGACTCAATGCACTGCATCCCCAGTGGTGCCAGTGCACTCTCTGGACTCACTGCACTGCATCCCCAGTGGTGCCAGTGCAATCTCTGGACTCACTGTAGTACATCCCCAGTGGTGCCAGTGCACTCTCTGGACTCACTGCACTGCATCTCCAGTGGTGCCAGTGCACTCTCTGGACTCACTGTACTGCATCACCAGTGGTGCCAGTGCACTCTCTGGACTCACTGCAGTGCATTCCCAGTGGTGCCATTGCACTCTTTGGACTCACTGCACTGCAGCCCCATTGGTGCCAGTGCACTCTCTGGACTCACTGCACTGCATCACAGGTGGTGCCAGTGCACTCTCTGGACTCACTGCACTGCATCCCCAGTGGTGCCAGTGCACTCTCTGGACTCACTGCACTGCATCCCCAGTGGTGCCAGTGCACTCTCTGCACTCACTTCTCTGCATTCCCAGTGGTGCCAGTGAAGTCTCTGGACTCACTGCACTGCATCCCCAGTGGTGCCAGTGCAATCTCTGGACTCACTGCAGTGCATCACCAGTGGTGCCAGTGCACTCTCTGGACTCACTGCACTGCATCCCCAGTGGTGCCAGTGCACTCTCTGGACTCACTGCAGTGCATCCCCAGTGGTGCCAGTGCACTCTCTGGACTCACTGCAGTGCATCCCCAGTGGTGCAAGTGCACTCTCTCGAGTCACTGCACTACATCCCCAGTGGTACCAGTGCACTCACTGGACTCACTGTACTGCATCATCTGTGGTGCCAGTGCACTCTCTGGACTCACTGCAATGCATCTCCAGTGGTGCCAGTGCACTCTCTGGACTCACTGCACTGCATCCCCAGTGGTGCCAGTGCACTCTCTGGACTCACTGCACTGTATCCCCAGTGGTGCCAGTGCACTCACTGGATTCACTGCAGTGCATCCCCAGTGGTGCCAGTGCACTCTCTGGACTCACTGCAGTGCATCCCCAGTGGTGCCAGTGCACTCTGTGGACTCACTGCACTGCATCCCCAGTGGTGACAGTGCACTCTCTGGACTTACTGCAGTGCATCCCCAGTGGTGACAGTGCACTCTCTGGACTCACTGCACTGCATCCCCAGTGGTGCCAGTGCAGTCTCTGGAGTAACTGCAGTGCATGCCCACTGGTGCCAAAGCACTCTCTGGACTCCCGGCACCGCATCCCCAGTGGTGCCAGTGCACTCTCTGGACTCACTGCACTGCATCCCCAGTGGTGCCAGTGCACTCTCTGGAGTCACAGCACTGCATCCCCAGTGGTGCCAGTGCACTCTCTGGACTCACTGCAGGGCATCCCCAGTGGTGCCAGTGCACTCTCTGGACTCACTGAAGTGCATCCCCTGTGGTGCAAGAGCACTCTCTGGACTCACTGCAGTGCATCCCCAGTGGTGCCAGTACACTCACTGGACTCACTGCACTGCATCCCCAGTGGTGCCAGTGCACTCTCTGGACTCACTAAACTGCATCACCAGTGGTGTCTCTGCACTCTCTGGACTCACTGCACTGCTTCCCCAGTGGTGCCAGTGCACTCACTGGACTCACTGCAGTGCATCCCCAGTGGTGCCAGTGCACTCTATGGACTCACTGCAGTGCATCCCCAGTGGTGCCAGTGCACTCTCTGGACTCACTGCACTGCATCCCCAGTGGTGCCTGTGCGCTCTATGGAGTCACTGCACTGCATCCCCAGTGGTGCCAGTGCAATCTCTGGACTCACTAAACTGCATCACCAGTGGTGCTAGTGCACTGTGTGGACTCACTGTACTGCATTCCCGGTAGTGCCAGTGCAATCTCTGGACTCACTGCACTGCATCCCCAGTGGTGCCAGTGCACTCTCTGGACTCACTGCACTGCATCCCCAGTGGTGCCTGTGCGCTCTCTGGAGTCACAGCACTGCATCCCCAGTGGTGCCAGTGCAATCTCTGGACTCACTGCACTGCATCCCCAGTGGTGCCAGTGCACTCTCTGGACTCACTGAAGTGCATTCCCAGTGGTGCCTGTGCACTCTCTGGACTCACTGCACTGCATCCCCAGTGGTGCCAGTGCACTCTCTGGACTCACTGAACTGCATCCCCAGTGGTGCCAGTGCACTCTCTTGAGTCACCGCACTGCATCCCCTGTGGTGCAAGAGCACTCTCTGGACTCACAGCAGTGCATCACCAGTGGTGCCAGTGCACTCTCTGGACTCACTGCACTGCATCCCCAGTGGTGCCAGTGCACTCTCTGCACTCACTGCACTGCATCCCCAGTGGTGCCAGTGCACTCTCTGGACTCACTGAACTGCATCCCCAGTGGTGCCAGTGCACTCTCTTGAGTCACCGCACTGCATCCCCTGTGGTGCAAGAGCACTCTCTGGACTCACTGCCGTGCATCACCAGTGGTGCCAGTGCACTCTCTGGACTCACTGCACTGCATCCCCAGTGGTGCCAGTGCACTCTCTGGACTCACTGCACTGCATCCCCAGTGGTGCTAGTGCACTGTGTGGACTCACTGTACTGCATTCCCGGTGGTGCCAGTGCAATCTCTGGACTCACTGCACTGCATCCCCAGTGGTGCCAGTGCACTCTCTGGACTCACTGCACTGCATCCCCAGTGGTGCCTGTGCGCTCTCTGGAGTCACAGCACTGCATCCCCAGTGGTGCCAGTGCAATCTCTGGACTCACTGCACTGCATCCCCAGTGGTGCCAGTGCACTCTCTGGACTCACTGAAGTGCATTCTCAGTGGTGCCAGTGCACTCTCTGGACTCACTGCACTGCATCCCCAGTGGTGCCTGTGCACTCTCTGGACTCACTGCAGTGCATCCCCAGTGGAGCAAGTGCACTCTCTCGAATCACTGCACTACATCCCCAGTGGTGCCAGTGCACTCACTGAACTCACTGTACTGCATCGTCTGTGGTGCCAGTGCACTCTCTGGACTCACTGCAATGCATCTCCAGTGGTGCCAGTGCACTCTCTGGACTCACTGCACTGCATCCCCAGTGGTGCCAGTGCACTCTCTGGACTCACTGCACTGTATCCCCAGTGGTGCCAGTGCACTCACTGGATTCACTGCAGTGCATCCCCAGTGGTGCCAGTGCACTCTCTGGACTCACTGCACTGCATCCCCAGTGGTGCCAGTGCACTCTGTGGACTCACTGCACTGCATCCCCAGTGGTGACAG